>NW_020799097.1:3900689-3919084 GCF_003259725.1 Athene cunicularia
GGGGTTTGTTTGTTTGTTTTTTTTTTTTTTTTTTTTTTTTTCTTTGTTCTTGGGTCAATGGGTTTGTGCAGGGAAAGACACAAGGATATCTTGATTAGAATTGTGTGAATAATCAGTTATTCAGATCTATGACAGTACTGAAAAGCTGAGGGAAATAATCTTGCTGTGGTTTAACAGAAGTGCTTTTTTTAAAGACTGGGTATGAAACGGTTTCTTGCCGGTTTCAGGAAGTTTATGAAGACCCTGTGAACGTAAGGAGAAAACCAGAAGGAAACGTGAATGAATTTGGTTTGAGTGGGAAAACAAATTAGGAATCATAGCACTAATAGTAGCAGGTGTGCTGGGCAACGACCAACCCATCAGGGGGTCAGAACTGAACCCTGAAACATTACTGACACCTTCATTTAAGAGAAAAGCAATATGCAGTTACCACATCTGTCCCAGAGCCATACTTTTGCCAACAGTCAAGGCAATTATTTCTATAGTGTCCCATCCACATAGTCATGTCCCAGTCTGGTGGAACTGAATTTTCCCCTCTGCTTTCAGGGACTTGCATTTCTGCCTGAAGATGGTTATGGGAATGGCCAAGCTGATAGATAAGCAGAGTTTGTTGTGTGGGCAAGCACCTGAAATACATGAGAAAAAGGCTTTGCTCTTGCTGGGTGGAGTGTAAAACTGTTTGCTCACTGTGCAACCGCTGTTGTTGAGCTAATGTGGGGGGCTCTGTGGCTTCCAGTAACTAGAGATAGCTGAGAGCAGTGGAAATACTGCTCCCGCCTGCTCGTATTAGAGCAGCCAATTAGTCTGTTCCTAAAAACCAAGATTGATCAAACCTACGGTGAAACCTATTCTTTGACCTAGGCGATACAGAGCAGAATTAAGGTTATTTAGGTACCTGCACTGCTTTCTCATAGTCTAACAAGTTTGTTGTTCATCTATGTGACTTCCATGAGTTTGGGATGTTTATTCCTGAGAGAAGGACAATATCCCCAAGCAGTGTCTCACTGACTGGTATGCAAACACGAGTCCACCTTAGTAGGGGTCCATCCTGGAGTATGACATTGGATTAATAGATTTAGGACTGAGAGAGAGCCTTAGTGCTCTGCTCAAACCCACCGTGTGATGACAGGCTGTGGAGCTTCACGCAAGGTGAAAGAATGAGACCAAATCCCATCCCAAAGATCTGATGACAGAAAAATATCTCATTTTCTTTTAAGTGGCTGGCTTTACACATTTTCCTGCACAACTGGGATCACTGTTTTTTTTCTTACTTTTTTGTTTTGTTTTTTTTTTTTCCTAAAATCAGGACTGTGGCACATCTTACATAGAAGCCAATTTGTGCAAATAATAATAATTAAAAAAAAAAAAAAGTGTCACTTGATTCCAGCCCTGAGGAATACAGTGGCAAGCCACCCCTTCGCCTGGAGGTGAAGCAAAGCCCGGGAGCAGCCTGCTGCAGGCTCTTTTCTTTCATGTGACTAATACACACAAATCCCCAGTCCCTGGGGACTCGGGGATCGCTGACAGCAGTGGCAGTCTGAGAGAAAGGGGTGAAGGGAGTGAAACTGTGCTCTCCTTTCATTCACCAGGGTCAGCTGTCCCACCTGTTTCCCCTGCTTAGACATGGGTAGCAGGGACGGAGGGGACGGGGCAGTGGCAGCCTTTAAAATGAAAACTCATTGAACAGAAGGAATTTCATATTAAAATATGAAAAAAAATGAGCGTTCTCCTTGCCACAAGGGTAGGGATGAGCAGAAGAAAAGACACCGCTGGACACAGCGAGGGGGTTGGTATTTGCCTGAATCGCTCCTCTGAGAATTGGGGCCCAGGCCAAGAGCAAGTTTCCTAATGAAAGACTAATGATGGATGAAGCTCAGTAGGTGCAGGGTTGCAGTTTGATTCAGAAACCCAATCCTCTACCAGCTGTTTATTTAAGCAAATGCCATGGCTTCAGTCTGCAGCAGTGCCTGCCTAGACTTCTCTGGGAGATTTCTTCCATCCAAGTGAACCCCCTTGATTTTAACGGGCAGTGCTGCCTCTGGGGTCTGCAGTCCAACCTGTGCGGTTCTCTTGTGGGGATGTTCTTCTGGAGTTTGCAGAGTCTGTAGTATGAATCTTTTCCCACAGTCATGTGGGGTTGTATTTCTTTGCCCCTATTTAGATTGAAATCTTTTTTAGGCTAGACACTATCTGGTATTCTGTGGTTACAGAACATGCAAGACAACGGAGCTGTAGGCTTTCTTGGATGCTATTGTTGGCATGATAAAAAGCCTGGTAACACAGAGACTGAAGGAGTGATGGTCTGTCACACTGACACAGAGCTCTGTTGATGGGAAGCCTGAATGAGATGGTGTCTATGAGCAGCCCAGCAGAGGAAAATCTCTGGGAAGACCTCAATACCAGGACGTTTTTTCATAGTACAGATGCAGCTAGTGCTTTAGTCGAAGTTGTTTTTGTTTTTGTTTTTTTTTTTTTCCTTCCCCTTCTGGCTGTGTTTTTTTGATTTATTTGAGGATTTCTATGCCATGATGGGTCTGGGAGCCAGCCTTGACCTTTGTTTTCTCTGACCATCCCAAGTGCAGATCCCACAAGAGCAGGGGAGCATCGAGCATCCAGGACATGCCAGCAAGAAGACCAAAGTTGCAGCAGGCAAATCCCGTGCAAGGTGCTGGTTTGTCCTTACCCAGTTGCCCCTTGCATCCCTAGGCTCCAGCATCTGCCACGGGCAGGCGACTGGGTGACTCGCATCCCCTCCGACCACAGGGGACATGAGCCGAAACACACTCAACCTTGAAAACAAAGAAGCCTCAAACCTGTCATTAAAGCAGCTGCACTGGCAATAAATTTAATATTTAAAGAAGTCCATCGCCTGTTTAAAATGCAGTGAGCGTAGCTATGGGAACAACTTCAACAGAGTTTTATCATGCTGAAAAGTGACCCTGTAAAGACACACAGAAAGTCTCCTGGAAGCACCAACATTTTTCCTTTCAAAAGAAAGAGTTGAATTTGTAAATCAGCAAGTCAGGCAGCTCACTTACAGGCTGAAGATGTAAGTAGAAGTAGTGGTAATAAAAGGTTTTAACAACTGAAAAAGTTAATAATATGAATGTTAAGATTTTGAGGAAACAAAATGCTTTTTTTTAGTGCAAAGGAGCAGGAATAAAGGGAAATTTGAAGGTATTGGTACTGCCCTATAAGTACAAAGGATACTTTTTACTTTTCCACTTCTTAGTTGACTTTCAATCCCCTTTTGGAAAATTTTTTATGTTCCCTAGATCGGCTCACGCAATATTCATGCTAATATTCTTTGCCTTTTTCATGTAATGACAGGCAAGGGAGCAGCTCAGCTGGGGAGATTATGGCCTGGTGCCGAAAACACCCGTTAGAGATAAGGAGATCTGACCGCTGTTCCTGACCTACCGTGGGCTCTTTCTCCTCCTGATTTGGGAAATATTCATGAACTAGCTGTATTGGTTTTCTCATACTCAGATTTCTGCACCAAGGTGTTTAATGAGGAATTGAATGTGGCAAAACCAGACACCGCTTCTGAAATCCCTCTGCCCATCCCTGGCTGACTATTCTTCTTGCCCTACCTGTGAGCATCAAGACATAAGTGATTCATGATTTCACTACACTGAAACTCAGAAGAAAAGATGGGGTTTTTCTGCGTGTTATTTTACAATACAAGATACACCTAAAATCTCAAGCCATCTTATCTCAGGCCTACTCCTGTGGCTAGGACCGTGATGGAAAGTCATGGTTCTCACTATGGTGGGTAGCTCAGCCTGTTCCAGCAAACCCAGGACCAAACACAGTGGCTTGGCGAGGGCAGAGATTTAAGGCTGTGATGCCGGTCTCATTTGAAGGATGCTCAGGGCTGTAGAAAGTGGGGAGGATGTAGGTACAGTCCACCGTGCATGGCGGGACTTGATAGCAGTGAGAGGTATTTACCTGGTCTATGGGGACCATTGGGTCCTGATGACAACTGAAGAAACCCAACCCCTGTGGGCCCCTGGGGGACAACTTTCAGCATGGCTGATAGATGCCAGATCCCCATTTAGCATTACTGCACTGTCTCAACTCCCCTTCCAATGGGTAGCTTCACCCAACTGGATGCTGAGGGCCAGAAGGAGGAAGGCTGGGAAATTATATCAGAGCAGGGTTTCCAAACCCCCTGAGGTTCCCTTGGAAATCCCAGCTCAGCACCCTGCCTGCTGATGTCTAACAAGCCTCTCAAGAAAAAAAAAGACATCAAACTCCAGGATTTATTATTAATCAGTCCAGCTTCTTAACACCTTCTCTTGTGACCTTGGTTGCTAGGAAGTTTGTGTCAATACACAAGAAATGAAGTATTAATAGAAAGAAAGAGCAGCTGTAAGAGCTCTGCACAGAGCAGCATGGCCAGTGCAGTGGCTGCCCTTGCAGGACATGCTAGCCTGTAAAGTCTTCCAGGCTACATGTCTACTAGCAAGCCAACCTTGTAGGGCTTCTTTCCTGCTTCTGCAGCCATGTCCATGCTATTAAACTTAAAAACATCCTCAGAAACTTGGTCACTGATCAGGAGCAGCCTGAGCTGTGCTGGCTGTGCTGAGTCCTGAACCATGGCTGGGAATTATTTGGGCTAACGTAAGCTGGTCTGGGTCAAAACAATGCAGGGGATGGTGTTTGCAAGTTGTTATCCATGGAGGTGCAATGCCCAAGCCCTTGGTCCCTTTATTTCATTCACAGATGTATCCACAAAGTTTGACACACAGGTTGGCCTGTGGGCAGTGATGAAATCGTCTTCAGAGGCTTTCCAAGTATTTGCAGAAGTTGTGATTTGATTTCGGCAGGAAGCTGATGGTGTGAGGGGATAACCCATCTCTTGGGCATACATGGTTTGCAGATTGCTTGGGGAGATGACAAATGTGATTGGTAAGGGCTGGAAGAGGACACTTAACTCCTGACAACGCCAAGCTGGAAAGCACAGAGTTTTCTCCAAGACTCGTGTCTGGACTGAGTCCCTAAGTTCAAACAGTTTCATGTTGTTTTTCCCCACTGTGTGTCCAGCATGGCACACCTGGAGGAGAACCTGCTTATCAACAGACATGTCCAAGAGAAATGTGATGCTGCTGTTCCAAACATGAGCCCCATGAGACTTGTTTCCTCTGGGGTGTTTTATGCTGTATTTACAGGTGTAGGTGCAGGAATTGTGAGTGCAGGCAGCAACCCCACGTTGTTCCCTCATAATGATGCCTGACTTCGGTGAGGAGCAGGCAGGAAAGGCTGGTGCCCTCCACTTGGGGTGGTGCGTGCACCATCAGGGCTGGGAGGGAGGAGGGGAGCTCCCGAGCAGTTGCAGACAATATTGCTAAACCTCACCTCATCCCACATTATCCTCCCCTCAGCTGTTCAGCTGGGAGATGCCATGTGGTGTTCAACAACTGCCACATTCTTCTCGCGAGGTGGCTGCCGTGCAACAGCTTGGGGGAGCACGAGGGGAGCCCTTGCTTGGCTCCTGCAAACCTCCTCCATCCCAGAAATGCTACAAGTCCTGGGGACGCTTAGTGTTTCCCATGCTGGTACCCTTTGAAAGCACCCACCCTGAAAAAGGTCTCATGGGCACTGCACTGCCATCCCCGTTTTACACGCACATGACTTGAAGATGAAGCTCTTTGGACCAAACCATGCGTTAGTGAGTGAAAGGACTTAGGAATAGGTCCCACATCTCCTTTTCCTCTGCTTTGCCTGTTGATCGTGGCCTTTCCCTCCAGCACAGAGGGTTAACAGAAAGTGGTCCTGGACCTGTGTCAGACAGAGCAGTGACAGCTTGGCCGGTCTTCAGTTGTGTTTCAAGTGGCAGACAAGTCTTCAACGGCTCCATACTTCCACCTAGTGACGAAGAGCTACTTGCTCACACCTCCCGCTTTTCTCTGTGCCCTTTATGGTTGCAACGCAGGAAAGTTTCTCAGATTCTTGATGCTGAGCCTGTCTTGTGAGGCTGTTTCTATTCATACGGCTAAAATCTGCAACCTCCAAATGAATAACTGCAGACAAAGAAAAACCAGATGGCCTGGGGTGATATTTTTGAGCAGAACTTTCAGCAGGAAAAAAAAAATAATTGCTTGTACACACGTACAAACATGCACTTTATCATCCGCTTTCCTCTCTGGTGGGTAATCATACCTAAACATGGTCATCAGCTAGTAGTGGGAGAGTATTTACACTTCATATAACAAGACTCCTGTGTGACTCAGCCATTCCTCTCCTGATCTGAGTTACAGGCTTGTGTTTCTGGTTATTAAGGACAATGGTCTTCACCAGCTTTTCTCCTTCTTTTCACATTTCAACTCCTCCAAAGGGTTGGTTGCCTATGCAATGTCTTACCTAATCTGCAACTTTTTGCAAAGAACAAACTCCTTGTCCCAGTCAAATCCTTCAGATCTGCACGCCTAGAACATTTTGCTGAGAATTTTGTATGTAAAGCACTTCCTTAAGATTCGATCATAAAACGTTATACAGAATGACTGATGGTCTCTGTGACCTAGAGTGTTTGAGTATGTTAGGAGCAGAAGTGTCAGGACCCTGAGGGCAGCAATAAAACTTAATAGTCCTGACCAGCCTCACCTGGGACCCCCAACCACACCCTGCTCATGGGTCAGGAGCCCTATTTAACCCATTTGGGTTAGCAGTCCTGAGTTATGTTGTAGGAGTACTGGTCTTCAGTCCCATCTTTAGTCCTGCCTTCTAGCTGGATCATGGGTCCGTGTTGTAGTTGAGCGTCCAGCCCTGGCTCCTCTTACTCCTGAGTGGGCTCCCCCTGGACCTGGTCCATCTCCTCATTTAGAGTTGTCGGTGGACTCTGTTATCAGCACCTGGCTCTGCTGTGTTCAAGTTAGCATCTTTAAACTGTCTTTTCTTGTTTTTTTTTTTTTTTTTTTTTTTTTTTAAGAATTCCTTTAAGTCTGCTCTTCCTTCTGGCCATGTTTCAAGTGTAATTCCAGCTAATAAGTAAACTGAGTGTAGACTAGTGAGCAGGATAGGGTTAACTTTCATTGGGTTCCTGTAATCATTTGCTATATGTAGCTGAGACACTGAGGCTTAACCTAAGAATGAACCAAACACGATTGGTTCCACTGCTGGGCAGAGCTCCAGAACTTCCACGGAGGTTGATAACCCATGACTTTGTGCTACTGTGTCTCTGAATTGAGGTCGAGGAAGAACAAGTAAGCCTGTTTCACCTCCCTTTGGGGCTGAGGTAAGAGCATGCATACATGCTGCTCCTGTTTGACTGGTGTGTGTGGTAACTCATTAAACTGTCGTTATGCTGTGATGTCTGAGAGCTTCCTCTGAATTTCAATGGAAACTTCCATGAAGGCATCCACACCAGTGCAGGGCCTCAGCAACCAATCGTGTTTCTGGTGGCTCCATCAAAAACCATCTGGACTTCAGATAGATGGGTGCAGAGGTGAGAATAGGGGTGATGTTCACATAGTTGTTCAGCATCCTGTATACTCTGAGGTGGGTCTTCCATACAGCTGGTGAAGGCACCTGGCTCTCCACGGGGTGAACGATAACGCTGTGTAAGGCCACGGCACTCTTTTCCACCACTGACTGTATAAAGACCTGCAGGGGTATAAGTACTTGGGATGTGGTAGGGGGTCTGAACACCTTTTGGGCAGAGTTCCTGCCAAATGTAGATGCTCTTGGGAATGCCAGGAAAAAAATTGAATTAGGAGTATGTAAGGAAAACTTGACTTTCACTTGCTGTGAAAGTCACTCCTAGATTGGATATTAACATATTAAGAAACCATTCCGTTGGGTTTTCTGCAAAGTTGTGGGAGAAAAAGAGCATAAAATGGATTCACTGTTCTCCTGTTGGAGGATCTAGTCATATACGAGTGGAAGAACAATCCCAGGTTATTCTCTTACAGTCATTAAAGGCTTGGAACAAAACAGTTAATAGCAACAAGTTGCTTAGGTTAATAATTAAGCATGCCTAGTGGACAACTCCGAGCTGTCTGTGACAGGCATTGGGACTTTTAAGAAACTAGTCTGGTGGGTTTTAGCACACCGTGACCGTTACCCACACAGGGACTGAGCTGAGTGCCAAACACAACCTCAGACTGAAGTAGAGCTGGCATCAAAGGGGTGGAGCAGTTATGCTGGTGCCGGAGCTTCTGCACTTCGCTCATCGGAGGACTGGAAGAACAAAAAATTGAGTAAGGTAAGTAATACCATAAAAAGTCCTAATAGGAATAAGAAAAGTAAATCTAAATGATCCTTTATGTACCTGTTTTAAAATGCAAGGTTCACATGCATCAGGGGTCTAGACACTGACCCCTATAAACTGCAGTTATATTAAAATGTGCAAGAAATATATGGAGAGTAGACACAGTAGGTCTTGTGGTACAATAAAAAATAGAAACTTAGAAGCTGGCTTTATGGAGACAGTGTGTTTGCCATAGTTACGGGGTAACTAAAGCTTCTGCCCAACTCTCACCTCTAAGAATGTCACTCTTCTGTGACACCTTTTCTAACCCCCCACTTCTTCCACCATATTGTGCTAACCCCCCACTTCTTCCACCATACAGCCCTGTGTATCTGTTTTCTGTATCCCGGCAGCTCTGAGGAAGCTTTTTGTTTGAGAATTCATGACCATGACATATATATTGTATTTGGACGATCCTAAAATCATGTTTACGGTAATAGCAGTAGGGAAGGAAGCAAGTGAAAAACAATCACTTTTGTTATAAGGTTTGCTGTTGCTGGAGAACCAATCAGCAGACTTCGTTCATGAACACCCGCTACGGATGCGTTGCATTTCACTCTAATTTTGCAAAAATAGTCTCCACCCCTAAGGGAGGCAGAGGTGCTTTAGAGGCTGCACAGTGTCTCCTTTAGCGTCTGTGTTAGGCCAGAAGAGGCATCATCTTGAGATGAGACGACTTGCTTCCAAAGTGACTTGTTTCATGTCACAGAACTGTCTCAGTGAACAGATGTCAATCCTTCTGGATAGATTCAAAGATATGCACCAAATAACGCCCCAGGCAGCAATGGCTGTTCAGTCCATGGGACCAGGGTAGAGCTAGTGCTGTGTGTAACACCCCTGAATGCTTGCAGTGGGATGTTGGCTCTGCAGAGCTGGTTGCTTTGCTCTGTGGATCTGCTGGGTTGGGCAACACAGGTGGATGTGGCTTTATTCTGGATTTTGTCCTCTTCTGTCGTTATCACCAAATGCTTTGCTGCCTAGTTCTGAGCAGTTATTTCCGTTCTCTATTCATTCCCTCCCTTTCCCATGAGGTCAGTATATTCCTATCAAAAAGAACCCAATTACTACATCAGTATGGGGCGTCCCTAAGTGCTTGGAGAATACTTATTCTCCAACTTTTCCCCGGCTGCCTTGAAACTCCTTACTGCATTATCTGGCAAAGGTCCGACGGAAAGAAACTGGACCAGAGAAGCAAGTTCCCTTTCCTTCCTTTTCCTCCTAAGTAACAAATATGCGGTTCCCCAACGATATCCAACACCCTTGGACACAAGTGGACCACATCTTCTAACCAGTGTTCAAGAGCACTTTGTGTCTATAGACCACAGATCCTTTCTCTGCATGTGTCAGTCCTTTTAAAAATGTCTTAAAGCATCAGGTATCCCAAACCACTGTAGCACTAGCAAAGAAAGAACCAGCCTTTTTTTTTTTTAGTAGTGTTCTTTTCTTTAATGTAGCTGTTAATCAACTTAATTGGCTTCATTTTGATGGGTCTTACGGACATTTACAGAAGCCAGCAAAGCAGACAGTGCTATGGACAGTTGATAAGGTTTTTCCAGGTGACCTGACAGGCACTCACCAACATGCAAGAGGGCTGGAGTCGGTGCAGTGTATATAATGAACGAAGGAAGAACACGTAAGGTCTTGGTACCATCATCCTGTGGCAAAACTAGGCCTTAACGGAGTTGAGGTCTGTTCTTGTCCTTTTTTCAATAACTGACCGATGGAGCAGGAATGTGAAAGGCTGTCTGCCTTCATCTTTTATCTCTTCTGCTTGAGGAAGATGGATTCTCCCTTTAAGAATTACTGATTGTACAGTGCCTCTTATAGTGATTGTGAATTTTGCCCTTTAGGTCCTACCATAACAACAATCCGAAATCCTAAATTAGCTTCTTGCCTTATGATTTAATCTTTGGGGCTTTTGTCATCTGAGCTGAGTTCTAACAACCAAGAGATGTTCTGGGGGAGGGGAACAGTCCCCTGTGAAAAAGGTGTTCCAGCCTCTGTGCTCACCGGTGAGACTTTGAGGTTCTGGCTCATTTAAAAATGTGGCTAAATTAATTGACCCATGGTTATTTCCATACTAGTGCAAAGCTCAGGGTGAAGGCTGTAGAAGTTTATAATTTATATTTTTAAATGTTATAATAGTTCCTGGCACGGACTTTATAAAAGCAATGTGTGATCTGTCTGGCTATGATAGCAAGTAAGACCAAGGAACTTTCTAGTCTACAAGGACTCAAATGTTTATTTTCTTAAATTATTAGAACAGTTGTTCTTAGATCACAGCTGTTGTGATTAAGTCTACCAATGCTCTTCCAAACAATTTCTAGGCACACCTGAGGAGCCAGCATGGGCCAGTCCCAGTTTGGGGCTAGCTGTGTAAGGCTAGAGAGATTAATAGCGTAGTCAGGACCTGCCATTTGGCTTTGGAGCTGGAGAATGACCATGGCGTGATTTAGTTTAATGTAATAAATGCAACAATTTCACACAAAGCAGCACAGAGATAGGAGAGTTTAACACCATAGATTCTAAATGATGTAACTGCTTTCACCATATCACCTGTGCTTAAAGATTAATCGGAGTCAGACTCCTGAAGCACGGCCCCGGTGGGGGAGAGCTCATCCTGAGCTTGGCTGGGAAGCGGTCTGCTCAGAGGGGTATATGTTCTATCTAGGTCTGTTGAGTGGGAGGAGGAAGAGTATGGTTTGCAATATATTGCTCCTTTACCCTGTGTGAGAGGTGAAGCAGTGTTTTCTCTGTGGTTCCATGTTGCAGTCTGTCTCGTCTGCTGTAACACAGACCCTTGTTCCCGCAGATTTGCAGTGTGAAGAAAGAACAGAGATGGGGGCTGTTTTAATGTTACAGGGAAGGTCTGAAGGCTCCAAGCCATGATCCTGGAGCCAGACTCTCGTGAAATCCCCATCTAAAGTTCAAGATGAACCCCTGGAGATCATCCTTTCTGAGTGCTGAGCTGCTATTCTTTGCAGGTGGGTGACAGAGAGGTGTTGACTCCAGCCACACTGGTCATACGATGCCAGCAAAATCCAGTGCCACTGGGTTGGGTTCAGACTGACTGAGACATGGAAAAGCATCTCTCAAAGGTGTTGAATATTATAGGATATTGACTGCAGCATACTGGACATCATCCATCCTTATCAGTGTTTTTTATGGCATTATTTCCATACCCAGTGGAAATTTCTGGATTCATTGTTAATTTTCCCTGTTCTACCTGGGTTCATCTCACGCTCGTTGTTTTTCATTCACTTGATGACAGTCCTATCACCGTATGTTAATATTAATGGTTCATAATGCAAGCGTGTCCGATATTTGGGTGGTCAGTTCTGGTGTTCAGTGAGATTGCATTCACGTGCACATAAAAGTTGGAAATCTCCTGAAATGCTGAACAGGAAACTGGATATCACTGTAAAAGGACTTCTGAAAAAAAAAAAAAAAAAAAAAAAAAAAAAAAAAATCCACATTGGCTAAAAAAAGAAGTCAGCCAGTGGTTCATTTCTATTAGATTCTGAGGATGAGGGTCTCTAAAATAAATCCTAAATTACCATAATAATTTGATGCCTTCATGAAAAGCGTATAGCAAGCTACAGGTGACTTAATTTCACAAAGCAAGGTTTCCCTTGCAGGCCTGTTTATTTCCGAAGGACTTTGTTAAGAAAGAGCTGAACAGGCTGTCTTGGAGCCAGAAGGGGATATATTTTGTGGTCAGAGTGTACAGAAGTTATCAAACACATTTCTTTGAGAGCCGGAGGAATAAACATGAGGCTTATTGTCTTTATTTTAATTCTTGAGGAGAATTAAAATTGTTTTTGCAGCGACAGCCACAGGACTGCTCATTAAGCCCCGAGAGGGAAGTGTCGCTGGAGGAACGTGGATTACTATTACCCTGGACGGTGAGTTTTTTATAAAGCACATGTCAAAGTAACAGAGAATCGGCTCCATTCAGATTTGTGACAAACCCCAAGCAACAAATACCTTCCAGGGACAAGGAGGAAATGTGCAATTTAATGCAAATTGAGAAACCACTGATGTCATTTAAAGTGAGCCTGTGGGCTGGGAACCACCTGTGAAGATTGTGAGCGAAGAGAAGGTTGGTTGTAAACCTTCTTCGTTTGTAGTTGTGTTTGATTATGCTATGAAAGTCAAGCTGGCTAGTTTATGATTAGGTAAAGCTTGACTTTCTGACGATTAAAAGTCTTTGATCCTTTGGACAGCTTCTTCTAAAGAAACGGGCTAAGCAGATCCGCCTTACAGCACAGGCCAACTTGAGTTCCTGTTAGCAAAACTACGCAAGACATCAGAAACTGTTAAGACCATGTCAAACTAGTAATTTTGCAGAGGCTTTAAGTATCTGTGGGCATGTGTCTTTTCCAGCGTAGATGGCTAAGGCCATTCAAACTCCCAATAACTGTCAATCTCTGCAGTAGTATTTTATCTCTCCCACATATATTCTGTATTGGAGGAAAAAAAATAACCCATACAGTTGCATGGTGGGATGAACTTGATCTTAATACGTGTACTGGTTTGGGCTGGGAGAGCGTTAAATTTCTCTGTAGTAGCTTGTACGGTGCTATGTTTTGCATTTGTGCTGAAATAAGTGTTGGTAACACACAGATGTTTTAGTTCTGAGCGGTGCTTCCACAGAGTCTAGGTCTTTTCTGCTCCTCACCCCACCCCACTAGAGAGTGAGTTGGAGGTGCACAAAAGTTTGGGAGGGGGCACAGCTGGGACAGCTGACCCTAACTGGCCAGAGGGATGTTCCATACCATATGGTGTCATGCTCAGCAATAAAATTAAGGGAGAAGTTGAGGGGTTGGGGCTGCTGCTCAGGGACTAGCTGGGCATTGGTTGGTTGATGGTGACCAATTGTTTTAATTTGAATCACTTGTCTTTCTTGGGTTTTATTTTCCTCTTTGTTGGGTTTTTTTCCTCTTCCTTACAAGTTGTTGTTGTTTTATTTAATTATTAAACTTTTTATTTCAGCCTATGATTTTCTAACTTTTACAGTTCTGATTCTCTCCCCTCATCCCACAGAGTGGGGAGTGAGTGAGCAGCTGTGTGGTGCTTTGTCACCAGCTGGAGTTAAACCATGACAATATGAAATCACACAAACACGGTTTTAAAAAGTCTGATGAAGGGCTGTAAGCATTGCTCCTAAAGAGAAGCTGGGTTTTACATTTCAAAAATGTTTGTCATGCGTGACTGAAGTGAGTGATCCTGTCCTCACAGAGCTCTTTTGATTGACTCTGATTACTTAGGCTCAGCATCCCACCAGCTGGAAAGTGTCTCCTCAGCCAGTGCATCCCAGTTGGAGGTGTCCCTGGTGCACCCAGGCCTGCCCAGGTTGCCATGTGATGTCTCTCCTCTGTATTTTGACTTAGCCACTATAAGATGCAGAACAAGGTATGGTCCATGACTATAGTGTGGGGAGACCTCGCCTTTTGTCTGTTAGGATCCTCATTTTCTTTCCATGTCTGTACAGGCAGTTTGGGTGTTGGAGGAACTCCTGTGGCTGCTACTGTGATTGCCCCTGAGCACCTCCTAAGCTGTGTTGCATTTATTCTTGTTTCAACCTAATGAAGCACTAGGCTACTCAGCGTGAGAGTCAGAGTGAGGCTTCCTGGAGTGGCTAGACTTAGATCTTCAAAGATTTGTAGACATCTAATTCTTAGATGCAAAACTCACAAGCAAATCCTGAGAGGGATTTGGTGTCCAAGATCATGAGCAGAGCAGAAAACCAATATGGTTTCAAGGACCAGATGGGCAATCTAAGTTCCCTGTTTTCTATCCTGTTTTAACTTTAAAGAAGGTTGTTTGGCTGGAAGACTAAGGGGTGTCTTAGGAGGCTCTAAGAGTGACCCTAATGGGGCTCTTCCATCTCTTGCTGTTATGATTTGGCTGGGAGTTAATTCTGCTGAATGCTCTGTTGAGAAACTGTGTGCATTAAGGATGCAGCATTAATTTAAAAACTAGGATCAAGATGCCCTGTAGATCCAGGCAGCCCTGGGTTATTTTAGTACTAATGAATAACAATTACTGTCTGAGCATGTCTAATGAGCATTTCTGTGTTTTGCATTAACGTACGATTTGGATAGAGTTCTGATGTAGTCCTATCGCTATTACTTAACTGTAATTTCTTGTTGTGTCTCCACATCTCTTTTAAATTGTTTTACAGTTTGGGTTCATACACGTGACATTTAGGTTCACAGTGTAAATTTGCTTTGCCTGGTTGAAGTCTCAGTAGACCTGCTAAGAATGGAGACCGCATGAAGGACCTGGCATTTCCTAAAAAATAAATTCATTCTGTATAAAAATAATATATTTCTTCCACTAGGCCTTCACCCCAGGAAGGTTTGTACTATGTGGAGGTGATCTTTAAAGGACACGTGATTAACAACCTGACTAAGGTGGAGAGAGAAAACTCTACTTTCAAGGTAACAACGAAGCAACTATAGAAGTGATGTTAAAGAACTCAAGGTATTGAAAGGAGTCAAACTTCAGACATAGTATCACAGGAAATATGTTGAAATATAATCTGTAATGTACTGTGCATCTGACGGTATGTCAGAGCAAGAAGTTAGGATGCTCTTTCCATTCCTTCAGAGGGGCATCGAGGTACTTATCAGTTTGGCACTGGATAGACTAGGTGACCCAAGAGGTCCTTCTGAATCAAAAATCTGGATCCAAATTTACCTGTCTCCGCACTTAAGCCACACAGTCAGAAGACCATATTGTGTCAGAGACCCTATGCTCTCTTCTGGTGTTACCCTGCAAGCTGCAGGGTGGCAGCTAACAGTCTGCACTGAGATGTAACCATGGACAAGAACGCTCCCATGGGCAGAGCTGGTTCCAGGAAGGGATGTCCCTTCAGCTCTAGGACATCTCTCCACACCTGTGATGAGCAGGATTTGGAAAGCTCAAACCTCAGTCGTGATGTCTATATCTGTTGCTCAGCTATTTGGAGAGCTTGCTACCAATGTTTTCCCTTTGGCTCTCAGTATCAGAGCACGTTGTCTCAGGAGCTTGTGGGGTATGGTGGTACGAGACCAGCTAATGGTGATGGTGTCAATATCTCTTGCAGAGCAGAATCCTTACCCATGGCTGTGTGCTTCGGGATGAGGCCTGATGTGTTTGAAAGTCATGTCCCACCTCTGTGCTAACTTTTGAGTATCAAGCAAGAAAGCCCAGGCTTTTCAGTAAATTGCACATTAAAGCCGAAGAGTCATTGGGAGGTTCAGCTAGCTTAGAGAGCTGATGAAAAATCACCAGGGGATGCTGTTAATGAGGCACATTCCAAGCTAAATAAAACACAATGTGTCTCTTTGTTTTGGGACTGGGACCTGGGAGCTATGCGTATTAAAAATTAATTTTGCCTCCACATTAGATTGAAAAAGCCTGCTGCGGGCAGCAACAAGTCTGAACAGCTCAGAAGACTTGTGTCAGCTAGTGGCCCTAGATTTCATGCCGGTTTTGGCTTCTTTCTGTGCATCAACTCCAGCCCAGGTTATGATGTGATGTTGCCTTTTCTTCTTAGACGTGGCCATCCCTGAAGGGACTTTTGTGGCTACTCATTCATATTCAACATGACCATAAGGAGGATGGAAGGAAAAGATTGAGCTTTAAAGGTGAATGGGGTTCAAGGAAAGCTCAGAAAAAGCCCCCAACATATGCAATGGTGTCTGATTTGATTCAGCAAATGAGATTTTTATGCTATTTATTGGGGTGATAGCAGCATCTGTAAATGCAAGTGAGGACAGGAGAGGGCTCAAAGAGAAGGTGGGGAAGATGAGTGTGTCCAAAAAAGGGCAACAAAGCTGGTGAAAGGTCTACAGCTCAAGTCTTACCACTCACAGCTGAGGGAACTGGGGTTTAGCCTGGAGGAAAGGAGGCTGAGGGGAGACCTCATCGCCCTCTATAACTACCTGAAAAGTGGTTGTAGAGACGTAGGGGTTGGTCTCTTCTCCCAGGTAACAAGTGGTAGGATGAAAGGAAATGGCCTCAAGTTGCACCAGGGGAGATTTAGATTGGATATTAGGAAAAATTTCTTCACTGAATGTGTTGTCAAATACTAGAACAGGCTGCCCCGGGAAGTGGTGGAGTCACCATCCTTGGAGGTATTGAAAAGATGTGTAGATGTGCTGCTTAGGGACATGGGTGGGTTTGGCAGTGTGAGGTTAATGGTTGGACATGATCTTTATGGTCTTTTTCAACATAAACAATTCTATGATTCTAGATAGCAGGTTCCAAATTATTTTATTTACTCGTATACCTGTAGTCCAGGAGCCCGCCTTCCCTTTTCATAACTCTCCTTGTGGCTTTCCCAACATATCCTGCTCTTTCTCATTGCCTGTATGTTCCCACTCACACCAGACCACAGTCTTGGCTACCTCAGCTTGTTCCAAGATGTTATGCAGCTAACCCAGCACTGGATAATACCCAGGGAGACAACTCTTATCCACAGCAGAAATCTTTGAAACACTTCCAAAGGGTTTCCACTGCCTTTTTATTTCCTTTGGTCCTGGGATCCAGATGCTTGATTTAGGCACTCTTTAGCTGCTGAAGCCGTCCATTTATTTGTCCTGTTTGGTTTGCCATCTTCCAGGGAGGGACAGGGATATTTGCAGAAAATATTAGTTCCATGTGATTTAATGGCATGTGCAGGACCATGTGTGCCTCTGGCCATTTGACAGATGAGTAGTTCTCCCACACACAATGCCATTTGAATAGGATTTGGTGTCAACCTAGGCAAAAAATGTCTAGAGTAATTTTGGTTAAAAAAAAAAAGTCTCGCAGATTTCAGTCAGCTGGAGAAAAGGGGCAAAAGGGCTCCTCTACCTGTTAAAAATACAGCCAAAACATGTGCCGGGTCAGGCATCCGTGTGTCTCATCTACTTTGGGAGGCTGATGATGACCTTCCTCTACTTGGAAAGAGTCCCTGTGTATTCCCCATCTTCTGAGAGGCTTGCTTCAAAGCACAAGCCTTCTTTGACTCTGTTTAAGTCAAAAATACTACCCCACAGTAGTTTTCCACTATTTCCTTGATTTTTCTCTCAGAGGCCAAGGTGGGTTCTTTCCCAGAGATGCCTCTGTATTACGCTGCATTAAGGTGGACCAGTATAAGCATTTTCTTTGCTACGCTGCTTTAGGATACCTGGAAAGCTTGCTAAAGGCTAGCTGAAGTATTTAACTTCTGTGATACAGAAATAGTTGAGTATATACTATTAGGAAGAAAAAATGATGCCAATAATACAAGATAAAACGGAGGTCCTAACTTCAGCTAAAGCACGGCTTAGAAATTTTGTGGTATGTTAAACTGTATCTTCTGGAACTGACTCAAGCCAGAGTGGTCGATTTGGGCCCAAAAGGATGTAAAAAGAGCAGTAAGCCATACTCTGAATGCAGAGAGTACAAGAAGGGGTTATTTGTACTTACACCCTTCTCAGAGCAGGACCGTACTTCAAACACCAAATCTGAAGCGTGAGTCTCTGAAACGCGGTTGCCAACTGTGTTCTGAGCAACGCGTAATCAGATCTTGTTGGACTGCTGCGAAAACGACTGCCGTTTAACTACAAATTTCTCTTTGCAGTTCTCTGCTGCGCAGACACCTGTGGTTTACCAAATTAGTCCTCCATCTGGCATCCCAGGTACGGGACCTTTCTTTAAGCTGGAGCCCTCTTTATTATTTGATGTTCCATACTGTCTTTCTCCTTATGAGGGATTTGTCTTGCTGGGGATTAAAATGGGCACCTCCAGAACTTAATGTACAAGCACATGTTGAACAGGAAAATGGGTTTGCACAAGGGGAGAGAGTCTGGAACACTGACTGCAAGAGAAGTGGGTAACGCACAGTGATGAGATTATTTGGTACTTAGCTTCTGCAGCCCAACTCTGCCTGAGTAGGCAAACGTTGTTCAGGGGATGGATAGGTCTAATCAGTCCCAACTCTTGAGTAATCCGACCCTATTTAGTAATAGTTTTAAGAAGAATTAGCTATTAGGTGATGGTAGGTTGGACTAGATGATCTTCAAGGTCTTTTCTAACCTTGACTATTCTGTGATGATTCTCTTTCAGAGAAGAGTGTCACTGTTTTCGGTATGAACAGTTAACTGGTGTATGGAAGACTTCCCCCCCC
>NW_020799097.1:3919134-3928521 GCF_003259725.1 Athene cunicularia
ATAAGAGACAGATTTTGTTCTATTTGGTTTGTATTTGCAGGCTTCTTTAGAGAAAATTGAAATGCTGATTTCCAAAGTTAAGATTAATTAAAACATTTTGGTCTCTCGAGGGTGTAGAGAGGTACCTGGATGATTAGAGCACATAGATGTTCCTCAACTTAAGTCCATCCATCATTTCCAGTTCACCTCTAGGTTTTCAAGCCTTGTTTTAGGGTGTCTGTTTGGAGGTTTCTATGTGTTAGCTGGATATTTGACCTCCCAGTGAAGTCAGTGAAGAACATGAGTAACACTAAGTGTCTAGTGCTATTTGAGATGTCCTGGAGCATGAAGGACCTGCATGGAGCTGTAGATGAGACACAGAACCAGGAAAATTCATTCCCTTCTGGAGCCACAGTGGGAAGATAGGGTGCCTCAAATTATTTAAGATGCCTTTGTGCAGGCAACTGAACCAAGCTGTGACCCAGTGTGGTCAACAGAGTGTTGGGAGTGATTCAGCTGGCCACATTTATGCTGAGGTCCCTCATTAGACCTTGACCCTGTCTAGTGTACCAATAATGTAATTTTAATTACCTCATGAGGTTCTACAGTGGAATTTGGTTGGAATGTGGTGTTAACATCAGAGGAGCAAATTGTAATCTTAGTAAAAATGTTAGAGATCTGCTAAAAAATTCAGGAATTAACTGTTTTGTGGCAAAGACAGACGTGTTTTGGGAAAAGCGAATTAAGTGCCAAGTCATCTACAACTACGGTAGAAGCTGAGAGCAGCCATCAGTGCAGCCAGTTAGGCACATCTCTGCAAAATTTGCAAAGACCAAGAATTCCTTTTGTTTGGCTCACAAAATCTGCAAATTCTCTCCTTTTAAAAGACTCCCTTCAATTTCCATTTCCTTTTAAACAGGAAATTTAATAGACATTTATGGGAAGACAATTGCTGGAAGATACGAGACCCTGGACTTCAATGTGGATTATGTTGATGGGTAATTATATATAGGCTGCTATCTGACCCACTCCCTGTAAATTGGCATTTCTTCCATCAGCCTTTGTGACAGCAATAAATTGCAACCAGTTGGCCCAGAATTGCCATTTACTTCCTTTGTGGTTTATTGCAGCTCATGAGTTGGGCTCCAGCAAACTTTGTTAATCTAATTGCAACTGGTCCATTAAGCTAGTTGGTTTGTTTACTGGCAGCACAGTCAATCACAGCTCAGTGTGAATTGTACTGTAATTGCGTCTGGTTGCTGTAGATTTTATTTTGGCTAGCAAATTAAAATTTAACTAATTAAAATAATGTCAGAATCTAAAAGTTAAATAAATTTTCCCTTCCATTTGCATTTTTAGAAAAAAGATTAGTTTGAAGCAGATGCTCTGGTGAGTCAGAAGAAAAAAAAAAACAACAAATAGAAGTGTTTTGAGACAAAAGGCTTTGTTGTTCACTGCTTTAAACCCTCTGGTCACTTCCTTGTTCTTAAGAAAGGTTTAATTTTTATTTTCTGTTGCTCCTATGGTTACATGCAACAGAACAAAGCAGGTAGATTCTACAAATTTACTCCAGGCCAGCAGCACTTTAAGCACAGTGAATCCAATATAATCGAATGCTGACCTGCCCTCTGCCATGTATATCCGCATGTATGGAAGTGTTCTCAGATGCTACTGAGTTATGATTTCCTGGCACTTGTGTTAATGGCCATGAAGAACTAAGTCCAGGTGAGTATTTTAAAGATAAACTGTTAACCTATAGTTACTGTGCTGGCATTTTAAAGATCATTTCAGGAGCCAGGGAAGATGTGTCTTCTCAGTAGTTAGAAGTTTTAACCGCAGCAACAGATATTTGACCACGAGATGCTTTATTTCTCAGGCCGGATGGAAATGGCCCTTGATAAGTAATTAAATTCTCTGCTAGTGTGAATGAAAGTGCAGGTTCCTGCCATACCAGCTGCACCCATTTATCAGCCCGATACTTTTGCTGGCTGGATGCACATTAACAACCTTTGTTGGATGTTAATTATTGTTTTACCTGCCTCTAGTGGAACAGTGAAACCTTTGGTCAGTGGGAAGAAAGGTTGGTCTGTCTGGCTGCAGGTTGGACGTGCCTGCATGCTCCGTTGCTAAATTACTCATTTACAGCTTAACCTCATTATTACCAAAAAGGAAATGGCCTCAAAATCTCAGCATACCAGGCAGGTTCACAACGTAGCTTCACATGAAGAGTTTGCCCATTTTTGGCACATTACGTACCAGGTGGGGACTTAGACTTGACCAGAGCAGTCTTGTCACTCAGTTGCATCGATTCAGGATTTGGAGTAAAAAAAGAGAATGTTTTTTTATACTTTCAAGTGTGTTCTGCACCCTTTTTTTTCCCCCCATGCCTTTGTATGGGATGAAATGGTCAAGTGATGCTGAACCAAACATTTTGCAACACTGAATTTTTTTCTATTCATCCGTAAAAAGGAAAGGCATCTCACTATCAGCAAGCTGTATTAATAAAAGAAAACTCTGTTATTAAAACCACATAAAACCACACTCTGAAGCATGGGTCATAGCAAAGTGTTTGCATTACAGGTTTTAATTACACATTCCTCTTAATTTCCTGTTAATTCTCAAAGACTCATTGCTAACTTTTGCTTATTATGCTACTTAATGTGAATTTATTGCTCTCACCTGATTCTTCCTCTCCAGTGGAAGTTGCCTCTTGCCATATTGGTTCTCTAAGGTGGAGATACTTGGATATGTTATTAAGAGCTTGGATGATTTCTAGCAGAGGTTGTTTGTAGTGTTTTTCCTCAGTGAAATAATGAAATAACTGAGCTGCACCTTGAAGCAATATGGCTGGGCAAGCATGATGCTGTACTTGTGCTGCTTGCTGTTTCTTGGAGGTAAAGGTGGGTATAGTCCTCCCGGAGCTCAGACTACCAACCCTTCTCTACAGGCAGGACGTATTGGGTCATTCAGAGCTGGCATGGGTGTCTCAAGGACGGTCCTGCCACAATCTTTACAGAGATGTGGTTCTCACAGTATTTGGGAGTACACTTTGCAGGTGGAGATAAGAGATAGAGCTTGTCCAGTTTTCTAGAAGGTTAATAAATGTTAGATACAAGTAAGGGGAAATTCCTGACACATTTGAAAGTATTGGCTGATGATTTTAACAGGATCAGGTTTTCATCTGCGAAGCTCTGTCACATCGTATCTCATTTTTCTTGTTTATGTTTTGCCTAGGCCAGCTATCCTTATGGCGGAAGGAGATGGATGGGCCAGTCTCTGCTCTTTTGCTGACAGGACAGCTGGAAGCATGTCAGTTCTTGACTTACCTTTGGTTTGTGTTGGTGCAAGGGCTCAGCACAGCTTGTGCACAAAAAATTTTCTTGGCTTTTGGAGCTCTTGTGCTTTGACTTAAGATGGAGAGCGATGACGGGGAGTTGACGTATGGTCTGTGACAGGGGTGGGTGAGGGTTGCTGGCGCTCCCTACCTCTAGCCACAACCAGTCAGGGCCAGGGGCTGTTCTCTGCCCCAGTGATGACACGCTATGCCTTGGCCACATCTGTTCTGGTCAACTCTTCAGACTCCAAAACTGAGTAAACATTTTCAAGCTGCCTGTTGACCCTGGTCAATGCATTGTTTTCAGTCAAATCTAGACACTGATTTGAAATGTGGAAGTTTTAGCTGAACTGAGCCCAGACTGGGCAAGCAGAGCTCTAAAAATTTAATAGCACAGGCAGACAGGCTCTGGTGCCTGGGCCCTGGCACTCTTTCTTTATTGGTATTAATGAATCCTTGCCTCCTGTAAGTTGCAAGTGACCCTTTAGGTTGCTGGCTCTTGCACCCTGTTGAATTTCAGGAATAAAAAAAAGTCATGGGCTCTGCAGTAGTGTTTCTTTTTAGGAACTGTGCACTTTTCACAGTGCCTGTGAGCCTTGGCAAAGAGGGATGCTGCTTTTAGAGGGAACCAGGGGAAAAAAACCCCCTGCTTCTGCAGAAGTCAGTGCTAAGGCTCTTGGGATCCTCTGTGGACCCTCTTATTGCACTGTAAAATTCCTGCTGGCTCCCAGGAGAGGGACTTAAATGCAAATATGAGTTGCTGGTGGGACTTGTCATTCCATAGCTCCAGAAGATTGACATAATGCCAGCATATCTGGTTTAATTGCTACATGTTCCTTCTTACAGATTAGGGACACGCAGAGGAGCAAGTAGAGGGGAAACAGTTTTGTCCTCCTATTCACCTTCACCCTGTGCCCAGACTCGCCTCTGCTCAGCTTTTATGTCAAACAGGGATTCTGAAGGTCACCAACAGGATCAGCATCTGGGAACAAGGGACAAGGGGTCAAGCTGGAGCACTGTGTGTTGCTGGGGGCCATGCTCCTAAACTGCCGAACTCCTGATCATCAGTGGGAGATGGGTTGTTCCTCTCCCATCTTATCTGTTTCTTTCCCTTGTTTCTGAAGGGAGCCAAGCATTACTAGCCCACATGTATTAGCCCACACCTTTCCTTGGTTAGATGATTCTCACTGTATTTTGTGCTCTTGCCCTTTTTGCTCCCAAGGTTCAGCAAAGTCATTTGTCTCTCCACAGCTACCCTATTCAGGCAGAAGATGGACTGGGGACCCTGCAGTGCCAGGTGGAAGGGAACCACATAGGTTGGTGAAAAGGGAGAAAAATCATGGGTTTGTGTTATTTCTGCAGCTCCAGAGGATAGAGGCAGGGTGTCAATCACGAGTTCCTGCTCTGTCTTCAAAAGTAAGAATGTGGCTCAGGGCTGAATCAGCAAAACCTGCTACAGATCGAGGCTTACCAGTCTTGAACACAGCCACTGCTGTGATTTAATCCTCTGCGCAGCCTTGGAGAAAACAAAGTGTAGTGCTCCAGTGAAACCATGACGTGATGTGGACATTGTTGACAGCAACAGTGTGATTTGGTGTCTTTGGTCAGTTTTACTTTAATCCTTCTTGTATGTGATGGACCTTCCCTTTACTGTTTTATTAGAGGAATAAGTTAGGTTCTCCCTTCTATTCATGGTCTTTTTGGTAGCAGGTTGGATCCCTTTAGTTTTTCCTTGCTTCCAAGCATTCTGAAGAAGCTTCTAATTTCTTTTGGAGACTTTGAGCAGCAAGCTTCCTGCTTGGGGAAGATCATCTGTGTTAAATATATAAAATAGAAATTGATATCTAGCTCTCATATAGACACTGATGGTGCAATAGAATATCCTGAGCTTTTGAGATACTTTGGAGTATCTAGAAGCTCTCCAGTGGGGTGTCAGAGATAATGGAGGTCTTGAAGAAGGTCTGCAACTTCCTAGCATGGCAAGTGAGGCCAGATAGGACTCACAGGGTCTAAGATGACATGAAGTATTTATGTTTAGGCAACCAAATCCTGCTTCTGAGATTCAGCTTGCAGGTTCATATGTAGCTCTACATACCTACAGTGTAGTGTCTACTTATGATCTAAGGCTCCGAGTTCCCTGAGCTGATATTTGGCTCAGTTCCTGCACACACACTCTGCTGAAATCAACACAGTTATACTGTTGTAAAGAAAATCTAAGGAAGAGGAGAGTCAGGCCCAGGACACCTGGACAAGGTTTGGTAGGATGCACTCTTCATGGAGCCCTCCACGCTTCTGCTATAAAGCATATTGCTTTTCTCTCCTCCAGGGTCCCACAATGTCAGCTTCTCGGTGTTTAACAAAGGAAAGTGAGTAAAAAGAATTATTTTTTTCTCTTTTTCTGTGGTTTTGCATGGGGACACAGCTGCATTTGTGTTCAGGATATGTGAATGACTTTTTTACTGAATCCTGTGTTTCGTTGTTTAGAAATAAGGTTTTTCTATTTTGAGATGATGATCATCAGATTTCAGATGAAAACGGAGAATGTTCCTCCCTCAAAGCATCTTTTTTTGGGGGCATTTTCAATACTCTATCTTCAGTGCCCAAATCACAACTCATCTGTAAAGCCTAACTGAATAAAATCCTTTCACCTTGTTTTTGACTCCTCATCCAAATGGGAAAGAATTTAGCCATAAAAGGAGGTGAAAATGGGTTTTTACTGTGCCAAAACCATACTTTATAATAGGACAGTACTTCTAATAAAGAGTTTCAGCCGCATAATGGAGTCTCTTGAATCAGTGCCTCAATGCGCTGGTGGAAGGCGTTGTTGGTCCTTGTAGAAATGTTCCACAGTTCCTCTGGAGACCGAGTGCTCAGCTCTGCCAAAACAAGGTCTACTTTAACTTAAATGACCAAGGGTCAATTAGGTGTTTTCTCTCTCTTGCAGGTCAGCAGTACACAAAAGTGCTTGGCTCATCAGTGCCAAACAGGAGCTTTTCTTGTATCAAACACATCCAGGTATTGCACTGATCCACCTCACTGGCCTCACGGTCCTAGTGTGGTCTTAGAAAAGGTCTCTCACTGTTGTCTTTTCCAAGGACTTAATTTTGTCGTGTTGTCATTTTGGGTGTGCCGCTCCCCTGGTGTGGGCTTGACTGCACAAAAAGCTGCAGGTCAAAAATTTCAAGAAGACTTGGTTTATTTGCTAAGGCTGGGAGTCCTGCCATGGGCTATATCCTATGAGAGTTAGTGTTCCTCTCGGAGACTTGTTTGAACTTTGTTTAGGATAGCCTAACCTGAGGCAATCAGCCAGAGGACAGCAGTATGGGATGGATTTGGGATGATACTGCTTTTATCATTGTTCCTTTTCCTGTCAGATCATATGTAGACTTGAGATGTTGCATCTAGATAAACATTTCCCCCTTAAATCACACTGTATTTGGTAAGGCTGAGATTTTAGAAATGCAGACCTTAGGATGAGATAGATTCCCACATCAGCTACAAAGAGGACGTGATGTTCAGTTGCTCCAAGTTCTGGATAAATGGTGAATGGCAGATTACTGCACCATTTTTTTTTTTTTTTTTTAAGTAAGGTACATTAACATTAATCACTTCCATGTGACATTTCAAGCTATATTGTAGACAATGGGATCCTGAGCATCTGCTCAAGATTATAGTCATGGGCAAATGTGTCCAAGATTCAGCAAGGCTGGATGCCCAACAACCAAAACAGAAGTAGGGGACTGGGGACTGCAGAGCACTGGGCAGCACTTGGAGGTTGGGTAAAGCTGAAGGACCACTTGGTTCACCTACACAGATCCCCAGCAAGACTCCGTCAAGTTTTTGCCGTTAACTTGGCTGAACTGAATGTATCGAATGCACTAGTTCTTTATGGGCTGTACCTGAGAAGCTTGATTCAAGAGGTAACAAAAGCTTTTTTTTAAAAATAAAACCCCATAGCCAATAAATGTTTTGTATGTTGTTTATAGTATACAGCTTGTTTCACCTATAAATTCAAAACACTGGAAAGGAGGGTAATTTTATGTCCTTCTTTACAAGTTGAGGCACAGTAAAATGAAATAACCCTGCATGAAAGTGTCTATTGGCAGAACACCAGCAGAAACAAGATCTGACAGGTTGATCCAGCAGGCTGTACTGTGGTAGCCAGCAGTCAATATTGGAAAAGTAAAGTTTAAATACTAGATGTATTAACAAAAAAAAAAAATGCAGATAAAGACCATTTTTTTTTTTTTTTTTTTTTTTCCAGAACTGTACAAATACATTTGGGTGGTTAAACTAGGATATCAGATTGCAAAATGAGTAAATGTCATCAAAGAAATAGGTTTCCAGCGTGGAAAGGCATGACTAGAACAGATAAAATCCTGATTCTTGTGGACATGATGTGGACACAGATGTCAGATGTTAGGTTCCCTTCATTTCTCCCTGAAGCCTAAGAGATGACTGGAAAGT
Organism: Athene cunicularia; assembly: GCF_003259725.1. Taxonomy (NCBI): domain Eukaryota; kingdom Metazoa; phylum Chordata; class Aves; order Strigiformes; family Strigidae; genus Athene; species Athene cunicularia. The sequence continues at coordinate 3,926,915 of NW_020799097.1, forward strand.
GTGGTAACATCTAAACCTATAGGCTAAATTGAGAAGCGAGCCAGAGAAGGTCAAAAGGATTAAACCAGTTTTAATTCCAACTTTTTTTTTTCTTTTTTTGCAGAGCCCCTCAATAGCAGAGAGTATACTGGTTTGCAACCTGAGCATGGCAGATGCAGCCACTGCTAAGTAACAGCCCAAGCATTGCAGTGTTTCTCCTGTCACACGGCCAAATTATCCATGTTGTTCATTCCTGGTGTAATCTCAGCGGCTGCCAAAAACCCTGTGAAGGATCAGTGAGATGCCTGTTTCATTCACAGGAGCCTGCTCTGGCTGGAAACTGTACAAGTGCATTGCTGGCTCTGACAGAAATAGGGTGGGGATTAACCTTTGCAACGCTTGTTTTCAGATCCCCTTTTTCCTTCCTCTGTAGAGATAGTCTCTGTGTTCCCGACTGGTGGGAGTCTTGGGGGAGGCACTGACCTCACAGTCACGGGGGATTTCTTTGAGGAGCCCGTACAGGTCGCTGCTGCAGGTAAGTGGAGAAATGTCTGAAATATGTGTTTTTTTTTTTTTTCCAAAACTGGTTATGGCCCTGACCACAAAACCCAACAGATGCTCATGGATACCACTGCAGGAGTTGTAGGACTCGCCATCAGGAAGGTCCAGTTATTCTGACTGTGGGTTTGAACTGTTTTGCTTGCTTGATAGCGTAAGCCCAGGCTTCTAGCAAAGTGTTGACCCCTTTTGGGAAAAAACGATGGGTTCATGCTGCAGCTGAGCTGTGTGTACAAGTCTCACGCAGAGCATTTGTCTCCTTTTCCTGCTGCCAGGTGTCCCCTGTAAAGTCAAGTATGTCTCTCCCCAACGAATCAGATGCACCACAGAGCCTGTCGGCAAGGGCAGGAGGCTCAGTGCCCCCCAGCCAGGTACAGTATTTACATAACTGAAGGTCCGAACAAGAAAACACACGTGGGAATGGAGGGCAGAAATTGCCTGGTGATTAATGTGGTCAAAAAGCAGGGCTTTCCAAAACTGTCTGCTTCAACACCAAGCCAGTTTCTCCTAGGTTTGACAGGGAGGAGGGCCACAAAAATGATCAGAGGGATGGAGTCACCTGCCCTAAGAGGACAGGCTGAGAGAGTTGGGGGTGTTCAGCTGGAGAAGGCTCCAGGGAGACCTTAGAGTGGCCTCCCAGGATTTACAGGGGGTTAAAGAAAGACAGGGACTGACTTTTTAGCAGGGCTTGTTGCGATAGGACAGGACATGATGGTTTTAAACTAAAAGAGGGTAGATTCAGACTAGATATAAGGAAGAAATATTTTTACAACGAGGGGGTGAGGCACTGGAACAGGTTGCCCAGAGAAGCTGTGGCTGCCCCCTCCCTGGAAGGGTTCAAGGCCAGGTTGGACGGGGCTTTGGGCAACCTGGGCTAGTGGAAGGTGGCCCTGCCCATGGCAGGGGGTTGGACTAGATGACCTTTAAAGGTGCCTTCCAACCCAAACCATTCTGTGATTCTATAGCAAGGAAAGGCAAGGTGGAGAGCTCAGGCCACCACTTGCAGCTGGGTGATGGTGGGATGAAGGTCAACCTGGTGTACAGGGCTGTGGAAAATGGGGGGGGGGGGA
>NW_020799097.1:3928571-3937435 GCF_003259725.1 Athene cunicularia
GGGGGGGGGGGGGGAAGGTATGGATAATATTTAGAGGAAGAATAGCTGAACTAGAGCTATTGCAGAGGTTACTGCTTAAGTGGAGCATTGCAGTAGGAAATTATTGTGCATAAAATGAGGCCTAGTTTATTTTGACTGTGGGTCATCTAGGTACCGTTTCCTGCAAGAGCAGACATGTGAGCTTGGTTGGATGCTCTGCTCTCTGCAGATTTTTTTTGTTCTTTCTGGTGGTGAGTTTCAAGGTAGAACAAATTCCCTGAAGCGAGATCTGTGTTCTGCCTTGGGCTGAAAAAAATTCCTCCAGACAGATCCAATTTATTATTAAAATGTTCTGTTCTGGCCTGCCTCCTTACACCCCTGATTCTAGCATGAGCTCTTGGATTTTTCTTGGCTGCTACCGAGAATGCTTTTGTTTTTAACTTTCTAGGAAACAGAGGGCTTCTATTTGAAGTCTGGGATGATGCCTCTGATCTGACAGAAACGGGTCCTGGATATAGATGGCAGTTTGTACCTAATGCCAGTTCCCCAGTAAGATTTCTGTCCAGGACAAAGAAGTCCTTCAGGTACTTAGTAATCTTAAAAAGAGATGAAGCCATGGCAATCACCTTTAGCAGTGGAAGGTGTAGCAATAACCCCTGACAGCTCTCTATAGCAGAGCCTTACTGCATAGCTCCTGTAAATCAAAGCAACCGTCTGCTCCGAGGTCCTTTTGAAGCTCAAAATATGCAGTGAAGTGTTTTATTTTTCCTCCTTTTCCTTTCACTCAGTATTTCTGCTCTACCTGGCCTAGAAGTGCTTGACATACCACAAAAAAAAAATTGCTGTGGAGGTAGAAGGAGCTCCAGTTAGAGGCTGTCTTGAGCTGGAGCTCCAGCCAGATGTGGAGGGCCAGATCCTCAGCTGATGTTGGCATCTGCAGCACTGGTGGAGTTAATAGAAATAAACTGACTTGCCCCAAGCTGCAAAAATCTCTGAACTGTGTTGGTGCCCATTGTCTCGTCAGATACACCCTTGAAAAGCTGTTTAAATGCACGAATGTTTTCATTTTTCTACCACTTCTCTGTTTTTCTGTTGATCTTGTGCGTGTTTTTGAACATTTTTCCTCCCTGTTCAGGGTTATGGCTTTGCTTGAAAAGAAATCAAGAAAAACGTGACCAACAAAACCACACTTATTTTTGGAGCTGATTTTTTTTTTCCTTTTTAAAAATGTCTGTAAAGCTTAAATGACATTTATGTGAAAATGGGTCATTTTGAGGTTCCTTCAGTTTTAAAATCTCTGGTTTGTTATAACTTGCTCTCACAGTCTTCCCTTTTTACTCATTGTACATGTGAACGTGGGGTGTGGGTCTGGGACTTTTTTTGCAGTAACTCTTTTGTATATTACAGATGTTCTGTTTTTACTTAGCTCCAGGCTTCGTGGATTTTTTGTGGCTCCTCAGACCAACAATTACACCTTCTGGATTCAGGCAGATGGTCAGGCAACTCTCTACTTAAGTTTGTCTCAAGATCCAGAACGTAAGGTATTACTCTTGGCAGAGGAAAAATGAGATCAGGATAGGAAAGGGTTTTAATTGAGGTCATAAGTGGGAATTTCCCCAGTGTGAATTGATTTATTGGCCCTTACTATGAATCTGTTGGAGAGTGAGATCTGTATGATTATATTTGACATTTTACATTGGCCCTATCAGCTGCTCAGCTCATGAAAATCTCACTCTTGCAACCAGAGTCTTTGAATGCCCTTTCCACGTGACCTTTTTGTTAGTTCAGCACATCACCATCACTAACAATCTGTGCAAGGGGACCTGGAGACTCGTTGTCTGACTTCCTCAGTTTACCTCCTTTTTTTGCCTGTTGAAATTTTGCCCCCTGAAAACATTAGTACTTCCCTTTGTAAGGCTGAGAGCGTGTTAGAAATGAAGGTGACCTATTTCTCTGGGCTATTAGCTAGTAACTGAACTGGGCTAGAATATAAAGGATTTCTTAGCCATAAAACAAAAGTAGCATTGCTGGTCTTACTAATGATAACATAATACATCTCAGAAGGCTGTAGATATAGTTCTTTCTTTTGTATTTGGAGGATGAGAGATGTAGAACGGAAATTATCCATGAAAAGTCACATGGGGAACTGGTATTAGGGCTAGGGTCAGCCATAAGAATAATCTTTATGGTATTGAACCCAAAACTAAAGCTTTTTAAGATGATCCTTTTTCCTGTCTGCTAGGAAGGAATGTGTCAACCATCAACTCACTGCTATTGGTTACAAGCACAAATCTGTATTTTTGGAGTTGTGGTATTGGACAAAGTGTCTTTTGGGGCTGGAGAAATGTCTCTAACTGCTTGGTTTGGTTGTTCTGGACACAGGTGAGAGTAGCTTCTCTCCCTGCTGGCAATTTGGAGTGGTCTGAAAACTGGGTGAAGAGCTGGAGTGAGCACTGGCAGCCAAAATCCCAGAAATTTGAACTAACTGCTGGTTCAAGGTACTACCTGGAAGCAGTGCATCATGGAAAGGCACCCAGCAATGGGATGAGAGTTGGAGTCCAGATACATAACACGTGGTTAAATCCCCACGTGGTGAACAACTACTACATTGAGAGACATGAAATTCGGGCTCACGCCTTGCATCTTCCAGAGGTGCAGGTCAGTGCTGTGTGCTTAACCCTGGGAGCTGGATTAACCCTGGTTCACTTGATATAGATGGCAGAAAATCTTAATCATAAAGGCCCTGTCGGTGTTAGACAGGAAAGTCTGTTCCCACCTCGTTTTTAGCCTGAGATAGTTGACGAGAATAGCATCAGGGGCTGAAGGCGTTTGTGTTTTTTCCACAGATTGGTAGTCGTATGTAAATCCTGTGGTTGCATTAAAATTTGTGTTAAAGTGTAAGCAATGCTGACTCCCTTCAGCTGTTATCTCATGAAGGCCTCACCTTGTTAATTTTTTTTTTTTTTTTTTTTTTTTTTTTTTTTTTTTTTTGTTGTTGTTGTTGTTGTTGTTTTTTTTTCTTTTTTTTTTCCTCCCCTTAGTGACAGCACGCTCAGTGTGTGCTATCTGGTCAACCCTATACTGCAAACAGATGATAGAAACTTGCAGCTTGATGAAGGTTGCTCAGGAATAACGGAACGTTTTCCTGGTGGTTAAACCCCGCGGCTGCAGGCCAGGAGCTTTAGGAACCATTTGTGGCTGTCAGAGTGTCTGCACAGGTCAGGCATCCCTTGTGCTGCCTTTAATCTTTAGAACAGGAGCCCAAGGCTTGTGTCAGGAGAGACCATGGAGGGCAAGAGCAGTTTAAGAGTAGCTGAAGGGACTCTTGATTGTTAGAGTCTTCAAAAGGCAAAATGCTGGCTGTAAAATCCTCCTCAGTAGAAGATAATTTGAAGTCTGTGTGTCTCATGCAGTTTGTATCTGTGTTCATGTATTTATTTCCTTCTTTGCTTGCCAGATGCTGACTGTGTCTGGTACAGGGTGTTTCAGTATCTCCTGGAGTAACACGCTGAGCAGGATGATCCCCACAAATGCTACAGCACGCCAGGTAGGCATCACTAAACTCACACACCCAGCCCTCTGCTGAGGTGTAAGTGATGGAGATCTGACAGTTGACAGCAGTTAAGCATTTGGCCCAGAAGCTGACATAAATTTTCACATGATGTAGGAGTGATTTTTGTCACCGGGAGTGTCCCGCAGTGGGATTCTTTGGGGGGGCTGACTCCCAGGTGTATTCTAAGCCTATCACAGCATCTGATCTTGGCGGGTCATGTCCGCAGTGAAGTATGTGGTATCCTCAGCTACCAGACCCTTGGACTTCTCTAAGAACAGATGTGTAGTGTCTGGCTCTTGCTTCAGACAGAAGCTCCATTCTGGCTTCTTTAAAATCCCAAAGTCTCTTGGTGTGGTAGTTGGTCACTGTTTAAACTACTCCGGGTGGTAACTCCATGATATCACTAGACATTGAGTCAACACAGCCGGTGGAGCCTGGAGGGACATGAAGATGCCCAGGCTGTGACATAGATATAGCTCATGTAAGAAACCTGCACCTTTCTGAGGAGGTTGCTGGACACCTAAAGGATGTTTCACACCCCTGAAGGGTATCCGACACGGAATTTTACATTCTGCGTTGAGCTGAATTTTATTCTCTACCATTTGGCCACCTGCTTGTTCAGAGCTGCCTTGCCACCACTCCCTAGCTGATGAAAAATGTAGTGATGTGTGTGTTGAAGCTCTCTGCTGAAACGTTCCAGACACAATTGTACTGTGACTGCTTTTCACTTTCTTAATTTTTTTTTTTTTTTTTTTAAAGGTGCAAACAGCAATAGAAGAGCTTCTGTCAATAGAATGTGACACCGAGCCAACTTCTGCTAAAATCCTTTTACATGATGGCTTTGAGAAAGAAGGTAGTGATCTTCTGTGACAAATAAGCAGTATTCACTGTGAGAGTTGATTTCCTTTTATGAAATAAATGTACTTTCAACCTTCAATTACAGTAAATTTACACTTTTAATGGGTTTAGGTACATACATTTCTGTTTCTCAGCTATTCATTATTTTTATGTATTGTGATGGGGGAGTTCATAGAACGAATATTAAACCCAACATGATTAATATAATGAGAGATTCTTTCTGTAATACATTGTATAATTCAGTTGTATTGCAACACTTACCAAAGAAGGTGATATGTTTTGCTTGTTAGAACCGTTAAGAGACGAAAAATGCAAGTCCTGGGGCATGTGAAATTATTCATGTTTCACTATGCCTGCTGGGGAAGCAAATCTGGCATAGCTCATAGTTACAGCTCAGGCTGTGGAAGCAGCTGATTCTGACTCTGGAGATCTTCACTTCTAGTGTTTCTTGATGACTGAAAGTGAAACAGTGCAAATTTCTGTGGTATACTTGACTGGTCAGGGAAGGTGTGAAACATCAATCACTTTTGTAAAAAAAAAAAAATAAAATTATCGATAATAGTTTTGTAACATTGAAGATATGGCACACATAAGAAAGCTACTCTAGTAGAAAATAACTCCAGTAACACTGGCACAGGTTGCCCAGAGAGGAGGTGGATGCCCCATCCCTGGAAGGGTTCAAGGTCAGGTTGGACGGGGCTCTGAGCAGCCTGATGTAGGTGAAGATGTCCCTGCTCACTGCAAGGGGTTGGACTAGATGGCCTTTAAAGGTCCCTTCCAACCTAAACTATTCTATGATTTTTTTTATCCGACAGCAATTATAGTATACGTATTCTATGCCAAAATGTAGGTGATTGTCTAGACACCTCGTATCACATTCTTGTATTCAGTATGGAGAGAGAGAACAGGTCCCAGCCAGTGATATGTCTGGTAAATGATTCCTCCAAGTGCAGGAAAGAAATCAATTAATTGGGGGGTAAGGGAAGCTTCATGCAGAAAAACAAAAATAGCAACAGAATATTCTTAATGTGATCCCAAATCTACAATTCTACCAACAAAAAAAAAAAAAAAAGAAAAACCTGAGCTAAAAGCCAGTGATAATTCAATGCTACAGTGGGAATAAAAATTAATGTGCAACAAATAGTTTTCACTGATGATTGTAAAATGTAGGTAGTGTTAAAAGACAGCAGAACAGTGGTGAAATTGTGGTGAAGGGATGTCAGGAAAATAAAAGACCAGCCACACACATTCAGACCCAGGGTCCATGTAGTCTAGTGTCCTGTCTTCAGCAGAAAACAAAATAGATGCCTAGGGAAGGGTAAAAAAAATGGATGATTATGCACAAGCATTAATTCTCTCCAAATATGAAGTATTTTCCGTTCAATTTAATTTCCTGAGTGAGGTATGTTTTTAAATTTAATTACGTTCAGTGTTTCTCCCTTCCCTGTATTTACATAATGGTCCCTTGAACACAGCTAAACTACTACGTTCATAATTTTGTTCTAGCGAAGGTTTCAACAGGTCCAACACTCATGCAAAGAACCACAACTTCCCTTTTTTTTTTTTTTTTTTAATTATTTTAAACTCTGCTATTAATTTTGTTTTGCAAGTTTTATTTCTCTTACTGGAAGAAAAAGTGAATTGTCAGTATGTAGTGACAGAAGAAAGTCTTTTATGTACTAGGAAGAAATCCTAGCGGTTTTTCAGCAGCGTGGCTGGTAGACCAGTGGAACAAAGATCCCAAAGCAGAAGGTGGATTCACGGTTGCTTTATACATCAAATTCCAGCTTTGCCTGAGTGCTTTCTGGAAAGGGATTTGGTCAGATGTACTCTATATGGCTAAAAGCAGTTGTTATTTGCTGTAAGGTTTTATGGTCAGAACAATAATGGTCCCTTCTGTCTTTGAGCAATCTTAAACTGGGGAACAGTTGTCCTGCAGATGTTTATCATTTATCTGGGCAGCAGATAAGAGTAGGACTGCTTGACAAATTCTGGACACCTACCTCCTATATTTTCATTAATCTCTTGACCATACTGGTTTCTTCTGATTTATTTTTAAGCCTCTCATCCCCTCTTGTTTTTTTTTCCTGTCAGATATGAAATACATCATTACCACAGGACACGTCGTCAGTAGAACGGAGCCTTTCTGTGGGAGATTCAGTGTTCACAGACCAAGCCAGCTGGTGAAAACTTCCCCATCAACTCTACCAAGATATGATCTTACTGAATACACGCATGTAAGTGGCTGCTCTCGATGAGCAGGTTACAGTGGGGACTCAATACTCAGAGCCCAATCAGCAACATAAAATCATCTGGTCTGCTTAGACTTCCTCCAGATCCACAGAAGGTCATATCTTTGGACTGTGCTTGTGAACAGAGCAGCGGGTCTTCTACTGACTGGGTGGATAGTTTGAGATCCCTGAGATGCAGATACTGCTTAGCACATCTGGCTGCTATCTGCTTCTGGGGGTGCAAGACTTGCTGAGGGAAAGGAAAAGGTGGGATAATGTTGGGAAAAGATGGAGGTGCAGGGATGATTGCTTCTTGATTAAAAAAACCCCAACAAACCCAACATGTTAACCAGGAGTCCACTCTCACTCTTCTGCTCTACACCTATTTTTAATAGGAATAAGGTCTTGATTTCTGTGACCCTTTCCTTGCCACATGGAAGAAGGCAAATAGTTGGGGATTGAAAAGAAGGAGACAGAGGGGAAAGACTCATACCCAAAGCCTCCTGCAGTCCTCCTGGACAACTTCAGTTCCCCTTTACAGACCTGCTTGAGTCCTGTTTCCCCATCTGACACCCATCCCAAACCTTCTACCTCGCAAATCAAATCAGCTCCTCCAGTCGTCTTTTCCTCCCTCCCATATGCTTGAAATCCCCACTGGTACTTCCCAGCTGTGTTTTGCCCCCAAATCTCGCTGAAACCTACGGGCTCAGTTTCAGGCTATGTGGTGGCTAGTGCACCATCTCCTCTAGGTATTATTCAAGGCAACTTGGCTTTAATGGGTGGGCTTTATTGATGACCTTGAGCAAAATATTTCCCTATTGATGTTAAACAAATATTATATCTTCTACAGACATGACGCATAAATTATCTGTTTTGATTTGTGATTTATTTTTTCCCCCCCATTTTTTGCAGGTATGTTTCGCACATAAAGGCCATATGAGCAATATCCTTCATATCTTGGTGTCTTATACCAATGTCTCTTTATGTTCAGTGAAGAGGAACCTCATCTGCCTATGGGATTTCAACAAAACTGACTCTAAAAGGTATCCAGACACTTGTAGTTTTCAGAAATTACATTTTCCATTGTAAGAATGTATACTAGGAAATTCTAACTTGTATAGGAACAAATTGTCAGTTGGGGTAAGCTGACACCTGCTCTGTCCTGCAGAAGCATCCCCAGAGGTGTTTCCGTACTTTTTGAGGATTTACTGAGTAAATTTACATGTTTCTTGTTATATACACTATCTCACCTTAGTAATATATAGATGGAGAGTTTATTCTGTCTCTGGTAAGCACGCCAAAAGGTTTCTGAGGACATTTCCCAGGTTCTTTGGCAAGAGTCAGCAGATTTCCTGCAGTGAGACAGATGAATTAATTATTATTATTATTATTATTATTATTATTATTTTTTTTAATCCCCAGGAACCTCATGAAATCATTGATAGAAAAAGTTTTCAAATTGGTGTAGTCTTTAATTTTCTTTATTCACTTAGATTTACATAGGTAGAAAACATTTGGTGTTAGGTGTAAAGCTTGGGGCAAGCAGACTTAAAAAATCAGGAGTCTCTGAAGAGCTTTGGGAGATGAAGTAGCTTGGGTGTCTGTAAGGCTGTGTGAGGGGTGGGTGCCTGCCTGGAATAAGGTCTTGGGATTAAATTATTAAATGATGGAGAGAGCTGGGAGCCTTCAGCAATCATCTGGTATTCCCAAGGGGTCTGACCTCTGGGCTGATCCCTGCTGAGGTCACTGATGCTATCGTGGTGTTTTTGCCAAAAATAGAACAGCAGTAGTCATTCCCACATCCCACTATTGTGACACAGAGGAGGATACCTAAACAGAGGTCTAAAGCTTTATTTCTCACTATGGGGAATGCAACAGAGACAGGTAGAGAGTGATCACAAACCACTGAGCAAGCGTCTTGTGCGTGAGTGATAGCAGCAGTACCTGATGTTACCTGGAAGCTTCACTCAAAAGTCAGTTACTGCAACTACCTCGCAGCAAAAGAGAGCTTGCACAACCCTGGTGTCTTCCAGCTGGACATTTACCTGCACTGACCTCTGGAAGGGGTGTGTGAATCGCTCCATGCTTCTCCAGGACCTCCCTGCCCATTCCCCAGTGTTTGTGCATCGGATAGACTTGCTGCGCCCTGTGCTGCAAAAGGAAACCTCTGGGTCATTTTACCTTGATGAAGTCATCATCGCAGACAGAGCTGTGACTGGTAAAGGAGTCTGGTTTTTTTTTTT
>NW_020799097.1:3937485-3980307 GCF_003259725.1 Athene cunicularia
CTCTCACCATGAAAAAAATTAAAAAAAAAAAAATAAAAAAATGCTTGGCACTGGTGGGTTTCTGCATCTCACGGAGGAAGATGTAAGAGAAACCAGCGTGTGATGCTGAATCCAGGAAGACTGAAAACAGAAATCAGCACACACTTTAAAAATGAGTGGGCTGATCACTGTCTTTGGATCTCTTCAGAACAAACCTGGCTCTTTCTCTTAACTGAGCACAAGCTGTGATACATTCCGGTACAACTTGCTGCGACAGGGGCAGGGGTCTGAGCTCAAATCTGAGGTACGGGCTGTAGGTCAGACAAGAAGGCTGAGAGATACTTTTGGTTTTGTCTTCCTGGAATTTGCTCTGCAGAAGGCAGGGGCTGAGGTGTGAGACTTTAGCTGTTGCCCACACGCTTAACCGCGTGGTGGCATCATTGTACCACGGAGAGTCTCTTTTTCCCATTGAAAAAGGAGAATTTAGCGGCAAGTGAGAAAATATTTCTAAGTTTTAGAAATTGGGCTTTGCGTGAAGTCTAATGTGAAATATCGCTGTAATTCAGAGGAATTAAGATTTTGATAGACTGGAGTTGTCTAAAGGAAAGCTTTTTGCCTTGGGGCTGTAGCTGCTGCTCTGGCTGTCTTTAGTTGGTCCTTTAAAACCACCAGTACTGGGGCAGGACTTGCTTGTGCTTGGTGCTGTATTAACAATTTCTTCTGACATAATTAAAACAAAGACTCTATCATTTTCTGTTGTGTGCCTTGCCCTACATCATGCAGGTGTAAGTTGGGAGTATTGAATTCTCTTTGAGCTCTGAATACGTTCCCCCTAGGTCTTTTCGAGGGTGGTGTTCCCACAGGCATCCCTCTGCTGCTGGTGACGTTGGGGGTGTCACGAGTGGGGGTCCTGACTGCTAATGCCTTCATGCGAACCCTCTCTGTCACACAGAGGTGCTTTGCTTGGGGAGGGCTCTAAGGAGTATGGCTACCTCTATGTCTCCACGGAGGATGTGAGAGTCAGCCTCACCATTCAGAGACTGCAAAAGTCATCCCCACCTATTGGAGGGACCTTCAGCATCCACTTGGCCAATACGGTGGTATCAGGTAAGAGAAGGTTCAGGTGCAGGTCCTGGATTTCCTTTGCAGGAAACGAAGTGAAGAAGAGACAATATTACACCCTGGAAATGCTGAGGGTACAGACTGGCAGGTTAAACAACCTGTTGAGATAGCTGCTAGATCTTTGCATCTGATGTACTTCCAGACATGATTTAAGGATTATAGTCTGGCTAGTGTTTGTTGATGTTAGGAATGGGGTTGTTCCAAAATGCTTACAGCCACTGTGAAATATTTGCCTTAATTTTAAAGAACTCTGAAAAATATTTGCCTTAACATTAAAGATCCTCAACTGGGATTTTGCATCCCATGATTTCATTATGCTGCCATTTCTCCAGCATCTGTCCTTCTGTTCTTGTACGACAAGACTTGCGCATGTTACCAGGAAATTTGTTCTCTTCTAGGATTACCAGGATTGGTAATAGGCTTGTAGATATCACAAAAGATTTTGTGCGTAGAATTGCTTGGCTTGAATGTAATTACCCTTTATGCGTGCTAGGTTTTCTTGTCTTTTGTTTGAATAATCAGAGAGGCTTAGAATGAAAGTGAGCAGGTTAATCTGAGCAAGACCAATGATAAAGTTCTTAACTGAGGAAACAGTGGCTCATTTATAAAGTCAAATAACAAAATGGGAAAGCACAGCCTTAGAATATTTCTGAAACAACTCTTCTCTGTGTTGTCACTTAAGATTTTTCTACAACAGCTGAAGGCTGTCTCAGTCGTACTTAATTTTGAGCATCATCTTTTAAAAATGTCCTCCATTCCTCTTGCTGTGTTCCCAGGTCTTGTGCTTTGCCCTCTTTCTCATTAATTCATTTAGAGAGATTTATTGTATCTGTAGCTTTGAATGGCCATGGGTATTTATGTCAAAAGAAATAAAACATTATTTGCATTTTATCTGGATTGGACTCTACAAAAATCTTGATAGGCTGACTCTCTCCACACCTGTCTCACCTAGGACATTTCCAACCTTCGTATTTTGAAGGAAAATGACTTGCACACTGAAATTTCATGAGTGCATATTGTATAAAAGTATTACTTAAACAAAATTTCTGACAGTCCCAATTGCAGAGAAGTTTCTTGGTTTTTTTTTTAGCAGAAGATCTTCAAAATAGATATAAGGAAGAAATGTTTTATGATGAGGGTGGTGAGACACTGGCACAGGTTGCCCAGAGAGGAGGTGGATGCCCCATCCCTGGAAACATTTGAGGTCAGGTTGGACGGGGCTCTGAGCAACCTGATCTAGGTGAAGATGTCCCTGCCCATGGCAGGAGGATTGGATTAGACAACCTTTAAAAAGTCTCTTCCAACCCAATCTATTCTATGTTCTATGGTGATTTGGCATTTGGGGTCCAGTAAATTTCCCTCTGCTGCTTTTTGGCAGTTGCAGAGGTTTGAACCACCACAGACTTGCACTAATAATGAAACGTCTTTCTTTTCTATGGGCAGGTAGATGTGCTCTCCTAGGGATGATGATATCCACAACTTTCTAATGTCTTTTGCAGGTGTTTCAGTGCACATCTCCTCCCACCATCTCCGCAAGCTTTTGCAAGACAACACAGATAACTCTACAGCCCCATACTTCAACACTAGTGACTTCATTGTGACTAAAGACTCAAACTCATGCTATGAAAGCATCTGGACACTGACTTGGAAAACAAAAACTGGGGACTTGCCCAATGTTATCAATGTACAGTAATTTGTTACTAACATTTACTTTGAACCCCATTCAATGTCTTTGGCTTTGAATGATTCATTCTCCCAGTATTTGTTTTTACACAGACATCCATGGGACCTTAAGCTAAGTGTCTTCCTATTAGGAATAGCAGTTTAAGCAAATTCCAGATTAGGTCATTAAAAAAGCAATTACAGTTACAGGAGGAGAAAATACGTCTTCAGAGTCTGTGCCCCACAAAATGACGAGGCTAGGATGTAATTTCTGGGTTTTGTTGCAGTTCTGCGGAATAAAGGGACTGCTATACTGAAGTGAAAGCTATTATAATCACATTAATATTTTAGTACCATAACTGAAGCCCAGTACAGGTTTGTGGCATCATTTATGGGCCAAGAAGATCTTTTTCTGACAACTATTCTGTGTGGGTCTATATCTGGTTCTCACAAGTCTCAGATTAAGGTTCAGTTCAAACTCTCCCACCCCAAGATTTATCATTTAAGTTTTGCCTCCAGTAAAAGTGTCTTTTTTTGAATAAGAATTAAGACAGAGCTGCTTCCTTCCCCCAATATATTTCTTTGTATATCCAGCTTCTGAAAGTATAAAATTATCTTCAACAAAGCAATGAGTTCTCATGATGAAGACATTGTCCTAGATGGTAAAAAAAGCTTGAGCTGAATCTTCAGCTGTAGCACAGGTCCTTGTTCCATGCAAAGTTGTGTTTTTGAGAAGATGTTCAAAGCTGTTTCCATACTTAATTCCAGATGATATTACCGAGTATTAGAAGTTTATCTGCAAATCTGGCTCCTGAATCTCTTTGTCTCAGTTTCTTGCCTGCAAGGCTGAAGATGGAAACAGGGAGGTCTTGTAAAGTCTTGGGTAATGAAGATTTAGACCTGGAGATAGGAGTCATGGAAGAAACTTGAGAAGAGCTTTCCAGGAGTTATTTGATGCCTTGTAAAGACTTTGTATGAACTCTGGGGGGAACGGTTTTAGTTTAAACTCACAGGATGGAAAACGACAAGGAACTTAAATTCTTTGTTCTTTACCAGGTCTCTGCTGAAAACCTCACTGGTCTGAAGCCAACAGTTTCTAGTCGTGTGGTTTATGATGGAGGCGTGTTTATTGGGCCGATATTTGGGGACATGCTTGCTACCTTCAACAACAAAACACAGGTGAGAGGTGCTTTATGCTTTCTATTGATCCACCTGGTTTGTGTAGATCCAGGAGTCTCACAGGTATTCAGGTACGTACTTCTGCCACTAAATCCTTTCAGAAATCTACTGTTCTGTCATTTGTCATAAATCATTCAGATTCTACTCCCTGGCTTGTGGAGTAGAACTCTTCTCCAAGAGCTATTGCAGGTGGGGAGTGTCATGACCCAGGCTGGAAGCCCAGAGAATCACAAAGGTTCTGTGATCCCCTTGGGTTAAATTAAGGTGAAATGACACCAAACAACCAGTTATAATGTTTTACTTGAGGTAGAAAACAATTTAAACTTGGAAAAAGATAATAAGCAATGTGGTCTCATAAATTTATAAGAAAGAAAAGAAAGGAAAGGAAAAAAAGAGAGAAAGAGAGTCAAAGAAATCTGGATTCAGCGTTGTCTCAGGTCGGGTAGTGTTGGGTGGTGGGTGCACCTGCAGAAAAATTTTCTGTCACCTTTTAAGTTCTTCTTATCAGCTGATTAGCATACTAGAAGAGGAGGGGCAGGTATTCCACAAACTCATTTCTATGAGAGACAAGGAAAAACGTGGAGCATTGGGTGCCAGTTGAGTCAGTGGTTGAACTCACCCTGCCCACCTTCGGTTTTTCCGCTGTTCCCAGTGATTTTTGCTGACTTCATGCTTGTTATAAGTCATCCCAGAAATGATCACCTCTTACAAGTTCGTGTTACCACTTCAATGGCGAAGGAGCAAAGTCGTTAATGAGGCAAGCATGGTGTCTGGCTTGCACAATAGAGCCAGTGATCAGTGGTACTTGTGCCTGGGGGGAAACATTTGGTTTCAGTCAGTCCAATTTCCCCCCTTTGAGGCTTATCTAAGGAGTTTGTCAAAGTAGCTGCAAGGGAGTGGGAGCTGCACCCTTCCATAGGCTCCCGCTTCCTTGGGTGACATTCCTTAGCCTAATCCAAAGGCCACAGCTTGTCCTTGAGGTTTTCTGTGTTGATGAATATTTGAGGCATTTCTTCCTTCAGTTCCTCACAGGGAGAATGATCATCATGGGTGATAGAAGACCATTTATTTCTTTTGAGGCTGTGGCTAAGGGCTGACATCATCTCTGGATTCCCACCCTTGTTGGGTCTTACGGTGCTGTCCACCAAACGTGGGACACTCTTCATCTGCAGCATTCCAGCTGTTACCCTGACAAGTAAAATAAATGAGATGGTACCTGTGGCACTAGTCTGTGAATTAGACAAGTCCCGCAGCCTCTCTGGATCTCAATTCTTCATGTGTGAAAAGGGAGCAAGGAGGGTTTCCTGGGTGAATGAGTCTACTGGGTGGACAAATGCATTGCAGACTCTGCTCTCAGATGTTGCAGAGCAGCGTGTCGCTGGCTTTGCTTCCAGGGAAGACTGCTGGGTACTGTAGTGATAACAGGATGATGCTGGATGTGCTCAAAGTGCAGCTGTGCAGCACGTGGAGCTAGGTCAGCCTGCTTTTTCAGTCAACCTGTTCTCCAGTTACAAAGACATCGCTGCTTCCAGTGGCTCAACCACCTGTGTTGTGTCTCTCATCCGTGGGGCAGACATACGTTCAAATAAACTAAATGAAATAAGAACAGCAGCAGCAATCAGATTTCCTCTTTGTTTTTGAAGCTTTCTTCTGACTTGCTGCTAGCAACAAGTATAAAAATGTCCCTCTAATTATTGCGTCTCTATTCAAGCAGAGTACCTCTCACCTCTGTGCTCCTTGCATTTCTTGGAGACAGTCTGCTCTTGCTTTTTGCAGGCATGGGTTTAGCCTCCTGACACACCCTTGCTACCTGAGAGAGAGAGAGATGAAGAGGACTCTCCTATGCCTTATGCTCTGTCAGATGACTTTTTCAAGATATCAAGATCTCAGATGAGATATCTGTTGATATCTCTTACTAGATATCAAGGTCACAGCCCAGCTTTCTTGTTTCCGCATGAACAAGAAGGAAAAAAATAAAACTGAGTGCTGAATGCCAAAAAGACAGATTCTGGCATCCATTCTATTTAGTCTTACAGGGTACTTTAAACATAATAAACCTGTTCCCAAGGCAGGATGGGAATAACTGGGGGTGTATGGCAAGCAGGGTCTTCCATGGATGACTAGAAGAACAGGAGGTGGGAGGAGCTGTGGGTCCCGGCAAGATGGGAGATAGGATTCTGCAGACACAGCTTCCAAAGATGTGCTCTGCTTTGTCTACGACCGAGCCCTAGCAAGCCTTGTGATTAAATTTATAATGAGACTGCAGCAGGCTAAGCAGCTGTCTGACTGCTCTGTGCTGGCACAGTCAGAGTGCTCTCAGTAGCTCAGTGTGGCTACTGGCATCGCTCTGCAGGTCTACCAGATAGATGTGACTTTAGAAAACATCTCTGTTCCCTTCCCAGCTTCCGGTTAACCTTATTCTCTGTCTCCAGGTGGTGGTGGTGGTGAATGACATCCTTGCAAACTGTTCCGGGTCGTGCTCTTTCCAGTTCAGCCAGGAATTGACACCTGTAGTCAGTTATGTGGAGTATTCATCAGGTAACGGGGCTTTGTGTCTGAACAAAAAGGCAAAACCGCTCTTCAGTGAAAAAAGATCTGCCAGATGCTGACGACTTTGTGTGTGTGTTTATTCTTTTGGAAACTTCTGATTTTGTGGAAACTGCATTTTTTTAGTGGGATACTTCTGATCAGCTCCAGTCTTAAAATAAGTAGCACAGATATGTTTTTACATTGGTGAGAAGATGGTAGAGGCATAAAGGGGAGATAAAAGGTGATAAGCTTCATGCTTAAAGTAGAAGGTGACTCCTGGCTCAAGTTATTTTTAATAAAAATTTAATTTAAAAAGTAATAGCTGAGCAGGAACAGGCAGGAATAGGCATTATGAGGGACAACGAAAGATCATCAGTGGTATACTTTTTAGGCTGTCCTGATGAAGATGGTAAAACTGTTGTTTGGAAATAAATCCTGAGCATTGCTACACCAAAGTTAATGAATCATCTTGTTGTTATTCCTTCAGATGATGGGTCCCAGGCCACAGTAGTTATCAAGGGATCAGGCTTCACTGAGGAGAAGCCAGCCCTGCAGGTAGAGGTGAACAACACGACCTGCTACGTCATAACATTGAATCAAACTGAAGTGGTCTGTGAGATGGAGAGGTTGCCAGTTGGAGTCTACCGGGTGACACTACTGGTGAGACCTTATGGCTTCGCACTCAATGGCAGCACAGGAGAAGGCATCTTCCTAAGAGTTGAGCCAAAGCTGGTAGCTATCGAACCTCCCACAGCTTCAGAGATCGGTAGGTCTGAACAGAAGACCATCTCTAAAGGGATATCTACTTTCTGCTTCTTGTTTTTCATGCTATGTTTAATTTCTTCTGTACTTTGACTACCAAGGTCTTCATCTGAAACAAAAGACATAATATGGCTGGACACGCTGTGTGCATCCCAAAGCACTGGGGCAAGTTTCTTACAAAGAGTGACAGACTTTCCTTGGTTCTTTGTGGAGACAATCCGTTTTCCAACAAGTTTTGTTTGAGAATTGTAAATTGAAGTGCGTGTATATTTATTCCAAGAACCCAGAAGGCTATTAGTGTTTCATGGCTCGTCTTCCCATATCCATTTCAACACATAGCTTTTGTAGTATTTGGATCCATCTGGCCTAACTGTGAAATGGCTAAACTTTGATTCATCTCAGTTGAAGTGAATTCATATTGTGAGAGAAAATGTAAAACTCGCTTGTGTTTAGATACAAAATTGATAAACCTAGAGAAGCTCAAACTAAATTGAAGCTTCTTCCATTTCTATTACCCATCGTGTCCTTGAAACAGAAGGAGAAATAAAGGGTAATATATTCCATCCCTGAAGACAGGAGCTTGGAAGATTTTCCACAGTACTCTGGGGTCAAAGGACCATTATGACTCCCATCTGTCCTGTATGTGACACAGATGAGAGGACTTCACCTAGATGTTCCATCAGGGTGCCTAGCCAACTGTAGCTAAGCCAAACCAAAGGGTGTAAAAAGCCACCCTTTCTTGTTTGGGAGAGGGAAGAGTCTCCCCAGCCCGATGAGAAAAGTGGAGAGCACTCTTGACACCCCTGGGTTGTGCAGTAAGGACCAACGATCTCAGCGTACAACTTGTTTTCAAACAAGTATCTAGAAACAACATGATCCAGGTCAACTCCAACAGTAAAAGTCCTACAGATATTGTCTGGAAACCTCCTAGTTTCATCACTGAGGTTCTCTGAGTTCATGCTGACAAGCGTCACTGAGAGCAGGAGTACTGGCCTGGATTCAGCCATGTGGCTTGGAAAAATGCTTGTGCCACGCTTGCTCACCTTGGAGCAGGCAGAAGAAGGGAAGGATGGTCTGTGAACTTCTATGTGGATAAGTCTTGGGATGGTCTTGGGGGAAAGTAGAGTTCCTAAGCTGAAACGCAGGAAGTTATGGCCACCTCTTCACGTTATGTTGGAGTGTGTGGCAAGAAAAGTATTCTAAGCCTTTTCTTTTATCTTTTTTTTTAATTTTTCCTCCTCTCCAGTGGGAGGGTCATATAGTACATAAGGTTGATACTCACTGCTTTAATTGATTAAAAACCCCAAAAAACCAAAAAACACCCCCCCCCAAAAAAAAAAAACCAAACCAACAAACCCAAACCTAAAAGAAAATAGCCAACAGTGGCAAGGTTTAGTTTTTGAGCCTTGTTTCTCATTTCCTCTGCTGACAATCCAGTTCTTCTCCCAATTACAGTAATCTGTCACTCATTAAAAAGAAAGCAAGTATAATGGTATCTTACATTACATATGCTTTGAACATTTATAACTGGAAAGAATTACAGCTTCCATCTGTGTTTTTAATTTCTTCCATTTAAAATACCTCTCTTCAATCTTACCGTAAAGTGCACATATGCAGTATTTCATTGCATATGGATATAAGTGTAGATATCAAAACTTAAAGAGTATCAGTCCTTACACATCACACATGGATTTTATACTCTAAATCTGAGGCTCCTTATCTGACAACTGTCACATTAGACAATTGCCTTCAGTTTTGAGTTCTTGCTGTTTCTGGCTCTCTAACCTTAATGTGAGAGGAGAGGAAGCCAGGAAGCATTGTGTATTTTGTTGCATCAGGTCCCTCTTGTCAAAATATCACTGGTCTCAGTGGTGCTGCGCTGGGAGTTCCCTGTCACCTAACTCTGTAAGTGTGAGTGCCTTTATACTACCGTGCTCCAGGGGATGGAAGGAGCTTGTTGTTAATGTATCTGATTTCTGTTCTTTGTCTGGATTTGCAACCAGCCAGAGAAAATCTAGAAGATTAAAATTCTAGACTTCTCTGTTGCTTTAAAGAATTAGCAGGAAATGATGCTTTGAGGAAAAGGTACAAGGGACACTCACTGATATATACTGATGGGGTTAAGCCATTGGTGGATAAGGGAAGAGCAGCTGACATCATCTACTTGGACTTGCATAAAGCATTTGACAGTGTTCTGCATGACATTCTTGTCTCTAAATTGCCGAGACGTGGATTTCGTTGATAGACCACTTGATATATAAATAATTGGCTGGAAGGTCGCACTCAAAGTGTTGCGGTCAATAACTCAGGGTCCAAGTGGAGAGCAGTGACAAGTGGTGTTCCTCAGGGATCAGAGTTGTGACCGATGCTGTTTAACATCTTTGTTGGTGACATGGACAGTGGGATGGAGGCACCCTCAGCAGGTTTGTGGGTGACCCCAAGCCGTGTGGTGCAGTAACACGCTGGAGGGAAGGGATGTGCCACCCAGAGGGACCTGGACAGGCTGGAGAGGTGGGACCGTGTGAACCTTGTGAAGCTCAACAAGGCCAAGTGCGAGGTCTTGCCCATGGGTCGGGGCAATCCCAAGCACAAACGCAGGTTGTGGATTGGGAGTAGCCCTGTGGAGAAGGACTTGGGGGTATCAGTGGATGGAAAACTGTCTGTGAGCCAGCAATGTGCACTCACAGCCCAGAGAGCCACCCGTGTGCTGGGCTGCACCCAGAGCAGGGTGGGCAGCAGGGCGAGGGAGGGGATTCTCCTGCTCTACTCTGCTCCCATGAGATCCCACCTTAGAGCGGCCTCCCAGGACTTAAAGGGGCTACAGGAAAGAAGGGGAGAGACCGTCAGTGACAGGACAAGGCGTAATGGTTTTAAACTGACAGAGGGTAGATTTAGATTAGATGTAAGGAATAAATACTTCCCTGTGAAGGGGGTGAGGCCCTGGCACAGGTTGCCCAGAGAAGCTGTGGCTGCCCCCTCCCTGGAAGGGTTCAAGGCCAGGTTGGACGGAGCTTTGAGAAGCGTGATGTAGTGGAAGGTGTCCCTGGCACTCCTGTGGCAGGGGTGTTGGAACTAGATGATCTTTAAGTTCCCTTCCAACCCAAACCATTCTATGACTTTGCCACAGAAATTTACTTACATCACACGTGAAAAGCATCATGAAAGCTCAGTTGGTTTGTGATATAGTTATACTACATATACACACAAACACTTCACTAGTAAAGTTGTGACTGAGCAGTCTGTCTGCCCATCATCCTAAAACTCTGCAATACTGATAACTACAATAAACACCTGTAAGTTTCAAGTAAAATTTATAAAAAAAAATAATAATTGTTTCTGAACCTCATAAAAAACCCATTCAGGTTAGAATTACCATTAATGTCCATTCCTGTTCTGTTCCGTTTCTCTTTGAAATGTCCCTGAATCTTCTAGTCACTTGAAAAAGCAGAGGGGCACCTTGACTATTTGCATTGGAACGGGGTGTTACAGAAAGATCACATGCAAGTCTGATTGTGTTGGGTATGATCCTGCATGTGATTGAAGAGGCTCAGCTCAAAGGAGAGCTGAGGTTGCTCAGTGCTTTGCAAAATCAAGCCCTCTGTGACTTTCTTCACAACTCAAGCCCTGCCAAGTCCCCTTTCTAACCTAAGTTTCCTAAACACATGCTACAGGCTTTTTTTGACAGCAGGGTTCTTGGCAGCTATTTGAACTGTGAAAGCACCTGCTGTGTCAAGCTCATTTTCCATTCTTAGTGCTTCTTCCTTCCTTCCTTATTTCATTCTTGGGCTGGGGATCTTTCTAAGGTTGAGATCACAGGCCAGACCTTGCCAGCCTAAATAAGTATGTCATTAAAAAATAAACTGAGAAACAAACCCACTTCTCTTGTATCATGGACAAGAATTCGAATAATAGGCAAGAAAGATCTCTGGTGAAAGAGAGGAAGCTAGGCACAGCAGGGTAGAAGCAGATCATCATCAGATCAACTGGGAGACAGTGCTCCCTTTTATAGTCACCGATTAATAAAGAATCTTTTGCGCATAAAAATATAATTCCACGTCTTGAACCTAACAATAATTGGTTTTGTAGGAGGACTGAGAGTGGCTCTCAGGGGGACCAATCTGGAAGGGGTAAACTTGGTGTTGTTTGGATCTCAGCCCTGCCCAATTTTGGAAGATGACAGAAATTCAACAAGAATTGAATGTAAACTTCCCCCTCGGGTAAGAAACCACATTTATTTTTTTTTTTTGGGGGGGGGAGGGAACAGACAGCAGCCCTTAGCCCCTGATGTTTTCCTGGCCTGAGCTACACTGGCGAAGGGAAACAGTAGCCCATCAGCCAAGTCTTGGCTGTGGGACAATTTTCCATGGACTCCAACTACAGTTTAGAGCAACTTAACAGATACGCAGTTTATGAAAAACCAGTGAAACAGTCAGCAAAATATTCAGGTTGCATTAGCTAAGCCTCGCATAAACAAAATGGGGCTTTGAATTCCATCAAAATTTCATGTCTCTACTCTCAGTTGTCTGCTAGTCTGTTAAACGTGCCTGGGACAATTGCTCTAGCTCACATTGTTAAATCCTCTTCAGCTCCAAATCTTACACCTAGGCCTCCCCTGGACATTATCTGTGCGTTGTGGAAAAACATGCCTAGGGATTGTTAGCAGCAGTGCTCTTTGCTGCTTGTCAAAATTATACCTAAAATTATGTTAATAGTTTAAGTGTAGGTCTAACTGTCTATGCCTATGACTTACCACTGTTTAATTTACTAGTACGGATATAGCAAATGAAAATCTGTATAGCCTAGCATCATTCTGAGGCTTCTATCTCTCCATAGATGTCCCTTGAAAGTCAACATAACTGTACACATTTAAGTAGAGTTCGGTGTATATACAAATTTTGTCAGTGCCATGTGCCTGACTTCAGTATGGGAGATGCAGGAATACAGGGAATGGCTTCTTTATTGGTGCATTCCTATTTCTGACATTTCCTTCATTTCTGTTTTTAGGGGACAGAAGATGCTGCTGTCCGTGTGACACTAATTTCTGGGTATCAGTCAACAACAGTAAACAACTTGTTCCAGTATGATCCTTCCTTAAACCCTGCTGTTGTATCACTGAGCAGGAACAGAAGTGGAGTAGCAGGTGAAAAGGCTGCAGACATGTGTTGGGCATCATCTGTAGAAGTGCTGTTATTGCTGATGGTGGTGGGGCAGAGGGAATTTAGATTTATGGAGTTTGGTGACCGATGCTGTTTTCCTGTTGCTTTCTTTTAACCTGCGTTCCCCATGTTTCCTTCTAGTCCCAATCAGACCTCGTTGTTCTATGTTGGTTTTACTTTATCGTATATGAGATAACGAGTTGCTTGCCCTAGGCCAGTATGGATGATGCCCACAGGATGTCATGTGTGGTATAGTGCTCCTTTTGTGTCACATTTCTCTAACTTCGCTTTGAAATGACCTCAACCATTAATTCTTGGTAACAGGTTCAGCCATGACAAGGGGAATGAGCTCTAGAGAGCGTCCTTTCTGTTATCCCAAAGGGCTGATCATAAAATGCATCATGTGCATTATGGCTCCTTGAAAGCGGAAGAGAGGCAACACTTGTCTTGCTAATTCCTATTTCCAAGCCAAACTGTTTCCTCCAGTTTGACCTTGTGATCAGTTACATTAGAATATGAGTGTAGACTTCACGGAATTTGTGGGGACAAAATTCCAAGTATTAAATCTCGTGGGGTGTTGAGCATTCCTGCCTTTTGAAAGTTTATATTTGGCATTGTTTATTTGTCCTCATTTCCCTCTTTTTTTTTTTTTTTTTTTTTTTTTTTTTTTTTTTTTCTGCACAAGTCTTAGGCTGGGCACTGAGAATAGACATTAATGGTGAAAGGTGTCCACTTACAGACAAGTCTTTTAGGAAGAAGGTTTACTACAGTTTTGTATGGTAATTCCAGATTCCTAGTATCTGAGAGAGGAAGGAAGATAGGAGGAAGACAAATATTCTTACTTTCCTACCCAGACACCCCACTCCCATTTCTCCAAGGATGCAATCATCCGATTTATTTTTTTTTCCTCTCTTTTGCAACCTCTCCAGCGCACACCTTAATAAAGCTCCCCCCCAGCTCAGCAGCTTGGCTGGACTTGGTGGGGGTGCAGGGAGTTAGGTGACTGCCAGAGATGAAATGCACTTCTTGCTGCACGCCCGGCGTTTTGGTTCCTCTCCCCAAATGCCCTTGTCATTTTCTATTACTCCAGAATGCATAAATAAGAGAAAACGTCCTTTATCATCTGAATATTATTCAGATACCATAGCACCAAGGGGAGGTTTTTCTAGCTGCGGGCAGTCCAGGTGCAAGGAATTCCTTAATGCTACAGCGTCTTGCGAATGGTGGTGTGGCTGAGTTCAATCTCCTGTTCAGAACCTCCACGGCTTCGTATTTTAATATAATTTTCCTCCTATATAATAAAAAGAATAAATAAATTACACTAATGCCTTCCAGGCGTCTAGGATTAAGCTGACAATTGACCAAGAGTCCAAAGAGTTCAAGCTATTAATATATTCAACTTTGCAGGCTTTCAAACTTTATTTGACTCTTTGCTCATGCAGAATTGAAAAGTACTGGCTTCAAAATCTACTTGGAGGAACTGGTAGATGAGGGGGGGCTTTGTGAGGATTCCTGGAAGGCAGAGACTTCTCCAAAGCTGAGGCTGTGGAGCTGGATGGTTGTGGTGACCATGCCTGCTGTGGAGGCAACACTAAAGCCAAGTGGCCCTGGCCTCTGCTTGGAACACAAAATTGCTACTCAGGTATGGATCTCTAATAAAGATGCATCAACCTGTACAAGTTAATTTTCATTAAGACAAGGTGAGAGAGTAAAGCAGGTGAGAGATGCTCCTGCCTACCCCCCTGTGTGCCACGTGCTCAACGAAGAGGAGGAATGAGCGAAAGTGCCGTTCTGTGGCAGCTGATCTTTACCAGCCATTCTGAAGCAACTCCGTGGGTAGAAAAATGTTTTGTGGGCTGTCTGGCTCAGCGGGATGGTAAAGAGATATTAACAACCTTTGCCTAATTAATTTAGGAAAAGGATAGTGGTCTATGGCAGCAGGGAGTTAGACTTGAAGACCCCTCCTCGTCCTGTTTATTCCTGCTTCCGTGCAATTGAAGCCACACCCTTCAGGGGAGACGGGAGAATGAGATTCACCTCCTAAACACATCTCTGACTGTGCTTGCTGTTTGGATGGCTTGCACAGTCAGTGAAGATAAATAGATGGTTCTGTGTTGGGATTCACCATAGCTCTTTTGTATGTCATCCTCACAATAAGATGAACCGTGCCGTAAAGGTTCTGTTTCTCCTCACTGAGTACAGATAATAGCTATCTCAGTGAAAAATGCCTTCATTTGGACTGATGCAAACCACCCCAGTTTTTTAAGCTATTTCAGGAGGAATTTAGGTTATTAAATTCCCTTCTCTACTGCATCGTCCTTTTCTGTTACTGCAGTATGCACAAATAAAGGGAAGTATGCTCTATCATCAGAATATAGTTTGGCTGACAACAGATCTTAAACTGGAGAGAGCACTGTGTTTCCTGAAAACAAGGTGTTTTGGAGCTGTGCTGGTTTAGAGTTAATTTTCTACATTAACTAGTACAGGGCTGTGTTTTTGCTTTGTGGTGGAAACAGTGTTAATTTGGGGATTTTTTTAGTTATTTTTTTCAGCAGTGCTTACACAGAGTCAAGGCCTTTCTGCTTCTCGCCCCACCAGCAAGTAGGCGGGGGGGGGTACACAAGAAGTTGGGAGGGGACACAGCCAGGACAGCTGACCCCAGCTGACCAAAGGGATATTACATACCATGGGATGTCATGATCAGCACGTAAAACTGGGGGAAGGGGGGAACATTTAGGGATTTAGGGTTATGGAGTTTGTCTTCCCAAGTAACCGTGATGCATGATGCAGCCCAGCTTTCCTGGAGATGGCTGAGCAGCTGCCTGCTGATGGGAAGTGGTAAATGAATTCCTTGTTTTGCTTTGCTTGTGTGTGCAGATTTTAATTATTAAACTGTCTTTATCTCAACCCACAAGTTTTCTCACTTTTACCCCACCCATTCTTTCCCCCATCCCACTGGGAAGGAACGAGTGAGAGGCTGCGTGGGACTTGATTGCCAGCTGGAGCATCTGACTTTAGGTACCCAAGGAAATTCTCATGTAAGAGTGGGAGGCTCCTGTTAGCTCCGTAGTGCTGAACAGTGTGGTCTGGATCATTCATCGTGGATTTTTGAAAAATCCCAGAACTCCTCAGCTTCAGTTTGTGAGCCTTAGAAAGACTGGATTTGATATCTATAGGATAGATGTTTACAGTAAGGGAGCATGGATCCTATCCTGAGTGTGTACCAGCAGGCTGGGAGTGGCTGTAGATGGCCAGAGCCAAGTTTGCTGTGCTAATGTCTCAAGACAACCCTGGGGGCTGGTGACCTTACCAGGCATGCCAAGGGATGAGTGGGATGGGTACAGAACCACTGTGATCTTCTAGTTTTTGTTTTAGGCTGATGGACACGACTGGACCTGTTCTGGCATGATGGCACACCGTGCTCTTCCTCAGGCAATGGTTACACGTGCTAAAATAACTTGTCAGAAACAATGAAATAGTGTCACTCATTCTCCTCTTTGCAGGGGGTCAGGAGCTTCAGATTGGAATATCCCAGTTTGCCAGCTACTGGGGGTCAGACATCAAGGTCCAAATTGGGGGCCTATGGGCAGGGATCCAGGCGCAGACGGACCGTGGTGTTAATGTGACACTTCCAGCCTTGGCTGCGGGATGGTACAACGTTTGCGTCACCATCGGTGGCATTCCAGTTGCTTCAAACAGGTGTGTGAATGTCTACTTTCCTTAAGATAAGAATTTAATTCTACATCCTATTTGGTATTTTAGGGTTAATCTGAAAATAGAGGTAAGAGTTTTCACAAATTCCGTAACTAACGGTGAAATCTGCAGTGTGGTATAAAACTATGAATAATTATCAAGGCATTTATTGATCTGTGGAACCCAAGTCAGCAAACTGCTAATGCTAGTCAATTAACTCCCCTTGGATCAGTAGGAGGCAGGAGAGAAACATTTTAGAAAAAACAGTTGATTTGATGAAAAATGCATATTCAGGCAATCAAAGGCATTCAGAGATTCAGGTCAAATGCAGATAAATCCTGCTGTAGGAAAACAGCAGAAGAAAAACACTTTTCATGAGAAAAACAAAAGCTAGTTTGAAAAATAATAAAAGAAATTGCTTTGTTTGGAGAATTTTTAAATGATGCTATTTCCATCTTTTAAGGTGACACTTCAAGTTCATGCCGAGATAAATGTAGTATACGTGAATTAAAATGTGGGGGAAAACCAACCTGAAAGTGGGATGTAACAATGCGTTCACAAACAACACAGTTTTGGTCCTCAGCCACGCAGCTCTGTTCCATGGCAGCTGCTAGAAATGATCCTGAAACAATGGTGTTGGTGAGACGAGGGCTGCTTTTATTGCTCACCAACCACCATAAGCTGCTTGTTACGTTAATGAGCTTCAGAAGGAGAAAGCCTGCGGTCGGTCGGTGGGATGGCACACAGGGATTCATCCCATCTGATTCAGGAGTCTGTTAGCAGCGCTATTGCTTTGTCTCCGGGGATAGAGAGTAGAGGGAGATGGATCATCCCAGGAGACAACTCTGATCTCTGGTGGGCTGTATTGCAAGCTTGGAAAGGTCTGCTTCTCTAACGTGTCTTTTTATGGCAGAAGATGGTTTTGATACTTTCTGCCAATAAAAAGGGGGTGATGATGAGGAAAAAGAAGCATAGGTGGGATGGAAAAAGGGCTGCACCCTTATCTGAGTGGGCTTCGGGAGGTTATGTCTGGGTTTCATCTTGCTGCGTTTGCCTCTGCTCTCTGGTGGGAGGATGTAAGGGGGGAGGGCAGCTGGGATGGCTCTTCCATGCATGTCCATCTCCGAGCATGGCTATGGTGACATCCGTTTGGCAAAAAAATGCTCATTCTTGCTTCTTTTGATTGGTAATTCAGTTGCATGTCACGGACTAAATTTGCCCCACCTGTTGCCACCTGATAAGACAGTGTTCATAACAGATGTAGCTCGAATCATCTGGGAAAAAAAAAATAATGGGTGGGGATGGTCTTGTCACTGTGTCATTGAACAAAGTGGATGTGCCAGGTGGGTGTTTCTTTTCAACCTAGAAGGAGTTGCAAGAACGGCACCACAGCAGGAGAGAAAAAAATATATATAAAAATCCCCCAAACCCTTTTCTATGTTGCTTGTGTTTTGCAGGGTTGAGCCGTTAATCCAGTACATCTCGGAGATCTTCAGCGTAGAGCCGTGTTGTGGCTCCTTTCTGGGTAAACAGCTTCGGTACATCTGCAGCCACTTATGGAGGTTAAAGGGATCAAGGGCACAGTTTTCCTGCAGGAATGGAAAGGGCATCCCATTTCACATCAGTTTAAATGAGGGTGTTTTAAATCTATGACCCTTTATTATGCAGACATCAACTGGCAGACAGCAGCAATCTGGAAATGTGGGATTGTAGTGAGCATCCCTCAATCTGTTTGGCTGGCTCAGGGCTCCCTGTGATTGGAATTTGATTTCCCCAAGTGTTTGCTCGTGTATCCTTGCATGATCCCATTGGGAAAACAAAGCACGCCCACACCTGACTCATCTGTGCTGTTTCTTTCAGTCATTATGCCTCCATCTTTCAAGGCTTTCTGTGTGAAAGTTAGGTGGAAAGCAGCGTACAACTGTGGTTTGAAGCAAACAATAATTTTAAGTGATCCCAAAGGGGATGTTCATTTTTGTTAAGTTGAAAAGACAAAAAACCCCCAAAAAAACAAAAAACCAAAACCAAAACAACCCATCCTTTTTCAATGTTAATTTTAATCAAAAGTGAAATATTTATAAATCCCATTCCAAGCTTTTAAGCATTGGAAATAATTTAAGTGTGTTTCAGAGAACAGCATAACTGAATTAAAAAGAAAAGTTTTACTTTAAATCTTAAAAAGCGTATTTGGGGTGGTTGATTTTATTTTGTCATTTGTCTGGGGGTGAGGGGAGAGTTGAATCCCTGTAGTGAATTTTATATGAGCCCTTAGAAATGCTTTTATAGAAGACGGAGAAATGCTTGTGATGCAACCTCAGCTCCTCCACAGATTGCTCTCCCAGGCTCACAACACATTTAAAGACACAAAACTCAGAGGCTTTGTGGTACGTGATTAGTTCAATAGTTTGTGAAGTGCCCAAACCTTGAAAGATGAGTGTGGATAAAGTTGGGAGAGCAAAGCCTATCAGTTTTGAACACTAAACGACACTAAAAATAAATAAATAAATTACTGCACGCTTTAAGGGTAAATGGAAATTTAAATAAGAACGGATTAACTCTTTGGCTGCAGTTTTATGAATGGCCTAAATTGACTAAGAATCTCATCGCTGCAAAAAGCACTGGTCTTTCCCTACCTTATCTCTAGTCTTTTGTTATTTCTAACATTTGTGTGGCCATCTAGATTAAGGATTTGAGCTCACTCAGAAGGAACCCCATTATAAAACCACTTGGTTTTCAGCCAGATCATGGGAAAAGAAAGGCTTAATGGATAAAGAGGTTGAAGCAAGGTAGGACCCTGGGAGTACCAGTACTGTAAATTAAAGGAAGATGGAGAGAGGCTCCAGCTGAGCTCTGGGCTTGGAAGCATGGGATTAGGCTGGGAATGCTGGAGGATTTGCATTTTTATAATTAACACTTCCTAAAATCCAGACTGCTCCTACTTCAGCGCTGCCCTGATTCTCAGTTCCCCGTGAGGCAGTGCAGGTACCACTGCTTTGCAATATTATGTAAATCTAGACATCAGGATTCGTGCTTATTCCAATAATTAGCACTTACTCTTATTGGTAAGGGCAGTAGCAGAAACTCCGAAGGCTCCTGGTGTTGATGTGGAGAGGAAGACTCCGTTGCCGTGTTGCAGAACAAATGCCCTGGATCAGATCAAAGATAGCCTGTCTCCCAGTGTGACCCAAATATAGGATGATTTAGGAAGATTATGTGAGTGAAGCAGTGTATGATGGTACTTCTCTACAACAGTCTTCCAGCTCCCAACAGTAGACACAAAGACAGCCTCATCTGGAGCTCAGAACTTTGTGTCTAACGCTTCCTGAATTGTTTTTCTATATAAACGACCCTATCGGTTCACACCAAGAGTCTGTTTACCCATTTGCTGCTGTGGTTTTAAGTAGATACCCAGGGAATAAAAACTTCCAGATAACCACAGGGGAAAGCAGCCAGCCTGTCTTCATCTAGCCCATGCACGGGAAGCCCTGGTCAGAGTTGTCTTTGGCAGTGAAGGGGAAGCAACTCTTCTCTTTTTGTTCTACCCATCTTAAATGGTGCGAACTGGGAGCATGTAAGTAGGGGAGAGCTTGAGGCTGGAAGTATTCATCAATGTATCAGCTTTTCTGGTCAGTGAACTCCTCAAGGGCAAGTGACCATCAGTGCATGGCCAATCTGGCACAGTGCCTGAGTGGCCAGGCAGAACTGAAGACTGAAGGACAGCCTGTGGTTCTGGCTGTTTGTTTGAAAACAGTCCTACCTCGTTCTGCTTCCCTGTATGCAGCAGGACCGAACCATCTACCATCTCTGCACCTGCCTGTACAGTCAGTCCCATTCCTTGAGGAGTTCAGTCTCAGGAGGCCTCTCACAGCAGCTTCCTCCAGTTCTGTGGTGGCTTTCCACCGTTATCTACTGCCACAAAGATCCCTGGTTATCCGATACCTCAGCCTCTTGTCCACATAGGATTATCATGATACATGACTGCTATTATCTCTAGCTGTCTTTTTCCAAAAAAAGGACTTGATTTCTTCTTCTATTCAGCCTGGCTCAGACTGTCTGCCATACTTATCAGCTTCAGCATGGTTTGTGATTGTTCACAGCCATTAATTCCTTTCCTGCATATAATGTGATTCTTCCTTATTTTGTTTTGCTCCTAGGTGGGACACTGCTCACAATCTCTGGGGTGGGCTTTAGCCAAAATCCTGCCCTGGTTTCTGTTTCAATGAACATGCAAACTTGTATGGTTACTCACTCGACAGAAGAGACAGTTTGGTGCCTGACCCCGCCAGCTGCTAATTTGTCTAATAAAGATTCACAAGATGTCTCTGTCAGAGTAAATGTAGTCATCAGCAGCAGGTCACTTCAACATTCTGTCTTTGCAAAAAAGACCACCATCTTTAATTACCAAAGAGCTTTGACTCCTCTGGTTACTGTTGTTGAAATGGAAATCACAGATAGCAGCCTGCTCCTGAGCCTGCAGGGGATAAAAATCACTGGATCCGTGGCTAAGCTTGGACAAAGTGAATGTGAACTTGAATGTCAACGTGGCAACAGGTCTGCAACGTTTTATCAGTGCTCTTTTCCACTGAACAACCTGGAACCTGGGACTTTCCCCATCCAGGTTATCCAGAGACAGCTAGGATATGCTCGTGTGACAGCAAGGCTGCAGGCCCTTACAATAACTCCACGGATAACCTCCATATTTCCATCACGAGGATCAATCTGTGGTGGGATGTTACTCACTATATCTGGTATTGCTTTAAAATCCAGGAGGAATTTGGTGCAGGTCAGCCTGGAGAGTAATTATTCCTGTGAGATCCAGAACTCTGATAATGATGCCATTAGTTGCATTGTCCTTCCAGGGGCCCATCTTTTGCATCAGCAGTGGTTGGCTGAGGCATCTTGGGCTCTTAATGTCACAGCGACTGTCAATGGGATCAACAGTGTCTGCCTTGGAGACTGTACGCTCCACCTTCATGAGCAGTGGACCCCTCTCGTTGATTTGGTCACCTGGGAGATCAATGGGACATTCACCCATGTGATGATCAAAGGACAGAGGTTGGCATGGCCAAGTCATAGCCCCATGGTACACATGGATAACCAGACTGTCTGTAAGGTAACTTTCTGGAACAAGACCAGCATCCAGTGTCAGACAGAGTGCATTGCCCCAGGGGAGCACAACATTTCCATATCCAACAGGAAAAGTGGGCGAGCTTGCTTCAGAGGGGTGTCCAGTGTTCTCACCGTCCTGCCCCAGGTGTATCAGTTTTACCCACGGAACTTCAGTACCAATGGTGGAGGCCTGCTCACCTTAGCAGGCTCGGCACTGCAAGGAAAGAGAATGACTGCTGTTCTCATTGATCAACACCCTTGCCTCATTCTCAATGTCACCTGTGTAGCTATCCAGTGCACGGTGCCTCCGGGTGATGGGACTAGGGCTTTGAGCCTAAAAGTAGATGGCGTCTCCTATTATCTTGGAAATATAAGTTATAGTGAGGAGTTTACCCCAGCTTTCCTTTCGCTTGTTGCAACTGGTCTCCTTTTAACGATGACAGTATCACAGGTCGCAGAGTCGGACACCATCTACGTATTTGTTGGAGACTTTGTTTGTAGCGGTGTCACCATCACTCGCTCTACTTTGCAGTGCTCAGCTCCTCAGCTCCCTGCTGGCGAGTACCGTGTGCTGGCCCTGGATGTCCCCAGGGGCTGGGCTTCCTCCAACCTGACCTTCACCTCTCCACTGATGGTGACAGCTGTGCAGAACAACTGGGGTAAGTCATGAAGGTTGCAGCTCCTCCACGGGGTGCACTGTGAGGGACTGTGGTGAGTGGGGTTTTCTGGCATGAAATAAAAAATTATGAATTAAAAAAAAATACCCTTGATGACAGCTGGTTGTTGGGCTCTGTTTTAAATCCCATTTTCTGTCCTTTTCCAAGGTGGCTTGAATGGAGGAGCAGTTTACCTGCATGGAACTGGGTTTTCCCCAGGGAAGACTTTGGTCACAGTCTGTGGAATCAATTGTGGACTGTTGGGCAACACAACGATGACCGACCTGAGCTGCCTTGCTCCACGCTTAAACGGTCAGCTAAGACACGAAACCTGGCACTGGGCTAAAAATATCCCCTAAAAGCCTATCTTGACCCAAAAGTGGGGTATCCTAGTGTATATATCCCAGGGGAACAGCACAGTAACAACTCTGGAGAAAGGAGAGGAGCCAACATAGCACTGACTTGTGCTCTTTGTGCTCAGTCCAAAGGCAGTTGCTGTAAGGGAGAGTGTTTGTGTCAATGGCCATGGGTTTTGGACTAGATCCACCATGCCCCTTTGATCACACATGCTCTGTGGATCCACACGAGATGTGTAAAATGTCAGCAGTTCCTTGTGGCAGTTGTTCCTTGGGAAAAACGTCTCACATAAATGTGCATGAGGGCTGTAGGGTACCCAAGCACCTCTTGGACATCATGACCAGCACTCGGTGTTGGGACCATTTCTGTTCAATATCTTTATTGATGATCTTGATAAGGACATAGAGTGTATTATCAGTAACTTTGCAGATGACACCAAGTTAAGCAGGAGTGTTGATCTGCTTGAAGATAAGGAGGCTCTACAGAGAGACTTGGATAGATTGGATTGGTGGGCCAACATTAACGGGATGAGCTTCCACAAGACCAAGAGCCAGGTCCTGCCCTTGGGCCACAACAACCCCCGGCATGACTACAGGCTCAGGGAGGGGTGGCTGGAGCTGTCTGGAAGGGTCTGGGGGTTCTCATTGACAAGCAGCTGAACAGGAGCCAGCAGTGTGCCCGGGTGGCCAAAGAAAGCCAACGGCCTCCTGGCTTGGGTTAGAACTAGTGTGAGCAGCAGGAGCAGGGAGGTGACAGTCCCCTGTGCTCGGCACTGGTGAGGCCACACCTGGAGGGTTGTGTCCAGGTTTGGGCACCTCAATCCCAGAGAGATCTGGAGGGGCTGGAGCGAGGGCAGAGGAGGGCAGCGAGGCTGGGGAAGGGCTGGAGAATCAATGCTGTGAGGAGCCAGGGAAGGAGCTGGGAGTGTTCAGTGTGAGGAGGAGGAGGCTGAGGGGAGCCCTCATCCCTCTCTGCAGCTCCTGACAGGACATTGCAGAGAGGCTGGGGCTGGGCTCTGCTCCCAGGGGATCAGGGACGGGACAAGAGGGAACGGCTGGAAACTGCCCCAGGGGAGGGTCAGGCTGGGCAGGAGGAGAAAATTTTTCAGGGAAAGGGTGATCAGAGAGTGGAACAGGCTGCCCAGGGAGGGGGGAGTCCTCATCCCTTGGGGGGGTTTCAGGGCTGTTGGGATGAGCTGTGGGGGATGTGGGGTAGGGGAGAACTTTGTAGAGTTGGGCTGATGGTTGGACTCGATGATCCCGAGGGGCTTTTCCAACCTGAATGATTCTACGATTCTAACTTAGTGAGTTGAGCTCCCTTAAATGCCTTTTTTTTTTTTTTTTTTTTTTCTTCTGTGCTCCCATACGTTTAGTGTTTTGGCTGCATGGTGGGACAGCTTCAGTGGGGTAAGGAGGTGGGAGGAAAAAGTTGAATGACTGGGAGGGTGAACAAATGATGTACTATGTTCAGTTCATACCTTTGGGAACCTGGAGATAAGGATTTGAATTCACTGAGAGGAAGAGGGGATCACCCCACAGCCAGAGCACCCTCTATAACTGGGAGGGAATGATGCCACAATCTCCAGCTCGATCAAAGAGAGAAATAACCCTGCCTCAATCTTGGCGGAAACTCTTCAAAATAGGCATTTCCTGAGAGAAGGTGTATTTCCTCTCTCCTACTGGCAGCACAGAATTAGACTCCTAAGATTTACAAAAGGCAGGATTTAAGATTTTTAAATATCACCCTGAGATACACACCATTCCCCAAATGCTAAGCACAGAGCACCTTCTTCCTTGGTGCTGCAGCATTGCCACACTTGGTAGTGTAACACTTCAGCCCCTTCATAACTTTGATGCTAGGAAAACATCCTGAGATCTACGGAAATATTTGCTGTCCCGTGGCCATCCGAAGATCCGTTATCCAGGTGACCAAAGACCCATGGCCTCTTATCCTTTGTGAACCTGGAATAAAGGTGGCAGTGAGAGAGTCCATCAGGGTAAATTGCCAGGGGTTTGCTCAAAGGTGTGTGGAATCTCCATCCTTCAAAACAGTCAGAATTTGATTAGATAAGTTGTGAAAGTTAACTTTTTTTTTTTGTTGTTTTTTGAGAAAAGGTTGGGACAAGAGGCATCCAGGGGTCCTCTCCAGCCTCACTTACTCCAAAATTCTGAATTTGCTCTTGTCATTTTGAATGGTTTCTTTCCTCATCCATGACTAATGCTAAGAGAAATGGAGGGAGGGGGGTGGGGGGCGGAAAAGGGCTTTAAAACCCAACCACAAGCACTCAAAAGGGCACCAACAAGTTGTAAGGGCTCAATTTTCTTTGTTTTAAACAAGATCCAGGCACAACTCACAAAAGTACTTAATTTTTTTTTTTTTTAAACAATAAAAAAGACATAGTGCTGAAGTGCTGAAAAAAAAAAGAAAAAGAATATCAGAGCACAAAACAGGGAAGTGTGGTTATTGCAGGAACAGTAGCAGAATAAAATGTAATCAAATTGATCCAAACTGTGAAAACATTAATAACTGTGTTCAAAATTCACTGAGCGGTAGGCAGCAGAGGGAGCCTGGGGAAAACCATTTCGCAGGCAGGACCAAAATGCTTATTGCTGACACTAGATGTCAGCAAGTGAATGCTGATGGCTGCTCGTTTGCTGGTTGAGTTTCTGGAGAGAAGATGCAAAGGATGTGCTGCCTCACTAACCAAAGGGACACAGGCACTATTGCTTTGAGGCTAGTTACAAGACAATCCCTCTCTCCCCTGCCATGGATTTTGCAGTGTGCAGCCTTGCAAATCTCACCAGTCGAGTTACAAAAATGTTCGTCTGTCAATGGAGTATTTACAGGATTTTTTTTTTTTTTTTTTTTCATTTAAAAACCCCCACATTCTTTGCAGGCTGCTTAAATTTGTGAGTGTTTGCCAGGTTATTTATAGTGCCCGAGACAAATGTGTTCATACTGTGTATATCTACATGCAGCATCAGTGAATCTATATATAGAGCAAGATGCTTTCTGATAGCATTCCTCCTAATATTAAAGTGATTACACCCCCCCCACCATTTAGGGCATAAGTGGCTTTATGAAGTGCCGTTAGTACAGTCTCACCTCGTGCTTTACGTGATGCTGTTTGCCCGGGGAAGCTTGCCACTTGGCACTCACACATCCAGTGCTCAGACCTTTCTTTCACAGCCTCATCCACGCGGGAGAGGTGGGGAAGCAACTTCAGGGATGTGGGACCCCGAGCCATGAAGGAGATGGGAGGGATAGATCGGTGGTGCCCCAGGGCCCCTTTGGTGCAGAGGCTGGTGCAGCCAAGTTGGATGCTTGTCTGACACTTCCCAGCGCTGCTTGTGGACCGGGTGATGAGAAGTGAAGAGTTCAAGCTGCATTTCTACTGTTACAGCATGCTGTGAAGCAGAAATGCCTCCCCGCTGGCACTGCGGGACGTCAGGTGGCAGCTCGCTGCCCTGGGGTTTCAGTGCTAGGTCATGTTGTGTCTGGCCTGTTTAAGATTAGAGGTGTTCACGTGGGAATCCCCAACCGGCACATCTAGCTTACTCATGTGATCAAATCCACAGGGCAAGGCTCTGCAGGTAGGAAATGTGACTACTTTCCCATTTAACAGGCAGTTTTTGAAGACACGAGGAACCCCCCCCCCTCTCAGCAGGATCCATCCATAAGCCTGCCCCATGGGATCTTCCTTAGGAACGGGAGCTGAGCGGGGTTGTAGCAAGGTTTTGGTTTGATCTTTGGCAAGAGCTGACCACGTGAAGTATTGAAACATGCTAAGTCCAGGGCACAAGGAATAGGAATGTAAGACTGCAGAAAAAACAAATCAGAACAGAGCTAAATTTGAGATTCACCCTTAAAGTTTAAGAAAATTAAGAAAATTAAATTAACAAAACTACACTCCCTTCAAGAAAAACCAAAACTGAAGCAAAAAGCCCCAAACCTCAAAGTCTTTAAAGGTCTGGTGAAGAGATAACTGGCTTGATCCCCAGAACTTTCCCCTTCTCTTGTTCTTGCTTTGTTGCTTGTGTCACAGCACTGTTGATGAGTGCAAATACAGCTGTGGACTCTCTACAGCTCAGCTTAAATTTACAGAACCCATGGTTAATGTCTGTGGGATTGAACTGTGCTCCTGTGAAAGGTGGGAAGACTGGCAGGAAGCTTGAGGCAGGTAAAAAAATAACGGAACGTTCCTATTAGGTGATATTAGGGTAGGAATCATATGTAAGTTTTGCAGTTAGCCAGTACCTGAGATTGTATGTTTGACATTGGGGTGAGGGTGAAGAAGGGGCTTTCAAAAGGAGGTGAACTGATAAGAAGATCCATCTGGGAAAAATCTGAGTCCGATTTGCCTGGTTGCATCCGTGTGCTTGGAATAACAGGTCTGGCTGTAGGGCTTTGATGTAATGGCTCTTGGGATCTTTGTTAGTGAGTCCTGGACCTACCGTTAGCCAAAATATATTGGTAAAAGTGGATGTTTAGGGAAGAGGATTTAGATTAAGGCTAGAAATTAAGTTAGACTGGTTTAAAAGGAGGAGAAACATGGCTTGATGTAGCTCTTTTTATGGGGCCAGATGAGAGAGAGGAATGAAGTTTTGGTTGCAGCAGTGCAGATGAACCAAGGAGAGGCACTGAGCTGGGACCAAGGGAGACTATAGCCTGGGAAATGGGGTGATTTGTATGAGTAAATGCAGAAGATAACGAAGAGGATGTGTTGTGGCAATTGAGACCTCAGCAGAAGCCAGGGCCGCTGCTGTTTGTTGTGGAGATCAAACCAAAGGATCCGAATGGTCCCTTCTGTCTTTCAAATCTGGAAGTGAAATTAAGAAAAAGGAAAAAGAAATGCATATTGATTGCACCCCAGGAACGTTCTGTCAGTGAGATCTATCAGGCAGTGAAATAGATGCTTGCAAAGTCACCTCTTGGGACTTCTGAAACTCAGCTGTGCAAAACGATTGTTTCCTAGGGAACAGTTCTTCATTGGTAGAGGTTGGACCTGGTGACGTTAACAGGTCTCTTTTTTCCTCTCACTTTTTTTTTTTTCTTTTTTAACTTTTGTCTTTTCTGATAAGCACGTTACTGTTATGCTCTGCAGTCCGTTTTGTGAGCAGAGGAATACGGAGGATGTGGGGTTTGGCACCGGGACTCCTTGGGCAGTTGTTCAATCAATCTGCAGCTGCCCATGGAACTCCTGGAGGTTTTAGCCTCATCACATGTCCAACAGTTGTTATTAAACAGTGACCCAGAACAAAGCCCTTGTGCTGAGCATCCCAGGATCCTGGCTTAAGCCAGAGTATCCCTCAAAGACAGGGTTGGGGGCAATCAGTCCCTAACCCATTACCAACATGCGGAGATTTGGCTGCCGCTGTGTCTGATCTCAAAAGAGAATCCGTAATGGGATGAATGCATTCATCTCAGTGATGGGATTGTATTACGTATGATTAGTGGGTTTTATCTTTATAGGAAACATAAAGCATTAAGAAGCTTCATTTTGGGGTTTGAACACTAACCAATTAAGCAGGGAGAAGAATTCTGTCCCAGACAAGCAGACTATACTTTTAGGACATACTAAGTGTGTTGCAGTCTTTATCTGATATTTTCTCTTTACTGTTGTGGTAGGAGATAATGACACTAATAATGCCGAGAGATTTTTGCATTTAATGGTCAGAGGAAGGGGGATGAAAGGCCAAGACTTCCTCCTAACTGAGAAAAGTATTAAATCCTTTGGGAAGAGGGAAGAAATCAGAATTCCTCAGAGAAGGAATGAGAATTGGTTATCTCCTGGAAGAGTGGTATTTCCATCAGACAGACAGGAGTTGTAGGGTGTGGAGATGAGATCCCTACCTCCTTTCACCTGAGAGGGAGAGAGCAGTCCTAGGTTTGGTTCTGGAGAGTGTACATTAAGCAGCATTTTCTTGGATTTTGCTTCCATCACTCTATAACCCTTTGTATCCATGTTCTTTAGCTTAGATTTTATAAATTAACACCTTCGTTTGCCTGGTTTGATTTAAAAATTATTTCAGAATTTGGAAGAATAAAAGGCCTCGTGTTCCTGCAGTCATAATAATATTGAGATGAGGGCAGTGGAGCACATCGGAAATGCCCGATTTCCACATAACGTTTTGGGGGTATCCCAAAGGAGACGGGCTGTTCTGCTGAGC
Organism: Athene cunicularia; assembly: GCF_003259725.1. Taxonomy (NCBI): domain Eukaryota; kingdom Metazoa; phylum Chordata; class Aves; order Strigiformes; family Strigidae; genus Athene; species Athene cunicularia. Next base: position 3,965,860 of record NW_020799097.1, read on the forward strand.
TCTAAGGGCTGTGCAGGAAATACCTCCCAGTGATCTACTTTCAGAGGCAAGTTATTTGACAGCAGCAAGGTATTGAGGAAAATATTCACATCCTGAGATTCTGTGGGTCGTTTCTAACATTCATCCTGAAATAGGATTCAGCTGTTTTCCACCTAGAAAAAACGCTGCCATGTTCTCTTCAAGACCACAAAAGGAAACCAAAGCCTCTTTTAATTAGCTCAGCAACCTGTTGTGTTTTCTTAAACTGTGGAATGTAAATTTAATCTTCCCTTGACCACCCACCTTCAGAGAGTGGCCAAACACTGGAACAGGCTTCCTAGAGAGGTGGTCAATGCCCCAAGACTGTCAGTGTTTAAGAGGCTTTGGACAATGCCTTTAATATAATAATATACTTTAAGTTTTGGTCAGCCCTGAGGTGGTCAGGCAGTTGGATTAGATGATCTGGGGAGGTCCCTTTCGACTGAAAATGTTCTAGTTTAGTCTGGTGTCATCTGACTGTGCACCAGTATTGCTCTGGTTGGTTATTCATCTAAGGTAGCTCTATGTTCTCCATTACCACATCTGAGCTTATCGCAGCCTTTCGTGTCACTAGTAGAATAAAATTGTAAAGCAGGAGATGTTATATCCTGTTATAAAAGGGGACTAAATTCTCTCGTCCACAGAAAGTTGTGGGTTCGTGGAAAGGGCAGTGCCATCGCTGCCTGATGTCCTTCATCTTTGCTAGTTTTGAGAAGTCCTCACGCTTGACTGGCTAAAAAAAAAAAAAAAAAAAAAAAAAAAAAACATTCATTTCTTTTGGATACATTCCTGTAATGAATTGGTTCTGCTGCAGGTTGTTGCAAAGGCAAGTTCTTTGTAGTATTTAGTCCTCTTGGATGGTATTAATTTGCCAAAACATATCTAGTGCCACTTAAAATGCCCTTGGTACGGCAGCCTGGCTTCAAAGAAGACACAAGGCTTCTGTGGGCACTGTAGAACAGCAGAGGTGGCTCTAGACGTAATTTCTGGACAATAAAAGCAAAATACAGGCATGGTGCCATCATCCCTCTAGTCTTCTCTGTCACTTGTGTCTCTCATGCTTATATGTAGGTCTTTGAGGCAGGGATTGCGTTTGGCTGTGTTTGAATGGATACTGAGCGAGAGAATTGTCACTGGATTTGGAGAAGGAAAGAGATTAAGCACATTGCAAAATGTGTGAAGTAATGATGTGGGCAACCTTTTTCTTATTCTAAATCCAGAGAAGAAAAATACGGAAAAAATGTGAACTCTCTCTCTGAAGTTCAAAGCATAAAATGCTAGGTTTTAATGTTTCAAAAACACCTTAAACATTAAACAGTTATAAACTTTTCAAAAATACTCCATATGAAATAATAATTTTTAGCAAAAAGCGTTAAATCTTTTAACACAGGAAATACAGCATTTTTATACTTTTACCATCTCAAAACCCATTTACAGAAGTGGTTAGTAGCTAAGACATTCATTGACAATGACACTTTTCCAGCAAACAAGATACCTTTTGAACAAACTGGAACTTAAAAAAGCAAACAACAACAACAACAAAAAAATCCTTTCTTGATAAATTCCCATCGATTGCTCTTCTGATACTTGAGGACCACTCTTGGATACTGCACTGTGGACTGTAATACTGTCCACAGATATTTTCAGGAGCTCATCATCAACTTAATCAAACAACTGCTTGATTAATTCAGGATTAATGACAATTCTCCAAAAGTCTTGACATGTTCAGGGTTTGGAAAGAAACAGTTTTGATCTCCAGCATGGTTTAATGCTTAAAGGAATCCTTTTTTAAATTATTAAACCCAAACATTTCAACTGATCTGAACTTCAGTGATAGTTCATCATATATATATATTTTTTTAGCATTTTTGTCTGGGTCTAGAGTAAGAAAACCTAATTTCCGTTCACACCACTTATTCCTTAAATATGCCTCAAAGCAAAGCAGCTGCTCCCATTACGCTTCCGACCACATTCATGGAGTCAAACTTGGACCAGGTCTTTAGTCACACTCAGGTACAAGGCAAGGTGAGAGAACCCACTTCACACAAGCTCCCCAGCAACCCTCCAAGCTGTGACAATGATTTCACGAAACCTGTTTCTGGATTTTGAAGTTGTGATAGAATGTTAAATTGTGACATCTCCCTAGTAAGAGGTTTGTGCCTTATACCTGATCTGTAAACCATGGTCTGTCTTCCCCAGAAGAAATGGTCATGATCGTATCTTATCACTAATGTCACCTGGACAGAGCGATTTGATCCCAGAGACCCTCCTGATGCTCAGCACACAAAGGAGGTGACATTCTTGCTTACAGAAACCAAAAGGGGCTGAAGGAGTTGCACGAGGACATACTCACCCTCAAAAAGGATGCACCCAAAGAGAGGTTGAGACATGCGCATCAGGAAGCCAGACTGACAACAGTTGGTAGCTAAAATATGCTTAATATCCGTGGCGTGTAAGCTGCTTTGGGTTATAATTTTCCTTTCTTGTCTTTGCAGCTTCTTTGTCCGTTCTCTGTGGCCTGACACCTTCTTCTGTTGACTGCCGAGAAGAGCGCGCCACCTTCATTGCATGTGATATCCAAGTCACGGTGGGTTCCCATCACCAGACAGGAGCTGTGTCTTACCTGTATGTCTGTGAGGACAGGCCACCTCAGTGGCACCGGAGGGACATCAGCCCACCCCAGAGGCATTTTGCTGGACTCTTTGCCAGGTTAGTGCTGCGTTTCTGTAACGGCTGGGTGGGCCCATCCATGAGTAAGGTTCCCCAGAAGGTATTCCACCTGTTGCAGAATCGGGCCCTGCCAAATGATGGGCTGAAGGGGCAAATTTCTAATTCTTAGGTTGATGCCAATGGAGCAATTTAGCCTTGAGACCACTAGAGAGCTCTGCTGGGTTGTGAAATTAATTCCTTGTGTCTATCAAAGCATCTCCAGTCCCCCCTCCTTCCCTCCCATCTTTTTAAAGTGTTTGAGAGACATCAGAAAATCCATCTCGTAAACAGCCTGCTTTGTTCCTTCTTAGGTTTTAATATTTATCTTCTGATCCAAAGCAACATCTGGTGGATGCCAATGGGGAAAAAGATTAGGCATTATGAAAAGCAGAAGTATTTTTTTTTCTCCTTTTTTTTTTTTTTCTTTTCCCCCTTCCTCTCTCCAAGCAGTTTCATGAGTAAAAAGTCACAGGGAAAATTCAGCAGGCTGCGCAATATTTACTCAGCAAGGGTGCTCAGGCACTTACTCAAGGCTCAGGCTTTGCAAATCCAAGGCCAAGTTGCCCAGGAGTATAAATTGGTACCACTGCCTTTAATGGAGCGGTGGGGATTTATACCTGCAGAGCATTTACTTCTAGGAGTAAGAGGGAGGTCTGAATTAAGGAATAAACAGATGAACAAAACTTTCCAGAACACACTAAACAAATTGAGAACTAGAATATCACTGCAATGTGTTGCTCATGATTCGCTGTGCATAGTGAACCCGTTCCCAGGTGATGCACGATGCCACAGTCCAGCTATTTCAATAGAGTTGCAGAGATTTGGTCCTCAACTTTATCTGGTCCTTATGTCACAGGTGGTGTTGGGAGTTACCAAAGGGAGTTCTGAACGCCCTGTGTTGAGGGAAGCAAACCAACTGGCATTTACTGAACAAAGACAACAAGATATGAGTTGCACATTTTTTCAATATTTTTTTTTTTTTTTTTTTTTTTTTTTAAGTTTAATATGGTTACAGTATCTGCTTGTCAGTCTGTCACTTTTCAATTTGACCTGGGTTTTGTAAGGGATGGATGTCTTAAGAATTATGAAATTCTTGTCAGTTTTGAGATAATCTGTGTTAGACAGAAATAAATTATTTTCCTGTTGAGAGGAAGGCAGAATTCTGCCCTGATCTGCTGTTTGCCAGCAAACTGCAGGCCAGAGAGCAGATACGTATGGCTGGACAGCTGATGTGTCCAAAGTCACACTGTGCATCGGTAACGTCCTATAACATCCCAGGAGGTGGGGGGGACAGCTGGGGGAGATGAGAGTAGGGAGACTTAGAGGGTGAAAAAAAAAAAAAAATAAATCTGAAGTTAAACTAATTTAATCAGTTCTATTGCTCCCAGAATGATTTGTTTCAAAACAAGAAACCCTTGTCTTAGCTGAACTTTGCTTTCCTTTTGCCCACACCAGTGTAACCCCAAACCAGGTAACCTACAAACCTGAGAGCAACAGGGCAACCCAACATCTGGATCTTTGTTTTTTTGTTCCCCGGGTATCAAAACTGTGCTCAGCTTTTTACTGATAAAAAAACCCAAAAACAACAAATGCAGCTGCCATGAGTCTATTCCTATGATTATTTTTATTCTTGCTCCTTTTCTTGGTTCAGGCTGTTATGGTGAAGGGAAGTCAGGCAGTCCATTCGCTGATGGCTTCCTTATTGTTTTTCACCATGGTCTTTTCCAATTTAATTGTGAGTGTCCCAGACATAGTGTTTATTATCCTGCAGGGAATCCTATCAGGGAGCTATTCTGAGTCAAACCAATCAACCTTTTCTTACCTACAATTTTCCCATACTTCCATCTTCTTTAACCTTTTTGTTATTGTCATTGTCTTTTCCACCTACTGTGCGCTTAGTTAGAAACTAAAACTTGGGCTGCTGAGGAATTTTCCAGAGTATTTTTTTTTTTTTTGGTGAACCTATTTCCAAATTGGTTCTTGCTGAAGGGGAGCAGAGGCAAAGAAGATTGATTGATTTCCAATGAGTTTCCTAATGGGAAAAATCTGGGGAGAATTAAAGGAAGAGAGTTTAAAGTCATCCAAGTTACTTACTTCGGAACTTTTGAAAACATTTTTTTCAAATTTCACTTCAGAGAAATGTCTAATTTCAACATATTGATGGAATTTTTAGCAAAGTGTTAGGAAATTGAAATCTTCAAACTAGAAAATAACTATTTTGGGAATTCCTGAAGTAATGCACATTTATTGCTGCAATTAATAATAGTAACTAATAATGACAATAATAATAAATATACAGATTTGAGTTCTGTGCAAATGTTCAAGAGTTAAGACATTTGTCCCAGGATGGGGACAAAACTACTGAAATAATTCCTGGCTTAACTGCACATTAAATCTCTCTTGTTTTTTCCTACAAGTGGGCTGAATAGTTTCTCCTAATCTAGGTTGTACCGTCGCCTACACTTTATGAACACATTATGGCGAAAGCATATTCCTTAGAAAAGCTGCAAGTCTCACCATTAACAACACTGGTACCAAGATATGTCCCTGAATTCTCTTCTTTTCTTGCATTTCCCTTAAAGACTTCAAATTGCTTTCCAGCATCGAGGTTTTGGGATGCAGTTACTAAAGGACAGGGAGGAGTTGGATCTACCTACAGGCAAAACTTGTTAACATTTTGTATAAAGACACAAACGACCACTCAGAGGTCCTTGTATTGACTTCAGTGCCTGGCAAATTGGGCCCATGCCCTGAATCTAACCAACAACAACCCCCTCTTGCCTTTAGAAGAGTTGGTTATTTAAAAGAGGCAGCTTTTTCTTGTAGCACTAAAAAGAAGTACTAGGCAATCTTAAAAGTTAGCCCAGTCCATTGAATTATTTTACAGGACAAGAGCAGTTATCAAAGTGTTGCTATCAAAAGCAAGTGTCATTCCATATGGCTGGCTTTTGATTATTGATACAGCAGAGGGGAAAGGTTCATTTTAATAGAGAAATAAAAATTCACTGTTAAAATGGTTCAACTACTTGCAGAAGATTGGGGAGATTTTTTTTTTTGGTAGTTTCTAACGTGGCTGCTTCTTCTAACACTCTAACCCCAAAAAAGGGCAACAAAACAAATACCCCCTGAATGAGCTGTCAGAGCAGCAATTTGTAAAGTAAGCTGCCACATGCAGCATGGTTTGAAAACTTCAGGTTCATCAAATCATCCTGACTGTCACCCTCTCAGCAAAGCTCTGAGTGTCCACTTTTGAATTGGGTCTAGTTTGGTAGAACTTAGGCTCCTAACTTTTTCATTTCAGCACATCCTATTAGATGTGGCTTTTAGGAACACGAAGGCCTTCTGAAAATCCTGGATCTACCTATCTGATCCTCTTTTTTGTGAACTCTGTCCTTTCTTAGCTACTCAGAGAAGTGGTATAATTTCTGAGCTACGTTGATGTTGCTATAACTTATCTCCTTTCTGCTCTCCTTCCTAAAGTATCTGGTGGTGGGGTGGGGAGAGGAGGAAGAAGGAGCAATGGCTGGGGGAAGAATGAAAAGTGACATTGGCTTATCCTGGCGTGCAGAAGTAAATTGGGAAGTTTTCCCCCTCATTTTGAGGGATGTTGGGTCCTGTAGCTCCCTGTAATGAAATGCTACCAAAATCAGCAGCTGTCGGCAGCAAGACGAAGGAAAAAAATGTTTCTTCCCCACCACCTTTTCTATTACTTTTTCCCCCCTGTGCAAGGGGAGGCTTTAGAGCAAATGTCTGTTAGTATAACTGGCACATATATCGAATCTGCTTAGTCTGGGCTGTTAAGTAAGTTTAATTAATTTACTAAGTTAATGTTCCAATGCTAGCAACAAAGCATCATTGCAATCAGCTGGGTAGCAGGAATTGGAACCCCTAAATGAGCTCATTTTTTCACAGTTGGAATTAGGGACCAGTTAGCCAGTTGTGTGGTTTTTCCAATTTCTCCACTTGCCCTAGGGGAGTTGCAAGTTATTCATTCCCTATTGCTAAGTGTGAGTAAGATGGGGAGGGGGGAGAGAGGGACAAACCCTACTCCGTGTAGGAGTCCATCTTTGATCCTAACACTGCTGATTCCCTAGCTGTTGTCTGCAGTTATCTTCCTGCCTTGGTCCTAGAATGGCATTTGTAATAGTTTGGAGAAGCAGAAAGGCATCACTGAGAGATATTTACCGCATGTATTTTCATCCTGAGTGTGTGCAGATAAAGGGGGGAAAAAACAAATAAACAATAAAAGAATGGCAACAAAATTACAGAAATTTGCAAAGTTTGACAAATGGTGGCCAGGAGTTGCCACAAGCTAATGGCTTGCAATGATTAATAAGAGTAAAAATAATTGCATTTCATTAAGATTGATGACACCCCATTTAACCTCCCTTCTCGTTTCAGCCCTAAAGTGGAAAGAGATGAAGTTCTCATCTATAATAGCTCCTGTAACATTACCATGGAAACTGAGGCAGAGATGGAGTGTGAGGGAGCTAATCAGCCAATTACCGCCAAGATTACTGAGATATGGAAAAACCGGGGCCAGAACACTCAGGTATAATCAAATCTTTTTTACAGACTGATTCAAACAGCTTAAAATTAAATTTGTAATATTGTGAAAAAAAAAAAAAAAAAAAGAAGAAAACAATTTAGGCCGAGCAGCAGCAATATATAATATTAAATGCTTTCCAACTTTGAATAGCAGTTCTAATGCAGTGCAGCTAAATTAATGGTTAACTATGGTTAATCATGTATTTTCTGAGACATAAATGAGCTTTACCTTATTTTCTGGGCAAGGTATATCTTTTTTAACACTTTCTTTTTTTTTTATATATATAAATTCAGTCTGTTCTAAAAGTGTTATTTTCTGTTACTTGAGCAGAAATCTTAGCCATGAGCTACAGAGTTTCAGCTCTTTAGCAGAGACTTAGCATTCAGCATTTGTGCAGTTCTGGTTATACTTGGTTTTTGCTCCTCTTCAGTATGTGAAGTAAAACGGGACAGTCTTCCCAGTGCTATTGGTATAGCGAGGAGACAGACATGTGCAAAGATTTCCTTACAAAAAATATGACTCTAGCGTAATTGTAAGGCTTGATATCTAAAAATGTACATTGCAAACCTAAACCGTCCTTTTGGAGTCCTCTTGGTGTTGCAGAGTTTTTGGGGGTGTTGAACTGAAGACGGGGTTGTGCCACCTGTGAGAAGAAATTCAGAGGGGCTGGATATTTTGGTGGACATCAAATATCCCTTCCTCACCATCCTTTCCTAAGTGAGCAGCTCATGAGAAACGGCGGGTACCACATACAGGGCAGTACAAGTGGGAAGAGTTACACATCTGACACATGATAAAAAGCAGATCTTGTTTTTAATCTGTTAAAGCAAATTGTCGTGCAGTCTTATTAGTATGGTTGAAACCTAGGAAACGCAAGTTCTTTTGTTCAGTGCTGATGTTAAAGCCAGCATAGTAATTTTTATCTCTGCAGTGACATTTCCCCACTCTGCCACCCCACCCCAGAAGTAGCTGCAGTGTCCTGGCAGAGTGATTTTGGTGTGTTTCTAGCATCAGATTCTAGACCTTTTACTAAAAGTCTCTGAATATTTCCCCTGCAAATCTATCTTACACGTGTGTTACTATTGCAGCTGAATATCCCAAAATACGGCTGCTTTCCTTCATTCTGTTAAGGCTGTCTTTGGTCTGTGAAGGAATGTCACATGTAGCCTTTTACCTATTAGCATTTGTTTCCTAGTTAGCCTTGTTATGCTACCAGAATCATGCTCAGCTAAGGGGAAAACCAAACAAAAAAAAAACACACACCAAAAAAAAAATAAAATCTACTTGTCAGCTGCAGGATGCCAACAAAGGGAAGTGCTTAGGCAAATAGCAGATCATATTTTCCTTCCCAAATGTGATAAGGGCATCTCTATCACCTTAAACCTCAGGTTGCACTAGAGCTGTTACCTACTGTTGGCTGTGATCTGAAAGCTCAGCTGTGTTACGGGTCCTGTGGTCTCAGTAATGAGACGATGAGAGGTTGTCTTCTGACTCAGGTGGGAGCAAAACCAGGAGGAAGTGGTGAGATTTGTCCCTGCTATGGTATTTCTGCTTTGCGTGAGGAAAATTGACGAAGTCCTAAGTGTTCTGAATGAATTTGTTCATTCAGGGAGAGCAGGACGCAACCAGAAGCACTTTTAGATCTGGGATTTGCTGCTGCTTAATGAACCCAGCGGGCATTTGGAATCATTTTATCCCTCTTCCCAAAACTGGCCTGGGTGAGCAGAGGTGGATGGGTGGGGAGTTCAGATAAATGGTTTCAATTTTGGTCCCTTTCTAGCTGACAGCATCCCTTTAAGATTTATGACCCTGTGCAGCATATGCATGCTTCACTGTAGAGGTTTAAATCATGTCATGGGAACTGGCCTTACCTTTCCAGTGGAAATAATGGTCCCCAGGTTCAGTACCAAGCAGTGAAATGCATTAATAGCACCACGTGCCTTAGGATAATGGTGTTATTAACAGGCAGCACAACTCTGTGTACAAGTAATGGGATTGCATCTCTTTATAATGACATCTGGCACTTCTATTGCGCTCTCATGCAAGGATCTCAAAGCACTTCCTAAAAAATGGGCCTGATCTGTAGCTGTTCTCCACACAGGTACACTGCTCAGTCTTTTGTGTTTTGCCTACTCTTCTGCCAGCTGAGGGATGGCCAGGCAGGCTGATAACTCAGCAGTGTCTTAACACAGCTGGGCTTTGTGGGAGGGTTGGGGCAGAGATGGTTAGATGATGATGGAGGAGGATTAGCTCCAGGATGGTGTTGGAAGTTAAAAGAGGCATTTCGAAAAGACTGAAAGAGGCTTATATCATCAAGAGCATGGAGGGGGCATTGGCAAGAAGAGGGAACAACCTCTGTTCAGAGCAGAAAATAAACCCTTAAAAGGTTGGGTTTAGGAACTTGAGTCTAAGGGATACAAGCTTTAGACTGAAGTCACTTTTCTTCAGTCTTTATAAGTTACATAATAGGACCTGTCCGTAATTCTTAAAATAACATGGAAGATATTAATGGAATAGTTGTGATTTGGTTGGTTGGAAATGAGGCGAATGTAGACTGAATGTGATGAGGTTTTGCAGCCCTGGTGGGAGAATGCTGGGCAGAAGGCTCCAGAGATGCCTGGGAAGGAGTGTGGTGGGTGTATGGGAGATGCCAGGTGACACGATATCCCCAGTAGCAGGGAACAGAACTCCAGTGAGATGGTGATCTCTTCCAGGTCTGTGTTTCTATGACACTTTTCACAGCCCTGTTACTGATAGCTCACAGACATGACCTGGCAACACTGAAGAGAAATCCATGCATAAGGATCCGGGTGTAGAGCAAGTGGCAGAGACGTGTCCATCAGCTTGATCTACCTTCTTTGACAAGCAGGAGCCTTGCACTGGAAATAGTCCATTTTTCTCTTGCCTGACTCTGCAGAATGGTATCCAGACAATGAATTCACCCTGGATCTGTGTGTCAGCTTTAGTAAAAATGGCATTAAATGGCTATTGTAACTTATCCAGGAATCAGACCTTAGCCATGCTAGTTGAGTTTTAATTAATGATATGTTACCAGACCAAATTCTCCATTTTTCTGGTCACATCCAGAATGTATTATATACTTTACCATGATTTTTCCTCACTGTCTGTCTGAATTGCAAGTGCATGTGTAAACCAAGGACACCAAAATTATCTGAAGAGATTAGCAAGCACCACAAATGTTCTTTTTCAGTGAGTTAATGCAGTAGTTGTCCTTTGAACTTCTTTTATTGTCTTAGATATACAGAAACTCCAAGTACCAGAAGATCATTCTACAAACTCCTCACAGGTGCATTCCCCCCCCCACCTTAACTCCTTTCCCCCTGATTAATACTTATGAAGATCTATTTTTATGAAAACTAAAAGCTTAATTCTAGATACCTTAATTTTTGGATGATCTTTATGTGATGGCTAAGCTTAATTCTGCAAGGAAGAGAACTCTCCCACCTCTGATTTCAACATGTTTTCTTGAAAATTGGGCTGTAGCTATCATCAAAAATTAGAAGGATATTTTTTGAAAATGCTGCCTGTCCTACTCATGTTGTGCATGTTTCTCCCTTGAGTCAGTCACTTGAATGTGCTGTGCACCTTGAACCCCTTTTGGGCAGGTTCTTCAGTCAGGGAAAACAGCTGTATTATCTGGAAGGTGACACAATATCCATCACTCAAGTTTTGTCCCTTTCAAATCCAGTCTCCAAGTTGTTGCTTGCATGGTTACAGTCTGAGCTGGGCTCAACTCTGAATTTAGAGGACCTCCAAAATTTCTAGGAGTTTCAAGTTGCTGGCTGGAGATCTCTGAAGCTGAATGGCAGGCTTAATGAAATTTGAGTTCACCAGCTTGGCCTTTTCCTGGGGTCTGGTCTGTGCCCGACCATCCCCCAGAGAATAGCTTTTATGGATTTCTTTAGAAAATGATATAGACCCTTGCCTAACTTTGTGCTCGAAGTACTTGCCCCTGTATGACTTAATTAGGTCACATGAAGTAAGCGTCAGGCTTCTGCTCCGCTGTTGCATTTGGCATCATTAGTGTTTGTAACTTGCTCCATTATTATCCAAGGAAGAGTTGCAGAATTATTTTTATATTGGTATATAATGCAATTTAGCCTACTAAAAGGAGGGGGAGGTGGAAATAAAAAGGGAAAAAAAAATACAGCACTGATTGTATATCCCACAGGACTTAATTAGTTCACAGTTTCATGATACACTGGATAATGGGAGGATATGAATTAAATAATAAAAGGGAAAAGAAAAGTTCTAATGCTCACTCAGTACCTGTCCACTTCCACCTTGGCTGCATAATGAGATGTCAGCTACCGTGACACTGATGAGACATGCAAAACACACTGATAACACACGTAAAGGATGCTCCTGGGAAGGTTTGACCAGGCTCGGGTGTCTCCGAACCCATTATGCTTAGTGAGCCTTCAGATTATTATTCCGGATCACTGGACCAGACCTAATCATCATGCAAGCATGCTGTTTGAGCAGCGTTTCCCTGCCCCGACTCCCCCTCCTCCTCTGGCCCAGATGGGTGATATAATGTTCGTCAGAGGGCAGATGCCATGTATATTAAGTCAGTCGTAGGGAAGCTGAACTGGTATACTAGTGAATTCTCTACAACCCAACCCTCGAGGGGTCCCTATTAAGAAATAGAAGGCTAATAAAAAATAACTTGCGAGATAAAAATGCCATCCTGGATTACGACTCTGCCTGAGTATGCTGTGCTGCTTTTAGTTTGTTTTTAAATAGGGCATTAAGGGAAGGTCTTGAGATTTAAGAAGTAGCTCAGAGTATTGAGGAACTGTGATTTTTTTTTAGCTTGCTGACTGATGCTGGGATAACTGCTTTGTTCACTTCTCAACACAAAGAAAAGAAAAGAACCCACAAAGCCTATGTCTGAGATACATAGAGTCACCTAAGAGATCCTTGCTCTTCAATTTCCACTCAATGTAATCAGGACTAGCTCTGCAAATCCCTTGGATTCTTCTGCATATTTTAGTATCACTTCTTTCTTTCCTTTTTTTTTTTTTTTTTTTTTCCTTTCCCCTTATTTTCCCCATTCACCACCTCTCTGGATGCCACAGGATTTGAACGTGAGGAAGGAGATGAGCTAATTTTGCCTGTTAGAGATGTTTGGTACTTTTTAAAGGTGGCAACTCCTAGGCAGTTTTCTGGGGAGCATAAAAGGCTCTCTGGGAGCACAGAGCACTCTTGACACAAAGGGCTGTTACTTTATTTTCCACAGCAGCACGGGTGCTGAATTTTTCGAGCATGTTGTCCCTCTGTGAGGGTTACAAGTGATGGAGGTGACTCTGCCTTGCAGGGCCAGCAGGCTCTTTGTGGTCTGCTCGGTAGGTGTGAGATGCTTTTTCACTCTCATTTTAGCGCCATCCTCACATTGCACGGACCTTAGATGGGTGCATCTTTGAGGGTGAAGGGCTCATCGTTGGTTGCCTCTTGTAAACATGTGTAGGCTTCCAGTTTGTGGTCAGATCTAAGTATCTTTTGTTTAAAAAAAATAATTAAAAAATCCAGTAACTTCAGTAAAGCACCAGTGCCTAAGGGTGGAGGTGGAGTATTGTCTTTCAGATTTTTTTTCTTTGCCTTCTGAGATTGGTACAGCCCTGGCATGCCTTTATTCCTATGCTCTGTCCCTTTGGTGTCCTTTGGCTGTCCACGTCCACCTGCTCCCCTTCTTCTATACTGTCCTTTTTTTTTCCTGGAACAGCAAAAAGCGCCAGGAAGGGTAAATAACACTCTCTCTGCCTTCTCCAGTGCTGCTCTTTCCCATGAGGAAAACCACTACACCAATTCGAGACTGGTTAAGCAGGGTATGGGTGAAACGTGTTGCCTGCAAGGATGGATGTATCCTGGTCCGAGTGGGATCCCACAAATGAGCTCTGGCACCGTAGAGCTGGAGCCGTCGGGTTTGTGCTTGCTCTCCCTTGGTGCAAGGGAAGGAGTGCTGCCCACCCTGCGTTTCTGTTCTGTGGAGACAGATGCTGAAAGGTGGCATTTCCTCCTCATCTTTCTTACCTTGGGGCAGAACAGTTTACAGGGGAAGTAAACTGAGCAGTTTCCAGCTTGATACACGGTTTGTTTGTAAGGGTTAATGAAACAGCTTCCCATTCCTCAACCTGAGGGAGAATCATAGTAAAATAGGATATTTCATTGCCGTGTATCCCTTTAGACCCTGTAACCCCCCAGATCCCTTTATTTGGCCTTAGTGATCACATCTCGCAGGGGCTGGGGAACAGTTTTCTCTGTCTACAGCTGATTAGGGGGTGTCCTGACGGAACGTGATGTTATGGTGGCTTTGGCCCTGAGCAGGGCTGCTGGGTGCTTTGGCACTGCAAATAGCCCAAAATAACCACGTCAGACAGGACGGGATGTCAGGAGCAGGACTAGACGGAACTCTCCTAAAATATTTTGTGCATATTTTTCATAAATATTATGAAAGTTAATTTACCAGACCAGCAAGCCCACCCTTGCATCTCCATGTTCCCTATTTCTTAACCTGCTAGCTTGGTCACTGGGTTATTTTCAGAAGGGGGGTGGGGAATATGCAGCAAAATGAACCAAGATTTGCAAGCCTCACAGAAAGGAAATGGAGGAGTCCATAATAATCTAATAAAAATAAAGCCACGAGGCCAGTCTTGGGGTGCGGATGCTATCGGAGCAGAGAGAGGTACCATCTGCAAGGTTGTTAAGATGTAGAGAACCAAGATGGCCTCCACAGTAACCACAGGCAATGTGAAGAGATAAATGGTTGACCCGAGCCCGTGTCAGGCTAGGATTGATGCCACTATCAGCCCTAGTGCCTTTGCAATGATTTTTTAAAAAATCTCTGATAGAGTGTGTTATCTAGTTACTGGCACGAGGGCAATGGCCTGGAGGCAGCAAGGAGGAGGGGGGAGGAAGAAGGAGAGGAGGAGAGAGAGAAAGAAAAAAAGGTCATTCCAGGAGGACAATCTCTGTTGGACTAAATGAGAAAATAAGGGCCTTGCTCTGTAAGGGGGAGGTAAATAAATAAATAATTAAAAAAAGTGGCTGCTAGGTGTGTGAGAAAAGGATAAGCAAAATTGCTTCCTTTTCTCTGCTTTATTTTTTTCTTTCTCCTCTCTTTCTTTTTTTTTTTTTTTTTTTTTTTTTTT
>NW_020799097.1:3980357-4035082 GCF_003259725.1 Athene cunicularia
AGAGGTGTGTTGGAAGTTACCCCCAGGATGGGATGCCACTATCCCCAGGATGAGATGCCAGCCCCCTGTAACCCACGGCACGTCAAAGATTTTCTACTCACATTTAAACACGCCCATGTGAAATCAGAACTGAGCGTGGCTCATTTTAATGAGAACTGTGCTCTTTCTCCCCCCTTCATTTATTCGTTCTCCCCACCCTTAAAGAGAAACACAGATTCAGAGTGAAAAGTGTCATTTTGGAGGCGCTCCTCCAGGGAACAGAAAGCAAATCTTGCCCTTCCCGCACTAAGGGAAGGCTCAAATTAAGGTCAGGAGGGTGCAGGGAAGCCTTCCTGAGGGACTGTGGGCATATTTTCTCTCTGCTTGCTCCCAGGCTCTTGCACAGAGTCTTGCTGCCTCTTTCCTATTTAATTATGACAGAGAATTTAATTGACTCCTTCAGTGTTTAAGGCAGTTTTGGAGGGGGAAGGATCGTCTGTGATTGAAGGCATGGTTCTGGTTCTTGGGACTCGCTCTCAATTTGAGGGAAGGGGGTGGGAGCGTTTGATGCTTGGGTCCGTGCTGGGGTGCACAGCCTTGGGCTCTGGGTGAAGTCAGAGGGAAGCCTTCTCCATCTCCTCATCTGGAATTCAACTGGAAAAGGGCTGAGCTCCTTGAAGACACACACAACCCAGATTTGTTCTTCTGCACTGGAGGGTGGCTTAATGTATCTGAAAGTCTTGCCCCTCCTTAGCTGTGCTGTGGGCTGAAGATGCTGTCAGACTTGTATCACTAACATAGGGCTCTGTGTTACCATCTGACTTTGTGTTGTCCCCCCAATCACAAACAGAACAATATTGTGGGCTTGATGATCCGCGCAAGAGTTTTCTGTGTAACAGAGACATTGGCTGACTTACAACCACTTCCCAAATATTTCTGGGGCCTGGTTTGGCACCCAGCAAGGACTGGGCATGTGTTCACCCTGTTTTGAAAGCTGGGAGATTTTAGTAGCATGGACTTGGCCAGAGTGGGATCATTGGAGGGGCCTTTGATGTGGCTGGACCATGAATAGAGATGCTGTCTTCGTGCTATTCAAGCACCGCCAAAAACATGTGTCCAAGACTGAGAACTGGTTTTGACCATGGCGTTGGAGACTGCTCCTGGTCTGAAGCACTGAAATGACAGATCTGGAGGTAGAGTGTGTTTCCCTTTAGACTCGAGAAATAAGGAGAGCTTATTTAAATTTTATTTTATATTATATTTTTATATTTATTTTTATTTTGTTTATTTTATATAATTTTAAAAAAAAATTATATTTTATATTTTATTTTTTATTTATTGTAGTTTATTTTTATGTTTTCTTGATGCTTTATTTTAGGCACCTAAATCCACGCTAAGGCCCTGATTGACACGTGAATACACAGTTCTGAACAAATTTTAAACCTTCCTTTTGATGACCTTGTTCCCTCATCCACATCAAAATCAATTGGATTTAATCATCCAAAATGCTGAGCCTAACACGTGTGTTGGCATGTGTAAGGTGCCGTGGTGGCTCCATGCTCCTGCAATTTGCTCCTAATGACTGGTGGTTTATTCACAGACGTTTATGCAGCAGAAAAACTTGCTGCATTTCTACAAAGCCACAGAGTTCTCAGGGATATTTACTCACTTGGATAAGCACTGGCAGGATATGAGCCGGTAACTCAGGTGAGCTGGTTATTAACCACAGGTTACAGAGGAGTAGGATCTTCTCTTTCTATCTCGACAGTGTTTCTGCTAGTTCTGGGCTATACCTGCACTCAGTGTAATGCCTCTGTCATTTATGGCATTTGGTGCTGGATTACAGCATTTCTATAGGGATGTAGCTCTAACTAAAGAGCTGAGTTTGGTACGTGGCCTGTCCTCCAGCCATGTGTACAGGATCAGGCTTCGCGTTCAATCCACAGAAGTGAGAAGGAGCCTCGGACAGAGTGTTTGTGTGAGACACTCACTTGGGTTTTGCCTCATTGAGGAACTAAGTGGGTAATTCCTGAGGATAATAGAAACCTGAAAGTTTTGATCTTGTAGTAAGCTACTGGTAGTGATGGAAAGGCAATAATCTATCTTGATTTCTTCTTTGTGCAACCTTTAGAGTAAGGATGAGTAGCATTTGTTGTGTTTTGTTTTTTTTTTTTAAAGTTGTTTTTTTTCCTGGTTTTGTTGCTGTTGGTGCTATTGGAAGGTTTTTCATAGACTAGGCAGTGTCAGGTGTACAGTTCAAGGACAAATGAATTGTACTATTTCAGTTCAGAGAGTGTTTATTAAAAAATTTAGAAAATAATTGCTGCAGCAGGAGGAAAAACCAGAGTGTTCAAGCACTGTGCCACAATTAATCTACTAGAGCTTTCCTTCTGCCTTTAAGGAAAGGGTTAATTTTATGTGATTGCCAGTAAAAACAAGCTGTTTTCATGATGAGTCTGTAACAGCCGGGTGATAGACTGACTTAACAACTGTTTGCTAAATGCTGGGTATGTTCCCCTGATTGGCAGCTCCGTAAGTGGAAGCCCCTCGTGTCCAATCTGTCCTTGTGAATAGCTGCAGAGCAAAGGACTTCATTAAGGGATGGTAAGGCTACCTCGTAAAAACCAGCAAATAATCACGACAGCAATGGGAAGGAGCAGAGGGGACCGAGCGTTCTGTGGTCCCCATGAAGAAAAGCAGACGTCCCAGGGCAGGGAAGCATCAGGTGATGTGGACGTTATAAACACTTGCCTGCGAACGCTGTGTCTTCTCAATAAAGTGTCAGTTTAGCCTGTCTACAGCTTTAACAAAATATTCCCAGTTAACTTCATGGGTGGTGCTGGGCTGGGAGCTGTTAGCTCATATTCAGTTAAATTTCAAATGTCAGAGCTCATTAGCGGTGATTTTAGCCAAAGACAGTTTGTGAGGAACTCAGTAAATTTTAGTTCCTCAAATAAAATTGAGGAAAGAGATTGCTGTTTTGCTTATTGATTTATTTTCCTGCTTTCACACATCTTCTGTGGGTCTGTGATTCTGACCAAGGGTCAGGCTCAGCTTCACCCACTTAGAGATTAGAGTTCTCCCCCTTTTACACACTCGCTCTTTCAATCTGTAATTTTTTTTTTTTTTTTTTTTTTTTTTTTCCTGCCTTAACTTGGGTTTGGTGAGTGGAAGATTTTTGTTTTCAGTGCTGAGGAGAGCTTTTCCCTGAGCTCACCAGCAAGCCCATGTGGATGTGCACAACGAGGCAGTATGGCTTTAGATGTTCAGACTGACCTATGCAAAACTGGGTAGAGAGGTGTGAAACAATTCTGGATTAATTGTAGGAATAACTCAGCCAAGGTCTGTCTGTCTATGTTTTCCTGTTCCTGGGACTCAGCTCCTTGTCGTGACTCCCCCTTATGCTAAATGAATTGGTGCAGAAGAAGTCATTGGGCAGTGGGTGTTGGTCTGCAGCATCTTCTTGGGAGCCCTACTTGGGTCAACACAGGGGTGAGTCAAGGGATGGAGCCACTGGAGATTAGAAAAAAAAGCTGAGATGGCCCAGGCAACATTCCAGAAATCGAGATTTCCCATGCAGGAAGGGCTGCAGTTGCTGGTCACTGGCATGGCCCCAAGCCAAAGTTCATTTTCAGCTCTGGGGGAGGCAGTTGATGGATTGTCAGGTACCTGAGGGATTTGAAGGCAGGTACCATGGACTAACAATTTTGGATAAGTTTCACCAGACGGTGACAGCATGCAGTGAATAGGGCTTTTTGGGTTTGGACTGAGGCACTTTCATCTCCTGTGTGTACATCCTCGTTTGGGTATGGAGCCTAGTATGGTGCCCATCTCTACCCAAAATCAAATCTGCCTTTGAAAAATGATACTAGGCACACATCTGCTTCCTTAAGAATTATAATACTGGGGCAAGGATGTGCCAGCAAGGGTCCTTGGGAAAGGGACCCTGGATTTTATGTCCTGCCAAAAGATTAACAGGAAGACAAATGTGTGTGTGGGAGGGCAGATAGCGAAAGCCATGGAGAGTACATTAATTCAGGGGATCTGCATTCCCGACAAAGATGAGCTGTTACAGTCCTGCAAGACAGAGGGATGGCTTTATAGTTCAAACAGCAGCAGTTTGTGCTTTCAAACTCAAAGGCCTCTCAGTTCAGAGGGCAGCGTGTTGGTTGAGAGGTTCTCTCTCACGCTAGTCTCTCATCTCGTCGTCTGATTTAAATGAAGTTTGGGCTACGATCACTTGAAATGAAAAGAGTGGTTACTGTCCCATAACATGTGTGATGTGGCTCTTTAGCAGAGGCGTAGTCATTCATGGCATAGCCATTCAGTACAAAGTGCACTAAATTAACTTCAGCTGCCTTCTGGCTTATGTTGCGGTGCTGTCTGCACCCCTGCTGAAATTGCCTAGCGTGTGCCACTGTGAGCTCAAAGTACCGAAAAAAAAAAAAAATTAAATTAAATAGATGGAAGCACTGTTCCATTGAGAATCAGTTCTAATTTTAGGTATATAAAATAGATGTATTAAAGTGTACATATCTGCTGTAGACGTGGCTTCACTTGGAAGGCGTCTTGCATCAGGAATGTTCTATGTTTGTGCAGCTCCTTGCACAGTAGGGTCTGAGGCTTTACCTGGATATGTTGCAGTTAAATCGACACCCTTGACTGCAGGGAAATAGCATGGATGTTCCCAGTCTTTTAAATGCTACCTAATGCTCAGGTTCCAATTAGGACTTGGCAAATTCAGCTCAAAGTGACAGTGCAAAGGTAGCCGTGACCATCGTAAGCCATCATAACCCACTGTTACCCTATTGTTTATGTGACCTTTGCTGTAAGAGTCCCGTCTTCACCTTTTTACCTTTCTGGCAGATAAGTGTTTTTTGATGATGACAATAAAGATACCGCAAAGCACTTTTATTCTTGGTTGCCCCATCTGGGCTGTGCGTTTGATCTGAACGGCCGGCGTTCCAGTCAGATTGCACTATCAGATGGAGCTGGCTCTATTTCCTGCATTATTCTTCCTGGCTGTACCACATTATGCAATTATGTTTGCATTTAAACCTGAGCACTTACCTGTAATGATGCTGTAGTTCAGTACATGATACATTACAGCAGTAGATAATGCATACAGATAGGCTAAGAAAGCATGTTGTTGATGTGCTAAAACTAAACAGGACATTGCGTTTGAAAGCGGACTCTGTAAGCTCGCAGATTCGGCTGAGACGTTTAAAAAGCTTGCATTGCTGAAATAACAGCTGTGCGGGGTGAAGCCCTCTCCCTGCTGGGCAGGTACAGGATGGAAAGGGCAGTGCAGGCTTCCCCAGTACTGCCCTTCAGTCTCCGTCGCCACTTCTGCAGGAGCAGGAGGGTCTCAGCAGCTCCTTGGAGCCCCAAGTCCTGCACCCCTACAGAGCAATGTAAGTGAGGTGCAGTGATGCAGCTTAGAGATCCAACTGTGCCTCTGCTGCTGGCTAAGCCCCTTCCTCCTGCGCTACACCTGCTCTTATCCTTGAGTTACACCCGCTCTCATACCTGCCACGCAGAGGCAGCCTTGGGGACTGATTCTGACCAGCTGGTTGGCATTTCTGTGCTGTTCTGAACACACACTACTGTTTAAGTGAAGTTAGTTGCGTGGTTGTAGGTGGTGCTCACCTTCTCTAACCTCTTTTAGGACTTCACTTCTGACAGAGTGAAGATTCTAGAGACTTCCCTGCCTTTACGCAGGCCATTGCACTGGAGCAAGGGTGCAGATTTCAGAGAGTAATAACTCAACAGTGCTGGTCTACATCAGATCCTACCAGGGAGGCTGAAAAACTGTACAGCCCGAAGAAATTTCTTTGTGTCCGTCCAGTTCCTCTCTGTCAAGGGTGGAATTTAAAAAATTTTAAACAGGTGAAAATGATCAGGCAAAATGTTTTGATGAAGCTGCTGCAGTGATTCAGCAGAAACCAAACGCGGTGCAGGCAGCCGTGAGTTTTTCCATGCGGGAAAATGAAGCAATGCGACTCCTGCTACACAAGGTATCAGCAAGCACATCCGTTTTCCCTTCAATTAAACAAGGATTGCAACCTGTAGTTTTCCTGGAAGGTCCGTCCTTCCATCGTGTAATGGGGATCTGTGGATAGAAGGAGCTATGACTGGATGAGCGTCATCCTATTTGTGTGAGAGGACGTGTAGGTGATAAGACAACAGTAGCACTTACAAAACCACTTAACTTCCAGTTGGGAGCTGCTTAAAATGTTCTCAGTGGTAACAGATGTTTCAGTGGAGCAGTAGAGTGATGTCAATCAAGCGTTGCTCAAGATGAAATAGTGAAGAAAAAAAAATGCAATAGAAGAATAGAAGAAATGTGTCCAGTTAGTCACTTAAATGGCCCCGCAGCTTTGGCTGAGGAGATGTGGATGCATACATGGCAGTATCAGTGTTTGCCCTTGGACTGTGTGATTTTGCTGTCTGTATGCTTTATTTAGGGTCGTTTATTTAGGGTCATTTAGATACGATGTTGGGGGATGGGGTGTAGGGGAGAACTTTGTAGAGTAGGGCTGATGGTCAGACTTGATGATCCCGAGGGGCTTTTCCAACCTGAATGATTCTGTGATTTTATGTATAGGACATACCAAGTCGTAGCCTACATGCAGCACTTTCCGTCTTCAAAAGAATTTTCAGTCTTTGCTTGGTACTTCATAGCAAAGCCCTTGAAAATCAGGTGTGCAGCAGAGATGGTTTGTGCATCAGTTCACTTGTATTCCCTACGTCCTCATTGGAGCTGTGTGAAAGTCAGGGGCTGGATCCCACATCGGCGCTCTGACCTCCAGCCCACCCTCACGGCTGAGTCCCAACTCTCACAGGTCTATTTTATTTTTTTTTTCCCTGCCTTATCCAAAACCCCCACCATCATCTGATCTCCACCATCACTGCTGGGGTGGAGCAGCCTCATTCCTCCCGCTCCATTTACTGTAGTGGTCATTCAGAAATCCTTCTTGCTGACACGTAGGCACATAATCTGATTTATTTTCTTGCAGATGGTTGGAAAATAGTTAAGCTAATCTTTGCATTAGCAGTATTTGCTCTCGGATTAAAGTCAATCAAGATTATTCAATTGTGAGACAATATTTGCACAATGCATACTGCAAAGGCCAGCACAGTCACCAGGCTTGGTTAAGTCTGCTTTGGTAAACAACTTGATGTTACAATTTTCTCAATACCATTAAATTGCCATTTTTAATTTGTCTCAGAAGCCTTCATCCTTTGAGAAATCACTGGTTTAGAGAGATGTGTAAAATATGTGTGCCCTTTAACTGCTCTGGAAAGGGAAAACCAGTCGTGTTGTATCTCAACCGGAAGATTGCACTGAATTCCCCGATGTGTTTACAGGCACAGGATTTTCATGGAAGTTGGGCTTGTGATTAAAACTGCGCTGCTATAGTTTTCACTGACATAAACTGTTGCTGAATATCAGGCCATAAATGATCATTAGGAAGTTTTTTGTGAATTAGCAACAAGATCCTACAGAGAAAAATTTCATTTTGTGAAACACGACTCTTCATGTGCTCCAAGACACTTCCTCTTGCTTCCAGGGTGTTTTCCTTAATATTTGAAGTTGAGAATTCTGATTCTAAGATCAACCTCCTACCATAAGCCTCAAAAGACCCTGAGAGACCCAAGAACAGCACGCTGGGACTCACATGAATGTGGTAAATAGACTTGGACCTTCCCCATGGGTCTCATGGTTTGTTTAATTGTGGAGTGGCATAATACTGCTCATATCCCCCCGTTACTTGGTATTTTACCTTCGGGTGAGCTTTGTTGCCTATGTATAGGAAGCTGACTTGTGCTATATCTGGGACGTGCACCCCCTGACAACAGCGATGTCTTTTCAGTGCTCTCCCTATGAAAGCACCATTAGATCTAACTAATACTCCATGTCCTTAATTAAATACCTCTGGTGCAAAGAGCCTTACCTTCTGTGCTTGGAAATTGCAGTGATTACTCCCCTGCTGGAAAAGCCTTTTTTTTGGCAGTTGTTTTTTGAGTAGTTTTGCTGATATAGTTGTTTGGGATTTTTTTTTTTTCTTTAAACAGGAATTAAGCTGTTTCTCATGCCATTGTCCAGTTGCAAATTGGCCTGAGACTGACTTGTGCTATGGGCTCTGACCTCCGAAACTGCCCACTCATTTTTTTTCTGGACTAATCAGCTAGATGAACTATTTACAGTTGGCTTTTGGGTCTTCTCACTGCTTTTGCGGCTGCCCCTGTCTGAGTAATTAATGACAGCGTGGCTTGTTTATGGTCTTGAGTTACTAATGCTGTTGGCTGCAAATGCATTTTTACCTCTGGGACGTGCCAGTTTCCTGGTTCTAGTCCCACCTCACCAACCCAGGTCAATTTTTTGTGTGTAAACAGATTTATCCTGTAATAGCTGGAGAGAGACTAGGGTCATTCGTCAGTCCCATAGAGAACATGCCCGGCCAGATTCTTTCCTTCTTGTGCCTGTGCAACTCAGCAGAAGTTGCATGGCCGATCTTGCATTCCTGCTTTCTCTTCACACTTAATCTCCTGCCAGTTTCAAACAAAATAAAAAAAGGTAAAAGAAATCCTTTCTCTTTAACACAGGGTACAGGCAATCTCAGAACTAAAGGTGTTCAACAGTGCACCATGTGTCCAGCCGCATGCCCAGCCCTGACCCTTGTATCAATGCTTCTGGGAGTCATTAATGAAGGAACTGTTGTGTAGCTCTGTTAGGATAATACCATTGCATTTTAAAGCTGGAGTAAAAGAGAAGTTACCTAGTAGCAGATAGTCATAAAAATATCATCTTGGATAGTGTTTCTTGGGTCATGTTCCAGGCCTGCTCAGTCATGCCAAAGTGTGCCAGTTCATAAGGGAAAAAACAGTTTGGTCTTTTACTCCCTCTGGAAAACTGTTACAGACTCAATGCCTCTATAGTCAGGAGCATTCTGCTCATTTCCATCCTTGTTTTTTTCCATAGCTACAGTTACTTCCAGTCTTCCTGGGGATAATGCTGCCTTTTGGCATAAATGATTAATTCTTTTCCCATTGTATAGTTCTCTAGATATCTTTCCTTCCTTCTATATTTTAATGTGTGTAAGGCTACTTCCTTAGTGATTTGTGACTCGCCCACAACCATTCCTGCCATTTTTTGTATTATTTCTTTCAGAAACTGGAAGAAGGTGGTCCCCTTACCTTATCTACCTTTGTTGCCCAGTTTGGTTGCCAGTGTCTGCTCAGTTGGGTTAACCATGGGCGGTCTCTGCCATGACATGAATTTAAGGGGAACATCCTTTCATGCCTCTGGATTGTTAATAAAATTCTTCACTGTTTTGGCAAAGCAGTTTTTTATCAGCAACTAAAAACTACCACCCTATTGCTCATTGCCAAAGTGGCATCAGGGACTGTCTTAACACTGGCATGCAGAGAAGGAGGGCTTCAGTGGTCAGGTCGTGATATTTTCAGGATCATTATCACACGGAATTGAACTGGGTGGGAAATGTCTCAAGGTTTGAAGCTGGTGAACTCCTAGGAGTCAAAAAGCTGGCTTTTCTTTGAGGGGAAGACTGGGAGAAGTAGTTGAAATATGCTCCCCTTGTTGCTATGCTCTTGTTTCGAAGGACTTTCCAAATAAAACCAGATTAAATAGAAATCATAGGGGTGAATGTGGTGCTTTTAGTAAGAGGATGGAAGCAGACTGTCCATCACAAACTTCTCCAGAGGTTCTCCTTTTGTCCCTTTCTACTCCCTCGCATCCAACTTAGAAAGCTCCTTGGAAATGCCTCAATCGATGGCAAAGTTAGACTACTGTAATGAAGTACATGTGATCAAAGGCCTTTAAAGGGTTGCTGATCACATTGTAAGATCTACTAGACCGCTTTAATATTCTGATTTCCAATGCAGCCTAGGTAATTTCTTTGAAAATGCAGCATGGGCAAGAGAAACCCTGTAAAAACTGGTGACTCTCAATCTCTGTCTTGTTTGCTTTTCTGTAGTGAAAATTGGCTTTTTTTGGAACAGGAGGGAAATTGCCTAGACTAGAGGATGGTTCACAGCATGCCGGTTTGCAGCTCTTCCCTGCCAGTCGGTGTTTGTTTGCTGTGCCTCTGGAATGAGCATTAGATGGTACCCTCTGTCCTGAGACTGCTTGGAGAAGCCTGAGGAGCTTCAGCATTCACTATTAACCTTGACCAGCTTCAGTTTGGCTATTCTTTGGTTTCATAGCACAGCCAGCTAAAAACCACTCATTTCTGTGTGGAAGTCTAAATCCATATATTTGTCTACAGAATAGAGTGTTGCACTGTGCTGTTGGGAGAGAGAATATTTTTTTCTTGCTGTGTATACTTGTTTTGCACGATGTATTGTCTGTCCTCTTTGGGACGATCCTATTCCGTCTTCCTTATGAAGCTGTATATATGCCTTCGTTCTCTCTGTTAGCAAAACCCCTTATTGTCTGCTGGGAATGAAAAGACGATTGCAAAAGTCCTCTTTTAGTTTTGGTTCATATAGAAAAAAAAAAGGACATTTTTTTACCCTGAGCGATGAAGTGCATGCAGAAGACTGTTCTTATAACAGCAGGATGAAAGAGTGTCCTACCGTGCTTGTCTCAGGGATGCTGGTTATACAGAGGAAGATCTATCCATGTCAACTAAAATTTCTATGACTTTACAGTTGTGGTGAGGATTTTTCAGTTAATTTGGCCAATGGATAGAGATCCTACAAGCGGGAGAGTCAGGGAATAATGCCAAGAGACAGGTTCAGCTGCTTTGGGCACTGGGCAGCGTTTTCCATGCTAACTCCACCGGCTTTAGCACATAACATGCATTTGCATCCCTTTCAAGTATGTGTAGGAGGGAGGAGCCTGCACCAATTAGTCTGTTTTAATTATAGATGTGCTACCCACCTTCCTAATTGCTCCTTCATTAAGAAGTAGCTTGTTGTTTCTTTTTTCCCTAGGAGCTAAAAATAATCAACTTTTGTTTGTTTCTGTAAATATATATTTTTTTTTGCCCTTGAGGAGATAATTATTTCTATTGTTGCATGAAGATGGTGGCCAATACAGGAGGAATAATTAGAGCAGATGGCTGAAAATACTTCCCTTGTAAAAGACATCTAGTGTAATAAAATACCTCCCCTCCTCTTTTGTCTCCTCCAAATATACATTTTTCTTTCCTTCAGGTGGATGGGGGTTGGGCAAGGGGTGTAAATCTTTTCCTGATGTATTAAACTGAGGAGCTGTCAAGAGTTCGAAGCCTGGAAAGTGAGCTCCCTGTATCCATCACTGAAATTAAAGTGTTTTCAAATGTGGCGTGGAGTCCTGGGTCTACAGCATGGGGAAATATATACTGTACTCCATCACTTAAAATGTTAACCTTGTCTCTCCGTGGTGACTGAGGACAGGAACACTTGCTCTCTGTACTTGCTGGTTAAATGGCAATCTGTCAGCACCAAGGAAAAGGCTACCTTGTGGGTGTCAATCTGCAGCATTTGAAACCTTTGCTTGTTCATGGCTGTGCTCGCCTGCTAGAGATCATAGGAAGCAGCTGGGAGAGTTTCTTACACGTGTAAGCAGGTTGTTGTTGGGCAGGAGCAGTAATGGGCTCCGTGTCTTGTCGGATGTGTCTGGGGGAAAGGATAAAACTGGCTGCTGGGGCTGGAGCTGGTGGGAAAAACCCTCCTGACTTCAGGTTTCTCTCTGTGGCCACGTCACAGATAACCCTCAGCTGAACCCCGCAGCTCAGGAGAGAGCCTTGGGCACAGCAACAAGCAGAGGCTGTGTTTAACTATGCTGCCGGGTCTTGGTTTGGTGTTAAAATTTCTTTTTCTGATCAGAGGATGAGGGCTCTTTGTGTCTGTAAAGATTGTCGCAGTCCTCTTTTTCAGGACTATAAAAAACCCCTCACCTAACCAAACAGATTGTAAAGTTACAAGAAAGTGAGATCAAATGATCTAGATGCTGTCTAAACAGGAGTTTTCTTCGCCCTCTTTAAAGCCAAAGACTACATCGCATTTTGGGGAAGGGGGAGTAACAAATCACCAGTTCAACATGTGTTGTGTTGGCAGAATGATTGTTATTTACAGAAATTTAGATGAAACATTGAAGGAGTGGTCACTTACAGTCCCTTCCCTTTGTGAGTTGTTTGACAGCCTGTGCGGGAATGCAAGTGTATCCCTGTTGCTTATTCATTTGTTGCAGTTGCTGCTGCTGTTTCTGAGCCCTGGTAGTCACAGGCACAAGCTGAGAGACTGGTACAGAGAGAGCATGTCCCCAGAGGCTGACATAAAGGCAACCTGAGGCTGGCTGACAACAGCTAAAAACATAAAATGGAAAGAAATCTGTCTGAAAACGGAAAAAGAAGGTAGAGCAGAGAGGAAGGGAGTAATGTGCTGAATGACAAGGAGCTTGTGCATCTTTTATTGTATGCTATTAAAACGTTTTATCTTTACATCATTCATTCATTGTTTTGGAGCTCTAATGGGGGAGGAGTTGATACCCCCGCCAGAATGAACCTGTGGTTTACATCAGCTGTGGTGTGGGTGCATAAGGTGTGGGCTTGAAATGAGTTGTGCATGACACACACCAAGTGGGTGTCACAGGTGGGAAGATATCACAGGACTCTCTGCTTGTGTAATTTTCATGTCAGATCCCCTCCCTGGTCCCAGTGCTCTTTGGTACCCCAGGAAGAGCTACTGGCTCCTTAGGGATTCCCAGTGCTTGTGATTTCCCACCCACCTGGGGTTTCTGCACGTATTTTGCAGGTTTGGTTCCCTACTGAGTAAGTGTCATCTCTTGTACTGGATTTAAAATGTAAAATGTTGCCAGTTTCCTATGGATATGTGATGTGAGGGGACATCCTGTAAAAGTTTGGGTGACCATTTTAAATGTTCAGTTCACGCTGTACTTGTGTCCCTGGGGAAAATCCAGAAGAGTCTCTTGCCTCAACCTAGCTACTGATTTTCATGCACCTTGCAGGAATACAGCATCTTTGTGGTCCCTCTCCTCCTGTCAAACCAAGTTGAAGCTGGCAGCATCCAAGTGTGAGCACTGACAGCGACACAGATGGATGCAGAGATGTTACGGTCTCATAAGCTCTGTTTCCTCCGAATCATCTTTCTGACTACGTGGTATACGCCGAAGCCAGAGTGGGAAGTTACCACCTCACTGCAGCAGCTGCAGCCAACCAGCTCCAGCTTCACCATTCAGGGCTTGTTTCATGCCAACTCCTCTTTCCCCCATCCTGACTTTCAAGCTCCCTGACATTTGTTGTCCCCTGTGCTGAAGCTGGAAAAAGCACAGGAGGAAAATGCCCGTCGCCAGCCCCTGACATGCAGCTTTCCTTGGCTCTGTGGGTTCCTCCTGGTTCATTCAACAAGCACGCATGGGCTGGGCGCTTAGCCATGACCCTGGTGCTTGCAGCTGCTGTCTCTTCGGTCATACTGAGAAGTGTTTAAATTAAACACCATAGGTCAAATGCTGGATGCCAAGCAGGGAAAAAAAATGGAAAAGAGTTTTCCCGTATGAAAAAACAGCGAGGGAGATGTTCTTATCCTGCTCAGCTGCAGGCAGAGGGAAAGGAGCTGGATGGTGGGGAAGGTTAGGGTATGGCCAAACAGCCATTTGAAAGATAAGACGGCTGTCTCACTGTCTTTTCTTTGTGTTCTCAAGTGAGTCAGTCCATCCCAGTGGTCATAAGAGCATGCTCAGCCTGCAGGGCAGCAAATTCCCCTTGCTACCATTAGCATGCAGAGAAGGTGGTATTTGGTGTCTGTAGGGTCAGTGTGGGCTACAACCTGTCCCATATGGAGAACAAGTCAGCTGCCTGATGAGGGATCTGCAATTCGTTTATGTGTGTATTAGTCCATGTTGTTTTACTATGGGCTGCTTAATAGGAATGGGACATAGCCACCATCGTTCAGCAAAAGAACTTAAAAAGTCCATTACAGTGCATATTTCTTCCAGAAAACAGGAAGAGGTTAATCATATGAAATTCTCAAGATCCAGGCAAACTGTACTTGTGATTCAAGGCAGTGGGCACCTTCTTTCAGAGATCTTACGGAAGTGCTCTTTCATCTTAGCCAAGGGTGTAGGACTTCAAGAAAAGGTTCACTAAAGAAAATCACCTGCTATCTCATTTCACTCCATCAGTTCAATATCTTTCTTCAATTCATACAGAGTTTCCTTCCCTCTAACACCCCTGTACATTATTCTGCACTGTGGTAACTTAAAGCACTTTCCTCAAGCAAACTCCCCTTTCTTTCTTCAGACAATTTAGATTTATCCTCTCCCTGATAAAACAAGGATGCTGCAAGTGATTATAAACAGGTCTTGGTCCTGTGATATTAGTTAGATATTAGTAGATATTAGTTAGATGTTAGTAGGTGTTCATCTGTTTACTTTTTTTTTTTTTTTTTTTTTAAAAAAAAAAAAGAAAAAAATACAAATCAGAAATCACTTGAGAGATGGACATGCAGCTGGTGCACATGGCAGCAGCATAAGCCAGGTATCTTCTCACTGGAAACCTTTAGGTACAGATTTTGTGGAACAACTGAGAATTTTATAACCTTGGCCAACTCATATTCTGCCTTTACGCAATCATTCTTGGGCAGTAAACTTTTGAGCAACAAAGTCTTTGTTTAGGTTGATGGTGTAGGAACTGCCTCTTACTGCGGGCACGTCATCTGAATAACAGAGCACTTAGTTTCAGAATATTTGTATCTTTTCTGAGTTAGATTCTCAAGATGTTTAATTGTTCTGAGTTTCCCAGATGGTTTCAACCATTTCTTGTGCCTTATTACCCTTATTGAGCTACTAGCTTTTATGCCAGAGAATATTGGTAGAACTGAATGGGTATGGAGTCTTCTAAGAGGTGACAGCAGAAAGCCAGCAAAAATAAACACTGGTGTTATATAAAGAGAACCTTAAATGAAGAACTAGGATGTTTCCTACTTAGAAAGGGGAACCACCTTAAAAACCACAAAAGTAAAGTTCAGAAGAGGAATTTATCCTTCTTAACTCTTGCAAGACTTCTATCAACGTCTTACTAAGTTTTTGCTGCTAGCAAGAACAACCTGATATATTCCTTATGGCCTTGCTTTCCCATTAAAGTTAATTGGAAGCTTTTAAGTGACTTCGGAGGTTTAGAGTGATGTCAGAGTGACTTTAAGCCATTTAACAAACCTCCTCGACAAAATGTTCTGATGGAACCCCCCATTTCACAACTGCATCATGCAGTGTTTTGCTGGCAGCACTGGTTGAGTTTGTGCCAGACAGGAATTTATGGAATTTGCAATTTTGTGCTACAGTTGGCTTGATAAACAGTGTATCTGGGAAATGTGTGCCTTTCCATGGACTGTACCCTCCTCTGTCCCCTGCTCTGAGATAAAAACAAGTTTAATTAGCTCCTTTTTCAGTGGATCTATTGTATAACCTTGTATATTATATAAAATCTTCTTCAAAGTACTATCAGTGAAGAGTAATTCACAGCCTCTCTGGAAAGACTGGATGAAGATATCTATCCTTTCAGCTGGAATTTTGTCCTAAATCTCTGAAATATATATATATATGTTTGCAAATAACGAAGATGAAATTTATCCTATTACACTTATCGACCACGGAGAAATGGTACTGTCTGTAACTTGTGTACAGAGGTGAAGGCTTTTCAGTAATTCTGTAGTGATGAGGTGGTTCGCTCCCTCTGACACCAGAGATTTAGCTCCCCAGATGTTTTCACTGTGTGTGTGTTAATGCAATCTCAGTCTAAATTGAACCAAGTAATTCCCGTTGTGGGGAAATCATAGAACAGGTCAGAGGGTAGAAAACACCAGAATCCGTACCCTACAGACAGGGTGGACATAAACCAGTTGTAACACTTAGCCTGGGAAACAGCACCCATTCCCCGGTGTAAATAATTAGGACAGTAGTGTCCATACAGTTGTTACCTGACTGCTCTAAGTTCTGTGGGAAATGTATAAAACATCAGGCACATAAAGCTAAAATTGACTATAGCACAGTTAAAAGAGTAACTATCATTAACACCAGCAGCATTGACTCACCTAAACCGCAGCTCTGGAACAAAAGCTTTAATGCATATGATGTGCTCTAAATGGAGTAACTATATTTTGCTTTTGTATCGAGGTTATTCTTTCCACTGATGTTTCGGATTAGCACAACCCAGTGAGAACCACAAATATTTCCATGTCTGGCTTCCCCCCCCCAACTCAGATCATTTCTTGGTAGTTGATGTGCAAGCCTGAAAGATTATGTTACGAATCCCTGCGTCCACACTTGTGCACACATGTCCATGAACAAATATGCACATATTCCTCAAAAAAAAAACCCAGTCAAACCTTCACTACAAAGTGAATGCTTAAAGTTTAGAGGTGAGGAAGAACCATGACTCAAAACAGGCAGGCGTCATTTCACCATTGCTCATCGTGAGTCAGGCTGTTTGCTGTTTTTAAGTTAGTGCTTTATTTAGAACTGATGTGCAAGCCATCAAAGGAGAGGCAATAATAATAATAATAATAATAATAATAATAATAATAATAATAATAATAATAATAATGGATAAGCTGAGAAAGCTAAAAATCGGTATTTGAAAGGAGGAATATCTCTCTAAATGCGAATGACTGGCAGTAGAGCTTTTGAAATGCAACGTATAGAGCCTGTAAAGTGAAATATTGCCCAGCCAGCAGCATGTTTTAATTCTAAACTCTTCAGGCTCTTTTTTATGACATTCCCAGGATTTAATGTGCAGTTCTGCTTTTTTTTGGAGGCAGAGAGAGACACACACCAGGAAACCTGCGGATTTTTGTGCAGCCAGACCCGCAGGAAGCCCCTGGTTACCCAGACCAGAATGAGACAAGGGGCAACCACCGAATTGTGACAGATATTTCTGAAGGCTGAGAGCCTTTCCAAGCCCAGCATCCCTCCATCCCCTCGCCCTCTGCAGAGTCCTGCCGGGAAAGTAGCCGGCGTGGCATTGGCATCTCGGCAAGCTGCCTTCCCCAAGGATGGGAAGGGGCGAGCTTTGAACTTCTCTGGGTTTTATTTTCTTTCCAGCTTGCCCTGCAGTTCTGTGGCCGGTGGGACGAGGATTCCAACTGGCCTGCTGGCCACCAGCCGCGAGATGGCGATAACGTCACGATAGAAAGCGGCCGGACCCTGCTGCTGGGGACCACCACCGCCACCCTCAACCTGCTGCATCTCAAAGGTCTGCACAAGGGGGGGTTCAGTGCTCTTGTTCCTCCAGGGCTGGAGTTTTTCATGGCCGTGCTGTCCCCTTGCTCCTACATCGAAGGAGACACTCGGTCAGGCAGGAGGAGTCGGCTCTCGGTAGATACAACAGGACGGTGGTGGGGGACGGGGGAAGCGTTTAATTATTATGTATGCAGAAGGCATCGTTTATGCTGTTTGAGGCATAATGACAATATGAGTAGGAAGGCTTTTTTTTTTTTTTTTTTTTTTTTCCCTTTTTTTTTTTCCCCCTCTTTTTCTTTCCTCCAGCTACTGAAAGCGCTGCTATCCTGAGTGGCGTTCAGCGATAATGGCAGAGCTGATAACAATAATCAGCTCTGTTTTGTTTGGCATCTTTGAGGCGAGCGTGTCGCAAACGCCTTTACAAAATTAATGATGTTACAGAATTACAGGCCACAGCTACCAAATGTAATAAATAATCCAGGATCCTAGAGCACGGCTGGTGGAGAGTAAATAACCAACCAAAATGATGGGGGGAAAACACTGGGTTTGCAGGGTTGACGTACCCTGGGGTAGACTCAGCCTAAGTGTCAGGAGGTATATCTCTGTGGGTGTCCAAGTAAGAATTAAAATTACTTGTAATTCAGTGCCAAAAATATGCCTCCCTGGAAATTAAGCCCTGGTTGTGAAAACTGTTGTGCACATGCTTGGTGTTAAGTGAATGAGTTGTGCTGGTGAAATTGCTTGCTCAAAGTTAAGCTTATGTGTAAGCCTGTGCTGAAAAAAAAAAAAAAAATGGAAAGAGGAATTTTTATATGTTTAAGGACCTGGATCATCTGTGCTGAAAAAAAATGAATTTATACTAAAAGGATGTTAAAGGTACTAGTTTTTCATGGAGATAATGATGAAAAACATGCACTTGGCAATTATATTTTAATCTAACTTTGAATGATCATTCTAGAAGAAAAACTTTGCAAGTTTATCCATATTGTGAGAACATTTCCCAAAGAGATGGAACCTGCTCAATCTAGGTTCAGGGATTTTCAAGTATTGCTACACCAGGCATCATTCCTGTTAAAAAACAAACAAACAAACAAACAAAAACAAAAAAACAAATAAGAATTTGAGATTTTAAAAATGTAAAATGTTTTAGTACATTTTTCTTCCCTCTCTTTCCCAGTAAAAATCCTAAATCGATGTGATGCAAGATTCTTCTTGACCTCATTGTGATTATGACATAGAGTGGAGGAGCTAGATCAGAGCCCCAGGTTCCTGAAACTTTTGGCTGCAAATCTGGATGAGGATTTTGAGGCTCAGTTTCTGACTTTGTGAAGAATTGGGTCACAATATTGCAGCAGAAACCCTTTGAACTTTGGGTCTACTCAAAGGCACATTTGATCTATGAGTCAGCAGTCATTAAGCAAACGGAGGTTTGATTGAATTTAATGAAGTCTGGAGCAGTATCTTTATGGCTTCGGCTCATCTGACATTCAAATAATTTCTCCCCTTTATCATGTTTTCCAAGAAGCTTGGTTTATAATGTAGATTCAGTTAGGAAAGCAGCATTAAAGTATTCTAGATGCTATTATTTTCTGCATTGCTACATGCCAAGCATGGGGAGTAAACCTTTTAGTGGCAGAAACCTACACAGCAATTGTTTATCTGAGCTTCATCTTTGCTGAAGTTTCCTTATCGCATCCACCCCCACTTACATAGGTGCTGCTAGCTGTTTAGCCTTGGTTAGATTTGGAGTCAAGACATGCTGAGATCTACTCTGATACAAAACTGGGATTTATCTTTCCTAACCTTACTTTTCTTTAAGTTGTCCAGCTCAGGGGAGTTGTTTAGGCTCCTGTATTGATAGAGAGAAACATCACCAAAGACTTGTGTGTCTTAGGTATTACAGCTACGCAGCTTAAGGTGAATCACAGATTGGTGATCCCCTTAGAGAAGCAACTGCTGAGTCTGTGAGCTTGTCAAATAATTGACAACTTTCCCCAGCTGCAAGATGGGCATGACAATAAGCTCCCCCTAACCTGTAGGCAGGTGTAGATCTGTGTTTCAATTGCAGCATCCTATTCCTATTCCAGCTGGAGATTTTTTTTCTTAGTCGAAGCTGGAGAATGGGATCAAACTGTAGTTCTGCTTCCTTTGGCTTTCATGACTCAGCATCAAGCTGTCTGTGCACTCACAAGCTGAAAATATAAGAGACTTTATGGATGAAAAAAATCTGTAATGCTGCTGAGTCTACTCCTCTGTGGATGCTGTACTGCCCATTTTCTGGTGTTGTATCCAGCAAAGCTGACACATCCTTATAGGCCCATTTCTTGAAATACCTCTTTTTAGGACACCATGAGGATTTTGAATACTGCCCCTGTGTTGTCTCCTTACGATGATTTCAACATTGGAAAAATTGTTTAAAAAGTATCATAACAAGGATTTCAGCTTCACGTGCAGCCTTAAAGTGACCTTGCTTTGGCTGTATTAATGTACAGCTAAACGGGTATCGTGGTTCTGGTAGTGACCAGACTGTCGGGGCAAAAGATCTGGAGGCTAAAGCAATAGAGAAACAGGATTAGGCAG
The DNA here is from genome assembly GCF_003259725.1 of Athene cunicularia. Lineage (NCBI taxonomy): Eukaryota > Metazoa > Chordata > Aves > Strigiformes > Strigidae > Athene > Athene cunicularia. The sequence goes on from NW_020799097.1 coordinate 4,000,123, forward strand.
CTGGGTCCTGCTCACTGCCGTGAGGGCTCAGCACTTTGTACCTCCTCCTCAACAAGCAGTGGAGCATGAACACGTGGTTATCGGCAGTGGAAAGTTTAATAGCCAGACTGTGAAACTGCTCAGACAATACTGATTGGGGAAGAGATACAAGATAGGCAGATTGTAGATAACTCTGTATACTCAGCCGATTGCAGTTATTTCTGTAATCCCAACATCACAAGTATGGAAATATTTATGATAACCCAGGACAGATGGAAATTTCCTTTGCACAGAGCTGACACTGGAGTAACTCCTTTGTGTTGGATGGGTTGATACCGCAGACATTCGTTATTGCCTTTGTCTGTATTTATAGTGCTCTAGGGAGGTCTGGAGACCAAAATGCTGTCTAGTCTTTCAGGAGTACCTCAGGGATGAGTTTTGGGATGATGCTGCCACTATACCCTGGTGGGGTTGAAGATCCCCAACTGACCAGTTGCCTTTGCAATGGCAATTTTGAGATGGCCATCCTTGCAAGCTTAAGGGAGAAGATTGCTTTGGTCTAGAAAAGCCTCAAAGTCTCTTGCTACAGCTTTCTGTCCCCTATCATTTGTATCATTGCTGCAGCTTAGCAGTCCCACTGAAAACAGCATGCCAGGTCCCTTTTCCGCAGTCAGACTCCAAGTTGAGGGTTTCAGAAAGGTCTGACCTACCTCATCTGTGGTTTCTGCCTCTTAAAAACTGTGCATTCGGTTTCCAAAATACCATGGCTAATCTGGACTTTTTTTTTTTTCCAAACCATGAGATCTCAGGAAAAAAAAAAAAAAAAAAAAAAAACCGAGATACTCATGACTTTGTCTATTATTGTCTGATTTTGAACCCACATCACAAGAGCAATGATTATCTGTCAATTTTTTGAATTTCTAATAATCCATGCTCAGAACAGACCATGGCTAGAATGGGTCCTGTGAGTAGATCTGTGGAGGAGGGAAATCCAGATACTGATTTTGCTTGACTTTTTTTTCCCAGGCTTTGAGGCTATTAGCAAAGAGCATCAAACATTAGCTGATACACCTGCGTTAGTAGTTGTCAAATAACTGGTACTTCAGTCACTAATGATAAAGACCGGGTCTGAATTTGCTGAAAGAAGGAGAAAGCTTTTCCCTCTGTTTTCCCATCCGTGACATCAACTAGTCCTTAAACACATTTTAAAATCCCTTGTCAGTAGGCACGGTTGGAAACTGCTTGTGTTGCGGTGTTTTCTGTGCCATTTTGCTCAACCCATTTGGGATGTGCGTTGTGATACTTTTTGCAGGCAGTTTCTAGTTCATATTTTCTTTTTTTAATCAGGCAGAGACATTACAATTAAAATACCGTAAAAGCGATTCTGGCAGTATTGCAATAAGCATGTTTTTTAATTAAAGAAAGAACATGGGATGTACAAATAGTACCAGCTAATGGGAAATTTCATCCAATGTATTTTTTAATTGAGATTTAAAAGGAAGAAGAGTCAGCCCTATTTCTCCCTGTCGCTGTGTGATATTTTCCTACATTGTTACAGTGAGGTGTACCAAGTCTGCAATAATTACAGACTCAGAGCCTTAAAGTCCCAGCTGTTTTCATGGAAAAAAAAATGTAAGGCATCAGTATTTTAATTTGTTAGCATACTTTTTTTTTGCAGGAATTCAGTGTTATTCAGTAGAGTGCAACTTGCAGAGCTGGACATTCCTGGAGGAAGGGTTTTAAGGCCTTGATTCTGTAGCAATTTGATGGGTTTTTTTCAGTTCTTTCCCCAGCTATAAACCCTGATCCATGTTTGGATATGGGCTGCAGGTTTCTCTTTCCCATCATGTTTCAGATGGGCTTACAGCATGTACATTAGACTTCCAAGGCTCTCGCTTGCCAATGAAATTGATTTTCTGCAATTTCAGTAGCTCTTGAGACTTCTCTGGGGTCTTGCGGGGTAAGCAGATCAGTGGAAGCTAATCCTGGCTGAGGAACTGCACACAGCTTCTGCAGAGACCCGGCTGAAACCCGAGGCAGCACCATCCCCTTCCTCCGCTCGCTGGCATGGAAGGAGGAGGCATGCCCCTTTCAGGGAAGCAGATTCTACCGCTAAACAAGGGATGGAAAGATCTTCTGAATCGGTCTCAACCCATCCTGGACACTAATAAGGCCCTCATTACCAGTAGCAGCTTTGTACTGTTAGTAGATCTCTCCTCACACACTTTTATGTGGTACAGAAATAGTCGTCATGACCTGTGCAGGCTGGGAACGGAGCTCCAGGTCTTAAGATTTTTTTTCAATGTAAATAAATACCTTCAAAGACAACAGTCTGTATCACGAGCCCAGAACAACAGAAGCAGCGTACCACGTAACAGGATTGCACGCAGGTTTCTTAAATTTTGAAGTATCCCCTACTCCTTGTAGGCTTGACAGAGCATGCATTAGAGAGTTTTGCTGCAGAAACAGCCTGTCAGTAACACCAAGGTCCAACCCACTCTGCTAGACACAAGGAGATAAACCCTATCTGTAATATCTTTAAATTCAAATGGCAGAAAGCAGCTTGAAATGACATAACTGCGGGTGGAGGAGCATAGCAAATAGAAACACTCTGGTCTAATGGTCACCCAGGCAGGCTCTAGGTGAGCAGAATCCTGTCCCCCAAAACAGTGCTCCTGTGCCTTCCCCTGTGCACCCCTCCCTTGCCAAGGATGGAGCACTTAATGCATGTTTGTCACATGGAGACTTAGCAATAACAGCCCAAGGACCTGTTTCTTGATCAGACTTCTATGTGTGGTGTTTACCATGATGCCTTCACAAGGTTCATCTAGAAGCTTCCTTCGTCAGATCCTAGATGATGTGAAGCCATCTAGGAGTGCCCACACCTCTTCCCCACCAGGTTAGCTCTCCTCTTGCAAATGCGTCAGAGGTATTGCTAAGTGTCTCAGAGGCTACCGAAGGAGCTGAAAAAGTAGAAGGACTTCTTCAAAGGAGATATACCTATGGCAGCATCTTCTGGGCTGCCGGTCTGAACTGCCTTTGCTTGTCTAAGGGAAGCGCCCGACCGGCTTACAAGGGAACACGTGCCATCTGAACAGATGGCTGTGAGTGCAGCAAGCCAGAAAACACAGGCTTGTCAGGCTTGGGAGATGATTTCTGTCTGAGAGTACTCAAGCAGCTGCCTGTTCCTCGCCCAGGGACAGATTAAGGCCTCCGTCCAACAAAATGCTGGAATACAAGCTTAACTTTTTAGCATGTTAGTGATGTCCTGGTGGAAATACACAGGCATTTGAATTCACAGCCAGTTTGAGATCTGTACCTGTGTGTTGTGAACATGGAGGAACGTGCTCAGGGAGGTGGGGAGTGCATTTTGGACTCTTGGTTCAGGCAGTCTTTAGGATGGAGCCAATATAACAAACCACTTCACTCCTCTGCATCTTGCTCAGCAGTGGTCCAGCCCACAATCAGTTTTTATGGCTCATCCCAATGTCATGTGAACATGTCAAGTGGGTGCAAGTGACAGGTCCATGAAATAATTGATTGTTCTTAATTAAGGCTCAAAAAATTCTGTATTCCTCTTCCTGTACACAGGAGGATCTTTGTTTTGTTTGGGTTTGGGTTTTTTTCCTCCTTGGAGGCCCCATCAGGCACACCCTTGGAGCCAGAGGACGAGCAATCAGTGGACTGCCAACACACTGCAGCCTTGTTGTACAGGATCAGTTGTTTCAGCAAAAATATTCCAGCTCTGGCAGTTGCCTCCTCCTGTTTGCCACTCAGGAATGCTTGCCAGGAATACAACTTCTGAGCTTAAGCCTGTCTCATGGGGGATTCTGTGGCTTTGTCATGTGAAACACCGAGTGAGAGGAACTAGTAAGAGCAAGTTGAAGACTGTGGGAATATTAGTTATACATGGCCATGGCATATCCACAGCACAGCCAGAGCAGATCTTCCCTGCACAGTGATGAGAAGTTGTTGTCCAGTTGAGGAGATGACCTTTCAATCTGCAAATCCTTTTCCATGCAGAGAGGATTTTTGTTAGTTGAGGGGCGTGACAGAGTAGTGATATTTAAGACTATTCTGCTGATACCTTCCTAACATCTTCTATTATTGATTTTTTAAATATATATATATATATATATATATATATAAAATTATCTCTTAAGACCGTCCAGCACCTTTCTTGTAGTTTGCTTGCATTAACGCTTCATTCAGCTTCACATAAAGAATTAGAATTAAATCTGGCAATAGTCAATTTTATCCCAGCTTCCTAATGAGCTGCTCATTAGAAAAATGAATATCTTACATTGACAGGGAATGCAAAGTGTGGCCTCAAAGGATAATAATAAAAAACCCCTCCATGTAAAAGGTGCACTTTGGAATGGAGACTTTGCTTCCCTCTGAGTTCAAGGGAAGCTCTCTAGAGTGCTCTAAATCACAACCTAAATGAGAAATATCAACATCTCTTTTATGCATTATGAGAACATCTATGTTAGAAGGATTGTTTTGTTTTTTTTTTTTTAAATTAGGTTTTTGAGAAGGGATATAAGCTGCTGTGTCTGAAAGCATGAATCTTCATGACAGAGACAAGGAGAAACTTCCCCCAGCAATCCTCACAGTCCTCTACTCCATTGTTATTTGTTTCTTTTTTTTTTTTCAGAAGTGCATGATGCAGCCTACTTCCTTAGTAACTGTTCTGGATTCCTGGGCTGTGGCTTTGCATGAGCCAGGCTGGGACTCCCGACAAAGTCAAGTGTTAATAAATTATCCTTCCAATTCCTTTCCTTTTGAGTGTTCCCTCTGCCATTTCCCAAGGACGTCAGAAGACAAACCTTTTTTCACAAAACCAGTTCTGTTGATGGCATGATGGTGCTGTAGTTATTCACACAGCAGATTACAACCCTCATCTTATTATCAAGTTTGTTTTACTTAATATTCCTCTTTTTTTTTTTTTCTTTATTTGGTCTGGCTCTTTCTCCCTTCCTGTGGGACAGATGGAGTTGCCTAGTTTTTTTCTCTCTCTCTCTCTTTTTTTTTTTTTTTTTTTTTTTTTTAAAGATAAAGAAAGATTTCTTTTCTGGGCAGAGAGGTGGAGGCTAATTGCTGGGTTAATTGAGAAGAATGGTGCTTCTGATGTCCTCACGAAGTATCAAATAGCCTCAACATATTTCTCCCCTCTCTCCCTCACTCCACCTAAAGAGACCCATTGAATTTGCACATTACTGTACAGAAGTGATTATCGGTTTAATTGTATTTATTTTGCTTGGTGGGGAGGCCATCATAACAGTAGTTGATTGATTTTTATAAAATCACCCTCAAGGTCATGTGTAGGACTTTGCTTTCCTGTGCAGCCATAACAAACAATTTGAGGGTCACAGCCAAAGGTTCAGTTGAGCAATATTCTTGCTTTCAGCTTTTAGAGGAAAGGTCAAGTGCAATAAAAGAAGGAAGCATAACTTTTATTTTCTTTTTAAAAAAGGGGGAAGACAATCTTGTAAAACAGCAGCTGTATATTTATTCTGACCCAGTGAAAGACAGAGAGATACAGAGCGCTGAGGATTAGGAGGGACAGTATGCAATTTTTGGACATAAGTCTTTGTAAGTTTGGTGAGAGTTTGCTTTACACTTAGACTTGGTAAACAGTTAAATGAATCCCTGCTAATGTTTTCTTTACTTTCCTGTGATGCTGCTCCCCTTTTATTTTCAGGAGTTAAACTTTTCTTTTTACACTTTCTTTTATCCCAAAGACTGAGTGCCTTTTGGCTTTGTTCTGGAGGAGTTCAGAAGCTTTGCAAATAGCCAGGGGACAACGACTGTGGTGTGACCATGAGTGTAGCTGATATATCTGTTTCCTACAATTACATGTTGGGTCTGACTGCTGCTTCAAAGGGAAAGCCAAAGCATCACGTAGAGCAAATACCTTCTGGTGGTCTTGACCTTGCAAATCTTTGCACCATTGCCAAGTGTGCTTGGGCTGCCTGTTACATCTAGGGACAGAGAAACCCAACAACCAGGCAACAACCCCCATCTTGAAGCCCAATTATTATTATCTCTTCACATCCAAATCTTCACCCAGGCTGGAGAAACTTTGCTTCTATGTAGGATTTTCCCCAGGAAGGGTCAAACTTTGCAGGCCAGGTGTTGCACAGCCTGCTGCTGCTGAAAAGGGCTGGGACTGTTGCTCATACTTGTGCCCACTGCAGAGCAGTCGCCAGCATCCAAGCTTATCAGGCACCCAGAAATCCACAAAAGATATGGAAAATCTTTGAATCAACAGAGGAGAAAATCACTCCAGACAACGGACATGGAGTTAGCCTGTTACTGAGTAACAGATTTTAAGAAGAGAGGAAATAAAAGGGAGATAGAGGACTGGGAGATGGAGAACTGGTCACAGAAGACCGGTCATATGTAAGGAGGCAGACAGTGATTTTTAGGAGCTATATGAGGGTGAGCTACTCCTGACATGCTAAAGCCACTTTGTGCAGAAAAGTGCACAAGAGACAGTGCAGAATATGTTAGCACCCATACCCAAAGCATTAAGCTGGTCAAGCTGCCTCTGTTTTTGCAGGAAGAGGGACCCTATTTGCAGTGAAAGCTCTCTTCTTCTCACTCCTTGCTAGTTTTCCAGAGAGGCAGGTGTCTGTACTACTGGTAGCAATGTATGACTCCGTTATGTGCTCCATTGTGTCTCAGGAGGAATGATTATGTGTTACGGTTATACAACAGACCCTCTGGGGGCAGGGCATGATGAGACAAATCCCAGAGCCTTATGGGAAATAAGTGTCTTTCCATGGCTACCTTGAGATGCATTGGGATGTCTGCAAAAAGAAAAGGACTTAGGCACCCCATCCCACAGAATCACAGAATCACCTAGGTTGAAGATCATCCAGTCCAACCATTAACCTCACACTGACAGTTCCCAACTCCCCCAGATCCCTCAGCGCTGTGTTGACTCTACTCTTCAACCCCTCCAGGGATGGGGACTCCACCACCTCCCTGGGCAGCCCATTCCAACACCCAACAACCCCTTCTGGAAAGAAATGCTTCCTAATATCCAGTCTAAACCTTCTCTGGTGCAGCTTGAGGCCATTCCCTCTTGTCCTGTTGCTCACTACTAGGTTAAAGAGGCACATCCCATCCCATCCTTCCCCCATCCCTGTCATTCCATGGGGAGGGGAGAAAAGGGTTTGTGCAAGGAATTTAATATTTCTAACGTGTCTTGCAGACAGCTTGAAAATTTTGGATGGACAAAATGTGACTGAAACTTGGGAAAACTTTTGGGGACATTGTCTGAGGCAGAGCTATGAATTTGCAATCAAAAAATATAGGACAACTCTGGCTGTCAGCCTTCCTGCTTCAGTGGTACAATGTGGCAGCAATTAGAACACTCATTAAAAATTGTATGGAGAGAAATGGAAACAGAAATGACTATATTTCAGTGGGAACAGAGCATAGGAAGTCAATAAAGACCTTGGGGAAGATGTCTTTTTTTTGTGTGTTAGGAATAAAATAAATCTCAGTGATTTATAGTTCCATTTCTAGATTGCGGTGATAAAATTATTAACACTGATGCTATAAGGCAAATATATTTAATAAATATTTCTGTTCTCAGTGAGGGAAAGAACAGGATGGTAAATTATATTACAAGAGGGAGATGGACCAGGAGTCCATTTATTACTGAATAATGTTAATATATACTGAAGATGTTAAATAAGGAACACACATTCTTACATCAACAGGTCCACTTTCATTCAAGAGCTTTAAAACTGCTGGTAGAGGCATTTTGTGGCCCACAAATATTAATTTCAGAGTACATGGGAAATTACAGAGGGCTGTAGAAGCACCGCTTCATGAATTGGAGATGATTCCTCACAGGGAGGGTCTTAAAAACCTTCTCAACCTATCTGAATGAGGGCTGAGATTTGATTTTACCTGTAAGTACTTTCACGGAAAATGCTGTTTTCTACACCTCTCTTCAGTGCAGCGCGGGAGGATCCAAAGAGAACCACTGTCTGAAAGCTCATTCTTGACAAGTTATGATTGGAAATAAAGCAGAAATTATGAACAGTAAGAGGAATTAGCTGTCAGAAAAGACGATCACGGAAAATAGTAGAGTGGTGTCCCCAAGTCACTTAATTGATTGTCTGCCTTTCCGGAGGGCGTGCAGCAGTCAAACACGGACGACTTGACTTCCTCCAGTTTTTCAATAGCATGATGTGCACAGGCCGCCAGGCGACGTGATCTAACGGTCTCTTCAGTCTTCAGATGAAAACTTTCAAGTATTATCCCAATTTCAGCCTGGCACGTTTTGTATTAAGAACATTTCACTTTTCTAGAAGTTTGCATCTCAGAATAGAAGCCAGATATATTCTGTTGTTTTGCATGAAACAAGATGAAATTTATGCTGTTTTATATTCAGTATAATGTGTAACACTCTATAGCAAGCTTAACAGAAATACTTTTGTATATAGAAGAGTATGTCTAGGGAAAGAGACAATTTACACATAAGGGAGTTGGTGTTTGTGGGAGCACTCCCATGGTTCCCAGTGCTTATAAGCAAGAAAATGTGAGATTTATCTTTTTCGTCTATTAAGCATATTCTGTAAAAACTTAAGTGGAATCCACTCAAATCCCGAAAGAAAATATTTAATGGCTAGTCCTTATTCAAATACTAGCTTTGTTATGAGTCTGAGAAACTACAACTAAGTTATAAGACTTTGTTGTAAGACTAAGAAATCAATGAAACAGTGAAAGCCCCACAATGCAAGAATAAATAAGGAGATCAGGATAAGCAGAATGTGTTCAGCAGGAGTAGATACAACTGGTTGGGAAAGGCACACCAGTGTTATGCATCTCCCTTATCACGGGGAGCAGCAAGACCTGATCAAAGGTGAGCAATGATGAAGGTAGTTTTTAATCTGATTTTTATATTAAAAAAAACCTTCTTCCCTGCTTTTTTTTTCTCAATACTGAAACTAAAGCAGAGGTCTGATCTCCCTTATCCTGCTTGCTAAGGATTGGTAGTATCTTATGGGGAACAAAAGTCAACAGGTAGGTATAAAGGTCACCATTGAAAACTGCTAACACCAGTAGAAAGCTGGCCATGGTATGAGATGGCAAAGTTATTAGATAATTTGCATAAAGCGAAAGCTTGGGAGGGTGACAGACCCTTTGTAAAGAGGTCTGGGGTTGCCAGGCTTTGAGGTATCCCCTACTAGCTCCGGGGAAGTGTGGCTTGACCCAGGAAGACCTGTCCCGTGTGCAGAATGATTAGATATGTGAGAGTCCACTCTGTCCAAATACATTGTAAAGAAAGTAACGGTGTCCTTCATAGGGAAGAAAATATAAAGGGAGGTAAAAGAGTGAACCATCCTGAAATGCCAGACTGGGATCACCAGCTCACACAAGGCAAGAACAACGGAGTCTTTTGACAGAACTGAAGAGACTGAGTGGAAACCAAAGGATGGAAATGCCTTTTCATACTCAGACCACAGAATTCATTGCTTCAAGGAGTTATTGAGACTAACTATGAGAAAGACTTGAAGGATCAGATCTATATTACTGACAAATCTTATCCAGTTATACTAGTAGATGGTTAAAGGAAAACATTGGCAAGGAGATGAAACCTTATGCTTTGAGGAGAAGCTAACCTCTAATTAGGGATTAAAATGAGGCTTTCATGGGATGGGGAGATCATCTCACATCCAGCTAAGAAGGAGAAATTTCTTATACTGTATTTGGAAGCATCTGGTTTTGAACAGCAGCTGGAAGGGTATCCAGGATTAAATGAACCGCTGATCTAAATAAGTTGCCGGTTCTTATGTTCCAAAGCTGTTTTGCCCTCACCTCTCCTTGTCACAAGTAGTTTGTAATCTGAAAAGTAATGTACAAATTGAGTAGTAATAACCCTTTTTAACATTTAGAGAGTGAGCAGGTTAAAACTGGAATTTTTCAAACACAGCTGCCTCGCACTGGAATGAAAGAGATTTCGAGGTGTGCCCAGGCTGAATGGCCTTGCTCAAGTCTAGAAAGGCAGCCTGTGGTAGCATCAAAAAAATGGACGGAATTAATAAAGTCTGTAAAGAGCTGGTAAATTCACAGGGAGAAGTACAGGGCAAGGTAGTAATTTCGCAGGACGCAATAACATATTACCCTTAATCTCATAACTTTATTGCAAGACCATTTGTTTACCTACCTCTTACAATTCCCCTGACTGTGAGATAACGGCTGGCTATTAGATCTATGGTTCCATTTTGCTCTTCTGTTGTCTTCAGGTGGCAAACTCTTGTTCACTGGTCCAGGACCTGTAGAACTCCATGCTCATTACATTCTGATATCTGATGGAGGAGAGCTCCAGGTGGGATCCCCTGAGGCCCCTTTCCGTCACAAAGCACACATCTATCTCTATGGAAGCCTCCATTCTCCGCCATTATTTCCATACGGGGTCAAGTTCCTGGCAGTGAGGAATGGGACCCTTTCCATTCACGGTGAGTACGTTTTTTCTTCTCTTCAAAAGCAAAGCGCAAATGAATAAAAGAAAACAAAACAAAGCAAAAATTTTTTTTGAAAAAACTGAACAACAAAACAACTAAGTACATGGTCATGGATTTCTAATTGCAGTTAAGTATATGTTGAAATTGGGTTTTTGGGTCAGAACTTCATATCTTTGCATTCTCCATCAGACTCTTATTTCTGCAGTATCTTATGCATGAAAGTTCAGTGGTGTATCTCCATAAAAGCTCCCATGATGGGAGCTGAGGCATTTTGAAAATCCGGACACCGAGAAGATAGATGGTATCAAATAGTTACGAAACACTGTCCGTCATTTGGGTGCCTAGAAGGTGTTTGAATTTGTGCACGTCTGTCCACAAATGAAAGTCTCTGTTTCTTGGAAATGACCTCAGATCTCTGTGGTGACTCATATGGATTTGCTCTGCTCCTAGAATAGGGTGTCCTTCTCCCCTCATCTCTCTCCATAACAACTGGGAAGTTTCCTACCCAAAGAGGGTGATGGCTCTTGGGGTTTCCAAGAGAGGGAAGTCTGCCAGGTGCATCCCATGGTGAGGCCAACGCAAAGCATGCTGCAGTCAGTAACCTGTGCCAGCTGGGGTAGGGATGATACTTCTCGAAACACCAGAAAAGTGCTCCTGGCAGTGTAGTTTCCCTTTTTCTCCATCTTTCTATGCTGTGGTGGTATCCCAATGCCAGTGGTCTGTCTCTAGCATTAGGAGCACAGCTGGCATCTCTTTGTTTTCCTGGTGGTCCACAGAGCATCACCTGCCCAGCATAAGTTGCTGTCATAAATGACAAGTTCAGGGCTATGCAAAAAAACTGTGGCAATGCCAAGAATCTCAGTGCTAGATGCCCATTCCTCTGCTCTAAGCACTAGACCTTTCTCTCAAAGGAAGCTCTGCAGGGCCAGAGCTCAATGTTCATACAAAGTGGAAGAGATGAGGGACCGAAAGGGCAGAAAGTGGCTGTGGATTTGTAGATGTTGTGGCGTAGAAGAATTTAAATACAGAGCTTTCTTTGGAAGGCTATGAAGCATGAAATGGCCGTTTCTTGTGCAGTAGATTGGATATGGAATTCAGGTCCAAACAGCATGAATCAGAATATTAGTTCAATGTATGCATGTCAAGGTCTTAATTAATGAGTTGTTTTTAAAGGCAGTATGTGTCATAGAGGAGGAAAAAAAAAAAAAAAGAAGCCAATATATCTGAATGCCTCATATCCCTCCCTTATGTACTTGTGTGTCAACCTTCATATTGGTAGGCGTTCATACATTCATATCCTCTAGCAGGGCTTGAACTTACACCCCCCTGGCCTACAGGCAGGAATGTTGCTACCTGAGCATCACTGACAAGTAGGGCTCTCGGTCAGAAATGATGTCAGAGGCTGAGGGGTACAGTCTGAGCACAGACAGGGAGGGAGCTGTACGGCTGGGTGGTAATCCTGGCAGTCCACAGGAGCCGAGCAAGGTCAGGAAGGGTCAGTTGCTGGAGTGGAGTCAGTGACCAGATGTTGTTCTGAATCAGGAGAGATCAGCGGAGGATGGGGAAGGTGCTTCTGGCAGTGACAAGGGAGGGGGGGCTGTACCACTCCCGAACGCCACGTGCTCTTGATCACTTCATCGAGGCACAGCGAGGCTAGTTTAGTGCTTATAAACGGTTTTAATAATTTCAGTAAACTGGATTTGCAGAAGGGCAGAGCATTTCTACCCCATTTCCTAGAGGAGCTCTGTGAAGAACCGCTATTAGATCATCCAGGCTGAATTGAGTGTCCGTCACTCACCATTGAGTTTCACACAGTTATCCCAGCCTTGAGTTCAGTAGCATGCATTAGATTAAAGCATGCCTTCCAGAAAGGCTTGGTCTTTGAGGACATCAAGGGAAATGGAAGCCAGCATTTTCTGTAGAAGCTTGTTCCAGGGGATTAATTTGGTTAATCATCCATTTTTTTTTTCTTTTACAAGAAAAGTATTAAAATATCTGATTTGAATTTGCCAGATAATGGTTTTTGCTGCTTTGCTTTCTGTGTCTTCTCCTGCTACTTTAAAATATTCTTCCATTCTTGGTTTGACCCCTATAAGTCTGGACTTTATCCTTAAATTGTCAGCACTTTATAACAAGAGCTTTGTCTTCTTCATGCTATCTTGTTTTCTAGCAGTGTAGGAAGAGTCAGTAGCATCTCCTTGCAGCTGTGCGTCCTGTGCTGCTTCTCCTTTCCATTCTGAGCCCGTATCATAACTGCCTTGTTGACTCCATCCTCATGGCCAACCCATGAAATTGTAGAGACAGATAGGGCAGAAATATCTTTTGGTGTTACCTTGGCAATACGATGGAAGGAAGTAAACCAGGGTGTCCATGTCAGCACCCTCAAGGCATTTCTCACTGACATTTCATACCCAGTGCTGTAATTCCCAGCAGATTCTTCATTCCTGAGGAAACCAAAAAAGGTGATGTCTGCAGCTCAAGCTTTGGATGGAGATATGTGGACTGACCCATTAGTGGAAGCATCTCTTGGTTTCAATTTTTTATTAATTCTTAGTCAAGAATTCTTATCAATTCAAGAAAACTAGACTAGCTATGAAGTCACTTTTAAGCTCTGCACTACGTACAGTCCCAGCGCATGGCTGCAATTAAGATCCATTCAAACCATGTAATCTGCAATTTAACATTGAAGCAGTAGACGCCCACTAGAAAACAAGACCAAAAGGAGTGTGTTCTTTTGCTGGGTTCATATTGCTTACATGAGGCAGAAACATGTTGTTCTGTCTCCAATTTAGTACCAGTCTGGCCTGTGGTATAGAACAAATTGTTGAGCATGACAGCCTCTTTCATATATGTATGAAAGAGGCTGACATGCTCAGCAATAGACGTTTGTGAGATGCATATATATATATATACACACACACGCATATATATGTTATCTCAGATCAAAATCATTAAATAAGCAGACTTCCAAATTCTCAGTTGTCTTGGTGAAGACAGGATGGAGCACATTTTAATTTCTCTTTCAGACTGGGAAGTTTGGGGGATGCTCTGCAGCCATGGTTGAGTTCAGATTGTTTAGTAAGCGCTGTCAGCTCCTCACTTTGATATGTTAATATGACTAAGGGTTTCCCACAATTCCCTTGTGAGTGGCAGTCCTTTGCTCCGGTAGTTGTAGCAGACTGGGAAATTTCACTGTTGCCTTTGGCTTTAGCCAACTCCCCTGCCAGTCAGAGCGTGCCACCCATAAACTGCCTGTCAATCACATGTCAGTTTTAAAGGGGGTTTCAGTCAGCCAGGGCAACTCGACTTTTTGACAATGTAATTATGGCCCTTGCATCCGCAGTAGGGGCCTGAGCGGGGCTGAGAGAATTTTATTGATTGTTCAGAAGGGAAATTTATCACTGTCTCCAGCTCCATTCGTACTTTATTCCCTGAGAAACTCTCCTGACAAGCTTCAGGAGAGAAGTTTAGCATGGTGGCCTTGGCTGTTCTTGCGCCTTTGTCCTTCCCAGGGAAACTGGACCAGAGACACCAGCAGATGATGAGTGGAGGGCAGGGATGGGGTACGGGGGCAGTGTAAGTGGAGATGTTGCATCAGTAGCCAGGGACACCTACCCTTTCTTTGTGACCGCCTGGTTTCGCGGTCCCAACGCTTATTATTGTGGATGGAAAAATTTTAAAGGCCTTTCCCGTTGTGTTCCATTTTTAGCTGGCTCGTGTAGATGAGCTCATTATTCCATTGTAGCCCCTTGAAACAGGCTGTGCCTCTTCCCAGAAGAAAACCAGGGCTTCTGCTGTGTCACGAGCTGAAACTTTGTCAGTGCCAACACCGCAGTGATGTGGGACATGAACATATGATCCTGTTCTCTGCATTTTAACTAATAATGTACACCTCTCCAACTAGAAGGAAGATGGAATGCTTCAGATTTAATAGCATGCTACATTCACTTTGTCCAGACTGTGAAAGAGGTGTGATAAAATTAAAAAAAACCCCACAATGTCCAGAGAGCTTTGGTTTAATACCATACCTATTTATAATCAGCATAATTAAAACAGAGCTGTCAGTGGTCATTTCAGCCTCCTAAAGTCATGGGTGGTCCTGCTGCAAAGAATGTCCCTGCACTTGCAGTGGGTGCTGACTGTGGAAGATGACACTACAGAGGCAATTCTGCACTTTTTCTATCCCAGACTTCTCTGCAACCAGAACAATCTTATATATTTTCAGGGTTAGTTCAGGAGGAAAGTACTTTTTATCAGTTGAACGAATTATTAATTTTAATCACTTTTAATCAATAATAAAACACAAAATATTTGTGAGCGGTGCATCATGCTCTACAGCGTCTGTGCGTTCCTCAAGAGATCAAACACTTAATCAAATGCTTCTTGCTTTTCCTCTATTAAGCAGTATCTTATGTATCTATTAAGCAGTATCCTCTATTAAGCAGTATTATGTATCTGTGCTGAGTTTGAGATTAAGAGATCATAGACAACATGAGAGAGTTTGTTCTGCTTTACTCACATATTAAAAAGAAAATCTTCCCAGGAGAAAAAAAAAAAATCTGTAGCAAGGGGATTCAAGATAGGGTGCAGAGATCTGCTAGAGATAAGATTGTACATTTTTACCTTACTGAAATCTTCGTTTTTCAATACATGTTATTTTCCAATAACTGAAACCATTGATTTGCACACCCCTGTTACACAGTGATCCTTCTTCCCGTTCTGGGGTCGCCTCCATAGGTTGCTTTTCCTTAGATGCTAGTTATTCTGTGTGGTGCTTGCAGGAGGCTTTTTGCCTTCTGTGGCAGCATTTTTCCTTTCAAGACCTTGACTTTAACATGATGCATTAAAGCAGATGGCTCTTGAACAGAAGGCTAAGCTGCCTTGAATCCCCTTGTGTTCACCGGGGGTAAGAAACTGCACTTAGGCACTTCCCATGGAGTAACTAATGTACAATGACTTGTTCCTTCACTTTCTTATTCACAAATATAAGATGACCATTAGATTTTAAAGACCGAGCAGATGGGGGGGAAAAAAAAACAGAAAGCTGGGTTCAGGGAAAGCTGCCGTGTCTTTCACAGCTTTACTTTCTTCCTAACAGAAATGAATCTATCATCATATTTGATTTAGACTTAAATCAGTTGCTCTGGTTTTTGGTGCTAATGAGGAAAACATGTGATGTAAAGTTGACTGAAAGATGGGCAATATTACATATAATATATATGGACTATAGCTAATATATTAGTTTGTGTTTCTTGACAGTGGGGAGGTCTGTGGGTTGCTACAAATGTGGAGGATTTCTGTGGGATGAAATAGTCACCTCTTTTAAACTTTTGAATATTATATTGAAATATCCCTTCCATTTCTGGCCCCAGCTACAACCGGGAGATTGGCTGGAGGAAAAGAAGCAACCACCAACAATATCAGAGTGAATTTCCACCCCAGATGGGAGAAAGCCTGCAAAGTTTGCCAAGCTGAGAAGCCTGGATCCAGATTTGGGTTTTCTTAGGGCTTCAGGCTGAGCCAGGCAGGGACCCTCCATTTGGGCTCATCTTCGCTTTTCCAGCATGTCTAATTCTCTTTCATCGCGTGGCGGGGATGTAGTGAACTGATCTTAGCATTTAAATGGTCGTGCCGCCCTGTGTACCCGCTCCTGCGGGCAGACATTCCCCGTCTCGTTCGGCAGCAGCGCGGGAGATTAACTGGCAATAATGCAAAATGTTAACAGCTGTGTGCAGCTCGCGATGGGATCGCGCGGTAGTTGGCTGCTGCATTTGAAGCTGTTTGTTCCTGGTGTCAGTTAAAAGAGGTTTTCCTGCTTGGCACCTTTGGTTGTGAGCTATTTTCAGGTGCGGAACGTGGGGTTTGTGTCAGGCTCGTTGGTTTACGCAAAGGCATTGCAGGAGCTGGGAAAATCTTTCCCCTTCCTGTCCGGAGTGATGTGACTTAACAAAGTGACAGGGTAACCTCTGATTAAAGGAAATGTTTGGAAATGTTTGCATTTATGGGGCAGGACACAGGGAAGGTACTTTTTCTGTGTTGCAATGTGTCAGAAAAGAGCAACAATGAGAGTTTTCCTAGACCTGTTTAATCACATAGCCCTTCCCACCCTCAATAACACACTCCTTGCTTTCTTGAAGGTACTGTTTAAAAACACTCTGGTGGAAATGCTTTAAGGTGAAAACTGTAGTTTCACGAAACATTCAGCAGGGCTAGGTCACTTTCAAGGATATTTCCTACTGGAGAAAATAAAAATTATTCACTTTGTCCTCTTGTTTGAATGACATCAGATTCTTTTTCCCCACACAGAGAAGGAGAGGGTGTTTAATTCTATCATTTTACTTTCATCTGAACTTTCAGAGTATTATTTTTAATATTATATATTTCACATATTAATATTATATGTTTCATATCAACATTCCTACACTAGTGAAATGCAATGCTTTTACAAAATAAAAATCAAGCCCTCTAAACTCCTAAAGTAATTGTTCCAAAAGTAATATTTTTGTGGGATTTTCATTCTGTGGAAGATGTTGAAAGTTTAGCCTCATTTGAATTTGGAGAGAAATCATAACTGGCTAGTTGTAGACTTGGATTTCATCCTCCAGGACGCTCTTATAAGTGGGAAGCCTCACCCCTATTTTACATGAGAGGTGGAAGAAGTCAGAGAGATGCTGTAGCTGTGTCTACATTGGGCCTTGGGTGAGTGGGAGCCACCAAGAAGGTTAAAAGCTGATCTCAAAAAGCTGAGCTGCAACTCATCTTGGTGCATTCACAGTGCTTGAACAAAAAGTAACTGCTAGAACATTTTGCATGTCCTCATGTTTCAGTGGCAACCTCACCCTTGAGCAGTACCCCAATCTCATTCCCTGGTGGTATGCAGCATCAGAATCTCTCCACGAAGGACCTCTGCCCAGAGCCAAGCTTATGATGAGATGATGGCACAGGATGGCTCTGTGCATCGGGACCCATGTGAGGGGACTGATTAGGTCCAGATTTCCCATCCCAGTCTGCCCATTGCTTGCGTAAAGCTTGTGCCTGATGCTGTGTTTGATCCCACACAATGGGGACATCGGACAAGCCATGGTTTGAGCCCATGCTCAAATTCAATCTAAAATACCCAGTGTGAACCTGAACGCCCAGCACTGAGGCTGCTGCAGCTTGCCAGTGCACCAGTCAAAAAGCTGAAAAGCTCTTGGGGGTCCTAAGGGTTAATAACAGTTATAAATTGGAAAGGACCTCCTATTTCACCTCAAGGCATGAATGAAAAGCTTTCTGGCTGACAGTGGTGGGAAGTAGCAGGAAAGCTGTCTGCATCTCCGCAGGAGCTGCCCACACACAGCAGTTTGTCCTGCAGGATTGTATGGGGGTGGAAAGATCTCCCAGTCTTTCAGGAGATGTCCCAGAGACATTCCCGTCTTTCGGAGATGCATAGCAGGAAAAAATCCTGACTCCTCTCCTTGCACAACGAGCTAGAAACTTTGCTCAACTGCTTAGGGAATATACCTAGGACTGGAATTAACAGAGAGCAAAAATAAACTGGAAAAATTCAAGTCCAGAGGGATGAGGGCTCATGGTTCAGGTGGATGTTTGTAACTATGTGAAAATGGAGGAAAGCAGCTCATATTCTTCCTTTTCTGATTCCCTACGCTTAGTAGCCAGTGACTGGACTAGACACTGCAAGAGTGAGGTAGCTGTGACAGGTTTTTTTAAGAAGTCTTCATCAAATCCAAGGTTCATGAGAGAATTTTTCCAGGTCCTTATTTAAGGACTATAAGGTCCATTTGAGCATGGAGAGCTGTAGCAGCACAGCTCTGTGCTAGCCTGACTAAGGAGGCTTTCTGGAAAATATTTACTATTCCTTTTAATTTAAGGAATTTTATACATTATCATTTTTATGGTTTCTCTTATTAATTGAAACAGCAGCAGCAGCAGCAGCAAAAAGTATCTGTCCTTAAAAAATATCTCTTTTCTGAAGCACCCATTTCCAATGCCTGTATTGCCATTTATCACTTTGACATTTGGAAATTTTAGGAATGGCCAAGCTAAGATTGAGTAGGCAGTGCAATTTGGATAGGGAAAAGGGAATAATAAGGGATTATGACAGTGGAGAGGAAGCTGGATTCCTCAGGCAGTCCGACACCTGAAATGCTGCAGTAAATTGTGTTGTATTATATTACCAGAGACTATATGGTGGGGGGTGTGTGTGTGGTTTGTGGTTTTTTTTTTTTTTTTTTTTTTTTTTTTACATTTTTAACTCTGTCTCTTGCAAAATTATTTTCTTTTGGGGGAATACTTGTTTCTTTTCGCTTTGTTTGTGGCAATTGAAAGATCTTATTCTAATTTACACTGAAGATTTACAGTGTGGCTGCAACAGATTGACAGATTATCTGCAGTATAATTTGTATAGTCACCTGAAATAGATTGTGTGTCTGAGCCCTGCAGTTCTTGTAAATTCCTTTGGTGGTATAAAGGGATCTCATTACCTCAACTTTAAAGTGCCAATGAACTGTCAAAAGGTGTAAAAGAGCTTTATAGTTTGTTAACACTACAAACAAAGTGTGTGTTCATAACCCAGGTTCATTAATTTGTGGTAAATACCAGCCAAGACGAGATGCAGCAGGATCCTGGCCCTGTGTAGTCAGAGGAGAAAGGTTCAAATCCTGCTGTCCCATGCCAGAAAAGGCAGATTGTTTAAAACACCTAAATAATTTCTGGGAGAAAAGACCATCAGTCCCATAGCATGCTTAGGGCTGGAACCCATCCTCCTAAAACCTATTTAAGGAGTCTAGTTTCTATCAACACTCCCATGCATAAGGCAGACTCTCCAGTTCTGCCTGTCTCTGGATGTGCCTCACGCTGGTTGCTGCCAGGCTTAGTTAGGAGGTTCTCTGGTTATCTAAAGTTAGGTGAAAACATATACTTGAAAAAGTCTTGTTTTCAGGTCGGGAGCATCTATTTTCCATCTGAGCAACGTGTCATCTACTCACATCAATTCTTAGATCTGGACCATCCCATAGATTTAAGGTGGAGTCCATCTAAATAAATAGAAAAGTGTGAAAGGCAAAAGTTCTCTTCAGAGCAAGCTGGTGGCTAGGGAAATCATTAGGCAGAGAGATCTGGGATTACAAACGCCTTCTGATTCCCCTGGAGTAAGAGCACAAATATGTCTGGGGATGCAGAGTGCAAGAGGATCAATCAGACACAGAAGAGTGACTGTGCTTAGTATACTCCAGGGAAGGACTGTTGTACCTTGAAGCAGCATGTTCTGGAAACAAACAAACAAAGCTGGAAGATTGTGGCCAGTAACTGAAAATGCTGGGGGAAAAAAAGAAAAAAAAGAAAAAAACCCCAAAAAAACCTAACCCAAAAGCACCACAGGACAGCCTTATGGAAGAAGATGAGTTGGAGAATGAGAAGATCTCAAGACTCTCTCTAAGTGTGTCACCATTGGATTGATGTGTTATAGATGTGTGAAAAACTGCTGACCACAAATGATTAGGAGAGGGAAGCACACATTTTGTTTGAATACAGACTGACCCCAAAGTAGCCTGTGGGTTGGGAAGAGATTTGGAGACGAAGAGGAGAAGCAGAGGTGGAAATTGAGACACTCATGGGGAGAAATATGAATGTGTATATAACTGATGATGTTCAGATGACATGGCACCCAAAATACAGCTTGGCTGGAAGAAAGAAGAGGTATCAGTGGCCTGATCTGAAGTGAAAGAGAAGTCAGGAGTCCAAAGGAGCATTCTCCAGAAGGAAAACAGTAGACAGAAGAAGTACAGATTGAGGAAAGACTTAGGAAAAGGTAGACCATGAAGTGGGACCTGTGCAGCAGAACCTGACAGGAAGAACCTGGGAGCATAAAATGAGACATGGAGGCTGAATCTGTGGATGGAATAAATGAGAGCTTGGGCAAAGCAGGCTGAAAAAAATCACTCTGCCTAAGGTCGCCTGCTGAAGCCACATACCTTCACAAATCAACTGGAGAAGCAGTTGAGCAGTTTCCTCTGCTCATGCCTCATACATTCCTGAAGCTGTGTGAGGAAGAGATGTAATGGTCTGGGAGATGTGACATCAGACTGAGACACAGAAAGGATGAAGGGAACAGGTTTGAAGGGATTGCAGAAGAAAAGGCAAGGTTGTGAGATTTATGTGTTGACTGGAATCACCCTCTGGGAGAGATTGGAAGAGGGAAGGACAGGAGATGTAAGAAGCTGAAGAGAAAGAAGCAGTGGGTCAGCAGGAACAGAAGTGTGCAGGCAGTGGCTGTTGGAGACTGAAAAAAAGTCTGAAGTTTAATGGATCACTCTCAGTTCAAAGTAGAGTTGTCTGGAAAGTTGTTTCCTGGAGGATGAAAGATTGGTAACACAAAGTAACTGCAATATCAGCATCTCAGGGTCTTCTGACAGAGTTGACTCAGGGGGCTCTGACCTCTTTTGGTTTTGATCCGCTTCTTGGGCCAAGGCAAACTAGTCACTTTTTGGTTTATCTCTTTGAACTGACTCAGTTTCCCCATTTTGTGAAATGGTACCAGGCATTCATGTAGATGCAATTCACCCACCTGCCTCTGCAGCTAATATCTGAACAGTGAGCAGTAACTGGAAATGCTAACGAGAGTCTAACTTTTGTTTTTCAGATGTGCTAGATTATTATTCCCAGCTGGAATAAGAGATTTAAATTTTGAGAAACTGGGCTGGCTCAGAGGAAACTTACTTCCCAGTTTTATGCCAGATACTTGTGTAACCCTAAAGAAACCACTTAACCCTTCATCTCCTCTGCACCTTCCTTTGTGTAGAATGAAATCAGTAACTTTATTTGTGGAGGCCTCACCCATGTTTGCGGGGAGTGATAGTCCTAGGCTCCTGGGGTCAGCGACTGCTGTGGAAGGACTTGTCTATAACCAGTGGAGATACTTCCGTTAGGTCTGGCCCTAGCTATCTGCATGTGTGGAGTATCTAGCATGGTAGACCTTCAATACAAAAAATAGATTGCAAACTATGCACCTCCTTTAGTGACCAGTGTTGATCCAAGTTTCTTTTCTGGTAGAAGCCGGGAGACATTTTAAGGTAGTGGGCAAGAGGTGATTTTTGTCATAAATGTACAAGGAGTGAGTAAAATGAATACACCCGAACACTTCAGAACTGTCCAACAGAGACAGTCAACTGTCAACTCTGACAAACACTTTGAAGAAGTCGTTTTGGCTGAAGCAAAATTTCCCACTGGGATGGGGAATGGGATCTGGAGTGGCCTTTCTCAGCTGAGATCGATACCACTGCTTTTTTCTCTCTGCCCCTCTCCCCTTCTGCTCTGCAGTGCTGGCAGAGAGACTGGACATGTGCTCAGCGTTATAAATGAGAGGGGAGAATCAGTGGTCAGGGGAGCACAGGTCTGTGCATCCGTTCAGACCCAAGGAAACTCATAGCTTTGTGAGGCAGTCACTAGTCAGGGCAGCTGGAGATTCCAAGGCTGGAAAAAAGTCTCTCCTGAGTCACTTTGGGGCAATCTTCTTGCCTGAATTAGGAGACAACTCTCCTGTGCCTGTAGTGGGACAGAGAAACTTCTCCAGAAGGTGATTCAGAGTGTATAGCTCCCCAAGAGCCTATTTTCCCCATTGACTATAGGATGTGTCTCCTAATTAATCAGGTTACAATTGCCTCTATCCTGTAGTAATTTTTTTTTCCAACCCCCTCTATTTCAATACGTCCAATTGTAGCAGTTTCTGCTTTCAAAACTGGGTGATCAAAGATAGCTCTTCAACACCCTGTTTAAATTTTCAACACCCCCTGAGACACCCAAAATACACCTGGGAGAGAAAATATTGTTCCTGTCTTTTGTAATGGGAGGAACGTAAATAATGACCTAATTTATCTAAACATACATCACCCGGTACAATCTACAGGTGTAAGAGCAACAGATTCATCCGATTATTTTGGAGTAATAGTCATTTAATGTGTATGGCTATGCCAAATTAAAGCAAGTCAGTTAAACAACTCACTCACTTGGACTACTCAGATGTTAAGTGTGTACTTAAGCACTTTGCCTGATGTGGACAGACTTTACTGTAGCCCTGGAGATAAGTATACCCTGACATACCTTGCTGAGTTTGCTGACTTTTGACGTGATTCTGAGACATTTCTGTAAAAGTCAAATCGTCATCTCTGGTTGAACCGCTTAGGACTAGGCAAAATCAGTTGCCTAGTGAAGCCTTTATATTTATTTACAGATTTATAAAATGTTTTGTGGTAGGAATTGTGAGAAATTAAATTTACACTATTTTTCTTCTTCTCTACTTGACATAGAAAAAAGCATGGCATTGTACACATCAGAATTGCCTCGTTCTTAATCATTTTGCCAGCTCTATACAAGACTACATCTTCATATCGTGTTTCAAAAAAGGAAGCATAAATCAGGGTCCCGGTGCCAAGATGTTCCTTATGCTATGATTTGTGATTAATTCACTTTGGAATTTGTTTTCACCTCCCTTGAATTGCTGGGTTGCTATTTGACAACAGGGTTCTGCTCTGCTCTGTATGTAACGGTGTTTCTGTCAAGACATTTAGCAAAATGTTCAATTCTTACTTTGCCCACAATAGTATTTAGAGTCTAAAGGCTCTGTCCTGTCCCTTTAACATGAAGGCACTTCTGCTTTAGATCTCAAGATGTGTTTTTTTCCCAATCTGAGCTTAGTTAATTATTAAAAATGAGTTCAATAATTAAGGAGTTACACAGATTCATCTATTTTTCAGTACTTTTGAGTGTTTCTGCTTGCAGTACTTTTTTGGGCGAAGTAATAATTTAAATATATTGCAGCTGTTGGTCTTTTAAATCTTCTACTCTCAAACAAGTCATTTATTTACCTGTTGCACAGTCCAGTCCCACTCACTGAAGGTTATTTTATGAACTCTGCACGTTTCATCTGAAATAGAGTTTGTTTTCAAGGGAAAACAAGAAAGAGAGCTCTGGGCTTCCAAAGGGTGCTCCTGCAGACACACTGCAGAGGCAGAGGTCTTGATTCCAGGGAACCCCCTTTAGGTATTCATGATCTTTGTAGAGAGCACGTTGGTTCTTTGAAGGAGAGAAGCTGGAAAAGACCTCTAGGAGATGAAGGTTGTCTCCTAGCTGGAGATCATTCTCTCCTGAGATGTTAATCAGCATATTTCACCTCCCCATTCAAAAGTTGGGAGGAGGAGTGCCTCTGAAAAGTGGTGTACCCTATCCAAGCAGCCAACCCCTGGAAGGCGAGCAGAGCCCTTGAAACTTCTTAAAAGAGCAGTAGCAATTTGATTTGGCTGTCTGCCGTCTGTTTGGCGGCTCATTTAGCTGAGTATCGATATAAAGGACCATTTCAGGCACTCTACAGTATCCAAGGTATCTATGTTGGTCTGGCAGATAGGACACACATCTTACATGTCTTTCTGGAACAGCAGCTAGAGGCCAATTGTACATCAAAACCAACATGTTTAGGAACTTGAAACCAACCCACAGTCTCCAAAATAAGTCAAGGCCATTGCAGGCACCACTGGTGATAGTGACTATGGGGCTTGGTGAGTGCTGTGCTTTTTCTCAAGCTATCTTAATTGGATACAGAAGTTGGAGAACATGGGAGTTGCACTTTTTCCTACAGTTGGAACTATGTGAGATAGAGTTCGCAATGTTATACTTACTTTCAAAAAAGTAGCCAGCTGTAAATTTTTTTTTTTTTTTTCCTAGGAAGGGGAATGGGTGATTTTAAACACCAATGGGTGATGACTGCTCAAGGAACGGTGTAGTACATTGGTGTGTGAGTGTATGAGGGGCTTCCACCAAAATCATGGGGTTAGGAATATGTTATAGTTAAGACAAAGAAGCCTCAGTTATGGTCCCTCCTTTGTGAACTGACAGTATTGCTGACCAAATCCTGTGTGTCACTTGTGCTGCTTAGAGTAGAGGAGAACCTGACTTACAGGTGTTTCTGTATGTGGGAATATAAATGGGAAGCAAGGAAAAAGGAATCTGCTAGAATTTTTTATTTTTTTCCTAACAAAAATATACTAAAAGTATCGGAAATTGGAAGTAGATCTTACACATACAAAGAAATATCCCACCCCACCAAAATCATCAGGAAAAAGGTAAAACAAACTGTGGAATGGAAGACAGACAGAGTCTGGGAGGACACACAAAGAATAAAAAGGAGACAAAACCCAAGGGATATTTGGGTACCTTGACTGCTGCTCTTTTAGAAGAAAAAACAACTTGAGAAGATTATCCTTAATTTTTTTTTTTTTTTTTTCAGTGGTTAGAAGTGGAAAAAAAAAAAAAAAAAAAAAAAAAGCCTGAAACAAGCCTTTTCCATTAAAGAATATTTGGAATGCAGAACAGTGGTTTGCACCTCTTAATGACAAGAGTCATTGCCCAGCAGTGATTTTATAATGGTTGCTGTAGTGTGAGTGTGACAGATGTACACAATGGGAGTCAGTGGTGTGCCTGGCCACAGATGCACTCAGACACTCACACACTAACACATGGACACAAATCAGTGCTATAAACAAAAAAGTCCAGAGCTGGAGAAAAATTGTATGCTGCTCAACATGCAGATGGCTGCTGTCAGTCGTTCTCTTTTATGTGAGTCCTAAAAATTCATGAGATTCACTCAATGAAAGGAGGTAAATCAATAAAGATGATGAGACTGCTGCTAGTGAAAAAATGCACATTGAATGATATCGAGATTTTTTTTTTTTTTTTTGAGCGGGCTAAAGCTGTGTTGAGCATGAGTCTCACCAGGAAAATCTTTGATGACTGTGCTCACGAATGGTGCAAGGTGGGCTTTGGCTATGTCTATGTTAGTAAACAGTACGGGCCAGTAGATCTATAGAGCGAATGATGTAGGGGCTGGGGATACAGGATCAACACTCGGTGTGTTTTAGAGGCTACTATAGAGTCATTCTAGTCTGGTTCCATTAGTGTCTAAAGAGTATTCTGTGTTCTACCAGATTACAGCTTCTGCATTAGTTCCATCTGAAGGAAATCCGTTTGATGCATTCCAATGATATGAACTGAGGCACGGTAAGTGAAGGATGGCTTGGGAGATTTGCTTATCTGTTAGTTGAGAAATTTCAAGCCTGACTGAAGTAAAAATAATCCAGAAGTATCTCAGACAGGTTTAGACGCCCATCATTGACAAACAGAGCAGGTGCTCAAGTTGACAGAGTATAAAGACTTGATTCTTTCTTCTCTGGTTCTTCTGTGAATTCACCGAATTGGAGGTGCTACTTTTTATTTCCATCTTCATTAAGGAAAGAATTGGGACACTGGAGTATAAACAACGAGCAAGTGAAACAAGGTACGGAAAGAGAAAAACTTGCTTAAAATAATTTGAAAATGATTTATTGAATGCAGCCTCTACTCTCAGTGATTTCTGGTGTTATTACTTTTCTATAGCACAACCAGGGAGGACAGTAACTTGCTGTGGGCTACAGGTAAATTATGAGCTATTCCAAAGGAAGGAAGGAAAAGCGTACTTAATGTGGGTGTGTGAGGCACATAGCCTCCCCTGATGGTGTTCAGTGTGTTGCATCTCACTGGGCCAATTTGTTCCAAAGCCTGCTAGGGAGAACGAAATGTCAAGAGTTAAAGCAAACTTCATGAAGTGAAGAAGGAAGGGTGAAACGGCAAGATGTTGCATTGCCGGAGCTGTTGTACACAGACTTGGTAGTATGTCCACTGAAGAGGAGGGGATTTGGGAAACTGCAGTTGCCACCTTGCTATTGGCTTCCAGTGGCGACCTAAGGTTGCTGATGCAGTGGGCTTTTCTTCATCTTGCAGTTGTTCTGACCCACATATTCACACTGCTCACCACACCTACATCCCATTCCCAGCCCCAGGGATGTTACGTGACCTTCACATCAGCTGTACCTTAAAGTTAAAAATGTATTTTCAGGTCTATCCAGATTAGGGTCTCACCGAGGATATTTCGGCAGCGTATACTGAGATTCAAATTTTATGCAAAAAAAGAATCCTCAAAGTTGCAGCATTAAAATAGTACGGGATGTTATTTCTGCTTTTGGATTAAAAAAACAAACAAACAAACAAACAAATTATTTTCATATGAAATGTTTAAGCCACTTAACCCAAGATTTCAAAAAAAATGACCCCTCATTTCAGATCCTCCACTGGAGACAGTTTCGAGATGACCTCATGTTGCTAGCTGAGCAATCTGTACTCACTCTTAAATGGTTTTGAAACTGGTGATATTTGTCTTTTTGTATCTCACAGAAATGTTATTAATAGCAGCTTGTATTTTTGTGAATGTAAGTTACTTGTGGGCCTAGATTTGCTGGATGTTGTTTTGGACACTAGACTGGGGAATCTGATAATTTGAAGTGCTTTTTGAACTCAGAGAAGGATGATGGTCCCTGCAGAGAGTGTTCTTCGTTGGTTATAAAGGGTGTTTAAGAACAGACTATTTCTCACATAAGGATGGCAGTCCTGGGGGAAAGAACCTGAACCTCAGCTCCCACTGCCTGTTTCCAGCATGTTTTCTCAGCTTTTTGGGACCAATAAAGACAAAATATATGAAATGAAGATGTTGTTTAGAAAGGGCTGCATATCTGATCCAGAGTAATCTGATTCGCCAGTCAGAGAGGGACCTGGGGGGGTGATTGACAGCCGGCTGAACAGGAGCCAGCAGTGTGCCCAGGGGGCCAAGGAGGGCAACGGCATCCTGGCTGGTGTCAGCACTGGCGTGGCCAGCAGGGACAGGGAAGGGATCTGAGCCCTGTACTCGGCACTGGGGAGGCCGCACCTTGCTAAGTGGGTTCAGTTTTGGGCCCCTCACCCCAAAAAGGCCATTGAATGACTCGAGCGTGTCCAGAGAAGGGCAACGGAGCTGGGGCAGGGTCTGGAGCACAGGTCTGCTGGGGAGCGGCTGGGGGAACTGGGGGAGTTCAGTCTGGAGAAGAGGAGGCTGAGGGGAGACCTCCTGGCCCTCTGCAACTCCCTGCCAGGAGGGGGCAGAGAGGGGGGATGAGTCTCTTGAACCAAGTAACAAGTTATAGGACAAGAGGGAATGGCGTCGAGTTGCACCAGGGAAGGTTTAGACTGGATATTAGGAAGCATTTCTTTCCAGAAGGGGTTGTTGGGCGTTGGAATGGGCTGCCCATGGCAGGGGGGGAGTCCCCATCCCTGGAGGGGTTTAAGAGTCGGGTTGACCCAGCGCTGAGTGATCTGGTGTCGTTGGGAACTGTCAGTGTGAGGTTATTGGTTGGACTGGAAGATCTTCTCCAACCTAGTCAATTCTGTGATTCTGTGATCCAAGAAGATGTGCACAAATAGTCTTTTGTAACATTAATCCCATCTCTCCTACACAGCATCAAGAAGAAATGAATGACTGTAGGATGATCCAAGTGAGGCAGCATTTTCTAAGCATGCTGCTCCTGGTTTTTTTTTTTTTTTTTAATTTTTTTTTTTTTTTTTTATTTATTTTTTTCTATGTTGATTGACTTGTTTTTTAAATTTATTTTTTCAGGCTGGATGCCCAAAGTATCTTTAACACGCTTGAAATCATCAGCTCACGTTAATGACACACGATTAGTGCTCCAGGAACCTGTTGATTGGCAACCTGGTGACAAAATCGTGGTGGGGCAGACAGGCCTTGGAGATGCACAGCAGCAAGAAGAAATGGCTATTATCGAGTCTGTGAACAACACGGAGCTGTACCTTAGATCACCACTCAGGTATCCTTTCAAGGGCCAAGGACATTTCTATAGCAGAGAACTAAACCAGAGGAAAATTTGGTCAAAGTGAGGATTTGCTGTTTCCTGTGGGACATAATAGCTATATAAATCCCTTTAACAAAGGTGGTCAGAGGTATTTCAGTTCCTCTTAAGCTAGTGGATGTTCAATCCTGAATGTTTCTGACTATGCTTAAATTCTGTATCATAGCCATGAACTCAGAAAACCTTTGAAGCAGAAAGCACTGATGGCCAGCACAGTCCAGTGGCATCAGCACAGAGTTGGCAAAGAAATTTACTCCATAGTTAATTTCTTGAGAATGTTTTTTTTTTGTTTTTTTTTTTTTTCACAAAAAGTGTCTGACTTCATTACAAAAATACTTCCCTTCTTGGATGGTTTGCTTAAGGTGATTAACACACTCAAAGTGAATTATTTCACTTTGGAAATAGTGCTTCCATATTTCCAGCGAATAATAGTTTCACTGCCTTATGGTCTCTTTGTATTCTGTGAGTGGAGATCTTGAACAAACTGTACTTCTTATCATCAACACGTGGAGCACCAGTGTTGAAATGTGTTATCTGTTTGGGAGGCAACCCAACTCCAGTGCCTAGGAAGATTAATGGTATCATTTTGGGAAATATTTGGGGCTTGAGGAAGAAAGTACTGATATTTTTCACCAAAATATGGTTTGGGAAGATGGTGGAAATTCAGTGACTCAAATGTTTAGGTGTAATTATACATAATCTAAGGAAAATTTATGAGCTTGAGAGACAAAACGATGACAAAAAAACATCAGCCAAAGAAAAATATATCTAGCCCACATATGCAGACACATTGGATATGCCACTGTCCACGGTGAGAAGAAAACTGAACCCAGGTCTTAATTTGAACAGTTGGAGTCATAAGCTTAGTGTAAACATCATTCTTGCCATCTGGCAGGTGTGGACGCTTTTGTGTCGTTTTTGTGTCTTTCCCTAGGTACTCCCACAGTGTTGGAGATGGATGGGTGAACGGCCAAAGCCTGCCTTTGGGTGCGGTGGTGGCAGTGATTAGCAGAAGGGTGGTTGTTCAAGGAAATGTCACAACGGAGAGGATGTCACACCTTCGACAGTGTGCAAAAGCAGCTGTTACAAGGGGTGAGGAGGGTTTTTCTTATAGAAACAATCTGAGGAGGAAAGTTACTCCATTAAAATCACATTGTGGTATCACTGCGCGTTAGTAATCTTTCTTAATAGGATAACTTTGAGATATACTAGTGCCAGGAAAGAGAGTTTATCTTTCCAAACATTGTTTGACATTGAAGTGTGAAGTCTTGGGAGTTGAACTGCATTTCATGGTAATATCTCCAACGTATTATTTTCAAATTGTTGTTTCAAGCCATCTTGGGAAAGACCCTTTAGTTCTGCCTGAGCCTAAGGGTGTAGAAAAGAAAGAGTCTTCTGAAAACATGTTTCAGTGTACATAATATATTAAATTTTTAATTGTGTTTACTATTTAGTCACTTTGAGAAGAAGGAAAAACAAAACAGCCCAATGCTGTTTGTACTCTTTAGTGTAAAATACTGAGATGGTTTTTAGTGTTTAAGGGATACCGAGAAAAAATAATAGGTGATGGTTTCTTGTAGCATATAATAACACTGGAAAAAAGCATGTTAAGTACCTCAGTTCTCCTTTAGTTTTACCTGTGTGAAACACCATGAAGGTTGACAGGTGGCTTCCTGATTTACACCAGGTGATGAGGCAGCAGAATCAGACACAGTGATTATAATTTGAGGAGAGTTAGGTTATCTGGCAACCCAGGTGTAAGGTTTTCTTTAAAAATAAAATGCCTTGGGCTTTCAGACTGTGACACAAGACTTCATTTGATATCCAGCAGCCAACTGCTTCTATTACTCATGGATTTATGGTCCATTTTCTGTGGAACTCATAAATATAGGCTCTGAAATGTTCTAACCATTTGAGGTTTTTATTTGAGTTAGAGGAGGATTTCACAGAGGAGGCACCAGAAGATGAGTGAGCAGTGGGTTTTTTTGCGGTTAATTTACCTTCTTTAAATGAAAAATGAGCATTACTGAGCATAAGCAGGCAGTGCTGGAATTTGAGATCCCCTCTGCTCGCCCACTGAACAAGCTCAAGTTGCCCATTAGTAGCCTGAATCCCTTCATACCAAAATATCCTAAGCACAGACCCATGGAAGGATGTCTTTCATGAATATCAATGCCTTCCCCAACCCTACGGTTTACTTTCCTTGTCTTCAGACTGTGGGTAGTGACAGTTCCCCATCCATCTGCAGGGAGAGTCAGGAGAGCAAGAATTTTAAAGACATTTCAAACTGTTCTCATTTCAGTTTAGCTCAGTACATCCATGCCCAATCCTCTTTTCAAGAACCTCACCCAAGGTAAATCAATGTCAAATCCATCTTTCCTGTGCGTAAGACTATTTAAAATTGAACACAGGGAACTTTCCAAGGCATAAAACTACCACAGCTTCCTGCTGATTTTAATATATGTTCGTCTAAAAATGTCCAGACTCTTAGGGAAGGAACCATGAGATTATTTAGAGGGAGGATCAAATATGCTTGCCTGTGGCTATTTGTCTTTGGGCCCATGTTTAAGATTGCTGCTGGAGACGGGGTGTCACTGAGTCAATGTGGTGGGTCTCCTGATGTTGCTTGGGGCACTCTGTGTGTCCCACGGTCACCACGGAGAACTAACGCTGACAATTCCCACCGGGTTGTATTCCAGGTGGCTCCAGGTGTCTGTACAAGCGAAGCGAGAGGCAGCTGGGCTCTCGGGACCTGGGGGCCATCGTGGTTGTGGAAGCCTTCCAGGGAGAGGCGAGTTGGCTCCGGGTGGAGGGGGTTGAATTCCACCACATGGGCCAAGCGTTTCGGCAGCCCGGCAGCGCCCTGACTGTTGCTGGCAATGCACGGATGGAAGGTGAGACAACTGCACTGGAGGTCGGCCCGAACGATGTCAAATGTCCACCTTTTCCTCCCCAAAGCTGGGGCATGTGTCCTCAAAACCTGCTCAGGTCTTGGGTCAGTTGATAAGTTGGATTGGTAAATGTGAGTAAACCTCACTTGTAGTCCAAGCCCAAATGAAACTTGATGGAGTGCTTTAAGCTGCTTTAGTTCCTTTGCATCTCTGGACAGCTTCTCCTAAAATAATATTTTATTTTTATGCCACATGTCTGAGTTGGCATGCTATTCTAGCTCCGGAAATAAATACACTAATATACTGTGAGGTGGCTCAGGGCTGTGAGGTTGCATAGACCAAAATTTAATTCTATCACCTGAAGGTTAAGGAACATATTAAGTTCCTTTGACTTTTTCACTGGTAAGTGCAGAATTCCTCTCTGTGGAAGTGGCAGTGAGGGCTCTGAAGACCGGTGGTGATAGGAGCAAGTTGGGTGTTTTCAAATAATGTTTTAAGGGTACTGGATGGGACTTTCCCCTCCAGCTAACCCACATTTATGCTTTTCCTATGCCATCTGCATCACTGAGTGATAATCTAGGCTTCCTGGTGGCAAGAGGCGGGCACTCGCCATGATCCTGGAATACAGTGGGCAGATCACCGTACCTGGCTAAGACAAGTTGTAAAAGATACCTGCCCTGTCCTCACTGCCCTTCTGAAACATTCCTCCTCCCCTTCAGTCCCACTTCAATCGCTTAACTGCCTGGGCTCATAACATACTTCACTCTTGGAACCTTACCCCATCCTTTCACCAGATCTCTTCCTCCTTCCTCACAATACTGGACCGCCTCCAGTAACCCATTTCTGCCCTCAGGGCCCCTCTTCCCTCCTGTGCCCGTCTCAGCAACGCCCGCCCGTTGGCCAAGATCTGCCGGGTGAGTGGGCAGCTGCAACCGAGCAGGCTCATGGAAGCCAGAAAGATTCATTGCACAGCATCAAAGGATGAGGAGCTAATACAAGTTTCTCCCAGCCTTCAAGCTGCGGTGTGCTTTTCGCTCACAGCACTCATTTCTTTCCAGACTCTTACATCCGCGGCTGTTGTGTTATGGACTCCTTTGGCCGAGGACTCCATCTGACCGGGATCTCAAACCTTAGTGTGGACAACAATGTTTTCTATAACATTTCAGGCCATGGGCTTCTGCTGGGTAAGTGAAGCAAGAAAATAACTATCTTATATGCAATAGCAACGTGTGCCGATTGCCATTTGCATGGAAATCCATTGGAGGGAAAAATGGCAGATCCTTAACTACACCCTGAGAATCACATCTTCCACATTTTCTGGTATCAGTGAATCCGGAATAAAGCTCCCATGATTCCACATGCAACTCTTGGCAGCTGTTTCCATTTGACCATACACTCACTCTTTCTTCAGGTCAGTCTTCATTTGATCTGGATCCTTTTTTTTTTTTTTTTCAGTCTACAAATAGAAGGAGATTTTTTTTTTTTTTTTTTTAGGGGATTGATTTATCTGTCTTTGGAAGAGCACCATTATGCAATATTTAAGACCCCAATTCAGTGAGGCATTTAAGAGCATACTTACCTTTAACTTCAGTCATTTGACATCGACAATAACGGAGTGAAAGCATATGTTAAAAGTTAAGCTGAGGATTTAGCACTTAAATAAATCGGAGCTTGGAGCAACAAAAATGTTAAACAACAAAATATTTCTCCTAACTAACCATCAGGAGACTGACTTGCAGCATCTTCTGCTGGGATCTCATGTTGCCTGAATACCTAAAGATATAGCTCAATTTTTGTTTTCCGTCAGAGATGGGATAAAAATGACCAATTTAAAGATAAACAGAGGGAAAAAAAAAAAAAAAGCCTTCAAGCCTTCAGTCCCGATCCTGCAGTTCCACACACAGAGCGAGTCCCTATGATAGGTCCTGTATATAAACATAATGAGGAGTGATAGATTACGATTTAAACAGAGGAGACTGTAAAGTGGGAGTGATTGTGCACAACTTGTACATGGAGAGAGCGGGCTCAGAGAGATGCAACGACTTGCCCAAGGTTTTGCACAGAGCCCCTGTGGCCGTGGGGAAACAGAACAAGATCTCCAACCTGTCAACGTGCCTTGGCTCGCTCGTGCTAGGACATGTGTCTGAGTTAAAGGGCTCTGGGCTGCGCTGAATCTTTCCACTGAAGTTTCAGCCTGAATACACCTTATCCCCAAGATGTCTTTAATGGCTTCACTGTCAGCAGCTCCAGAGGGTCTGATGGATGAATTTATATATCATTTTGTTGCCTGTGAAGGAATATTTATTATAGCTGGCTATTTGCAGCTCCAGAATTGGACTCCTTCAGTGATTTCATCTAAAACCCTTATTTTCTGGGGGTTTGCAAGACAGTCATAAAAAGTCGCTCTGGGCTTAAAATTAATTGACACACCAGGTCTCAGCTTGGAAGCCAAGATCTTTTATGCCACCTCGAAAACCTATATGGCTGTCAAAAGGACTGCTTTAGGATCCTGTTCATGCTCTGGTAGGGGCATTGTTTGTAGTAAATACAGCCTGGAAAGAAATATTTCCTAAATGGATCTTGTTCCACAAATGGAGGAAGCCTCAAGTGCCTGAGAGGAAAGCTAAAAATAATTACTGCCATTCCCAAAACCAAAGCACATCAGTTTTCCTGTGAAGTGGCTTACGTTTGGGGTAGTAATGATTGGGGAAGGGATTTGTATTTGGAACAGAACTTGAGCAGGTATAGTTGCAAAATAAGCGTTTGATAAACAAAGCTAAACAGATTTAATTGGCTCCTGGTGTGGGCCAGAGATGTTCCACTTTGTAATCTGCTTCCAAAACACCAGAGCGGTGGGACATATGTTGAGGTGTCCTTAGGACTCAACTTGTATGGCACTGTCAACTTTTTCCCTTTGGGTGGCACATTTCTTCATGGTTAGTTTAAAAGATTTTTTTTTTTTTCTCTTCCTACTTCAATACTGTTACTAGATCTGGGGCATCCCATGACTTTGAGTTGTGTGATCAATTGGTTGATTGATTTTTTCTTTTTCTTCTCATGCTTCATTCATTAGGGGGGCAAAATCACCACTTTTTTGCAGAGTTGCACCAGGTGCTTTTATTTAGAAATTGTCTTACCTGTAAGTAGGGCAGCGGGTGGAGACGTGGGAGATAAGTAGGACTTTGAATTCTAATACTGCCAGAATCATGCCTGTGTGTGCATAGGTAAGCCACTTCCCCACTCTGAATCTCTCTTTTTCCAACTGTAAATGTCCTTTATAATACACTTTTTAATTCATTTGTTCCATAAACTTGCAGTACAGTATGGCTGGTGTTATATATAACACCTAGTGCATATTGCATCGAGACTCAAAGTTGTCATTGCCTCTTTGTATAATAGAATATGTATCGTAGTATTCCTTTCCCTGTTTGTTTTTTATCTCATTAAAGTTTAAGCTCTCAGTGACAGAAACTGGGTTTTATCACATTTACAGTGTTGATCAGATCTTGCTTGTGGCCTCCTGACATTTCTGAAACACACAGCCTTTCCCTTTCCAGGCTGTGCGCTGTGTTGAGCAGTCATGGCAGTCTTTGACCATCTCACGGCCATCTTCTACTGTGTGTGAAACACAGGTTTCTAAGTGTTTTTTAAACAGTGATTTACCCAGAGACAATTAGCAGAAAAAACTAATTCCCGGGTGGGCCATGCCAACAAAGAAGACAGGGCAAACCCCAGCAAGTTCTGTGACCTGCATAATAGTTTTCCATCTATATTTACATTTGTGTTATTTTTATCTTTTTTTTTTTTTTTATCTCTTTTTTTTTTTTTTTTTTTTTTTTTTTTT
>NW_020799097.1:4035132-4068788 GCF_003259725.1 Athene cunicularia
ATTTAAAAAAAAAAAAAAAAAAAAATAAAAAAAAATCCTAACCTGTTCTATTGCTAACCCACAGAAACCAAAGCAATTATTAACTGTACGTGAAGACCTAATCGCTTCCCGGGCTTCTGTTCCAAGAGGAAAGAATTGCACAAAAATTTGAAGGTGAAAAAAGGACCAACACATTTCCTATGTTAGTATAAAGACAATAGTACTTAGGAAGAAGGAGAGGACTTTTCTGCAGTTCCCTCAAGGGCATATTTATCATTTTTAAGACCATCAAATATGGCTAAAAAATACAACAACTAGGCAGAATCACATGAATTTCAGCTCCACTAAACACAGAGTTTTGTACTATCATGCACTGACTTACCCTGGAGCTGTCTACTCAATCGCCAGTGGCTCAGCTTTTGAAAAGGTTTGCTGCAATTATCTCTACGGGTAACATGTGAACTGACTGTGGTCGGTTTTCAGCACATTTGTTTAGCTCTCTTGGTTCACATGTCTTCAGAGATATGCCCAAAACTCCATCAGTGGCTGTGTACCCGAACACCAGGGTTAAGTCTGCTCTCCGGAGGTGCGTTACTCAAGGCAGAATAGCAGATGGCCCTTGAAGGGTTGCTGGTAAACCTCATTGTCAGCAGCCTCTCGGAGTGGGGTATTTGAGGCGTTGCAGCAGGAAAAAGGAAAATACGAAGTTGCCTGTCTTAAAATTGTTATTAGCTGCACTTACTGTTCTACAGCACCAGGCGGTGTTCAGCAGAAGCCATGAAAGGACATGGATATTAAGAGAAAAAGACACACTTCTTCCAAGCAAAACACCTGTGTCGTGGCTTTTTCTTTGTACAATAATAATCACTAAATGCAAGGGATGTTGGACCAGCACGGGCATCATGATGTTACAGAGTTTCAGCATATTTGATCATATCCTGATCAAATGGCTCAGGAACTAGATATTGGTTTTTAGGTATTTACAATCTTAATTTAATGGGGAAGTTTGAAGAATGTAATGGGAAAGACTCATCTTCCCACTGCCTGGTTTCCAGGCAGTGACATAAAATAGAAAATTCCCCCTCTAGATTTTATTGTTAGGTCAGTGTTGGGGTTTGTGTTTGGTTGATTTTTGCTTTCAGATTGCCATCTTTCAATTACTGGTTTTAAACTGACGGGCTGCAATCTTTAAGGCAAAGATTACAACTGAGATAGACAGAGAGCTCTAAGTCTAAACTGTGCATGATGGGTTAAGCTTTCCACAGTGAGTCCTGCAATAGTATTTTCATAACTGCTCAATTTACTTGGGAGCCTAAATTAGCATCAG
This sequence comes from Athene cunicularia, assembly GCF_003259725.1. NCBI lineage: Eukaryota > Metazoa > Chordata > Aves > Strigiformes > Strigidae > Athene > Athene cunicularia. The sequence continues at coordinate 4,036,439 of NW_020799097.1, forward strand.
TGACTGAAGAGCTTAAATTTCCTTGAAAATCAGTGGTGTCCTAAATGGTGCTGAAGTTGAGACACAGCAGTCCCTCAGACCTGAGACTACAAAGACATTCAGAGACTCAGTTCGAACTGGTTTCCATTTGATTTAAGTTCTTAAGAGCATTTGTGAATCAGGGTGTTAGATAAAGTTTTATACAGAAAAATTATTATTATTTTGTTGTTGTTGTTGTTGTTTTTTTGTGTTTGTTTGTTGTTTGTTTTTTTTTTTAAATAAAGCATGGAAGCAGTGGTTATGACTTTTTAGTGTCGTAAGACATGTTCATTAGCAGGCTGGGTTCTTGCCTTTTAAATGTTATCAGCATGAGGAACTGAAGATGCATCTATTTGATATCAGCCCTTCTGTCGCTGAAGTGCATGACTTATGTCCCTGGTTTTATTTTTGTGTACAGGAAAAAAAAAAAAAATTAACCTTTTTCTCTTGGTTCTCTTGGGTCCAGTGGGTCTTGGGCCTTTTCTAGTAACTTACTATTCAAAAACATTCAATGCCCATTAATCCCAGAACCAACACGCAGTGCTCATGCATAGCAACATGCAGATTTGATTTAAGAAATTCAGCAGGGATCCTCCCTTTCCTTTCTTCACCTGGTGTTGAGAGCTGGGGAACAGCTTGAATGAATGAATGGATGGGGTGGATATCAGCTCATGTTTCCATGTCAGAGGATTCACTGATGGTTTACGCTGTTGATAAATGGGTTTATTTCTCAGTATCACCCAATGCAGCATTCTCTGCAGTACCAAAGAGGTGAGGCTGTATCTGTTTGACATCAATTGTTTCTCATTATTTCATCCCTACCAAGATCCTCACCTTCTACAAGGTGAGGGCACAGTGAAGTGAGCCCTTTGGGGCTGCTCCTTCCACCCTGCCAGGTTCTGAAACTGGGGGAGTGGTGCTGGGCACACTCTCTCCTGAGCTTTAATGTCATCTTTATGGTCAACAGTTTGAGCCCTGGTTATCTAAAAGAAATTCATGAAATATTTACATTAGCAGTGTTGTACAGTTAAGAGACACTTAAAACGTCAGCCACGTTATTTTACTGACTTGCAGCGCATACCTCCAGGTATTTGGCGTGCTCAGGGAGGTAATTTCTCTCTGGAATTTTGGTTGCACGGACATTCGTAATATACTGACTTCCACAAAGAATTGATTTCCACACAAAATTCCCTGCTTGCCTAAAACCCCTGCCCTCCAGCCACTAGCTGGCTGAATAAATATGCAGGTTTTTTTTCCTTATGAATCATCTGTAGAACGCACGATTGGAGTCTCAAGTAAAAGATCCTGGAAATAATGTGACTGGACTGCAGAAGTGTTTTGTTAAAGGAAAAGGGTCTGCGGCTGCACTTTCGGAAAAAGCAGCAGTTTTACCAGGGGATAGAGAAAGCAGTGCTTTGGGTATTGATACCTCTTTGTTGCTTGACAGATGTCAGAGATCATAACTACAGGGAACACACTTGGATGGGTCAGAAGAAAGTAATTGGTATGTGGAAGCTTTCACCTCTAGGCCACCAGGCTTAGCTTTGGTTTGGACCATCAGGGACCAAAAAATCTTTAGTGTTTTAACACTGTCCAGTGACCTATGAATGGTAGTGGTGGGTGTGAAACCCAGTCTTAGAGAACAAGGTCTGCTTTCTGCAAGAAATTTCATCTTAGACTCCCTTTGGAGAACAAGATACCTCCAGAGGGCAATTAAACTTATCTAAGAATAGACTGGAAAGGGAAAGGTTTACTGGCCTGGACTTCAGCATCAAATTTTTACACATCTAAGGTAGGTGAGAGGGATCATGCCCAGATGCACACATCAAAACTTTGCTATGTGGACACCATCCGACACTAGGCTTGGCCGCTGTTGAAATGAAGAAGGTAAACCCAGGTTTTTCTCCCAGAGTAGAAAAGCTCCTAACCCACTGTATATAACCCACATAACCCACTTGCTACAGAGTCTCTAAGTACCGAACTCCTAACTTAAGGCCAGGCAGACTTTATGACCACTCATTTTTCACCTCTTGCAATAATACAAAGAATTAAACTCTGTGATTTCTTCATTAAGAGATATTAAATGACAATACCTTACAGCACATCTTCCCATGGTTATTCACTTGCCCTGTGAAAAATAATCCAAAACAAGTCATTTACTAAAGGTCTGAGTAAGTTTAGTTGTTTCTTTTAGTTCTTTCTTTCATGACATCGTCTTCCTACTTGGAGAGGGTTTTATAGGGGTAAGAAGTTTTCCACACACATTTTTCTTATCTATATTTTAAGAATTATGGCAATATCACTTCTCTATCATTTCTTTCTTATTGCTTGGCCAACCCTTGTTGTGTGGCTTGAGAATAAGTTTTTTTTTTAAGACTGGCCCAAGGATGGAGCAAAAACAGGACAAGATTGAGGACACAGAAACAGGTATCAGCTTCTGGCAGCCACACTCACCAGAATTTGAATGGAGTTCAGCTGGGAGTTTAATTTGGGTTTTTTCTTAAATTTATTTTAATTTCCAGAAATCTGTGGTAATCTTTTTTTTTTTTTTTTTTTTTTTTTTTTTCCCCACGGTCACATATGCTTCTTTGCAGGGTAACACAGTGTGTGCTGCTGGGTACGGCTATTTCTTTCATCTCTCCCCTGAGGGACCATCCAAAATGCCTCTCCTGTCCTTCAGTGAGAACATAGCTCATTCCTGCACAAGGTACCCGGGGACTTTTGGTTAAAGAGATTTTCCTTTTATACATGGTAGTGCTAACTGTAATTGCAGGGATGAGCAGAAAGGCTTTACCTCTACATTCACGTTTGGTTTTTTTTTTTTTTTTTTGTTTTTTGTTTGGTTTTGGGTTTGTTTGTGGGTTTTTTTTGTCGTTTTTGTTTTGTTTTGTTTTGTTTTGTTTTTACATTTTACACCCTTTTAGGGTCCTTCCTGTAAGCAGAGATCTCCACAGCGGAGCAGAATCAGTGTTTGGCACCACTGTGGTTGGGGCTGTTTTGCAGGGCCTGGCTGTGAATGGTTTCCTTAGTAGTTTCAATACAGTCCTTTCTTCTTCATTCACAAACCCAGTCTGTTAACTTGCAGCATTTCCCTGTGCTGGTAACAAGCTCCTCCACTTTAGCCCCTTGTTTAAATGATCCTGATGTAGTTTAAGGTGCCACATTTAACATGTTTCCTCATCAACCATTTAACAGCACAGCATTGAAGTATGGGCTCATGTGTTGAACTGAAAGCTCGTTTTTAATTATACCAGATGTTTTGAGCAGAAAAGGGTGGCATGCAGGAGAACAGATATAGGATTTCTTTCTTACACTCCTTTGACATCATGGTTAGGTCACCATTAGAGACAAGCTTAGACAACCTGAAGTGGCATTTCTTACCCACTAATACTTTATATCATAGCAGCATGACTACTTAACCCTTAGAGATGGCTTTTGATTAAGTAGATTGAAATGGAAGACCAAGCACTTTGCAGTCCAATGGGATAAAAGATGCTGTGTGAATGTCAGACATTACATATCACAGTTATTCCCATAGCTCCTCCCTGTACTTCCCTAAACCAGAAATGACAGTAAAAAATGACATTGCGCTAAAAGTCGGCGGATGGTGTCACCTGAATTTTGAGGAAATCTGGGTATAAATCTGGATTTAAAATCTTTGAGAAGGTCAAACTAAGGACTGCAGTCAGGAACACTTATGCTTGGAGCGTACTACAAGTTAGCTGAGTCCAAGAGCTAGCAAAGCCTTATCTGTCCAGATTCATGTCAGGCTCAGCTGAAGCCACCACTGGTTGGAAGCTCATGAGCATGGTGGGGGGGTTTTGCAGAGAGCACCTGACAGTGGTCCCATACACTGGTTGTTAGCCTTCTCATGGCTAAATATGAAAATACTTGAAAAGAAATTGTAAGTATGCTCTCCCTCATGATTAGATGCCTAAAACAAACATTGCTATCCACCACTTTTTGATATTGGACTAAATGATAAAATCTCATGCAGAGAACTGTTACAGATTTAAAATGTTGGATATCAAAATGATGAATAGGAACTCGGCACTTGTGAGGCTGCCCCTCGATTCCTGTGTTCAGTTTTGGGCCCCTCACCCCAAAAAGGCCATTGAATGACTTGAGCGTGGCCAGAGAAGGGCAACGGAGCTGGGGCAGGGTCTGGAGCACAGGTCTGCTGGGGAGCGGCTGGGGGAACTGGGGGGGTTCAGTCTGGAGAAGAGGAGGCTGAGGGGAGACCTCCTGGCCCTCTACAGCTACCGGAAAGGAGGTTACAGAGAGCTGGGGATGAGTCTCTTTAACCAAGTAACAAGTGATAGGAGAAGAGGGAATGGCCTCAAGCTGCACCAGGGTGGGGTTAGACTGGATGTTAGGAAGGATTTCTGTGCAGAAGGGGCTGTTGGGCGTTGGAATGGGCTGCCCAGGGAGGTGGTGGAGTCCCCATCCCTGGAGGGGTTTAAGAGTAAAGTTGACAGTGCTGAGGGATCTGGTGTAGTTGGGAACTGTCAGTGTGAGGTCAATGGTTGGACTGGATGATCTTCAAGGTCTTTTCCAACCTAGATGATTCAGTGATTCTGTGAAAATCTGCTCATGAATTCAGGCACTTCAAAGAAACCGTGTCCTTTGCTTTCTTTCTTAAACAGGTATGGGTTGCTGGTGTACCCAGAATATTTGCCCAATAGCCCAAACAGACCTGTTCAGTTCAGCAACTTCACAGCTTGGAGCAGCCAAGGCGGAGCACAGGTATGCACTGATTGTCCTCTGTGATGCTGAGGAACTTTACAAGTATATCACCTCTACACTGACTTCATCTTGTAAGACTTCAAATAGGCCACAGTTACGGTCAGAGCTCTTGTACCTTTACGTCCATGTCCCTCAGATGGAGGCTTCTATTTTGGTAATGAAGCCAGAAACACAATTTGTGTGAGCTCTTCTTACTGCTCTAGTGCAGATTCAGTATTCCTTTCATCAACAGCCGGTGTCCTCCGTAATCATCTAGCATATGTCTGCCACTATAACCACGGAGTCATAGAATGGTTTGGGTTGGAAGGGCCCCTGAAGACCATCCAGTTCCAACCCCCCTGCCATGCGCATGGACACCTTCCACTAGATCATGCAGCCAAAAAAATCCTCCTGTTGGATCTGAGCTTTGGTAGAGGATCTGTTACCTTCATAGAGTTACTGATTTCCATGGGATTTTTTTCATCCTTGTTAAAAATGTGCACTGTTTTTTCTTCCAATTCATCCAGCTTCGCTTTCCAGCTCTGGTGGCTCACTGTTACTTGATCTGACTAAAAAAACCCCACATCACCCTTTAATAGCTGATACTTTATTCCCCATACTGGTGCTTAGTGGCTGTGATCCTCTTATCTCGCCCATGTGATGACCTGAGCAGATTGTATGTCTCCCTCTGCATGTTTTCTGGTCTAACACATCCTACGGCTCTTCCTTTGAAGGTGTCCAATTTTCCAGTGTGTTTTTTTCAGACCGGTGCATTCTCTTTCTGGATCTGTACAAAAAAAAAAAAAACAAAAAAACCCACAACAGAAGGATGTTTCGCAGTTTTGTTTTTGTGGGTTTCTCTGCTGCACTTGTAATTTCTTTGTATGTTACTGACTTAATGTACGTTAATAACTAAGTATATTGAGCTTCTTTCCATGGGCTGTCTCTAGGAACAGTCTTCTTGCTGTTAGGTGACTGTAAGCAGTATCTCTGGTTATATTCAAGGCATCTTTCTGCCACAAACATTAACTGCTTTATTCTTTTTTTTTTTTTTTTTTTTTTTTTTTTCCCTTTTTTTTTTTTTTTTTTTCCCCAGTAATAAACCCCAGAAAATTTAGAGGAGTTTTACCCTATTTCTGACTCTCAATTCTGATTTTCTTTCATAGTGTTCTTTTTTCTTTTAACGTGAAAATAAGTTAATAGAATATAAATATTTTTGTATTACTCATTGAAAGCAGAAACTAGACATTGAGGGAGACGCTCAATTACTAAATGCAGGTTCATCACTTCTATGTGGTTATACACTTCCACTTTTTGCATTGTATTATATTGCAAGGAAAGCAGTTATAAACCAAAATATTTTTATGTATTTATTATTATTAACTTATTATGCTTTTATATAGATTTTTAAAAGCAGCAACCTTGAACTCCAACATTTCTGGATTTATGCTTGCAAAGACTTTGGCATCGACATCGTAGAAAGCCTGGGAAACACTTCTGTAGCTAATAGTGTTTTAATTGGACACATCGGGCAAAAGGTAAGTACTGCAGGAACTATTTCAGCCTCTCTTGAATTACACAGCAATCCTTCAGATAGGAACTTAGAGAAATAGGAAAGCAACCAGAAGAACAGCCCCTGCTCCAAGGTAAAACTCGGATTTTAAGTAGATTGTATGTAAAGATAATTGCTGCTTCAGGATGAGGTTTGGGCACTGATCTGTTTGCTTAGTCCTCTAACTGTCTTCCACTCCTTGGAAAGATGGTGCCTGTAGCAGCAGCACCTGATAAAAGGACCCTGATTTGATGATAGAGCAGAGAAACTTGGAGCATCAGTACCGATCTCCCAGCCTGCTGGAACCAAGGATTTTGATGCTTCTGCTGGCAGCAGCAGCAGAAGAGAAATAACATTTGATCATCTGCATCACGTAAAATTTTTCACATCTTCCATTCACACCAGCTGAGGAGAAACCAGAGATTGCATTCCGCAGGAAAAATCAGCATTTTTTTCCAAATATATTTTTATTTCAGTATGGAAGTTTTGAAGGGTTTTTAAAAAGAAAATTGAAACAAGGACTCTGATTTTTCTATTTAAATATGGAATTATTAAAATATTTTATATTATAATGCATATTCATGAATATTCTTTATAAAACAATGTTGAAAAGGAAAAAGCAAAATCACAGTTCTGCTCAATTCATGAGCTGAAGGATTTTAGAACAATAAGTGTTAATTTTTTTCCCTACTCATCTTTGTTTTTTTTTTTTTCCAAGAATCACATGGCCTCAGAAATTCACAGAACCTGAATTTTTTGAGAGTAATCATAACTGTTGTTTAAATAAGCTTTTCTAACCTAAATTCCTACATACCTTTTACTGTAATAAAGAGACACCATTTAACCATACACAACTGGGTTTAGTTTAGTGATTTGAGAATAATGAGGGGGTACAACAGATTTGATTTCTATCCTAGGTAACATTTTGGTTTCCTCTGCTCTCTCATAGCATCATTGGTCCACCTGGAACACCAGCATGCTGCTTATTTACTTGAGAAGGAAAAAATGTTTTCAAAATATAACATTTATGCAGTAAAGATGATCTTCCATTACTTCTTTAGGCAGCTGGACAAAGTCCTTTGGGTGCTACCAGGTTGTTAACAGATTAATAACACGGATAACAATGGAATTTTAGTTACAACTGGCCACAGTTACTTGTTCATGCTTTTGAGGGCTTTTTTTTTCCCTGCTCAGTTTTCTGTTGTTTATGAAATTAATTTTCTCTCTGAGTGGCAGAAAAAGAGTTTTAAATGAGTTTTCTTTCGAAGCTCACGGAAAGAAACCTCCGTAGCAGATCTATTGAAAATATGTATCTCAGATTTAATCCTCGCCTCACCAGTCCAACCTTGCAGCATCCCAATGACACAATTAATTTCTCTTGGACAGCAAAGGGTGGATATCTTTGTTTTTGCTTTGCAGGATCCATGGAAGGACTCCGATGTTGTACTTGTTAAGAGATTTAGAGGCACTCAGCTGTGCCTTGTTTCTTGCAGTACCCCAGGGGGGTGATTATCTTTGATTATCTCATGATAAGAGCCTCCTTGTCATAATTTACATCTTAATTTATGTAATCCTCCCTTTAATAATGATGTCTCTTTAATATCAATTAAAACTTTATGACATTAATTTAATGGGAACCTTGGATGTTCCTCTCTGCTAGACTTTCCAGTTTTTGAAAGACGTGCTTTAAAACAAGATTGTTTTCTGGAAATATCAGCATTTAAAAATTTGGGCTTTGATCAATTAAAAATATTAGTGGCAAGGCTAGATCTAGGGCCTGTAAAAGCCAAAAGACTTTCACTAGTTTCCTAGATGTTCAGCAAGCCTCTTCCATACTTTCATAAAGCAATTCATTGCCTTTGTGGAGCCAGTTGAGGAAAATAATTTCTTCCTGAAAAAGCAGGAGGTCCGAGAGAAATGACACACACAGGGGAGGAATCATTGTCTCACACCCTTCTTCTATTTAATATTTATTTAAATCAAATATTTTATTTTTTTTTTTTTAATATAGAAATGGGAGTGGTATGGAGGAACAGGCAAGTGTAAGTAAAAAAAACATAAAGTCTTTCTGGCTGATGCATTACCAGAAGCCAGGGATTTCTGTTTAGCAGTGACTTGGAAGGAGTCAGCCCAAGAACCAGGACCATCACTGCAGGTGTTTTGGTCTTGGAGTAAAAAAGGTGATGGAGCTTCTCTTAAGACTGAAGATAGCACCATGTCTTTGAAGTGATAAACTATTTAGAAAAGTCCATTTAATTCTACGTGTTCAATTAAAGAGGATATTTTCACAGAGGGTGGATACCTCAATTGATTCTCTACTATGGCTTTTGGGAGTTGTTCTACAAAAGTGTTTATTGGCCTCAGAAATAACACCACGAATTTCTGACAACCCTTTCCCCTCCAGGCTACCCACTAGCTCTGAGTACATCCTTCTTCCCAGCCTGTCTCCAAGATAAAACGTCAGAGAGATGTACACATCCCATGTGTCATGGCCTACAATCACCACAAAATCGAGTTTTTCCATTGTGTTTTCCATCACTTGTGGGTTTTTGCTCTTTCTTTTCATGTCCTATGTTTTCTCCTGTTTCTCACTGATATACTTAACTTCTTGTTGTTCTGATGGACCCTGCAGTCAACCAGAGCTTTGACGAGACCCTAGTTTAAATGCTTCCCCCCATCCGCACAGAAGAGCCCTGAATCTCAGCAGTCAGGTTTTTCTTAGAACGTAAATTAGGCTGATCAGCTTTGTAGAGTAGGGAAATTTCCTGCCTGTTGGACAAGACAGGGCAAAGTAAAAGGCACCATAAACAAATCTGCTCATTGTGCCTTCCAGGTGGATTCTTTCTGCCCAGGGAATGTGCAATTTCCTTTCCCTTCCAATGTCCAACTTTAACTAATACACAACAACCCGGGCAAAGCAAACAAGGAAATCACTACCCTGAATGTCATACTAGTACATACTGCAAATGGTGAATTAAACAGATGTTACTTGTCAGAATTTGCCAGGCAATAGCTTAGATCTGCCCTTCGAACAGCACACATTGCCCCACAACCGTGGGCTTGAGTGCAATCACATCCCTGTGTCCTAGCTGCTGCATCCTGGACTCATTACATTTGGAGAAATTCACATGGTGATATGTTTCCCAGCGCTCTTCATTTCTTCATTGCAGGATAGGACCTGTATGTCAGCAGGACTGAAGTCTCCCCAAAGATACCAGCTGTTCATCTCCAACACAGCTTTCAGGAACTTTGATGTGAACACTTGCACAGCGATCAGGGCTTGTTCTGGCTGTTACCGAGGGCAAGGTGGGTATTTATTTCGCAGGGTTTCCACGGTGCCTGACTTCCTCCCATTTCAGATCCAGATGTTTAAAAGTACATAGTTTCCACAGACGACCATTGCTAGATATTTCAGCTGAATCCTGTAAAAGCACCATATTCTGATGAAGATCACTGGCCCCAGTTTTGCATCTGTAATTTTATCACCATGTTTGCTGTAGGTGGAAACCAGCTAGGATTGGAGGTATTTGCATACCTGCTTTCCTTAGGTTTCATAGCACTAGATAGGGTATAGACACAAGAAGTGTCACTCAATACTTCACTTCCCCAACTGGGACACAAGGATAATAGCTCTTCCCCATTTTCAGGGAGGTGGGGCATAAGACGACAATATGTAGATGCAAGATAAATACTCTATGTGATGTGCAGCTCAGATGAGCTGAGAAAATCCCTGAGCTAGGATTGCGGAGATATGCATAACAATCAGTCCTCAGCAATACTCAACCTCTTTAGTGTGCATTTTGCTGACATTGCTGGAGGGCTGAACCAGACCCTTTGGCTGCTCTGCTCTGCACAGGCTGAGGTTAGGTTGCAGGTTCTCTCCAATCTCCCTTGCAAATAGCTTCATCACCTAGTTGAAGCCACATACCACACATATTTTTAAGACAAAGATAGCCTTATTTTTTGCACTGATTTCATTTTTTCAGTGGAAGGGGTCTCTATACGCGGACTTGTTACTGCTTTTTCATTTTGGGAGGTAAAATTTCAAGAGGGATGATTTCTTTAATAGCTATGACACAACCTTGCAGAATTTCCTACCTCAGGCCAGCCTAAACCATAGGTGAATTTGCCTAAGATAACATATAAACTAAGCATCCTTTTGAACTTTGAAGAGGTACCCAAAGGCTCTTTGAAGAATATCCCAACTGCATTTATCTCTTAAATATATTTATATATAAAGTTATACTGCCCTACAATAACATAACAGAGAAAAAGACTTCAGGAGGTGAGATCAAAGGACAAGGGGAACAGTAAAATCTGACTCAGAGAGTCTACGACTGACAATATCATAGTCAAATAGTAACCAAATGTGGTGCATGAATGCTCATGCCAAAGCTGACTTGTTATGCTGCATGGGACAATGATTTTCACTGAATCACAGGATGGTTTGGGTTGAAGGGACCTTTAAAGACCATCTAGTCCAACACCCTCGCAATGACCAGACACATCTTCAACTAGATCAGGTTGCTCAGAGTCCCATTCAACCTGACCTTGAATGTTTCCAGGGATGGGGCATCCACCTCCTCTCTGGGCAACCTGTGCCAGTGTCTCACCACCCTCATAAAGAATTTCTTCCTTATATCTAGTCTGAGTTTACCCTCTTTTAGTTTAAAACCATTACCGCTTGTCCTGTCACTACAGAAACTACTAAAAAGTCTGTCCCCCCCTTTCTTATAAGCCTTCTTTAAGTACTGGAAGGCCACTATGTAGTGTCCCCAGAGCTTTCTCTTCTCCAGGCTGAACCACCCCAACTCTCTTAGCCTGTCTTCATAGGAGAAGTGTTCATCCACGTGATCATTTTTGTGCCCTCCGCTGGACCTGCCCCAACAGGTCCATAGCTTTCCTGTGCTGAGGGCTCCAGAGCTGGACACAGCACTGCAGGGGGGGTCTCAGCAGAGCAGAGTAGAGGGGGACAACCACCTACCTTGGCCTGTTGGCCTTGCTGCTTTCGATGCAGCCCAGGACACTGCTGGCTTTCTGGCCTGTGAGAGCATGTTGCTGGCTCATGTCCAGCTTCTCTCAATCCCATCACTGCCCAGCCTATACTGGAGGTTAGCCCAGCCCAGATGCAGAACCTTTTCTGACACTTCTGGAAATATTAATGTGTTTAAAAATCTTCCTGTGCTTTAGCTAGCATGAGTATTCTTTTTTTTTTTTTTTTTTTTTTTTTTTTTTATACCTCCTTTTTGTAGCTATCTGCATTACAGTAATGAAAAGATCCTCCAGCCACACTTTTCAGCCAAGGTTTTATTGTGCCAAGTGTTGTACATATGCACACAAGTAGATTTACACGCACACATAAACAGTCCTTATCACTAAAAATTTTATCTTATACACAAGGCAGAAAGGATCTATAAGAATCACTGTTTTGGAGACTATAAGTTTTTGGCAATAGAAGTTGTGAATAAGCATTTGGAGTCACTAAGGAGATGTTGATCAGGAGCAACACCTGGGTCAGAGGAGTCTGTAACCACAAGTCCTGTCACAACAGGATTCTGGACAGATGGGACCTGGCCAGATCACATCAATGGCAATTACTACAACCATCTTCCTTTATTTTCCTGACTGCCCTTCTCTTGTTGACTTAGTGGGCATCTTTCGAAAGCAAAGGTGTGTTACTTAATCTCCTTTTCTCCAGAGATGCCTTTAAGCCTATTACTTGGTCAGTCTCTGTTTCTGAACTACTGCTTGTTCCTCCCAGGTGGGTTCACAGTGAGAGCTGAACGTTTGACCTTCATCAACTCACCTTTCCAAGTGTCCTTCCCTTTTCCTCACTCTGCCATCCTTGAGGATCTCGACGGCTCTATCACAGGGCAGAAAGGAAGCTGTCTCCTTCCTTCCACAGATATCCTTGTGGTATCTTGTACAGCCAGCGCCAACTTCAGTCAAGCTTCTGGTGGCAGCGTTTGTGGCAGTGACCTTGTTTTCCACCGTATGTCTCTTCATTTGTAAGTAACCTTTTAACTTCCAAAAAATCGGAATGGACGTCGCTTACTGTGTTGTGTATTGAGAGAGATGCTGAGTCTGAACACAGGTCCAAGACTCCTGCCTCTCTGCTGGTTTCTAAATTAGGTCATCCTGGTTTTGGACAGGAGAACTTAGCTGTATGGACAACACAGGGCAGTCTTTGGTCTATATTTTATTTACTTGGGCCTGCCCAAGTTCATTTTTATCTGAGGTTCTCAGCAAGATGCTTGTCTTTCTTATCTTGGTTTCCTTGGTTTCTTGCCTTGATTCTGGTCCTGAGACGATTCTGACAGTGTTAAGTGAGCCTTTAGGTGGAGGTGTACTGCTATTTTGTCACTCTTCAAGTACCATTTCTTTGTAGAAATGAGAATCCAGCTCAAGTTAGACACTGACACTCAGCTGTTCCAAGTGAGATCAGTGGTCAAGTCCCAGACACAGTCAGAGATTTAGTGGGCAAATTATGAACTTTGCCAAGATTTTCTGAGTGCTAATCTACAAAATACTTCCAGATCATGAGAGAAACAACCCCATTGATAATAAAATGCAGTTTAAAACTAGAAAAAGTTTGAATTTAATAATACTTCCCAAGAATAAGTGATTACGAATGCGGTGGCTTTTCATGTCTTAAGCAGAAAATCTTTGTAAACTGATTTCATTACTATGTTAGTTTCATAAACTATCAGATTCATGTATTATGTTTTCTACTAAAACAGGATTCAACATTTTATGTCTTCATGGGCCCATGTCTCATGCAATGAACAGCTATATTGTACAGAAGATATAATAAGTTCATGATATATTTAATTAAAAGAGAACTTTTCAGTAGATACATTTCTGCCATTCCGCTGGAGCATTTCCTTTCTTAGCCACTTCACCGGGACTCTCTGGTCTTTCATTTTGCTGTTCTTTTCTAGCTCTGAGGTGAGTTTAGTCAATTCAGATCATGAAACCTTATTAAGACTGACCCAGACTCACAGCCTAAGCAATCTGTTTCAGTCTATACAGTTAAGGATTCTCATCAACATGATGGGATCAGACAACGACCAAAGAATTAAGTTTTGTTATTTTGAGAGACAAAAGTTTTTTTGGCAAATAGGTAATTGCTTTCCAAAGTAGTTAAGATGCCAGTTTCTGCTTGATTTCAATGGGCAGTTGTGATAATACCTCTGTTTATAAATGGCAGTGAAAAGCCATTTATTTGTTTTAATCTTGATAGAGGAACTCAATGCATAAATGAACAGATTACTCTATGGGTGAAAGGGACTACGATAAGCCTGTGATGTAGCTCTCAGACCTTATTCAGCCATGAAAAATTCCTGGAAAGATTTTGTGAGTGAGCGAGAAACTGAAAATTAGTGAATTCAACTTAGGTGGAAGACATATAAACTTTGATACTATCTTGAAGAACCTGTGTGATCACCACATAGATACTGACTATGTGTTCCATTACTGCTGGTGGAAACCTGGGTCCTTGACTTGATTGCCCATGGAGAGATGTTTAGTGCCATTTAAATGCCCTATGATATATCCGTGGCTTGTCACTCCATGGCAGAAGGGCAAGGATCTCCTGGAGATGTTGTGTCAGATCTGACATCTCGCACCAACCTTTTTGATTGCTTGGGACTAGCAGGACTGGATGCTTCTGCTTCTCTGATCTTTCTCTTAGGGATTGGTCAGCTGAATTGCCCTTTGGGCTTCTGCGGACTGTGCTTTTTCTAGTGACTGTAAAGGGCACTTAGTCACCTCATGCATATTTAAACAGCAGTTGGCATTTAGGTGTCCCAGTATTAAATTGAATGACTAGATTTTCCTCTACCTGTCTTCTGCACAAGTTTTTGGGGAAATACATCTGATGCAAGCACAAGGACTGTTTGTGCATGTATATACAAACAGACATATATATATATATATATATATATATATAAAGTGCAGTCTGTCTCTCTTTTTGACTTTGTTTTGAACCCGTTCCAGCTCCAGCTCTTCGCACTGTAAAGTCTCATAATGGTCCCTGGCATCGTTTTGACCCAGGACAGCTATCCCACACCCAAGGAATTTGTGGGGTACAATTCAGAGGTCAATACAACCCAAGGAACCACTTCCAATAGGGCAATTTAGAGGCCCCATGCTGTTTCGGAAGCTGAAGGAATTTTATTGTGTGGAAGTGGCCAGGCCATGCTAGCAGCCTCAAGGCCAGAGGCCAGGCCATGGCATGGGTTATCAGAGGAGGTGTAGCCACAGGTCTGTGAGTGCTTACACACTCTATGAGTGGATGACACACAGTTTTGTTGGAGATCAACCTGTCTGTGTGGGTATAACCATATCTTATGACGTAGAGTACATGTCCTTCTTGGTATCTCTTCACACTCCCAGCAAATCATACCTACTATAAATTTGCAGCAGAATGCCCCTTTTGACAATTTTTTTCATTTCCAGGTGGATAAAAGATAGTTTTGAAGAGTTCAGCCTCCTCTTGGCACTGCCTCATATTGCACCTTTGTAATAACCCAGTCCTGGTATATAGACAGCTCTTTCCCATCATCTCTGATGGCTGTAGAGTTCCCAAGTGTTGTCCCAGCTCACTTCTGCTGCTACACTTGCCTACCCAAGCTGGACTTGTTCCTGTCTTTGGGCAGCTAAAGGGATCCAGGGGAGAAATGCTCTTCGGCCAGGTACTACCACCACTTCTGTTACCCAGGGAGGACACCTGAAAATTCCTGGCATAAATGAAAAGGGTTCAAAAAAGGCTTTTTGTGATCTAATCACCACTCCTGCTTTTCTTCCCATGCTCATCTTCCCTTCCCAGTGCCCTGCTCAATATTTCACTTTCTTTTGATGTACAGGTTTGAACTATTATCTATTTTTGCTGTTTCAGGTTAGTAGTACACTGGCAGAAATCCTGAAGTGCCCTGTCAGAGGGCTGTTAATAATTCATGTCTGTCTTATAATTTACGTTTTAGAAAAAGAGGAAAAAAACCCACACCCTTCCCAAATAAGAAAAAAAAGAAAAAAAATAATAATCACATGTTCCATTGAAGGGGAAAACTACAAGACTTTCAGCTACCTGCAGGCTTTGCATGTGGTTACTGTTTCTCATAATGAAAACAAAAGTCTGCAATAAATTAAGAGCTGGGAATCATTCTGATTTAACAAAAAAGGTATAGAAGACAATATATAACTGTGCTAGATGTCTTTCTGGACCAGCTGACTATGATGTCCTAGACAAATCAATTCACTTCCTAGTGTCTATTTCCCTTGTTTATATGGACCACATCTGTGGGTCAGCACTGTGTGGGTGGATGGAGCTTCTCACAACATTTCCTGTGGTCTGATTTTAGTTCTTTTGGATACTGCCACAATGTAAATGTTAATAATTCATGATAGCTAATGTGCTCAATACACCTTGTGCCTCCTCACATCAAAAGGTGGTTAAGGAACAAGTACAAACAGTTCATCTTCATCATTGTTGTTAACTCTGGAAATGTTTGAGACCTGGTCTAAAATTTGTCTTCTCAGGAAACGGCTTAAGAATTTTAGATCAGTCATATCAATGACTTCTCAATCAACCTTTTATTTCAAGCAAGTACCCTTTCTTTCCCTTCTTTATTATTCATTTGCATGTGCTGGGAGTCAACTTACATCAAAGATACTTGGCAGTCTGGGTAGCAGAAGCCAGCTGTTAGCCTGTCCTCTTGAGGACTATGTACTTAACAGAGTAACCTGAGAGACTGTGAGCATCCTCTCTGTGCTGCTTCCAGATCCTCTCTCCTGAGTAGCTCCTACTAGCCGAATCACCATCCTGTTAAGTTGAAAGACTGTCAGCATGCAGCCAAGTAAATGAGATGAGTCAGAGTCTTCGGTCACATGGACAGAACTCCAAAAGGGACCCGGTAGAGGTAGAGGGTGGGGAATGAAAGGAGCTGGAGGAGGGGAAGAATGAAAGTAAGTTAATAAAACATCCACAGCATGACCAGATGATGAGGGGGTGAGGGAAGAGGAAGAAAGGTGAATTTTGTCCAGATGTATTTGAAAAGCATTTGAAATAAAAAGGAAATAGTTTAGGATTAATACAACAAAATATGACTGGAAGCAACTGGCAGAGTTTGAGCAGAGAGAATAAAGATAGGTGGGCGACAGGAAAAAATTCCCAACAGTGCAGTGTTTGGATTCATCTAATCTCAGTAAAAAGATTAAAGGTACTGTTGTTTGGCTTTCTTTAGTTTCTGATGAGCAAAGAATTAAAAATCACTCTTGAAGAATTCTTTCTGTTGTCCCTTACCAGGCCCTGGAGTATGTAGCCTGTCAGATCTCTGACTTGCTAGTTGTGCTTTCCACTTTACCTTAGGAAGGCGAGGGTGCTGTCAAAACCAGGGTGAAAACCAGATTACAAACCTCTGAGCCCAGATCTTAAGCACTGAACCCACAGTTGCTGATCATCAGGCCAGAGTGACAGCACAAGAGTGTCCTCACTGTGGTGTGAAGTCACATCGTACGAGGAGAAGTTTTCAGGCAAAGGCAGTAAACCAGTCCCATCTCCTGTGCTCTCCCTTGGTCTGCAGTGCTGCATTCTCTGTGCTCCTCAATAAAAAATGTGAGGGGCTCGAGATGGTGGGTTTTTTGTTTCCCCTGAGTTTCAGGGGTGGACTCCAGCTCTGAAACTCTTAAAGTCTGAGGCAAACGAATTTTGGGAGGGGACTCCTAGTATGGCAACCTCTTTCCCAGCAAGCTCAGGTTCATTCCCTGACCCTGAGGAGAACTGCCAAGGCTTGGCCATGGCCATGTTATTAACCTTAGCCTCCACAATATCAGGGAAGTTGCATCAGTGCTACATTTTAGGAAAGATCCCTTGCCTGGGGGCTGCCTGAGATGAAGCTGGTTGGTGCAAGCTTAAAACATGTGGGGGACCATTTTAATTAAGTTACAATGTGGGTAATTGTCTCTTTATATTTGTGCTGTTTAATTTACCAGAATATATGTATTGGCATATTTCTCCCCCCCCACCCCAAAATGTAGATAAAAACCCTTTGAAGACTTTTTTTTTTCTTTTCTTTAAAAAAACCCCAAAAAACAAACAACCAAACAAAAAAAAAAAACAACAGAAAACAACTATCTTGAGTATTGCTTGGCTCTGTCCTGAACTGCTTCACACAGCAGCTTCCAGGAAAACAGGGACCTATTTCCAAGCTTGCTTTGCTGTAACCAAAGCCTTCTTCATGCAGTCCAGTTGAAAGTTAAACTAATGTGTCACTTAAGCACCCTTTAAGAGGGTTTTTATGTCTTTTAAAAATGTAATTGAAGCTTATAAAAGTCTTTATAAATTTATATGTGAGAAAGTTATTGAGTAGTCTGAAGAACAGCTTATGCCATGGCACAGCACAGCATGGCTGCAGGCTAGATACGGCTGCTCCAAATGCCACCGCTACCCATATTATCATGAAAATATGAATCTCTATTAATATTAAAACAAATTTTCATTAAAAAATTGTCATAACGTGATTAAGTGACTTTAGAAGTTTCTTCACATTATGCATAATTTTTACAAGAGGAGAGCATTAGAATAATCGGCAGCCAGGCAGCACCTTGCGGCAAAGGGGACTCCAAACCCTTCGCGGCTGCGCACACCAGAAGGAAGTTTGCCTCTTGTTCCCTTTCGTCTGCTTTCCCCTTCTCGCTGCAGAAACCTGGGACTTGCTCAGCACCAGTCTTGTAGTTCAAGCCTTTTATTGCTTCCCTCTTCTCTAGTCTGCTGCAGAGGAAAAGATTAACTTTCTCCTTTATAGCCTTAATTCTTAAATCTGGTCTAATATCCTCTCCCGTAGTGCACGCATTCAGTTGCTTCAAACCCAGCCGCTGCTGATGGGTTAGTGTGAAAAGAATAGCATACCCCCTACCTCCGTGTCTTTGAGTCTTGAAGAGAGTTCAAATGGTTACTAGTTTTGCTTTTCCTTTGATATTGACTTACTGTGGTGCCTTCAAGATGAACATCCACCTGCTGTGAAACACCCTTACAATCACACTTCTTCTTTCAATGTGTACATGCTCAGTTGCTCTCCGGTCGTGTGTCCTCCCTGTGTACATGATTGTATTCACACATAGGGCAGCTTACACACTCATAACTCGGCCCTCTCAGAGCTCCCATGGCGTAACGTGGAAGGCAAATATTAAATAATTGGCTGTTGACTGTTCAGTTAACCAGCACATCGGCTAAACTTCAGAGGTTCGACTCTTATATTTCTGGCATCAGAGACATCCTTCCAAAGCAGCCAAGCTAAATCTGGTTCCTAGTATAGGATCCCTTTCCATTTACTCTGGAACAGTGTAGGATCCCTTTCCATTTACCCATGTACCCTGGGACACATTGTCATAATGTATTATTAGCCCTAAAATCGTGTTATTTTGTAGAGGATTGCAAAGTGGATTAAAACCATGCCTAGAGTACCTGTGTCCAGATTTTCAGACCCACTTTGGATGCCTTAGAACTCTGCCTGACATGGAATAAGTGGAGTGACAAAGTGGCACTCTGCAGATACTTGCTATGCTTACACTGCACAGATGTTTGAACTGCTTGCTTACCAGCCACTTTCCAGCTCAAAATTTGTATCTGATTTTAGTTTTCCTTAAAATATCAGCCTGTAAAATATAGGAGCTGTGGAAGTGATTTAAGAGCAGGGTGGAGTTAGGAAGCCTGAGGTAGTAAACTCAAAAGCTACTTTAAATGAAGCCATCTCAGCTTGTCAGTCACAACCCTCTCTGCTCCCTGGAGATGATTTCAGCTCTTCTTTTACTTCAAATTCAGAAGGCCTATTGCATAGTGGCTGCTCAGGATCAGGGACAAAGATCTAGTTCTTTTCAAAAAGACCCTTTCATGCAAAAACTCGCTGATGGTAAGAGTTCATAATACAAGGCAGATTTGAATGATGTCCTTGGTCTCATGACAGAGACACACATTTATTTAAAACAACTGAAAAGTCTTAATTCTTGGTAATTAAAATAAAATGAACCTGGTTTTGGCACAGCATCAAACCTGTAAGGTGTTCGGTATGGTCATAATTTAGAATTAGCCTCCATTTGGGTAACGGTAAATAGGACTGTTGATACTTGGTGTCCCATTTGAAGTTCAGTCCTATATTGTATTAGAGAGGGATAATCATGATGGATTATTACACAGATGTACCAAACAGAAAGCATTTAGAGCTAAACACAACGTCTGCCTTCATACACAGAGATATGGACCCTTAGGATAAGTAAGTTAATGGTAAACATAAACAGGAGAGTTAATATTTGTTCTACTTGATGTTGTTGATTGGTTTAACAAATCCTTTGTGGCCCATCTACGTTGAGCAGTTCTGCGCAATGCACTTGAGCTAAATTACATAACAGCTTATACAATCACAATTGGTAAATTGTGGCTCAGGCTGTAAAGTCCTATCCAGTAATCCTGCCATATTTCTAAAGCAAATTGCCCCTTAATTGAAACCTGCTTCAATATAAAAATACAGCCTTTTCAATGAGTCATCCTTTTTTTTTTTTTTTTTTTTTTTTTTTTTTTTCTTTTTTTTTTTCCTCCGTACACTTTGTAAAGGCTTCCAGCAGTTTAAAGTGAGGGTTAATTTTGCATTAAGACCATTGCCTCCTAGTTTCTTTCAAATAAAGCCAGGGGAAGTTCAGGGGAAGGCTCTTTCCTCTGATAATGAAGCTCTCCATGTTAATGATGCGTGCAGGCTCCCTCGGATCCTTTGAATTAGAAATACTTGTGTGCGTGCGTGCTACTCTGCTTCATTAACATTAAGGAGAGGTAGATTGGTGGCTATTTAGGGCACAGTGAAATCGCTGGCTATTTAGGGCAAATGGAAATGGTGCTAATTGTGGCTGGTAATTCCATTAGTAGGGTACTTCCATTTTGGTGTCTGTTTGGCGTATAGGTATAAAAAACAAGCACGCTGACATTCTTTCAAGGGGAACGTAGACACTCAGGCTCGTTGTTGTCTTGTGCCAGTTAACTTCCATGTAGAGATGCAGTTTCTCATGCTCCCCAAATTTTTGGTTTGGTGTGCTGGCACTCAGGAGTAAGATTTGTTTGTGGGTGGCAACATCTTGAGCAAAGTATGGAGGCAAGGTCACGGCGTTCCAGGTGCAGGAAAACCCAGAGATTTCAGGCTATAAGAAATCTGTCCCCTTTCCTTCCTGGATCATGAATAAACTTACAGGTGAAGGTCAGGGAATCCAGACCATCATGGTATAAAACCACGCAAAGCCTTCTTTCTCAGAAAGGCTCTCTGACATTAAAAAAAATGGCATTTTCAAACAAAAGATTCTCCAATGAAGGCTCCCTGTCTCTCAATCACGAAGTCTGAGAACAATTAACTGAAAAAGAAAGTGTCTGAAGCAGCGAAAAGTCTATCCTAGCTTTGAAGTCTAGGACTTGTCTGTTATAAGGAGGTATAACTGGGAAAGATGTATTTCATTTAACTGTAGCCATCTGGAAGTTAGCTGTCGAGTTTAAGCTATTTATTTGGGGTGCTATTTATAACCTTTTGTCAAGATTGGTGCCCAACAGAGTTGGATTCACACAGTTCACATTCACTAGCTAGTGAATCTACAAGGTTAATGTGGAGTTGCCACCTAACTCTCCGACAGATCAGTCTGGTGACATGTATCCCTCCCTGTATCCCAGCAGAATTCCCCCTTCCAGCTTCTCTTCTCTGTTTTTAAAGCTTCTTGGAAGTACTGGGGAGAAATCTCTGAGAAAAGTGATTCAAACTGTCTCATCAGACTTCTGCAGTGATGAAGAGTAAAATGAGTAAAGAACAAAACCACGTGGATTTGTCTTGCACAGAGGATGGGTCTGAGTCTCCGTCACTTGCTGTAACTCAATAAAGCAATTTCTGATGTGCAGGAGAGTTTAATGTTGCACCACATTACGTGTGGTGTGCTTCTGCTGCTAGAAATGGTTTCCTGAATACCTGTGCAGGTCCCGATAACTGTGGTGATAATGTGCTTGTTGTCATTTACTTGCTTAATTAGCAGCCTAATATCCTGGTCCAGTTAATGCCTTATAAGAGGAGGTTTATTAGTAGTACGAAAGCTGTTTAAGCCTTATAAACTCCTTCCAGTCGGTTTCATTGGTCTGCCAATATCTTCCGGTTGAGTGATTCTCTGCTGATTCACACTTCTGTTTCTCACTGTTGTTTCTCAGCTGTGTGTTTCTGGGTATGCAGAAAGTCCTTTGCCAAAGTGACAGCCACCAGAATAACAGAAAAAAAAAATAAATAAAATCCAAAACCAGAACAGATTTTAAAAGAGGAAAAAATAATCTGCAGGCAATCCTCCTCCAAGATGACTGCTATTGTAATTGTGTATTGTCTCCAAAGCAGCAAAGGGAAAAAACAACCAAAAATTATAAATACAAATGGAAAAATTGCTGGATGACATGAGTTTTAGCACTGTCTGTCTTGGGTAAGTAAGCCATATCCAATCTGGAGGAGTGGGTAACATGCTGAGATGTCTAATTATAGAGTAATACTCCAATATTTAGAAATACAATCTTAGATATGCTCAAAAGGTTTGTGTGTTTGTTTTTTTTTTTTTTAAGATTAGTGTCAGTTCAAATGCCAAAACTGACTAAGTGGACTAAAGGTGAAACTGCCAACTTGCCTAGATCTTGCAGAAACATTTGATTCATGTGTAAATCTGCTGCATCCATCTTTATGGCAGAATCATGGCCCCAGGGTACCTTGGCAAGACAAAAAGGCTTCTCCACAGCTGAGAATTAGATTTGCAGTCCTGGGATGTGGATCCTGAGCAATTCCCCATCTCTAAGGTGAAGAATGAAAGAATCAGGAAAAGACTTGTGGGTTGCAGTTGTGCAGCTGAAACCCCAATATTCTTCCAAGCATATCTAGTGTTGGCAGGCCCAGGGATGGGAGGTGTTGGCGATGATGGGTAAGACCCTTGCTAGAATTTTGGGTTTTTCCATCAGAACTCCTCCTGTACCTTTAGTGGCATAAACAACCCTGCACCAATCCTTTTGCAAGCCAACTGGGATCACCCTCAGGGTGAGGTATAATCTCTGCCAGTTGCTACTGAGAAGAATGCCACAATGAGATGGATTAAATTCTCGGACAAATTTAAGCAGTCTGTGCATGTGTGTGCGGTAAGGGGACAGGGAGAAGGTGCTTAGGCTAGGATTTATTCTTCTTGGGCTTTGATATCAAAATGCAATTTCTAATGTGCAAGTCTTGTCACCCAAATTCATTCAGGCCACGGAGAAACACCAGCTCCAGAGGACATTTTAGCCTGCCTCACATCTGACATTCTCTGGAGGAGCATGATGCTTCTTGTTGCCTCTAGAAAGAGAAGAGACCTTCCCAGTCTCATTCCAGATGTGAAGTGGTAACACAGTGTAGCTAAAGAGAACATAGTTTCAACCATGGTTTCCATCAGTTTCAAGAGGTGTTGCAGGAATGGAAGATGCTGAGGACCAGAGGTAACATCTTTGTTTTGAAGAAGCAGCTTATGATCAGGTGTCCCTGATCAATCAAACATGAAGAGACAGTGGATGTTCAGTGTTTGAACATCGGAAGGATTAGCTGCAGTTCAGCTTTATCTTTTCCTTCGTGTAGTTTGTTGCCTTCACCAAAGCAGTTCCTGAAGTATTCTGTATCTCCAGACCCAAATAATCAAGCTCAGTTTAGCATAATTTGAAAAAAAAAAAAATATGTGCAGGAAAAAGACAGACCCTGCCTCTGGAAAGGAAGTCAAGGTGGTTTGTTATACCCATCCCAGCTACACCGTGTTATTTCCTACTTTTAGTAGAGAAAGGACTCCAGAGGCCTCAAATCTAAAAGGCTTATGCCCACTCATGATACCATTATTACTGTTGAACTGTTCAGTGAGTTTTCTCTAAGTTGGACAGAAATTAGGAGTGCAAAGTTCTAGTGAAAAAGGGGTCTGAGTTCTCATTTGGATGCTCAGAAGAACTGCTGTACTAAATGTTCACCCATTTTGTGACGGAATTCATCAGTTTGCAGCAGCCCCAGCTTCGTATCCTGGGTGCAGAGCAACTTTTAAAATTACACAGGATTTTTACACTTTCAGCCTTGATGAAACTTTTGACCACTCAAATGTGAGAGAATAATCAGAAAACTATCACGTTTCACCAAGATGAAGATCCTAAAAGTTGAACGTGAAGGTCATGAGTCTGGTGGATGGAGAGATACTCTGACAGTGAAGGAGTTGGTACCCTGGCTCTGGCCATTGCTCTGCTTTGGCACAAGCTTTGCTCCTCTGTGCCTTTATTCCTCCACCCTTTGTCTCTCTTTCCCTCTTTCTCTTTTTATGGCACTTCAGGCAGAGATCGTTTCTTACTGTAATTGTAAAGATCTACACAAATGAAGTCACATTCTGAGAGAGAGACAGCTTGTACTACTGTAATTCAAATAAAACCAGAACTGTAAATGTTGAAAAATTACAGAGTTCAGTGAAAAAAATGTGATTTTTTTTTTTTTTTTTCCTCCAGAAAAGACGCTCCAGACATTCCCTATAATTTAACTGTGACCGACAGTAGGAATAAGACAACCACAGTCAATTACGTCCCTGATACTTTATCAAACCTGTATGGCTGGATGGTTCTCCTTTTGGATAAAGAGACTTATGCATTGACATTTGACAACCCTTCGGTCAGCAAACAGCTCCAGGTAATATGGGAATTTTTTATAATTTCAAAATTATATTTGGAAGAGATAATTATACTCTCATCTTTCTGGGCGAACAGAGAGAGAGGAAAATAAGTGTTAAGTGCACTGAGGAAATGTCTGTATATTTATATGTAGGGCTTAGATACGATGACCTGGTCCCTGAAGCTCTCAACAGTAACTTGGAGCAGGAAGATGATTTTGGATGTCTTAGATGAAAGTTCAGTGTGGTGCTTAGGAATCAACAAAATTATTACTACCTTAAGACGTACTGAAACATGGTTTTCAGAAGACACTGTTCCTCTGCACCTTCTCCAAGGTGATGAGGGGAGCTGATTTTGTCTGCATACACTGTCACCTTCTGCTGAATTTTACGTCTCTCTTCCATGTTTCCAATGCACATTTTGCAAAAGAATATGCTGCCCGTGAGGAGCACCATCCTCTTTACCCCTTTATACCACACTCCGTGGAGCTCTAATCACAGACAGAGGCATGTTTATTTTGGTTCCCTCTTCTCTAGTATTCAGTGACATTTAGCAACTTCACAACTGGGAATTACTTGCTGGTGGAACACAAGGATCTTCCTGCCCATCCTGAGGTTGTGGTGTCCTGTGGGACACGGACTGGACAGCCACTCCAATCGCTGCCTTCGTACGAACATCATAGGAGCTGTGACTGGTACCTTGACAGCAGACTGAGGAAGATAACCTATTTGGGTAAGCACAATACGAGGGATGCAATATGCCTTTTTGTTCAAGAACAGTGACAGAGCTGATGTCTTTTTAATTTAAACCTCCAAACTACATAAGATCTCAGGCACAAAGCCATCGTTCAGTGGTTTTTCAATAAGTAAGAGGTCCTTCAAAAAAGATGAATCAAATAGGTAAATGCATGCACATCGGGTCCATCTCTATCTGATCTATCTGATGCCTGATCTATCAACAAAAGGAATGGATCATAAATAGTGGGTGATGTGACATCAGTTGAATTTGAACTGGTGTTTTGGAGAGGAAAAAGCATTAAATTCCACTAATGATCTCTGTTGTCAGCTGGTCCCACATCACATGTATCATTAATAAATCATGTGCAATCTCTCTAGGCTGAGCCCACTGAAGGCAATAGGATTACTGTGTGAGAATTTTTCCTGTGACTCTAAACTTTGAAAGACACCTTTACATCTGAGTTTGTTGTCTTTTTTTTTTTTTTCTTTTTTTTTTTTTTTTTTTTTTTAGCAATTCAGATATTTACGATATTCAAATGTCATTTATTCTTTTAAATTTTGGACATTTTCTGCAATTCCCGTTCTCATGCAAACGATTTTATAAGGGTCTAAGTTCTATATGTAATAGGCAAGGTAAAGGTTGTTGCCATTATTAATAACAGTAGAATCAAGAATCACAAAAACATTTCAGTGCCCTTGAGAAGTACAGTTTCTCTTTCATGACTTTTACAGGGAAGCTAAACTATAAAGATACTGACTTTCATAGTAACAGAAAATTTTGTCACTGATCTAATCCATTAGTTTTAATGAATTTCTCTTGATTAACACTGATGAGATGACATTCAAATGGCTTTCTCATGTAGGATCTGTTTAGGAATGAGCAACCAGAACAGTCGGTGGGACAGTGGAGTGGAAAACACATCTGGAATGAGGGTAGGCAATCCACTGAGCTTAGTCTGACAGCAATGAAAATCATCCAGTGCACCTTTGAGGAGAAATGGTGACGCCCATACCTTAACCTCAGTCTGAGGGTGACACTTGCTACATCCATCTCTGGTCCTGTGGCTAACTGGTGTTGCACAGCTTGTGTCCATACAGCTTAACATTTTATCTCTCAAAACAGGCTGGATGCACCTAGGCTTCAAATTAGGAAAGGTCCCCGTCCTGTTCTAACTCCCAAACTGTAATGATCACCATCTAGGAGAGTGCATTGGTCTGGGCCAAAGCTGCGCCAGCAACTTGGCCAGCAATATAGTCATGTAGATTATTGGCGTCCAGCTCTTAGTTCCATTTCCTGGCCCTATTTAGATATAGCATGGAGGTTGGCTAGTGTAAGTGTAGCCTTGCCCAAGGTCACGCCAGGTATCTACAGAAAGAAGAAATGTGTTTTTATTATTTGTTTACCAAACAGTGTAAATTTGCTCTTTCATATACAAATGTCAACTGTTTTACAGTTTCTATATCCTGAATGACACTTTCATAAACAGGGCAGCATAGGAAAGCTCAGAAGATGACACCTATATCTTGGCCTCTTACTACTGTTGAAAATAAAGGAGATGACAGTCTTGGGAAGACTGGGACAAAGTGGTCTGGCGGGCATATGTCACTCTTGTATCATAGATATTTTCATGTCCCTCTTTTGCCTTCCTTTCATCTTGATTTTTACTGTATGATGAGCTCGTTGTTTCTCGTTTTAATACAGAGAGGAACAATCATCCAAAGTACACCAGGGGAAATTTATGAAAACACCTAACATGTATAATTCATGCTGTGAACATTTTCAGCAAGGACATTTATATCAATGAGATCAATAATTCAGCGTCAGGTACCTAATGTCTAATGCGGTTGGTAAGGTAAAAGTCTGAAACAAAGCAAGCAGATTTCCTAGCCCTGGTGTGCCGTTTAATTTCTCTCTTAATCTCCGCTGTGCAGTCTGAGAGGGTGAGGATAATTAGCCATCAGAGCAGACTCATGGCATGTGGTGGACTTTCCATCATTCAGGGTCCTTAGATGATGCTTGGCTGTCTTTTCAGAGAAATATGCTCCAGCTCTACGAGAAGCTCTTAGAAACCTCATGAGGCGAGGTTCATGCTCTGTAGGAGGTCAGAGAAGGCTGCCACAATAGTCCCTTCTGGCCCTGAAAACCCACCAGTCCATCCACTGACCCGGAGAGGACAATGTTTAAAGGTCTGGCCTTCAGAACATGTTCCCGCCTAAGTCTGCAAGCTGTTTTTTGTGGTTTTTTTTAATTTAATTTTATTTTTTATTTACATTTAACTATATGAAATAATTAGCCAACTAATTAATCCCGTTTACAAGCTTTGTCGGATTCTTCAGCTGTCAGTCATGCCTGAGCCCGGGGCCGGCGTTGAGTCTCAGCTCCCTCCTTCATCTGACTTGGTCTCCATGGCTACAGGCTGCATCTGCTGACACCCCACTCTCTATTTACTGCTTAATTAAGAATTTCACGCTCAGCCCTTATCTGCTGCTAAGAACAAGAACACACTGTTAAGAAACTCCAAATTTAGGCTGCTGCACAAGGAAAGCCTTTCTTGTTGTCCTGACTGCGTGGAGCCTCTTTAACTACCCTCTTGGCAACTGCGCTGCCATCCTTCAATCAAAAATCATTAAATGGGGCAGAGATAATGAGCATGTAGCATATCAAAAGGAGGATGTTTGCTCGGGCTAAGGAGGAAAAGCTGTAAGGGCCTATAAGCAGCCGCCACTTCAAAGGGAGAAGGGGCTGATAAAGAGTCATTTGTTCCTGTTTGACTTATGTAAAAGGTCTGGTATGTCGGAGTCCCGTCTCGCAGACGCGGGTCCCCCCTCTCCACGCTCGTGTGTCAGCAGTCAGGCAGCTGGGCGCAAACAGCATCAGCCCAAGCATATAATCACTTGACTCCGCGCCGACAATGGGCACTTGTAGGGGGTGGCGGAGGGAGGGCTGGGGGACAATGGGAAGACAATTATTGCAGCTGCTCGGGAGGGCCATAATTCTTCCTGCAGAAAGTAGCCGGCTCTCGCAGGGCGGAGGGGAGAGCTCGAGCGTATTAGTCATCCTCTGACTTTTGGAAGCACTTCGCCGCACCGGTGGGGTTTCGACAGCTGCTGGTGTACCGCCTCTTTCCAATAATTGTACATTCTGGCAGGGGTCAACTTACTTTTGACCCTCTGCTTTTGTGCCCATCAGAAAGCCTTTTAGGGCTAACTGTGGGGAAGTGGCAGGGGGGCATTACATCCAAAATTAACGTCAGTAAATACATATCAGATGCCAGCTCATTCACGAGCAGGCTCTTGAATTCACACAGCCTTTTGCTCAGGCCTGCATGGGGGAGAAAATGGGGGGGAGAAGGGGAGGGAAAACCCCATGACTGAGAAGATATTGTTATTCAAACGAAGCGGGCAGCTGAATGAAGCCACCTTTGCCAGCACTTTGCATTGGGCTCAGGCTTTCTCCATGCCCCCTTCCATCCAAAATTGCCTGGCGTCATGCAAGTGTTTGTTTATCTTTGGGGGAGAAAAAAAGGTCTGTCTAACACAAAAGGCAATAAAATATACCGTATGGAGGGGATTAAAGGAGTTAACTTCCCCTGATGCTTTGCATGCTTGCAGTTTTGTCAATTAGGCTTGGGCATGGGACAATGCAGGGGATGCTGAATGGAGAGAAATAATTGTAATGGAGAATGTTTCTGCTGTGTGGGCTACCTATTCAATGATCCTCTTAAAGGTATTCACTGCTACCTACGTACATGAAACCCTGTTAATCAACTCACGAGTACCTTTGAAAAGAATCTTTTCAGTCAGTTTTCAGGGAATTGGACAGATAACCCTACATCCCTGCTGAATGCTGGGTGAAGAGGAGATGAGGAAGCTTGAGGCGTCCCGTACCAGTCATTTCTAGATCATCAACTTTGCTTTGACATTATTCAGTCTTTGTAGCATCATCTTGATTTTCTCTGGGGCACCCTGTGTCTTGAGAGAAGCGTTCATCAAAGGTCACTGATGGGCACTGAAATTGCTGTGCGGCTCTCTGAAACACTAATGGGTTGTGGCTCAACCATGTTTCAGGAGGTTGGTCCTAACATGACATGACCATGCTGGATTAAAAAAAAAAAAGCAACCCTTCCTGTAACGAGGGAGGTGGAGAGAAACATCACATGGGACATTTGGGATATTTTTAGGAGAAATATCCTGAGTAAATTATGATAATAACTTTATGAGCCTTTTAAGTCTGTTACAAATACGAGCATATGGTGCCACAGCGTGGTACTGCTCCTTGGTTAAGGTCTCTGGGCTATACTGGAGTTGGCTAAAAACCAGAGAGATGTTGCTTCATTTTTGTTCACTTTTGAAACATTTAAACCATTTTCTTTTGGAATGAAAGAAAGTGCTGGCTTGCTTCACCTCCAGATTTCTCTTGGCTTTTTTTTTTTTTTTTTCCTAAAATTGAAGTGCTGGACACAGAGTTTATTGAAAACATCACTGAAAGGATTATCAAACTTTTTATTTACCACCAAATACATTTTTCAGTAGACACAACTTTTATGGAGATGGGTCATCCTGCTGACTTTGCTCAAGCTACTCATGTGTGAGTTGTTAAGAGGGCCTGAGGCTCAACCTCATATTACTGCTGTGTCAGAAGCAGATTTGCAGTTTCCATAGTTCTTAAAAAAAAAAAAAATTTGATTACACTTACTGTCTTTTCTAAATTCCTATAGAATGATCTCACTTCCATTACATTCTGTGGGTTTCTGTAATTGCTTTGTACAGAACAAAAACCAGGCCCTTAATAATGTTTGTTTCTAATATTGAAATACAGAAAATAAATAAGCAAAGATATTTTCTACAGCCTTATTGCTGAGGGGTAAAGGAGAATCCTAGGTGAAAGACCTAAAGAATGGAGTTAATTTGTTACAGAGCACTGGTTGTACAGGCATGTGTCTTCCAGCTAGATAAGACTCATCCTATATCAGTGGTTTCAGAAGGTCAGTTGACCAGATGTGGGCTGCTCAGGGGCCCTCATGAAATGAAATGTCAGTTCTTAGCAAAGAGGTGCCCTGTGTAACAGACCCAAAGAGAAAAATCAACCTTCTCCTGGCAGTTGAGCTCCTGTCCTTCTGGTGTGGCAGCAGAGAGACCAGAGAATGGAGCAGTTACAGAAATAAGATGATGAAACGCCCTTTTTATAATCCTGTCTGGGCTGGTTTTTGACTATGTGATCTCTGCGGGAGGAATTTCATAACTTCGCCTCTGAAAATATTAATCTGCTGCAAGCAACAATCTGTGTCCTCACTGTAGTGTCCCCGCGATACCATATATCTGGGTACCTCTTGTCACAGATCCTTGTAGAGGATGACAAAATATCCTATCCTAGGTTCTCCAGTTTCTAGAGGTGTGTCTCACTGTAGTGTTGATTGTGCTGTCTGAAAGTTTTGATTTCCCTGTGATGTATGTTAGCCCAATTGATGTTAAATAGCATGGAGTTGCTTGTTATTTGTAAGTCAGGCTATTGGAGCCATTTATCCTAGTTTCAGCCCTTCCTAATATCCGCAGGCAAAATTCCCCGTCACTGCAAAGCTGATAAAAGACTGAGTTGCTCCTCCTTCACATTCACTCAAGGAGCCTTGAACCAGAAGAAAGTTACCAGGAGTATCGTCAAGAAGGCCTGTATTTATGATTCACAGCCCAAACATCCAGGAAGAACTGCAATAAGACAGAAAATTGATGAGCCTTATAAAGGTTTTATACAACTAAACCCTGGAGCCTTATAACTGCATTTTGCGAAGAGTCACCTTAATTCAATGTTTACTAATGACGTCCTTTGTCTGTATTGCCTGTATCTCTTCCTGTCCTGTCCAGAAACAATGATAACGTACTCAGCAGCAAAACAAAACAACCAGAAAGACTATGTTACTGCAGTCTTGATTATTCCCAAAGCCTGTACTTCGACCTGTTTTGATAATTTTTTTTTTTTTTTTTAGAATATTTGTGGAAATGGCAACATTACTGATGCACAACTGGTGCCCCCCCTGTTGACGTAAATAGTTGTGCACGTTGCAGGGCTGTGGAGAATTGAGCCCCCGATTTCCTGCACTAACATGGAGGGTATAAATGACTTCTAGCGGTTTGAACTGTCATTCTCTGTGGTTGGATGACACTTTGAACATGATAAACCTTTATCCTTGCCCTGACTCTGGACATGACTGTACTGAGTTAATTCTTAACGGTTTCTTTCTTCACTGTGTAAGGGGACTGAACCCCTTTATGAGATCTATATAACATATTGATCAAGTTTTATGTGCCCTCAGGATTTAATTAGAACATCTTTTCTCTGAACAATACAAACATCCTTAATTAGATGCTTGCATTGTAATGCCTGCAAAACTAAGCAAAAAACCACAAAAACCCAACAAATCTGAAAAAGCCCCCACATATTTATCCAAAAAAAGGATAGTGCCAGGGCGTGGTTTTCTCACTTTTCCTAAAACTCATGTAGCACCTTTGACTCCTGATTTGTCCCTCTATAAGTGATAAGAGAAGGAAGACCACCAGAGCTCTAAAAGTACCCACAGAAGAGTATTGTCTAAAAGCCACAGGAACTCTGTGTGGAAGACTTTAAATTAGCATCTTCATGTCATTCTTTCTCCTCAAAGCTTCACCTTGTGACCACCCAAAGACATGATGCTGTTTAGTTTGAGCTCTGTGTGATGATTTGGGGCAGATTGACTTGACTGATGTATGGATGAGATCACAGCTACCATTGGGAGAGACGGTGTCACTGAAGAACAGGGCTGAGGCACCTGATTACTAATTAATCAGACATAAGAAAAACCTCATGGAATCAGTTTCTATTTAATTATGGAAGCCTCATTTGGCATAGGAGCATATGCTGCCAACTCAATCGAGTGCTTTCAACTGACATCAAATAGTAATTATCAGAAAGAATCAAGTTTTTTGATTATTCATACTAATTTATTGAACACTTAAAATTAATGAACCTCAGTTATTTTAAATTTGCTCAGTTGCACTGGGAGAAAAGGAGGGAGGTAGGGAAGGATGGTTCTCACAATTTAAGAGTACAGAGACTTGTTTAAAGATAAAATAAGTAAATTACAATATGGCATGAAATCCCATCGGTGGATTGATACGCGTGTAGGGAAGTTCCTGGCATGTTCTGGAATTGAGGAAAGTTCTGACAATGGCTTAATTTATACAATTCTTCTACCCCCCCCCCCAAAAAAAAAAATAAATCTTCTGATGACATTTTAGGGGCACTGTAAGGGGTTGGACAGTGGACAGGAGATTGATGTTGGTCAGAGTGTTTCTATTTTAACCTACAGTTGTTCCAGTCTGGTGACTGAAAGGAAGTGCCTTTACATCCCACTGGAGATGAAGAGGAGGGAACCTTTTAGCTGGGTCTGAAGCAGTTTTCTCCTGCTCCTCTTAGTTTGATTTGCATTATCCTGGCCCTTCTCCTGCTGACAATATACTGGCACAAAGGTTACAACTGTGATAATTGCTTCTGACCTCTTTTCACAGTAGAGAACACAGGGTCCCTGTCTTCAGTCTATAAAGTCTGACTAATTAAAGCATCTCTTTCAGATACCAGATTGGGGG
>NW_020799097.1:4068838-4084423 GCF_003259725.1 Athene cunicularia
CCATTTAGGCATGAGCTTGCCCCTGTGTTTCCAATACCTAACAAAGTCTGCTCAAGAAGAAAAATGCCAGAATTTCCTTTACAGTGGCAGGACAGAGGTAGGTGCTTGTAGAGGCCTCCAGAGGGAGGCCCTGCCTGCATTAGTTTAGAGCTTACTCAACTTAGTGTGCAGGATTTCCCCTTGAAGGCTTTTCTTCCTCTCTTGATGGCAGAACAAACTTAGGCAATTAATTTATGACGGCTGGCTCATTAGCTGTCTAAAATACAAGTGCAAGTTAAGCACCTACATTTTGTGATCTGAATTTCTCCCAATATTTTCCTGATGCTAAGGCTTAAAAGTTTCCTTTTGGATTAAGCTGGAAAATAATTCTTTGGGGAAGGAGCAGGAGTTGCCTCGGTCACATCACGGTCAAACTGCTTTTCCAAGGCAGGTCTTAATTACCCCTCGCAAGGGGAAGACTCCTGCTTTTCTGAGGGCTAACAAGCTCCTGAGAGTTGATCACTCATTTTTAAAACTGTTTCACTTTGGGGAAGTATGGAAATTCCCATGCCCTGGGAATTCAATCTGCTTTCTAGAGCACTGGGGGAGCAAAAAAAATGCATGAGAAGAGTTGGCACTTCTTGATAGAGTTGCTTACCATTGTCATCATCTGGTTTTGCCACCAAGCACAGGTGACTGGCTTATATTTTCATTTGTTCATCCTAATTTTGTGTTCAGAGTGCTCAGAGATTTGGATGACACAAATAAAAATAATGAAGCAGTTGCTTGAGAAGCATCTTCAACAAGGCATAACATAAGCTAAGTATGACAAAGCTCAAGGTTTCCTTTGGTTTTGATGGGTCCCAAAGAATTTGAACCTGGGTGGTTTTTTGTTTTTTGTTTTTTTTCCCCATTTATCTCCCTGCCCTTTAACTCTGAAAACATGGTCCTGGGAGAGATATTTTTTTTTATTTTTTTTTTTTCCCATCAGGCAGCTTCCTTTAAGCATGGAACATAACAAAGAGCAGTTAGTGTTGCTTCATCAGTGACAAAAGGAGGATGTTAATGCCACAGATGCTCGACTATCAAAGAAATGGTAATTCTTCCAGCTACTGAAAATGATAATTCTGTCTTTGTATGTCCTGTTTTGTAGTTCCTTCTGATGCAGTCTTGAAATGGTCACGCCCAGAGACATGGAATGATGTGGAAAAAGGCTGGGGTGGATTCAACTGCAGCATCCCAGGCCCTGGGGAAGATGTCATCATCTTACCTAGTAAGGGTTAAATTTCTGTCGGGGTGTTGGGCTCTGTCTACGTTAGGATATGTATTTGTGTTTCAGTGTGGGCTCCTTGGCACTAGTGGCCATTCTAGTGTGTGCAGGACACCACATTTGTTCCTTGTCACATTGAAATCTCAGCTACAGTACAAAAGTGTGATTTTTGGAAGAGAATAATAATTGTTTTCCATTTACACATACACACACACTTACTCATGCTGATATTCTAAGTGAGGACTTTATTTCCGGAGCAGAGAATTTGCAAGACCCAGAATCACAGCTCACAAAGAGCTCATCTCTTGACCCACCTCTGTGTTTTGTGCAGGGAGCTTATTTTACATTTCCACAATTGTACCAGCTTCCATTTTATTTTCCTGGTGCAATTCCCACTATCAATGATAATCTCTCAAGCCAGTTGCCGTGGATGCCTCCTAGACATTTTAGCCTGTATTTCAACCTCAGACTTCAGTTATATTTAAATCCCAGCTCAGCTTACAACCTTATTGCATGAACAAACTTCTGAATTCTAGCAAATGTATATTAGGCAGCTTGCAATGAAATCTGGAGGATAAAACTTGTGATAACCATTTTACATGATAGCTGACCCTGCTTTGATCAGGAAGTTGAGCTAGATGAGAACCTGAGGTCCCTTCCAGACATAGTTATTGTATGGTCATATGAATATTGTGTGGTATGTACCCGACATACTCTAGGACCCGGTGCTGTCTCCTCTTCATTTGTTTGAAACCAGGTAAGTGTCTCTAGCTACCACAGCTCCACTTCTGGAAATGGGGAAAGCACTGTTCTATCTCTCTTCCTCTTCCACCTGGTTTCGGCTTATGATGTTTTTGTGGGAGGAAGTTTCTGTTGCTTTGTGTTGGCATTTGGGCATGGAGTCCTAGTCATGGTTAGGGTTTCTCTGTCCTGTGTCATTAAAAGTAATATATACACATATAATTTCAAGTTAAATTAAGAATCATGTTCAACCTCCAATAGACATTTAGTTTAATCTTCAGTACTCTGTTAAATGGGGAAAAAAATCCTATACTATTTGAAACAATGCTTTTCTTCATTTTTTTTGGTTTTTTTGGTGTTTTTTTTTTTTTTTTTAAATTTACATTGAATTGGAGTAGATAATTTCCATTTGCTGATTCGATCCCCCTTTCCTGTCAAACAAGCACAATGTGTTTTGTGCAGGGAGCTTATTTTACATTTCCACAATTGTACCAGCTTCCATTTTATTTTCCTGGTGCAATTCCCACTATCAATGATAATCTCTCAAGCCAGTTGCCGTGGATGCCTCCTAGACATTGTCGTTACAGTTAACAGAGCTGGAAGAGTTATGGAGCTGACCAAATGTGGGTACCTAATGTGAATTCAGTTGCTCTCCACTGATGGTAGAGCTCCAGAGCTCAAGTCTATTGCTCATATGAAGATGTCTAGTGTTGTCTGAAGCACTCCAGGAGCATCCTGCCTAGCTAGGGGAAACTCTAGGTGGTCAAAGGTGACCCCTATGTTGTATTTGACAGTCCCATGTGAGGTCTCAAATATCCAAGGTCATTTCAGATAGTACCAAATGCATAAATTAATTTACCATGTTGGGAGGTTAGGCACCTAGCTCCCATCTGACAGCTCGGTTCAGGCACCATAAATTAAGGCCTGAGCCTCATTTCTCCAGAGCATGTTCAGCAGCACCTGAGATATGAACCTGGCTTGCAGTTAATATATGTCCTCTGAACCATACACTGTCAAGGGATGCAGAGGTAGACCTGTGTCCCTTGACAACATAAGCAGCAGTGAATCCATGTAAAAGTCTTACCAGTGGGAAGCTGTACCAGAACAGGGGATTCTCCCTCAATCTCCAAAGTCCAAATGCAGCATCCAAAATGCTGGACTTGCTTTCCTCTTCCAACAACATTTCTCCAGCTTCACCACCAGGACTTCATGCTGAACGTGTGCCTGCTTGCCATTCAGAAACACAGAAAGTGTCTTTTCTGTCCTACCCTCAGCTCCCTGGCTTCTACTCCATTATCATCTCTGTTATATCTGACCCTTTATGCAGGCATTAAAGAGTGGGGCATTTCCTATGTGCTTTTCTCTCTTTCGGATTCTCTTGGCATCGTTGAATTTTGCACGTCATTGCGTATTTGTCCTTCATAGCTCTCCAAGAACAAGGCCAGGGATAGAAGTTTCAGCTTCCTGTGTATCGCATTATAACCAGTTCACCAATATCAGCCCATGATTGTCAAAAGACCAGATCGTTTCAGTCTTCAAAGTCACATGTCAGATGCAGATATGGAGAGACACAGAAGTGCCACTGGTAGCCAAGGCCTCTTCAGTCACAGTGAGTTAATTATGTGGAGTGTGACTAGATGGTCATATGAGGTAAATAATTTACGGAGAAGCAGAAATTTAATGATAAATAAATGAAAATGTTTGGCTAAGGATTTGGATTTCTGTTGTTTAGATGAGATGAAGAGAGTGGAAGCTGGATGTTGAGGTTGCGATGGTTCTTTGTTGCCTTGCAAACTTGCCTATAAATAAAACTGTGCTTCCTGCAAAGGTGAGTGTAATCCTCTCAGTAAAATAACTCATTTAAGCTGCCACATGGGATACTGACTGTGGCCTTTGTCACGTACCACAGGGCCCTTCATGACTAGGCTGTGCCTGAATCATTGCTCGTTGCTGCCCACAGCCCAACCCAACTGATCTAGTTCCAGGACTGGAAACAATACCGCTGCATCAGCATGCTGGTATACCAGAACTAATTAGCTCTCCTGAGAGGCAAAGCTCATTAGCTCAGGCCTGGCACCGTGCAGCATGACCGCACAGCCTTTGGGGTCAGAACTAATGTCTCACGAATTTAGAGCAGCGCTGGTTTGGTCAGTTTAACTGGGGAATGTCTGCACTCTGCTGCGGGGTGTGGTATAGGTATGCTCTCTGCATACTGGTGCCTACTGGTTGGGAGGTAGCAGGGTAAGGATTGGGCTGTTAGACACAACCTGTGTTTACTGTGAACAGGAATATTCTCTGCCTATGAGGAATTGAGGGGCCAGGACAATAAAGCTTGCTCAAACTCAGAACACAAGTTGGTGCCTGAGCAGCAGGATGAGACCCTGAGAGTTCCCAGTTCCGATCACAGCGTTCAGCAGCTTAGAGCAGGGTGCTCCACAGTGTACAGTAAAACTGTTTCTGCTCTTCAGAGGAGCTTTGCTGAACTGCAAAACCACAAGAAAATACTTAATGCATGAAAAGGAAAGAAGGAAATGATAAGTGAAAATGCACTGCCTGCTACGAACAGCGGAGAGCCATACCCTGCAACTGTCTTCTTTCTACCAGTGATAAAAATCTCTTAGCTCCCATCACTAGAGTAGACACGTGCGTTTAGCTGGTGTGCAGGAGCTGTTCTCGTCCCCAGTGCCTTTCTGGAATTCTCCTTCAATTTTAGCCCAAGAACATGAGCAGAAACATGGACACAAGCTGTCTGTCACCCAACCTATTTTGAGACAACTGCTCTGTTGCATGCCTGCCTTTTCTGATCAACTTCCCTCTACTTTCTTTTTACTCTCCCTCGTCATTCTTGCTAGCTTGAAGGTGTTGAAACACTTACTGACTGTGTGAGTCAACAGAGTGCAGGGTCTTAAACTGGAGTTGTAGTAATTATTGGTGTGATAAGGGCACTGGGTTCGTTGCTCAAATGAAGGCACCTAAAACGTAGTTAAGCTTGGATCCGTAATCTAAAATTAAACTGACAATTTTAAAATGTATGTTTAATTGAAAACATTTTATGGATTTTTCCCTTCCCATCTCCACTGGCTTATGAATATCCTGCTAAAATCAGAACGACTCCAGATGGCTACAGAAAAATGAGTTTGCTCTCATGAGAACAAGTGTTCTGCAAACCACCCAGACTTTGGGCTACTGTACGCACCAAAATAAGTTTTTGCGTGTCTCGCTCTTCACTGTCTTTTAGTTACTTATAATTCTCTTCTGGGAGACATCCATAATGATTTTCAGGTTGAAAGCCAAGCCAAGCCAAGCCTTGTGCCTACATCTGATATGCTGTGCATTATTGAGCAAGTCCTTTCAGCCCCCGAAGAACAGCATTAGAGTCTTATAAAAACAAATAATAGATGTTTAGTGCTCATTTCTAGTGCGGAGAAGTGCAAGGGAAGGCTTCGGTCTGGGCCTGACGCTGTTGCAATCTCTGAACCAATGTGGAATCCCAGAGTTCACTGAAGAGCCAGGGCACTGCTTAGACTGAGCTGATGAAGGTTTCATTTTGCTTATTTAAAAAAATAAACAAAATTGCACCTTTAGGGCTGCGTCATGGGCTGTACTCAGGTAAGTCTGAAAAACTAGAAAACACTTTTATTAGCAAAATATTAATGTTAAAAACTGTTGGTTTGGGTTTTTTTGTGTTGCTGCTTGATGTCTTCTTGACATCTAGAGGGTGCTTTTTAGAGTGCTTGGAAATGGGGTTGTATACTAAGTTATTCCATTTTTTGCCCTGTTTTGAAAGCATTGGTGAGTCTTCAGGAGTTCGTAGACTTTGTACAAGGATAAGTGTCACAACGGAGGTGGGTCCTTCATATTAAACTGACTTTTAATGTTGGTGTGTTACAAGTCCCCTCAGTGTCTGGCTCCCTAACAGATAGAAGTCTCTTCCAGGCCCAGCTGGAATTTTTTAGCTCAAGCTGCAACAACTTGTGCTTTTATCTCTGGAGGTTCATCCTCCAGAGCCACAGACATCCCACAAGGACCTCTCATGCATGCATCAGGCTTCAGCAGTCACATCACCTTGAAAAACAAGCTGGATGAGTTTAGTCATGCCATTCTGGCCGCCAGCAGTGGCATTAGCTTCCCAAGCCCTGGGATTTTTCAGGGCTTTGGTTTATGGTTTTCAGTGTGACACACTCCTGAAGCAGCGTGCTCTGGGTGGAAGGAGAATGTGTTATAATTCCAGGCAATGGAATGCTGTTTTGAAGAGTATTGATATGATATCATGTAGCCTCTGGCAATTTCTCTCTCTCTTTTTTTTTTTTTTTTTTTTTTTTTTTTTTTTTTTTTTTTCCAGTGGTGGAATTCACTCTGTTATTCATTTTCTGATTTTGATTTTCTTTGAACCTTTTCTGTTTGAAGAGATGAATGCTGGAGTACTGTATCTCATATAATAGCTCTTCTGTTGTGCCTGATTTCCATTCAATGGCATGCTATGGTGTTTTATATAGCAATGCAGCTGATCAAAGGCATTTTGTGTCATTGCTGGAGTCATTAGTGACTTCTCAGTATTGTACGTCTGAACATTAAGACTGTGGCATACCTGTGAGCTTTTGTCTGAAGAAAGTATAATGAAATGTAGCCCTGTTTTCAGGCTCAAACTATGGTTTGCTGAACGTGGTTGCTTGCCATTATATGAACATCTTCATGGGAGAAAAACAACTCCGTTTTGTCTTTCTCTGAAGGTAAATCCCTTGAGCTCGGTGACCTAAAGTTTATGATTTTAACCGCTTAGTCATCATCTCCCTCTGCTGTATAAATGAGCGTATTCTGTAAGGACAGGGTAAGGAAGTCTCCTTTGAATCTATTTGCTTTTCTCCTCGAGTGTGGGATGACTTTTTTTTTTTTTTTTTTTTTTTTTTTTTTTTTTTTTTTATTCTCAAAGGAGTGTTCTGTTGTTTCTACAGAGCAACATTTCACCCTCTGAGGACTTCACATCGCAAGTATCACACCCCAGAGTGTTGTTCTTTTAAACCGAGGAAACTATAGGTCTGCAGGTATCTCTGAATAGGGGAATTTCTCACTCCTGTGTTTCAAGGCTCACATACATGATGCTACTGTTACAGATCAGTCAGCATTTCTTTCATAAATCCTTTTTTAGAAAGATGTGCAACTCAGCAAAAATATCTGTTCTAGGCTGAAACTTGACATATAAATGGTATGCCTAGGAGCATTTCTTCTTTTCCTTGTAAAAATGTTTCAGTCTGTGTTTGATGAATATACTTATGGCCTTTGTCAACTGCAGCTTTTTGCCACATTCTTGAGCTGTGATTTCACAAACTAGATTCCCTTTCTGTCTGAGAGATACCATTTTAACACCATCGTTCCTCTTATTCTCTTTTCTGTTTCATATCCTCACATACTGTGCCTTCACTTCTCACCTCTGCAGGGCATAGGACTATACCTGTTCTGTAAAGAGATTATAGACAGGACTTCGTGCCTGTAAAAATGTATTGACTACTAACAGCATGCAATTTAGGGGGAAAAAAAAAACCCACCAAAACAAAAAGATTGCACTTGCTCTGTAGAGACTTACTGCATCTGAATGCTGTGAAAATTTTCCAGGCTTGAAAGATATTTAAGCCCAAGGATGTAGGGAATATCTTTTGAGATGAGGTGTTCAGAGTAACCATGGGTTGCTGCAGTGCTTGGTGTATTCTTTGAGAACAGAGGTCCTGGGTTTTCAGGATGTCCCTTGCTGATGTCCAGAGAGAAAGAAATAAAAAAATAAAAGGGAAAGGAAGAGGTGGGATGATTGAGTTACAGGGATAGAGTAAGAACATGTATGTAGAAGAGACAAACAAATCTGCAAGCAGATGGAGGAACCCAGACTACGCAGACATTTCCTCTCCCCCGAAGCTGTGAAACTTCAGAGATGCAAAGCCAAAGAATCAAACATTAGGAAACGCTATTATTAAAGACAGCCTACTCATAATTTTTTTCAGTCTGCTTCTGAGTGTACTTCATGTAGGTTTTCATTATGTTTCCTGCAAACAGGGCTTGAAAAAATTCTTAAACCTTTGCGCTAAACAGTTTGAGTCAGCCCCTAATTACATGTTTTTTGCGAGAGGATTTTCTTTGTGCTACCTATTGCATGGTCATTTGTGTTTTCATCCAAAGCAGTTCCTAATGCATATAGGCAGAAGCAAAACTGTGAAGTAGCCGATCCACTTCCCAAGGCATTTTATGGCTCTTCCTATGTTCCACGCCAAAACAGTTTCAAGTAGCGTATTCCCACTGCTCTGTCGAAATCCACTGGAAAATATGTGTGTTCCTTAATCTCTCCTGTTTTGTATATCTGTGCCTCACAGTAAACACATAGATCAATGAAAATCACAACGAATCTCTGGGTAGGATTTGGCAGCTGTCATTATGTTGGAGATTCTTGTTTCCTACAAGCTATTTCTATGAAAATCACAATTAGATTATGTCATTAAACTCTGTTAAGGTGTCACCTTAATGTTAAGGAAATACCTTAATGTTAAGGAAATACCTTGCTTTTCCTTCTTCCAGAGAAATCCAGTGACTCAGAGATGCACCATACCTGGAAACTATTACTCTTGTCAATAATGAAAGGAGATGGAAACCACAATTTAAGGGTCTGAACTGTTTTCCAGTGCAATCAACTGAAAAGCTCCCAGTGACATCAAAGTATTACATGGGCCCTGAGGGTGGAATTCACCTCTGAGCAGTGGGCTACCTCTCAACGATACACCATTCACATCCTTCCTCATGTCCCACTTGGGAAGCTTAAGTGGCATTTAAAAGATTCACAGGCTGTAGACTTGCAGCTTTAGGAGGCAACAGTGATGCTGCCATTGTGTGCAATCAACCACAGTCCCCGCACTGCTCTGCAAAGTGAAAATATGTTCCTTGTTTTGTCCTTAAGGATCTGAGGGAATGGTGCTTCACCTGGTCACTGTTAACTGGTTTATTAGTAGGGAATGAGTAGTCATCTGAATACAGAATTGAAGAAGTCTGGCTTCCTGCAGATGGTGTTGGAGTAAGCAAAGCTTTCCTCTTGGTTGGCAAGGAAGAGATGGGCTTTTATACACAAAACCTGGGAGAGCAAAGCCAAACTGCAGAGGGGGAAAAGCAGTGACAGGGTGTCATGGGAGGTAGGTTATGGTGTGTGTGCTTCAGCTTGTCACCCTGACCACTGCTGGTTACAAGGTGGGGACCTGCAGGCTCTTTGTGCCATGAAACACCTATTTGACACTTCAATTTTTTCACTTACATCAGTCTTGTTCTCTTGAATGCCATGAGGGAAAATTGCTGCCTGAACACAACTTAACTTAGTCCTGGTTCATTGCATGAGATGATCAAGATTTACTTTCATAAATGGAGCCAGATTCATCTAGTGAGACTAACATATCTCTTGCTGCCCTTCACGTGCATTCTCAAAGGTTCAAGCAATGATGAGACTTAAGCATGTAAAAATACGATATTATTATTCATTTACCAGATTACAGCCACGCCACGGAGCCTCAGCTATAGATGAAGGTCTGGTTGTGGATGCTGCACAAGCACACAAGCCCTGCCTCGGTAGCTCTAAGCAAACCCAATCTAAATAAAGCAAAACACAGGCAAAGCTAACATTGTTCACCTCCCTGCCACACTTCTGGGTATGTAGTGTTGGTAGGCTGCCGCCATTCTAAACAACCCTTCGCTTTGTTTTGCAGATAGGACCATCCTGGTGGATATGGCTCTTCCCCCTCTGAGAGGTCTCTACATCCTGGGGACCCTTGAGTTCCCCAGCAACTCCAGCAATGCCCTGAGTGCAGCCTGTATTGTGGTGGTGGGGGGCATGCTGAAAGTGGGTAAGTGAGCAGCCTGTCTTCTGGGGTTTATTTCTGCTCCCGATAGACAGAGAAAGTGGGAAGACTGTGTAGTGTTACTGTAAACATGCTGGCCATCCTAATGTCCCGTAGCTATCTGGATATCTGTAATGTGGACACTCAGAATCTGTGCTAAACGCAATGATTATCCACTAGAGCTAATTACCTGTTCATTTAATAGCAACATATTATAAATACAGCTGTCTTCACCCCACTGAAGCTAATGGCAATACTCTTCATCATGAAATTTTATCTAGGATGTGTAAAAGTCCTGCCTGCTTCACGTGAGGTTGCTTTATGAGACAGTAATTCCTCAGGGCAGGATCTACCTTAGTGTTCAGGCAGTGCCTGGTGTCTGTGGGCATTAGTAAGACGCTTTCTAGGTGACACAGAACTATTTAAAGCCAACATAA
Source organism: Athene cunicularia (assembly GCF_003259725.1). Classification (NCBI taxonomy): domain Eukaryota; kingdom Metazoa; phylum Chordata; class Aves; order Strigiformes; family Strigidae; genus Athene; species Athene cunicularia. Next base: position 4,079,125 of record NW_020799097.1, read on the forward strand.
ACAGAGTCATGGAGAATCCCCAGAGTGCCTGGAAATCCTGCTGGGGCATGAAACTGGCACTGCTGAATTCAGCACATTTGTTCCTCTCATCCCTCTGTAGAGATGAGCACCAGGACTTCTGGGAGGTACCATCTTGCCCCCAATTTCAGTGGTTTCAGAGTCCCCGATGACACTGGAGCTGTTTCACATTATTTGCAGTGGACAGGATTGGTGTTTTTTCACACAGAAGTAATTACTCGCATAACTCCCTTTAAATATCAAGGTTCCTAAAGCCAGGCATTGTATTTACTTGCAGGAATCCTTAGGACGCTGGGATCACATTGTTGATCACTGTTTGACCTTTCTCAAGATTGGTTTCATGAACTTTAAAAAGAGAATTTGTTTGTGTAATCACCTCCTGAGGAAGTCTGCTCCAATATTTGTTTGTTGTTAATCTCGAGGGACTGTTTAGCTAATACAGTACTGGCCAAAAGAGTTATTTCGCTGTCTAGTGTGTTCCTTTGGAAAAAGACGTTTGAAAGTCTAATCTGGGAGGTTAATATATATATATATATATATATATATATATATATATATATATATATATATATATATATATATATATATTGTAGTTCAAATATGGTTTCATATTGGCTTTAAGAAAAAGCATGTGTTCATTGCTAAAAACACTTATTAAAAAAAGACATTGAGGCATTTCTTTGCTGCACAAATTCCCCTCCAGCACATCTGTGAGTAGTAATGATATTAAAAGCCAAACAGGTATTTGCAGCTGTTGAATCGTAGTCCAGCATCTCCTGGAGAGCTATCCTTGCTCTTGTTTCAGCTGTGAGATGATGGGTGGGTAGAGACTCTGCAAGTTTCCCACATCTTATACTGGCTTCTATGCTTGCTTATAAAACTGGGAGTGCATGCCTTTTTTCCCCTTCCTCCTTCTCTTCCCATGTGTTCAAGGCCTAAAGGTAACTTCTTGGAGCCCATCTGTCTGATCCTGACTGTTCCTTGCCTGAAGGAAGGTTTTGAAGCCCATCTGTCCAATTCTACCACACCCTAAAGAAATCCTGACACAAAACGGATAATGAGACAGTTTAGTAAACACATTTAATAGATGTGGACATCAGCATTCAGCATTGCTTGAGCAGGATCTGCGGTTGACATCATGTGAGCTAAATCCCCAGGTCCTCACTGTTGTGTAAGTTCTCCATGCCCTGTTTTCAGTATGGCAATCTTTGGTTACATGATGTCGCTTCTAATTCAGCGGCCTGGGCCAAAGACTTTCTGGTAGAGCCTGAGTATTTTTTTCACTTAATCTGCTAGAGAACAATTATAAGTTCTAGAAACAAATCTTACAGGGATTTTGGTGTCCGTCAGAACTCTTGGCATCTTATCTGTAGGGAAAAAAAGCAAAGTTAGATGATTAAAGCAAGATTATAAGTATATAGGATCTGAGTGATGATGAGAAATATATAACAAAGAAAAAAAAATCACTGTGAAATTGCTGTTTCTGAAACATCAACAAGAATGTAATTAATTGTATTGAAACAATCATTTACAGGGAGACTGGGATGAGAAAATACAGTGATAGATGTGAGATCAGAGTTCTTGGGACACCTTTGATCCTGCAGGGTCTGACATCGCTTTCCTCATCAATGTATGATCACAATCCAGTGTGAATGGTGGCCAACAGAGTCACTGGGAGGTGTGAGATGACTGAAGATCTGTAAAGGGTTGCAAGGACTCAGTCAGAGCCCTTGGACAACCCAGAAGTGAAATGTGTGGCTCCATTCCTACAGTAATTTCTCCAGGTGCTTCAAGCCCTTCAGTATTGTTGGACCCCGAGAGGCTTTCTGATTACTTCTGCTCTAGTAACCCTAGCTCCCAGATAAGGAGCTTCTCTTTTTCATGTAAAATTTCAGTCTCCTCTTTGATGGTAATATTTGCATTATCATTTTAGGAACACCATTTATTTCTACCTCCCTGTGTTGCCATGCTGTAAAAAAAAAAAAAAAAAAAAAAAAAAAGAAATTTTTTTTTCCAGTTTATAGAGGAGAATTTGTGGTTCCGAGAGATTAAGCAATTTGCTATTTATCATTAGCACACCTGTGTCAGTATAAGAAAAGAAATGTTGAGCTCAACATCTCTGAGGTTTTTTTCGGTTGTTGGCTAGGATGTTTCCATTCATTTTAACTCATAAGTCAGCATTAAAACACAGATGGTATGCGCAGAAAGTGCCCTGTTCCACTGCTGAACAAAGCCCTCAGCTCCTGATAAGGCTGCAGAAAATGCTGAAGTTCGTTTTGCACAAATTGATCCGCTGGATTCATCCTGAACTCCACTGTACTGAGCTGCTCTTTGCTGGCAGGCTATTTTTGCTTTTTACAGTAGAACTTGCCAAGTAATTATCTGATAGGATTTCTCTTTTTAGTCTCAGCTTGTCACTTTTTTTTTTTTTTTGCATATCTCATGATGGCTGCTTGTCAGTCATGTCACTCATTTAAGGCAAGATGCCTAAGGTCATCATTAGCTCATGGCTTGATTGTCTGGAGATGAAACTCCAGGCATTTCTGATGTCTCTTATCGTGCTGGTGGTAAGAGCTCTAATACATTCACTCTCCTTCTTTTCAGGACTAGTAAGAACCCCCATATTGACATTCCAGGGGGTAAATCACTGTACTTCATGAAATGGACATGTGTTAGTGATGATAATTTCTCAGCCTTATAATAACAGTTAGGGCACAACTGAGTTTCACCAATTGACCATCTTTTCCAACTTCTCCAGTACCTCTATTTTGTAGGTCCCATCTTCTTTAGCTATGAGCTGAGCCCCATCTTACAGTAACATAACATTCCCGCACAACTATTCAAACTGCATGAAAATGGAATGCTGTTGATGTACGGAGAGCAATTTTTCATCCCTGAATACAGAAAAAGTGGTTTGAAAAGTTCATTGCACCATCTGCATCCCCTTCAGTTAATCTCTCAGTCTCTGTCTGTTTGGCTTTTACCCTTTCCAAGACACTTAGTTTCCTTTAACTGATCATAGAATGGTTTGGGTTGAAAGGGACCTCAAAGATCATTTAGTCCCACCCCCCCTTGCCCCGGGCAGGGCCACCTTCCACTAGCCCAGGTTGCCCAAAGCCCCGTCCAACCTGGCCTTGAACCCTTCCAGGGAGGGGGCAGCCACAGCTTCTCTGGGCAGCCTGTGCCAGGGCCTCACCCCCCTCACAGGGGAGAATTTCTTCCTTACATCTAATCTAAATCTGCCCTCTTTCAGTTTAAAACCATTACCCCTTGTCCTATCACTACATGCCCTTGTAAAAGTCCCTCCCCAGCTTTCTTGTAGGCCCCCTTAGGTACTGGGAGGCTGCTCTAAGTCTCCCTGGAGCCTTCTCCTCTCCAGGCTGAACACCCCCAGCTCTCTCAGCTTGTCCTCAAAGGGAAGGTGCTTCAGCCCCCTGAGCATCTTTGTGGCCTCCTTTGAACCTGCTCGAGCAGATCCATGTCCTTCTTAAGATGGGGGCCCCAGAGCTGGACACAGGACTGCAGTGGGGGGGGTCTCATGAGAGTAAAGTAGAGGGGGAGAATCCCCTCTCTCGACCTGCTGCCCACACTGCTCTTGATGCAGCCCAGGACACGATTGGCTTTCTGGGCTGCAAGTGCACATTGCTGGCTCATAGTCTGTTTTCCATCCACTAAAAATCCCAAATCCTTCTCCGCAGGGCTTGTCTCAATCCACTCATCATCCAGCCTGTATTTGTGCTTGAGATTGCCTCGAACAATGTGCAGGACCTTGTACTTGACCGTGTTGAACTTCATGAGGTTCACACAGTCCCACCTCTCCAGCCTGTCCAGGTCCCTCTGGATGACACGTCCCTTCCCTCCAGCATCTTGACCACACCACACAGCTTGGTGTCGCCAGAAAACTTGCTGAGGGTGCATTCAGTCCTCCTGTCCATGTCTCCAACAGCACCCTGTTAAACAGTGTCGGTCCCAACACAGACCCCTGAGGAACGCTGCTCATCACTGCTCTCCACTGGGACATCAAGCTGTTGACCACAACTCTTTGAGTGTGACCATCCAGCCAATTCCTTATCCACCGAGTGATCGTAGCATCTAGGGAAGGGATTCGCTTCACATAGGCATATTTAGGCATAGCATGTGGACATCAGCATGTGAGCTGGCTGTTTCATTAGAGAGCTAGTCAATACAGTCAGCAGAGCCACTGCAGTCAGCGGGACTGGCTGACAGAGGTTATCTAGTGCAGTTACAATCTGTGCTGTGTTTGATCTTTGCAAGCTCAGACAGCCAGAGGAGATAGAAACATCTGCATTAAGAAACCTAAATGTAGGTAAATGAATCTCCCTGGAAACATGGTTCAGTTGTCTAACTGTGTTTGTATCTCACTGGGCACCCTCAGGTTTCCTATCTGGCCTCCAGCTTCTGCTTAAAAAACCACTGTTCTATCATTGATCCCTGTCTTGTATCTACCAAGCTCACATAGCGGATTTGGAGGGCACGAGGACCCTCAGTATGGCATTAGACGTCTAAATTTAGGCAACTGAATCCCATCCTACATGTCTCACTTCTTATTCCTTGAACATTCATCTCCATTCTGGCTGCTGGTTCTTACTCCGCAGCTGTCTGTCTCATCTCTTCTGTTTCTTTGGCAGCACCACTTGTAGAAGGAAACGTCTGTGACATCTCCTTGTTTGCAGGCTGCTTTTACAGGATTCTTTGCAGGGTGCAGTGTGAACACCTGAAGGAACAGCTCAGGAAGGAGAACCAACACTAGATGACTGTCCAGTTGTGTATTGACCTTGAATAAAAACTCTTCAGACTTTCTGGTGACAATATACTCAAAATAGCTGGGTAACTAGAGTCTGGGAAGTTTTAGATTCAGGAAACACAGAACTAATACTGGAGATGGTCACAGCAAGATGCTCAGCAAAATCTATTTGCCGATGGAAGAGAGGGGATCTTATCTCAGAGATTTCCTTTTTCTTATATACAACAGCTGTTACAAAGTGTGATGCTGTAAAGAAAGGAAAGGCTAGAAGGGAGGAAACACCCACCATTCTAGGAAAGAATTGAATGGGTTTTGCTATGGAAAAAAGAAAAAAAAAACACAACAGAAAACTGTCAGGAAGGACATCTGGAATAAAACTGAAATATGAAAACAATGGAAAATGCCTTTGAAACTCAACAGCAAACTAGATACAGGTTGCAGTCCAGAATAAGTGAAAATCTGGATAGAAAAAACACACCTCTCTCTCTCTCTCTCTGTTCCCCCCCCCCCCCCCCC
>NW_020799097.1:4084473-4138351 GCF_003259725.1 Athene cunicularia
GTGCTGATGTTATTAGAAACATAAGTTGTTTCTTATACATAGGATTATCAGATACGGGGCTTTTCTGCACCGGGTAGAGCATGTATCGTGGTGCCAGCACTACCTGGAAGTTTAGGTTTAGATACCTAAGGTCACACACCTTGCGGTGAGGCCATTTGATGTAACATCTATCATCAGGCAGACGGGGAAGGCACAAACCCACCGTGCAGTGCCTGTGCAAAAAGCCCGGCTCGTAGGATGTTGCACGGTTGCTGTGCAGACGCCAACAGTTTGACTCGTGTCTGCACTGAAGAAATAACTGAGATATCCAGAGTGGAGAAAAGTGCTCAGGAGCACTCAAGGCTAGCAGGTATGTGTTGTATCTGGACGGGTAACCAAACCCTTCAAATTCCTAATAAACTTGCCAGCTGGTAGAAAATGTTTGAGGAAACCCTGCCTATTTTCTGCATACGCTATTTTTAATCCCTCGCCACCTTTCCTGCACATCTCATCAGACGCTTCTGCCAGGTTTTGCTTGCAGTTGCCTTTTTTCTGTTTCTCTTCCCGCAGTGCCTTACTATCTCACCTTATGAACAACCAGGTTGTTCATCCAATCGGTAAGCCTTCCAGTGAAGTGGGATCCATTTCTGCACATCCCATGGTCAGAATGGGTAATTTTGACAGTTTGATGTGATCTTATGTAGGACTGGTTCACCACGATAAAGTGGGGCAAGTAACCTGAAGTTTTCACATCCAGAGTTCAAAGACAGGCACTTACAGCCCAGATCCTTCCCGTACGTGTTTCAGAGGTTATGATTCCAGAACTACAGCTTGGTAGTTTTAACAAAACTACTTATGACGAGAGCTGTGATTTCATATGCCAGTTACTTCTTAAAGTGATGAAACTTATCCAGCCCCAGGGACTTATGTGCATTAACTCCTTTGGATTTCCCTATGAGTAAGCTGAGGTAGCTGCTGTCTCCATATCTTCATTTTCACGAACCGTTGTGCAGGGCTGTATTTAGAATAATCCAAAGTGCCTATGTCAGACCTTACTCATCTTTTCCACTTCTTTTCCTTCACAGAGAGAGCATTACCTTTTCAAGACCTGTTGTCTTATATCTTGAACATTCTTTCCTAATTCTTCACTTCCAAATTACTAGTGACTTTGCTGGCCCGTGCCTTTTTTTTTTTTTTTTTCTTCCTATTTGTGTCATCTTTTCTGCTTACTTTCAGTACCTTCACAGTACTTTGGGTCACTGATGAAATGTAGCACATCACAGGACCTGCAAGACCAGCCCTGTTTTCATCAGTGCCCCTGTTCTAGTCAGTCAGCCTGTAGATTAACATGTGCCATGTTGATGTGGTACCAGCGTAGTTTATTAATCAGAAAGTTTTGTGCTACTAAGTCAAGGGCCTTGGAGAAGCCAATTATATTATATCAAAGCTATTATCTTTATCAACTAAACCTGTAATCTCATTAGAAGATGATAACAAGGAAGTTTCACAGGACATTTTTTCTATAAACCAGGTTGATTGGCATTAATTATATCATCCACCTTTAATGATTTATTAATTGTGTTCAGAGTTGGACATTCCATTTTTATTTATTTTTCCCCTAGAATCAGTGTCAAGTTGATGGGCCTGTAATTACCTGGGGCTCTTGCTTTTATCTTTGTTTGAAATATTGGCACAATATTAGCTTTCTTCAAGCATTCTGAGACATCTTGAGTGATCCCAAAAGTACTGAAAATTCTGCCGGAATAGCTCAATGAGTTTCTGGGCCAACTCGTCTCCAGCACTTGCATTCAGGTTACTGAAATCCATTGATTTAAACCCATGGAACTATTAATGGTAATAAGCTATCGTTAAGCTTATTTTTGTTCTAAATAGACTTAAAACAAATCTAATTTTTCTACTCAAAGATATATCCCGTGTTCTTTTGTGTCCTATACTATTTACAGTTTCCAGCCACTGAAGAATTTCTGTGAACATTATCTTCCCATTTCTTGATTTATTTTCTGAGGATTTAATATGGTGATAAGTTATTATGAATAGCTTTATCAGAGCTTGTTTCTCAGTCTGATTATATTTTTATTTTGTGTGTTTGTTTGTTTGTTTGTTTGTTTGTTTTTTCTTGAACGAGGGTAATATTCTTTAACCTATTGTCATGCTCTTTAAGATTAAAAAACACAAAGTTTAGCTAAATGTAGATGTAATATTTTTGAAGGAGTGATACCTTCCAATTCAAGCCTTTAAAATCCCAATTTCCAAGCATTTTTCTATTATTTTTAAGCCTAGAAGCCTCCTTAAAAATGGTTTTACAATTGAGCTGAGAATTGGATATATCACATAGCTATTTGTAACTGGCTAAACTAGAAGAATTAGTTGATGCTTTTTGAACAGGAGTAAGATAGTAACACCAATAATAACACCAGCAGTAATTCATAATGATAATTAATAATAATCCCCTACTTTAAGGGGACATAATCATGATTGTGTCATGGTACTTGTGAATAACATTGTAAGATCAATATAAAGACCTCTAAATATTTTTGTTGAGTCTCTCTTTGGTCTTCAGTGTAATAACTTTATCCCAGGGGGTACGGATGACCTGAGGACTGGGAAAGGTATATTCAGGCTGAGTAGTTTAAATCACAACTTGCTGTGAAGGTGAAGCAGGAAAACAATCACTCTGTGTACAAAAATACACACAAACGTCTACTTAACTCTGCTGCTGCTGTAGGTGGGTATGTTTAACCTTGTGCAAACATCAGTGGCAAAAGGGCTTATCACTAGTTTTCCTTTGTGAAAGTAGCATTTGGTTGCAGCCCTAGTCCTGGTTTTCTTCTGTTCAAACAAGAGTTACTGGGTTTAAACAAGTCAAAGATGGTTTGGATGGACGATGGACACTGTAAAATCAAATTCCCTCCACGTCCCCAGAGAAGATACGAGCTCACTGGTGTGCTGTATATTAGATGGGGAGCATGCAAGACTTGTACTGTTTGTCTTGTACCCCGTTAAAAGCTGTACAAATAATTTAAATATCCACAGATACCAGTCAGACACTGGTGGGGGAACAATGAATTTATTCATTTCACTTAAAGAAAAAAATGTTCTCAAAGAGGAATGTTTCTTTAGGATGTAAAATCAACTCTCTTTTCCAAACTAGTAATTTTTAAGTATAAAAAGAACATGACAGGCCAGCTAATTTTGTACAGATATGTATATATTTTTTAGTTCTACATCTGCTGCATTTTTCTGTTGCATAATTGATTTAATCTCTAATTTTAAAGGAACGCCGAACTCTTTACTGGACTCCTCATACATTTCTCCAGGGCGAAAACTGTCCTACTTTTTCCTCCTCAGTATCTGTTTAGTGCTGGGCCATTTTCTTCTGAAACTATAAACTACCCTTGGTGAAATAAATGAAGTCACAGTGGGAATACAGTTTACTGTACAGACTTATTACCACAAGATAAGAGCACCATCACACACACCAAAACTTCTTGGCCATTTTCTTTTCCACTACTCTTGTCCCTAAATCTTTCCATTGATCTGAATGTCTATTTTACCCATCCTGGCCTCAGAACTCACGATTACCTGGAAAATGGTGAAATTATAAAGGAGCAAAGAGGCATAAATAGGCTAAGAAGGGAAACACTGGTTCAGCCATTTAGACTTTTAAACCTGGATTCGCCCAGCCCAGTTCCTTCTCAATTTCAGCATTACAAAAGCCACTGATATACCTCTGTGGTGGGTTGTTGCTGTTTTATTTTTATTGCAGGTTCTTTCCAACATCCCCTAGAAAGGGATTTAAAGCTGCTGGTCCTTCTTCGGGCATCTGAAGGGATTTACTGTGATCGTCTGGAGGAAATAAATGTCCACCCAGGGAGTATTGGTATGAAAAATGAGTTCACTTTTTCATAGGAAACAATGTTGTTGAGGCTGTTATTATAATGTCATACAGGAAAACATCTAACAAAGGTACATATATTTTCTGAGCTAAAATTTTTAACTTTCACCAAGTCAATTCATGTTTGTGTTTTTTTTTTTTTTTTTTTTTTTTTTTTTTTTTTTTTTTTTTTTTTTTTTGTTTGTTTGTTTGTTTGTTTGTTTTTGTGGAGATATTATTTAGGCAAAATTTGACAAAAGTGAGCAACTAATCAGATCAAATTCTGAAGTCTTTATATGAGAAACTAGAGAGGACTTGGAAGGACTTATACACATATACAAGGGTTTTTCTTGGTTCTAGACTTGAGACTTGTAAAAGGTATTTGTCAAAGTTGAAGGTATTAAAACTAAGATGAGCTTGTTGAGTGGAGAGCAATGCACATTGCCACAGGGTATTTGATCTCAGTTATTTTTGGTCTCTCCTAGGATGAAACAAATTGCCCTCAAGTTTCCAGGCTAAGATGATGAGCTTAAATGCATATCACTATTTTTAAATGACTGACTTAAGTGAGATGAATTTCTAGATGGATCCAAATACACATATTAAATATTTCCAGGCATTTGGACCCATAGAAAGATGGATGAAAGAAGGTTTATGTTAACTTTTACATGTCCTCATATAATTAAGGTTAAAGCAATGTTAACTTTTCAGTTTTCTGTTTTAAAAATGTTTTCTATTTCTTTATGTTTTGAAATATATTTTATGTAATACTTGAGTATTACAAGACTTTGTTTATTGCTGAACTTTTGTAAAGACAACAGAAATTCAAACTGCTCTCAAGAGAAATTGCCTGGATCAGTGTTTGTAGAATATTAAAGAAATTCAGAGAAAAAACAGATGAACAAACAAAGAAAAAAAAAACCAAACAATTTGTTTCTGATTGATAGTGACATTGAGAAACTATTGCACACATTGACCAAGTAATTACAAACTTCTAGCAAATAGCTAAGTGGAATGTTTGGAAGGCAAGACAGAAACCTAATTGTCAGAGGAAATGGATTCTGAGGGGTTTTTAAAGTCTAAATTAGGAGTTGAAGTATAGCAAGAGCTAGCAATTCGACTTCCCGTGATTTTAGGGGCTAGAAAAGAAGACAGATGCATTGTTGCAGTTTAGCACTCTATCACAGATCAAATGAGACTTTCACAACTGTTCATCCTATCCTCTTAAACCACAGAAAATGCAAGATCATGGAAGGTTGGTTTATTTTTTTTTTGAATGTCTGTCTTGGTGGGATAATCAGGGTTGCATTACCAACCGCGTGCTGCAGTCTGCTTTTGGACTATAGCGGCGCAATACGTCATGGAAAATGTTGTCCATGGAGGAGGTTAACCCAAGCAGTAAAAAGGGTTCACTAAATACTTGAAGGACAACTTCTCTGAAACAATCTGTCACTATAAGTGATTCAGAACAAATGTTGAACTGACTCAAACTGAAAGATTTCAGATCAGCTCAGCAAATTGAAACAAAGCATTTCAGTGCAGGAATTCAGATTTTTTTTTTTTTTTTTTCATGCTTCAAATGTAATCTTCTTGGAACATGTCATCTATATGAATAGTTCCTATATTTTGGGTTTTTTTCCCCTGCTTTTGGATCCCCTTTCTGGAAAGAAATAGTGATTTTTTTTTTCACAGATAAGAAATATAAATAATAGCTGATTTTTTTTTTTTTTTTATTGTTCACTCCTAGAGTTTTTATTTAATTTGTTTACTTGGGTAGATTTATTTTTTAAGGTAAATACCTTTGTCTGCAATACAACTTTTAGTTCATGAGACTTCTATGGTACAAGCCCTTGTATTTACATGTGATGGTCATTTTCCTTTATTAATTATTTATTCCTAGTTCCCTTTGTATTGCAAGTGGAGGCTATGTGTTGTTCTTACATTTTTCATAAAATATAGACACATTCTTTAATAAATATAAGGATTTCCATGCATTTAGTTATTGGTTCAGTTCTTCTCAAGTCTCTCTTTCCCCTAACATTTGAACACCTGCTTCTGTTTTTTTCCAGGGGTTTATGGACAAGTGCATATTTATAGTGCTTATCCTAAGACATCTTGGACACATCTGGGAACTAACGTTGATCCTGGCAATGAAAGGTGGTATTTTGCCCAAATATGCCTCCAAATATTAAATTTGGGCTCCTGTTCCAATGACTTGTATTAATGTTCTTATGAGCTGCCTTATTCATTTTCTTTGTGACAGGATCTGTTTAAACTATGTCTAGGTAGAAAAAGAACAGCTATGTTACATCTTGCAAGGAAGTGATACTATTTTTAGATTAATTTTAATTCTGAAGAACAAAGCTGAGCCTTCCCTTCCCTTCCCTTCCCTTCCCTTCCCTTCCCTTCCCCTGTCTTTCTCTTTATTTTTAGAAGGAAGAGATGTACACAAAAGTGGCTGATGTCTTAGTGATTAGAATATTCAATCTGGTTTAAGAGACCTACCTTAAAATCTCTTCTCTGAATTAAGCAAAACTGGGATGTTCTTCAACATCTTAGATCAGTCCTTTACCAAGAGTTTTCTGTTGTGAACAACTTAATTTATCCTATTGGAGTCAATCTTTCTGGTATATGTAATTAATATCAATTAGCTCAAAGAATATAAGGCTGCCTGTATAGCCTGAAGAGTAAGTTTTCTGTCTGGGATGTGAGCCTTCTGAGGTATAGACACATTTTCACTTACCCTTGGCAAAAATAGCTTTGAAATGCTACTTTTTCTCTTCCCTGATGCTGTCCATCCATAAGCTTGTCCCTGCAGCAGATTCATCTTCATCATCACTTACCCATGAATTCAGTCTGAAGGCTTAGCCAAAACCATCACCCAAGGCGGGTTAAGTAGAGTTGCCATAGATGTTGAGTAATCATCCTTGATTCTGTTACACAAAATTTGTTGTGCCTTTTGATCTAATTCTTTCAAATGCTTCTTTTTAAACTGAAATACGTGTATTCAAGAAAAAAAATTTCTATCAGTCAGGCCTAACAAAAACTCATCGGAAGAGTTTCCATCTGGATAGAAGTGAACTCCCAGCATTTAAGGAATTATTTGGAAAGTCATTGTAAAGATGGCAATGGAAGTACAAGTAGGATTTGTCTGGTTTTAGCTCTCACACAGTTGAGTGTCTAGTGTGGATTAATTGTTTAGGATTGCTGTACAGTCAATGGAGAGACAGATACTTCCAGATGCGGATTCAAATCATGCAACATTAGAATCACTCTCTGGAAATTCTTCTCTTCCCCTGATTAGGGTGGGAGTTCAGAGTAAAGAGATTCTTGACTGAGACATACCAGTGAAATACTGGGATGAAAGGGATCCAGGCTAGTATTGGTCTGCTGCCCAGATGTTTTATGTGAAATACCAGGAAGTGTTAAGATACAAGTATTTGGAGTTTAATCATCTACCTTAAATATCTCACAAAAAAAATGTTTCCATTGTTAAAAGAAAGAAAAAGAAAAAGAAAAAAAAAAGCTATTTGTCATGAAAGGTCTACTAAGAGCAAGCTAAGAGTTAATGTGGTTAGATACAGGAAAAAAGCAAGTCAGTGCTAGAATGTGAAAGCTGGAGGAAGTGGCTTTTTTATTGACTGAGAGAAGCTGCTCCATATATTTTCCAGCATGAATCAGCACATGAGTTAGGGAAGGACTTATGCCTTCAAAAAGAAGGAGAAGAAAATAAGTACTTACATAGAAAACCTTAATTAGTATTTCAGTTGATTAGTATCTTAGATGGTGTATCTTACAAACCATGTTTCCATTTGCTTACTCATTCCTCTTATTAGACTTCTTTGAAATGCAAGAGTCAAAAAAGTTATATTTGGGTCTGCAAGATGTAAATTGTTATTGGAGTGTATGCCTGGGTTTCGGGCTTAAGATTCAACTTCTAGTATGGGTTGCATGTGAACTGTCAAAAATCCCCAATATATGTCACAATTACTCTTCCTCAGTGTGGTTTAGCTTCCTCTTTGCCAGTGCATTTAACCTTGAACAATACAGAGTTTTCAGTCCTACTAGCACTCTCCTGCCATTTCAGAAAATATTCAGTGCTTCATCTAAGAAAAAAAAAAAAAATCAAAATTTTGGTAGACTTCTCTACTGAATGTTCACAGGTGCTGAAAACTGAAAGCACTCATCCTGAGCCTAACTCATCTTTGAAAAAAATCTGTGAGAAGAGACACTAGGAAAACCTGGCGACATAACTCACTAGTTACATCCCTTTAGGACTTTCCTTCCTCTCTGCACTTCCATCACTCTGGACTGCACGATGAGGTGTTCTCTGAATTCATTCAGTGGTCTGTTTTCTCAACAATTACCCAAGGAATATAGATCATCAACTGGCCAGCACCAGTCACACCTGCAAAGGTGTTCATCAAATATATATAAACACTGATCGTTATCCATTTGACTTTCACTAAACGCTTTTATTTTCTCTATGTGGAGCTGAAAATAATCCTGAGCTACAAATATGACTTTGAATGCAAAGGGAGACCTTCTGTTCAAGATTAAACAGATAAATGTGGGTGTCTTTAATGTTTAAAAAGGTCCCTAAGCTTCAGGAGAGTGGAGTTCTAGGCGCTGGAGCCTAGAGGGCTATTCAGGTACCAAGGGCAGGATTCACGTATCTAAACACAGGTTTTAGACTCATCTGAGGTGCTTTGGGCTCAGATGAGAAGCCTTCGAGTCCCACCCATAGCTTCCACCTGTGTCTCCAGGAATGCTCCATGAGCAAGTCCTGTCAGATCCACCAGCTGATGCCTTAGATATCCTGGAACATCTCAGATAGCAAGAGGTGCTCTTGTTTAAGGAATCAAAGCCTGCTCTATGTGCCAGTTCAGAGAGCTGAATTGCCTTCTGCCCGCTACTGCCTGCACCCATCAACTATAGTGGAAGTTTAAATGCCAAGTGCACGCACCCCCCTACACATGGACACCTACATACCGTTGTCTAAGTCCAAAGCTGACTCTGTAGGGTATTTGTGGCACCAAAAATGGTCTGACATGCCTTTGGTAGGCAACTTGAGCCCTGCAACTCTGTACTGGAACTGTATTACCTTATTAATCAGTGGTGTGAAAGAGATGTTTCAGGATTCATTTCCTCCCACATATCTTAGACATCTGTTTTTGCAGAAAGCCTTGAAGGAGTTTTTTTCTAGAGCGTAGCCTGTGGGTTCTTTCTGAGCTCTACCTAGGCAAAACTGTTGTTAATTTATTTTTTTTTTTAGGAAATCTGTAAGAGTAACTCTCATAAACGAAATGACATCGATTTAATATCTTGGCATTACAGGATTTTTGTGAGGGACGAAGTAGATTGGAATCCTGATGGAGATATTGTGATCGGCTCTTCCTCCTATGAGTCCCACCAAGCTGAAGTAGTTACACTGAAAGAAGTCAATGGCCATAGCGTAAGGATTCATGAGCGCCTTCTGCACAGGCATATTGGTAAAGAATCTGTCTTTCCATTTGAGAGAGGGTTTTTTTTTGGGTTGGTGTTTGTTGTTTTTTTTTTCCGAAGCATTGACCTTCCATTTCATATCTCACCAAGATCAGTTCCACATTATTGACATATCCTCATTCCTTTCTCCCCATGCTTTTTTTCCTGCTGTTTTGATACTGAAGATTTCATGCTCAAAATTTCATAGAACAACTGATTCTGACATGAATTTCTGGGAATAGAATTAGTTCAGTGCTGAATACTTTTGGAAAACTTCTGTATGTTTCATGTTTTAAGTAGAATTGGTTAACAGAGAGAGAAAGTAACTGAAATTCTAAAGGAAAAAATAAAAAAAGAGCGGATTTTTTTTAGGCCATTAGCACAATTTCTGTGGTGTGTCAAAAACGGATTTTTTTTTTCCAAATTTCAAAGTAATTAGATTAATGTAAAGTGCAAACTTTTATTAATTCTGTGGCATGAAACTAATGTATTTATTTGTAATCTTATATGTAAATAAACATCAAATCTATATATAGCTCTATTTCCTGTGTGGATTACACAGGATCTGTATTTAAATGGAAAAAGTGATGCATTGTTGATAGTTTCTTTAATTTTATTTCAGAGTATAAGGTAAATTTATTACCATCTATTAAAAATATATATATTTTTAATAACAAGTCAAATTCTGAAGCTCCAAAACCAGGATTTTTCCTGTGCATAGCAATATTGTTTTAATTTGGTCTTTATTCAGATTAGTAGGCACAGAAGTTGGTATGATTAATAAAAAGGTCCAGAAATATTGTGTTTTAAATGGATAGACTTGTGTTAGTAAACAAAGCTTTACTTGGAACTGAACCCTGTTCTGTGGTTATTCATAGGGATAATAAACAGTAGCCTCCATGGTATAGTTTTGTATGAAAACTATGTTTTTTTTTTAAAAAAAAGCAGTTCAAAAATAGCACATCTAGACCCCATTTCCAGCAGTTTATGCATAGTCTTTCTATTTTGTAGGGAAGGAAGAAACCTTCCAGTCAGTTTTGGGGCCAGAGAATGGTTCTTCACCTATTTTCTTAGCTAATATAGATATTAAAAAAGTACCTTGAGATGAAATGTTTGCATACACATTGAGTACTGCAGCAGTTGTTAGGCAGGTGGAAAAAAAATTACTTATGGGAGAATTAAGAGCTACGTAAATACTGGGATTCACTTGGGCAAATGTAAATATCTACAGTAAATATTCACACATGAGCTAGTCACTCAGATCCCTTGGTAGTCCAAGCAGAAAAAAAACATACTGCTCACCTGTATTTCATTGCCCCCTAAAGCAGACGTATAAACTAGATAACGAATTGCACTTGAGAACTGCCTATTGCTCTCCATTGTACACAAAACCAGCTTGGATAACTAATTCGTATCTGTAGACACCTAAAGTCACCTGAGATTAATTCCACGCTAGACATCTGCATAAACTCTCTCTCAAGCCTCATTTAGAAAGACTTTCTTTAGAAAACACACACCACCAAAACTCCTTAGAAAATTGGGTTTTAGCATTGCCATTGGTCTGATCCTAACAACGATTCGTGGAGATCAGCTCTGCAGTGTACTGAAGAATAACTAACTCCAGCACATGTAGCTTAGAAAAAAAAAAAATGAAGCGTGAATCTGTTCATTGATTCGTCAGCTGCACACCGCAGGGAAAAGATTTAGCACCTCCTTATTCTAAAGATGAAATATGTTGGTAAAATATAAGTGCATGGTGAATAAGTTGATGGGCAGGTGGCCTTTCTGGGTTTGTGTTGATGCATGTAGGTTGTGCTGGAGGAAAAACACACCTGAATGTCAGTGCAGATTCTACAGAGAAGCTGTGCACAAGCTGTCAGGTTTTATGTCCCTCAAAGCACTGGTTTATAGGTATGATAGACACTTATCACATTTTCTTGAAACTCTCCAGGGCATTTCCACGCCACAGAAGATGGTGGACGCATCCCCTTGGCTGCAGAGGTTGGACTCCTCACACGGAACATACAGATCAAGTCTGATGTGACTTGTGCTGGGAGGATGCTCGTGGGACGATTTACAGACTCCAGTGGGACAGTGTTTGAAGGTAGTTGAGATTCACCTCTCCCCATCCATCAGAGCAGTTCTGCCCGAGAAAGCACAGCCTAACACCAGGTGTATCCACTCCCATGTACTATGCAGTTCTACGCAAACTGACTGCCCGACATGTGTGAAACATGAATATTAATAATATTTCATAAATAATGCAATGCATTTCAGGAGGGGCCGTTTTGTGGTTAGTTGGTATGTATATAACTGTAACTTTATATATATTTCTGAACAAATACCCCTTACTGCCAATACACTGACAAAGATTCTCTTCTATTATATGCCTGA
The DNA here is from genome assembly GCF_003259725.1 of Athene cunicularia. Lineage (NCBI taxonomy): Eukaryota > Metazoa > Chordata > Aves > Strigiformes > Strigidae > Athene > Athene cunicularia. The sequence continues at coordinate 4,096,226 of NW_020799097.1, forward strand.
GTGTTGTTTAAATGGGTGTCATACATACCCGTTTTAGGTAATTTTGTAAGCTTTTATCTCCCTGTATTTATCTCATCGCAGGTGTCCTTCAACTCTTAAATGTTGAGTTTTTGAACTTTGGACCTCCTCAGCTTTCTGCTCTTGAATTCAGGAATATATCCCAAGGGTCCTCGGTGGTGTCATCCAGCATTAACGGTAGCTGCGGAGCTGGCATTAAAGCAGTCATGAGCAACTGGGTCTTGTTGCAGGATAACATGGTGTTCAACACGGTTGGACCTGGCATCGATTTGGAAGGGCAAAACCATTCTCTCGCCAGGAACCTTGTTATTCTGAGCAGGCAGCCAGAAGACTTATTAAACTGGGTTGCTGGCATCAAGGTGAACCTTGCCATTGGTGTCTCCCTCTGTGGCAATGCTGTGGCAGGATCTGAGCGAATTGGCTTTCATATCAGGGGCCAGGAGTGTTTGCTAGATGGAGAGTACTGCAGCAAAAACATCGCCCATTCAAGTCTCCATGGTATTCATCTGTACCAGGGAGATGGATTTCAGACCTGCACTAGGATCACAGGTTTTCTGTCTTATAAGAATTATGACTATGGTGTCATGTTCCACCTTGGAAGCAGCGTCATCGTGGACAATGTGGTGCTGGTGGACAACACTGTGGGTCTCATGCCAGTAGTGCACTGTCTCTATGCCAAGCAATGCCACACAGGGAAAAGATTCATAGAACTCAGAAATTCCGTCATTGTCGCAACGAGCTCAACTTTTGACTGCATCAGAGACAGGATCAAACCTCACTCAGCTGATCTAACAGCCAAGGATCGACCACCACGTTACCCTCTAGGAGGCCGTGTTGGGATTTTATGGCCTACCTTTACCACTGTTGCCAGCCAAAGGCCACATGACCCATGGCACAAAAGTGAGCATTGTCCAAAAGTCTTAGGACTCATGAAGTTGAAAGGTTGGTCTTCCACGTCCAGTAGCCAGACTATTCTGTCACTGTTCTTCTCAACTAATTGCATTTTTCCAGTTGAAGTTGCAGCCTTCCACACCCACAAATGGATGTGGCGAGGAAATCCTCGCATCAGTAGAATTAATAACAGAATTCTTCTTCAGTTCAATACGATTAAAGTAAAAAAAAAAAAAAAAAATTACTTGGTATTTTTCACTTTCTGAATCTACTGCAGTATAATTATGTCATGTGCTATGTATATATTTTACTTCAAAAATGCCTTCCTTCTGTTATTTTTCCACTTGATTCATCTCTCCGATCTACAGTTATCTCTAGTTAAATAAAGATACTAAGTTTGAGAAGTGAATAGCACAGTTTGTATAGAATTTGCGTAGAACATAATGACTACAGCTGCACAGAAACAGTTATGGCTTTTATTGTTATACAGGATTACACAAGAGGGATAAAAGTCGGTTATATATCCCACATCTTTGCTTCAAATGACTTTTACTGTCCCCGGAGTAATATTTGTATATATTTGTAGATGGCTGGTTGCCGTGGTGGGATCTAAATACCTCACATTTTTTTCATGACTTTATCCCTCACTGCTACCTACTTGTGTAAGAAAACACATTATCTTCTTTTTACTGAAGAATAAGAGACAGAAAAAGACAAATAGACTTGCTCAGGGTTTAGTAGAAAACTTGTAGCAAAACATGGATTTTGTAGCTGCACAAGAGTTCAGTGCCAGAGCCAAGCACATGTCACCAGACCCAGCTTATCTTATATTAATATCTGGCAAGTGAATAAAAGATCCAAGGCAGGTTGTCAGCAAACTGGTTCTCACTGATTAAGTTGAAAACTTATTAATCACTCTTGTTGTTTTTTGGTTTGTTTTTTTTTTTTTTTTTTTTTTTTTCTTTTTCATTTCCTATTTCCTTTGCTTTCATTTCCTATGGGCATGACTTGGGTTTTGTCAATTTAGGATATAACTTGGCCATGGAATATTCTAAAGCCAACTGAAGCTCTATGATCAGTGCAATTAGTCTGATTTTAAAATTATTTGTGTGTATATATATATATATATATATATATATATATGAACTATTTAACATAGAAAATATCATAGAACAGAGACTTTCTCTCCCTAGTTCTGGCACTCCTCTAACTACTTTTCCTTATTTGATCTTCTCTTAATCCCTGGCAGAAGTCACCTTTACTGGTTTTACACAGAGCTGCTACAGTGAAGACAGGGATGTCTGCATCATGTCAAATGCTGACCATTTAGACATCATGCCTCTTATTACAGCGGAGACATCAAGGATGTTACATGTCAATGAGAAGGACAAGTTTTACTTTCATCCAGCAAGGTAATATGCTTCATTTTGAACTATCTTTTTCAGTGGTTTGCAAGAAAAAAAAAAACAAAACAACCAACACCTACAGTTTTGGGACTATCCTCACCTCTGTATCAGTTGTCTTTTTGTATTGTCTTGCAAAGAGTTCAAGCAATTAGTTTAGACTGGATGTCTACCTGCAGAGCAGTCCCATTCTTTGTCTCTGTTCCTGTCTTGTAAAAATAAGCAAGCTCAGACATCAAACAAACACTCACAGAAAAAAAATCCAGAAAAAAAAAAAAATCCCAAACTTTAGGGCATTTTTTTTAAAAAAAAATAGAGGTTCAGATTCCATCCAGGTGCATTTCCAGAGCAATCCTCTTGGATTTCCCCTGTTACTGACACTTGTGTAGCAAAACAAACCTCACGTATCCCATTTCTTAAAACTCCATCTTGAGCATCTCTGTCTTCTTAGCCTCGGGCTTCAGAAAAAAACCCTGAGATGGAAAATGTCCTTCTGGTCAGGGAAGCGGAGCTTGATTTTTGCCTGCAAGATCACATCAGAAATGTTGATCAGTACCAGGCATGCTGTGAGATGTCAAATGATTGCCAGAACTGCTCTTGCCCAGGGAGAATATCATCTGCGTGTAGAGGATACATGGAGGAGGGAAGGGAGAGCTTCATTTGTGACCTCAAGTCACTTCTGGTTGCAGCGGTTTAAACATACCACATCCAATGGAAACCACATGCCTATTTATTTATTACAACCAATGGACACAATACAGAGGCTATATCAGGAAAGCCTTGAAGTAGCAAAAAAAACCCAGCACAGATTCCGCTTGCCAGTCAAAAATAATTGGAGGTGTCCCACACTGCTATGTTTAGAGACCCTCCAGCCTTCTGCCAGAATTTTTATTTTATACTATATTTTTCCTTTTTGCTCTGGGCATTCGTTTGCGTGTAGATTTCTGAGACCTGTCCAGCTTGTCAGCTCCCATTACGTTTCACTCTTGTATCCATCCCACAGTACTATGCTATTGGTGAGCTGCTGATACAGTCCACTGCAAGAGCTGCTGATTTTCAAACATGACGAATGCACATAGATTACTGAATGCTTTCTTAGTAGTCTGGCACACCTCGGAGGGTGATTGCATCTCTCAGTGCTCCTCATGCATTATCTGCATGCGTTCATTTAATCCACCTGTATAACTGCTGAGCTTGGTCCAGGCTGTGGGTTCTCCTTCAGCATCCTGAAGGGGTGTCTTGATGGATATGTCCTCTCAAAGAGAAGGTGAGCATTGCCTTAGAGCAAGAGAGGAAATAGAAACAACAGGGAATAAGGGAAGACCATGAAGTACTTTCCTTGTCCCACTGGTAGATGCAACCAGCTGAAATGCTGGATCTTCTGAAACATGTTCAAGAATTGAACTAGCTGTCAGGATCAGAGCTATCTTTGTTCTCCACCTCTTTTGAGACGTGTTGATTTGGGAATTGGCCCGTTTGTTTCTCTGCCCTTACTGTAAATATCTGCCTGCCTCTGTTTGCCACGTTCAGAATATCAATAATTGGGTTTTTTTCCAACCTGAACCCAAGAAATTCCAAGTTTTCTTCAAGACTTAATGTGAATCCATGTAGAAATCTGAAGATGTTTCCATGGACTTTGCTGATTACAAGTCATTGTATCTCATTGTATTTTGTAATAAGAGTGATATGGCCAGTTGGCTGGTTCCTTTAAGTTGTTTTAAACCTTCATTCAAATTGAAGTTAAAAGCACTTAAGATTCTCAACATGTCATTCAGTTCACTACACTTCAGTGATCAAAAAATCAGGCATGTAATCTAAAGAAGACACTAAACTCATTCTGTAGTCAATAGAGACTCTTGTCTAGGAAATTCTTAATCTCACTTGTACTATATATGTCTCGGGTGAGATGAGTTGCCCTCCAACAAATCCTGTTTCAGGTACCTCCCTCTGTAAAAGCCAGTCTTTAATGATCTACGTAAAAATTTATAAGCTTTTCTGTCTGTTTCAAGTGTTTAAACTTACAATTTCCTCCTCAGAGTATACTGATGATAGAATTGGATAAATTTATTCAAAAATTAGGTGCAGTTTGCCGAGATACATTGTCATGCTGTCCAAAACGAGTTTTGTTCTAGTTTGGACTAATGTTCTGAAACTCTCTAACCTTATTAATCTTATTTTCAAAGTATGGTTTCATTCTATTCTTAGGATCTGAAGAGAGAAATTGTCTAGGAGACAGAAATTGTCTGGGAGACAGTACTGGTGGAGTACTGTCTGGTGGAGTAATCACTTAGTACCAGATATGTGTGACTGGGTTATGAAACCCTGAACCAAGCTTAGCTTTGTGGTGAGATCCATGTACACTTTACTTTAAGCCCATCAAAATAACCCTTTTTTTTTTTTTTTTTTTTTTTTATTAGAACATAAATTAGGACAGTAATATTTTCAGACACAGTTCCAAATACCTGGGTACAAAAGAAAAACAACAAAATAGGTTTATAAACACATTAATCTTTATGCACTATTAAAATAAAATTTCTCTTTCAAGTGTGCTTCTGCTCTAGAAATGTTAAGTGGCTCCTTGACCTGCAACAAACTTCTCTGAATTCCTAGAAGTCTCTTTATTTTGTTTCTTCAGGTTATGTTCATACTAACAAATTAAGTAGAGCCAAGGACCTGGCCATCAGAACTTGAGTTATAGCACTTTTCAGCGCTTAGCATGGCTTGGCTTTGGCATGAGCCAGCTAACACGGACCCAATCAATGCTGGAGTTTGAGAGCTGGTCAAGGACTTTTCAAAACCAACCGTCCTGTTTTGAATGCTAAGGGAATTTAACTTTACAGACATGGACAGGCTCTCTCAGTTGATCTGGGAAAAGTATGGGGTCTGAAACTGGCCAGCTTGGATAGATGGACCCTCTGTGGACTGACTGTGAATCTTGTTGCTTGTTCTAGGAGTCTCCAAGCCTTTATTTAAGATGCGTGTTCCCTGCTGGGTCCCTCTCTCATACTTTCTGTCATTTCACCTTGCTTCATGCTTTCTTCTGCATAAACTTAGTTGCACATGGGAAGGTGCAATTTTCTGACCTGTCAGGAGGCTTTCCCATTCCCAAGTGAAGAAGTAAGAACAAGGCAAACCGGTACTTCTGGGCAGTCAGTGCTTTTTAACAAAATATTATGTACAACACAGACCAATCTGTGAGCAAAACTAAACAATCCATCCCCTGCTGGATGTGAAGAGCCTGTGCCACATCAGCACTGCAAACTGAAGCAGAGATATTTCTGGTCACTTAGTGCGATGGATGCCAATATACATGCTTCACTCAGCACCTACAGATTTCATCTGCCATAGGTCAAAAATTAATGGCATATGGATAGTGATGGTTCCATCACTGTAGTTTCTCTGATCAGGAGAACCAAGAGGGAAGCAAAGGTGCCCAAACTGCAACTGTACAACTGGCTCTAAGGACCGTGATGGTCCACACTGGCTAAAACAAACCCCAGGGAAGAGATTTGGGGATAGAAGTTACGCTGGAAAAAAAAAAAAAAAAATATTATTTTCTCTGTCCAAATCCAACCAACATTTGGAGAGAGGAGATGTTGGTGGTTTTTTTTTTTTTTTTTTTTCTTTCCCCATTTCTATGCAAGCATGCCAAAAGATAAATATTGCTACAGAATTTCTATGCACGGTATGTCAGATCTCAGCTGATACGCTTGGGTTTCATTCATTTTCACTTATTTTCCATTTTTTTTCTTTTCTTGGGCATGTGAGTTCACCTAGCAAATATCAAGGTATTGCATGTATATGCGGAAGTGTTTGTTGCCAGCGTAAATATATTACAAACAACAGCGCTCTTCTTCATAATTACGTTACCTCTTCTACCTGTCAGTGTACAGAACTCTGAAGACACCATGTTCCCTGAGAAGAGATGCAAAGGCTCCAGGAAGGCCCTTTTCAAGGATTTGGATGGAGGTGTCCTGAACCTAGAACCGCCTGTTTCTGTTTTCCCAAAGCCAGAATTTGAATGGACGCAGTTCTACTTGCAAGCTGGTAAGTGCCTGGAGTGTTTGCAAAGTCACGCATACATTTGACCCATGAGGCGTTATTTTACCCCAGGCTTTCACTGAGACCTACAAACTGAGGTTGTGATGGTGGGGGTCCTAGTCTGTGATGCCTTCCCAGGATGGAATGCAGTGAATTAGAGTGTATAAATCTGTGAGGCCTCACTGCACAGCTCTGTGTCCATCAGCGCCTCTCTGCCTTCTTGCATAATCATGTCAGCTGGCATCCTTAGCCCCTTTAGGGTTTAATTCATTCGTTTTAATACCAGAACAGAACTTACTGCCCCTTGCAAAGTCCTATGACAGCATTAAGTGAGACATGCCATGTAAATACTATGCAAGTGCAAAATAATAACAAATTGGCCCGCTGAGTATTTTCACCCACATCCCTCTGAGGAGATAATCGAGATGAAAACCCACTCCGGAAGTTTAAAGACCCCTCTCTCTGGTTTAAAAAGACCCATTCTGCTCAGTAACCACTTTCTGAAGGTTCACACAGCAAGGCTCCGTTCTCCTCCTGATTAAAGCTCTGCTCTCCGATTCCAAATAAACTCCTTAATTACAATTAGCGTTTCCTGTGCCTGCTGCTGATGGCGGCCCTTTTGCTGAAAAGGTGCATCATTTGTGGCTCCAGCGGTATGGGAGACTGATGGAAGGAACTGTAATTAATCCTGTTTTCCATCCTGCTCCAAAAACTGATTAAACATAAGAACTTTAATTTTTAAACAAAATGTCTAACGTGTACCCAGTACAGGCTTTTCCTCTGAGGATCCCACTCTAACTGGCTACTTACAGGGCTGATTAATGTGTTGTCTAGATGCAAACACGCTGTTTTTTACTCTTCCTTTTCTGCCCCGATTAGGAATCCCATGAAGTGCTAATAGCCCAGCAGTAGTGCCGCTGGGCACCAGCATATTTATGCATGCATACAGAACCTGGATTTTATTTAGACACACCATTTTTTATTTTAGACTCACACCATTTTTTATTTTAGACTAACACCATTTTTAGGACACCCTGGCACACAGTCATAGGGATGCCAGGAATCCCCACTATCTACAGTGCACTGACAGTGCAGCCTGCACTCCACGGGGTTTATCTTCTTGTGTAATGAAGGCGACAGCATATGGTAAATGCTGCCTACCTCTGAGGCTCTAACGAAATTGCCATGTTTTCTACTTGTTGCCCAAATATTTTTCCACCTCCCTTCAAAACTCTGTGTTAAATTCTTCTGTATGTCTCATTCTGACCTGCAGGTCCTTTCCTCTTAAGGTTGACATTTAGAAAGACACAGCTTGATGTTAAGGTGAATTCGTAGTCATCTTCCATTCCCTATTCCCTACTTCTTGAACGTTTTAGTGCTGAGTATTTTGCACAGTGCAATGCAAGCTCCCACGCTAGACAAATAATAGAAAATGCTCGCCTCTCCTGCTCCCACAAATCTTCTGGGGGCCAGATTCCCCCTTGGCATGACAGTGCTTCAAGGTCAGTGAAGACGGTGGTGTAATGATAGTGTTGATCAGAATTTGGCCCTCAGAGTTCTGCCTTTCCTGAATTCAGATGAGCATTTGGTACTCATGTTATCTGGGTGGTCAAAATCTGCCTGCTGCATATCCACGTGGAACACTGTTAAACCTGAATATTCTGACCACCTCCAGCACCTTCAGCAGAGAACTGCAGTGTGGTGGCTAGTGCTTTGCTAGCCTAACTGACCACAGAAACAGCAGACAGGTTTTTTAGGGAGTTACACAATATCCTTGTCACTTTCACAGTTCAGGGACACAAATTTTTTTGAGACTCAAAAGCTCTGGCTTTCCACATCCTCTTAATTACATCTTTATACAGATGCATAGATGTATATATTCCCTTTAACCTTCTAGTTTGGACAATCAGCTTGAAATTATTGGCCTTCAGCCATTTCTAGATATTCTGATTATTCCAGGGGGAACAAACCAAAACACTCAGTATACTTCAGGGATGCAAAATCCAGAAAGATGTTATCTCAGAAGAATACGATAGGGAAGAGATTGTGAGAGCCATAAGTGGGGCACAGGGGATCATTCAGTATGATACTAATGCTCCTAAATTCACGTGACATCTTTTATTGAAGACACAATCAATATAGAATATATGTAATATACTATTTGTGTATATATATATATATATATATATACATATATGTGTGTGTGTGTGCCAAAGGGAAGGATGGACCACTTGGCTTCCTGAGTTCTGCCCACTGCAGATGGGCAGCAGTGAGGCATGCAAGGTATAGTTCATGATCTACTCTTTTTTTTTCTTTTGTCTTAACTGTGTGCCTGATCTTTTACCTGCTGTGTTAGCTATCTGGGTCATAGATCAGGTCTTTTTATTGTGTCTTTCTGTAGAAACAGAGTTTTTCACATAAAACTGAAGTTTTAATTTTCTGGATAAACCACAGAATTCAGGGAAAAAAAAAAAAGAGGAAACAGATCCAAGATTTTTGTTGTTATTATTATTTCTACTAAAAGAAAAAAGAGCAACAACGAAAGTGGTTTTGAGTCAAAGAAAGCGTAATTGTTTTTTAATCTAAGGGTACTTTTTGCTCCTTTTTTTTTTTTTTTCCTTTTAAATATAATGTTGTAAAAGTTTAGAATGAAATGTTTTCTAACCCCCCTACTCCCTAAATAATTTACGAGGAACTTTCATAGTAACATTTTTCAAATTATCCAAAATAATTTAATGAGTTTAACATGAATTCGTAATTATTTTAATCTCTTTGAGCTGCCATTTTTGGATGACAAAATGTTTTTCTCCCCAAACTCATCTTTATACCAGACCTCTTACAAAAGAGCTTGGGGCCAGGCCTGGAGCACGAAATGGTGCCACGATACAGGAAATACAAGAATCACAAGCTGTAGAGCAGAATTAGCTATAGACATAAGTGTGTCTGAGGGATGAAGGATAAATGAAGAGTTTGTGTACTCAACTGATTTCTGTGTCCAGGTTAAAACCCCTACTTCACAGAGGAGAACTGATACAACCATCATTCTGTAGTTAAAGTTTCAGCCATTTGCTGTCTATCTGCAATATGTATAGGACTCTGTTATCATACTGCCACACATCTGTAATCTGACAACAACAGGCTCCCAGAGACTTTGGAGTTCATTGTTTTCCCTGAGGAAATGTAGCTGAGGGCCAGAGGTGGGTAGAAGATTCATCTGACCCCACTTCCACTGCCTCCAGTGTCCTCTCTAGTGAACATAGAGAGATTGACACCTTAAGGAAAGAAGTTAGGTGGATGTCTGAGAGATGAAACCAAGTCTTAGTCTAGACCATGCAGACACACGTTTTCTTCCTGCTGGCAGATACATTCGAGGCAATTTTAAAAGAAATTTGGGCTGAATAATCGTAGAATCATAGAACAGAGCAGGTTGGAAGGGACCTCAAAAGATCATCTGGTCTAACTCTCATGGGGAAAGGATCCTAGGTAAAGTTATATAGCACCCTGTCTGCGGGAGAGCTGAGCACACACACGACCAACGTGATCAAGCAATGCCCGTTTATTACAACTAATTCAGCCCTTTTATAATGTTCTCCCGCACACGTGGGTAACATGCAGTACAAGTCCTCAAGATTGGACAGTTAACTTAGCCCGCGCTTTAAACCGTCTTATGATTGGATTAAAAGTGCCACATCAGCCTTGCCAGGCTTCCTGCCTTGTGGAACTTCCTATTCCATCCCAACCCCTTCCGGGGGTTGTTTGTCTCGTCGAGTTTCTCCCCCCTCATTCAGGGTCACATCCTTATCGCATTCTTGCTCGGCTGAGGCTCTTATCAGTCTTGTTCTCACGCAGGATTGCTCACATGTCCATTCTCTCACAGAAAGCCCTCTAGAATCCCAACACCCTGTCCAATTGCATCTTGAAAACCTCCAGTGATGGAGACTCTACCACATTCTTGCAGAGGTTGTTCCAGTGAATTATTGTTCTCACTGTATAAAACTTATTTCTTATACTGAGATGAGTCCTCTCCTGGTGCAAATAGTACCTGTTGCTCCTAGTCTTCTCCATATGTCTCCTTGTGAAGAAAGAGCCTTTGTCCTCTTTGTTGCTTTCCTTTAAGTACTGGAATACTGTGATGGGATCCCCCCTGACCCTTCTCTTCTCCAGGGAGAAAAGACCTACCTCCTTCAGCCGTTCCCCATAGGACAGGTTCTCCAGCACTGATCATCCTTTGGCCTTCCTTTCGATCCTCTCCAGTCCATCTGTGTCTTTTTTGATCTGTGGGGACCAGAACTGGACACTGTACTCCGGGTGTAGCTTGACAAGCTCTGAGTAGAGCGAGATAATCATGCCTCTATGTCTACTACCAATACCTCTGTGGTTACAGCCCAGGATCTGATTTGCCGTTCAGCAGCACACTGCTAACTGATGTTTAACTTGTTGATCCCTTTCAGCATAGCTGCTCCCCCACCACATAGATCCGAGCCTGTACTGGGCTATTTGGTTACAGGTGCAGGACTTTGCACTTGTCTTTGTTAAACTTCATTCAGTTCTTGCTCGCCGACTCTTCCAGCCTGCCCAGGTCTCTCTATAAGATGTCTCTCCCTTCTCATGTGTACACTTCAACAACCACTTTAGTGTCATCAAGCAAATTTAGTGAGGGTGCTTTCAATCCCATCATCCAGCTCATTGGTGAAGATATTGAATAGTGTGGGACGCGTTATCGATCCTTGGGGCATAAAGAAACTAACCTGAATATTAAATTGTTGCCCATGTCAGTGACCCAATTTAGTGATAAAGTGACTAAGAAAAGCAGAAATTAGTATTTGGTAATAGGTATTTGCTTGGCTCTGTGCAGCCAGATACTGAGCATCAGTAACTTACCAACCTGTTTGTCTTCTTTTATCCTGATTTGTAGGAGAAATATTACGATGGGGCTATAGCCGGAGAAATGTGAATTTGGGGAGGGGAACAAAGAAAGGAAATGGCTATCAGAAAATCTCTCTGCCAGTATCTATACTTGCAGGATTGATTTTCCCCCTTGTTAGAGGGGACAATATGACTCTCGCTTTCCAAATGAACCCAAAGGATTGCAACTCACTATGTTGGTCTTTAATCTTGGCTAATATTTACAGTCAAACAATAGACTATGAGGATTCCAGATATCAGAGATTTACAGCACGAAAGCAGGTTGGCATCCCAGACACTACTGGATTCTTCAGGATAGGTACCTCTGAGTGTTCGTATTCATGCAGGCAGAGATCCAGCCCCCAGCAATCTTGTCCACATCCAAAAGTGAGTCCTTCTGGTTCTTATTCCTCCCCTTTAGCATGGCTTCAAATTTGGCCACTGTTTCATTATAAGTCAGAGATTCCCTTAGGACTCCCATACTAGATTCTAAAGAGGTGCAGAAAGATCCTTAGGTTTGCACGAGATAAATTTGATGGGTAATTGATGGAGTTTCTGTTCTACTTACTTTTACTCGTCAGAGGAATTCTGATGTACTGAAGGATTATAAATTCTGGGCTATAAGATTTACCTATTATGCAACTTATTCTTCCTGTTGTTAAAATGGGCTCCTTGCATTTCCTGTGAATAAGTGGGTTTTTCTTCTACCTTATGTTAGTAAAACCTGGCACCTCCTTGTAAATTCTTTGGATACAGAATCACAGAATCATCTCGGTTGGAAAAGACCTTGAAGATCATCCAGTCCAACCATAGACCTCACACTGACAGTTCCCAACTACACCAGATCCCTCAGCTCTGTGTCAACTCTACCTTGAACCCCTCCAGGGATGGGGACTCCACCACCTCCCTGGGCAGCCCATTCCAAGGCCCAACAATCCCTCCTGGAAAGAAATGCTTCCTAATATCCAGTCTAAACCTTCCCTGGCGCAGCTTGAGGCCATTCCCTCTTGTCCTATTGCTTATTACTTGGCTCCAGAGACTCATCCCCCCTCTCTGCCCCCTCCTGGCAGGGAGTTGCAGAGGGCCAGGAGGTCTCCCCTCAGCCTCCTCTTCTCCAGACTAAACCCCCCCAGTTCCCCCAGCCGCTCCCCAGCAGACCTGTGCTCCAGACTCTGCCCCAGCTCCGTTGCCCTTCTCTGGACACGCTCGAGTCATTCAATGGCCTTTTTGGGGTGAGGGGCCCAAAACTGAACACAGGAATCGAGGGGTGGCCTCACCAGTGCAGAGCCCAGGGCTCAGATCCCTTCCCTGTCCCAATACAGTACAGTAGATACAGTAGAAGTATCAGTGAAATTTAGGTCTGCAATACCCCTGTGGGATAGGCATGTATTTTGACACTAGTTTCCCAGGCAGAGGACCGAATTTTTGACTTGCCCAAGGTCAGTCATTGAATTAATGCACATCCTTCCAAAACCTGACAGCCAGACTCTTAATGTAAAAGCACCCCACTCTGCTTAGGCAGTTTGAGCAGTATGGTTTTATTAACTAGAATCAGCCCAAAATGTATTTTGCATATGACTTTTTTATTAAAAAACATGCCTGGAGCAATTTTTTTGAACTTCACCGAACATTTGAATTCTGACTATGGTTTTAAACAAAAATTTTTCCCAAACTTATTATTTAATTATTTATTATTATTACTACCACTACTACTACTCCTACTCCTATTATTATTAAAAAAAAAACCAACCAACTGAAGAAGTATTTTATTTTTCAAAAATTGAGTCAGATTTAGTGGGAACCTATTGATGAGAGGATTAGCATGTTGTGGACAATTGTCTTTTTATCTGACCAACAGAAAACTGAGACTACATTTTCCTACGTTGTTTTCAGTCTAGACAAATCTGAACCTTGCTTGCTCTCTAGGGGTAATCAGTACATTTTCTAGATCATAAAAAGGTAGATATTTCATATGTAAATGGTTGTCTGAAGCAACTAGCACAGACATTTAAACACTTGATTTTGTCAACAGCTATTGTAAAAACTCTTTGAAAGATCATGTATCATCGAAGTCAAATGTCTTAAATGAATATTCAGAGGTCTACTTGTTTCATCAGAAAGAAGATAAAATGTCAGATCTAATTATAAACAATCCAAAATTTCCAGGGATGTGGATCCAGGATCTTTCTACAATCCTCTTTATTCTGGTACTTTTTATTATGAAATAAAATTCTCAAGTAATAGTTAAGGAAGAGCATATTTTTGATACACAGGCTGCCAATATCATTTAGGGCTAAAGCTGTGTGAAAATGTTGCACCATGTATATTTAATATTACCAGGACTATGATTAGGCACACCTGCTATGCATAATCATGTGTAGTAATTAAGAGATGTTTGAGAAGAGAATGCAGGTTTGGTAGATTTTAGGGAATGAAACAGATGCAATATTGGCCTGAAACTTTTTTTTTTTTTTTTTCCTGAAGTTTTTGTTGTTGTTATTCACGGATAGAAATTTCCTTTTTCTTCAATAAATGGCCCGTACGAAATGGGTTGAAAGTGGCAGTGGAGGACATTAAAAGAGCTGATACCAAGTTATTGTTTTATAAAACCAAAATCTAATATAATCAGAAAATCCCTGTGACTTTTGCTTATTTTTTTCTGAAAACACATCCCTGGTAAAGATTTCAGCAGACCTTAACTAATAAGAGACCAAAGTCAACAACAAGGTTGAGAGGATTTTTTTTTTTTTTTTTTTATGCTCGTGGGAGAACAAGGTCTAAAGTAAACCAGAGGGAAAATAAGTTATTTTTGTTTCTTTTGGTACCTGTGTGGTGGCTCATCAGGTGTGAGATGGCTGACCCTGCTGAACTAAAGACTCAGCTCTGCAACCTGAGGGCAGTGTGACAGAGTGAGGGACATCTCTGGGTGGGAAAGAAGGCCACTGTGAGATTGTGACTTAGTGGACAGCTCTGCCAAGGCAAAACACTCCTCTGCGTAATTTGTTTTGTTAAAGCATGGAGGAATAGACCAGAGTTGAGATCTGGTAAACTAGGTCAGGACTGGGGCTGGTGTGGCCATATGACACTACCACTTTGAAATAATATAAATTACTTTCCCTCAAGCTCATCTGTATCTCAACCTCTAATAAATAGCTATTTTCCTTTTTCAGGGATGCTATTTCCTTAATTCTGAAGCTAGAATATAGGATGAATGACATTGTTCATTTTCCGTGCAATCAGTACAGAGAAATGCATATATATAATATATGCACACACATATATAATATACATATACAAAGGTATAAGCCTATCAGACTTTATCTTCTTGTTCCCATGGAGATCATCAAATGCTTTTCTCGTGGTGAATCCAAAGAACCTTGGTCAAAGCCATTCATTTGAACGTTCAATGGGGTTTATTTTTTTGTACCACCCTTTCTACTTTTTTTTTCTAAACTTCTCAGGTACTTGCAGGTACTTTCTAAACTTCTCAGGCATGCACCGGTGTTCAGCTGCCCAAAATTGTAAAATATGTGTATGTATCTATTAGGAATAATGAAATTTGGAAAAAGTGATTACAAAGTCAGGTCTCTGACTATGAGAGATAACCTTGGCCCTTAGGATAGCAATTCTTTTTGAAGACGTGCCAGCAAATAGTTCACACCTACAGTTGCTATTAGAAATTCTTGGCTTCTCCTTTTAACCTCAATCCCTGAGGATAAACCAACTGAACTCCTGTATTTAAGAAGCTATTTAGAAAAATGACACCATTTTTAGTTTGTGAAATCTCAGAGAGCCCATTTGTTTCCCTTTGAGCTAAAAAATAGCTCAGTGCCCCCAAAACACCACGTCACCTTCATTTAGGAGTCTAGTTACGGATTTGATATCCACCTCTCTATCTTTCTGTATATAAATGTTTGCTACCCAAGCATAAGCTTTTTTATCATCACTGATGTGATGAGGCTACTATTTCAGGGTAGTGGTTCTCCGTTGTGATTTATAAAGCGTTGGTGGTCCATGAAACCTGAGTAACGGATGCACACATCACTCCTAGATTAATTTAGAAGCCTGACAATTAAAGGTGAAAAGAATCATTAGGCATCAGGAAAACAGAAGCTATGAAGAACGGCTGGCAAAGTTGTGTGGTTCAGGGTTGAAGAGATGGATGTGAGATTTAAGAACTGCCTCCAAAAATATGGAAGACTGTTGTGGAGTAGAGAGAAATAAATTGCTCTCCAAGTCTATAGAATCAGAAATAAGGGGCTGAAATTTTGCCAAGATAATTTTAGATGTAGGGGCGGAGATGTTAGAATAAAGACAGCACAACACTGGAGTAGCCTGCCTGGTTGGGGTGCAGAGTCCCCGTCAGTGGACGTTGTACAAACATCCTTAGATTGTCCAGATAGAGCTGATCTTTTTGTGAGGAGGGGGGATCAAATAACTCCAGAAGGTCCTTTCTGGACCGATTTCAATACTCTGTAAGGATGTTCAGTGGTCTGCAGGAACCTTTGAGGTCTGACAGTGATTTATATGTCCAAAAGCCAGGGTGATATAGTAGGAAGGTCTGGTAATTAGGACTTTCTAAATACTTTTGATGAAGACAAAGAGTGACGACTAGGGAGGTAATTAGTGCAGAGAGATTCTTTCCCAACCCATGCACTTGGTCCCTCTCAGCCAGTCTGCCTGTTCCTGTGGAATGCTAATGGGCTTGGGAGGTTGTGCAATATCTAAGTGTAGAGGTTAGTCCTGATTTGCAGAAAAAAGACTCTACAACTCGAATAGAGTTATAAAGCAGGTATATTTACTCTGGCCGGGGTGAAAGGGATTTGTCCACAAAGCTTGCACACCCACCGCACGTTTTACCAAAACTTACGGAGTGTAGATATCCATATTCCTTGGGTTACAGAACACAAACATCCATATTCATGAGTAGGGTTAGTTTAAAAGGCTGATGTCAGCAGTTGATGTTCTCTTTGCATCTGCCCATTGCCTCCTGGGGGGAGTCTCCGGGGGTCTTTGGGAGGAAGGCTCGTAGTCTTTCTCACCCTGTTTTTTCCCCGGAGCATGTGCAGATTCTCTTGGCCAATTTCTTGAATAACAAGAGGGGTTTTCAGCCGGTTTACTCATTCTATCTTATCTAAGAGAACCAATAGAACTTCTACCATCTGTACATGGCTATATTTACTCATTATCAACACCCCAACTAGTTAGAGCCACCTGTTCCTCAAGGACAAAAGCATAATATTTTGCTGAACATTGTAGTCCTTGGTCGATTTTCACAGTGAACTGCTTTGTTTTGATGAACACAGCAGTCCTTGATAAAATTCCACAGAACAGTCCGGGCAAGCAGGATTCTTAGTAATATTTAAAAAAATTACTATAAGTAATACTATAACTTGCTATAAGTAAGTAAATAAGTTGCTAATCAGTTTTCTAGAAGTAAATAATTCTCAAAGCAAGTAATCATTTCTCTGTATCAGTCCCACGGAAAATGTTGTACAGAGTCTGAACCAAAGTGAGGCAGGTTCTTTACCTTGGACCTCTTCTCAAAGCTCAGTACCTGATATGCCCGACGTAGTTTCACTCTTATTTATCATCCCTACTTCAGTGATGCCCACGGATCTGAGTCAGTAGATGGGTTTTGTTACTACTAGATACCACCCAGCAACTTTTTTGGTACCTTCTGGAAGAAGATGCTGATATTAATAGTCAACCCAGAAGGCTTCAGGAGAAACAGAGGAAAGTGGAGAAGTGAGCTGCTCCAGAGTGAGTCAGGGGGAGCTGAGGACAGCAGCCTACATGGTACGGCCTCTCTAGGTTTGATGGCTGTTACCTTTAAGGAGACAAGATGGCTGTGTGTATGCAATTAAAATAAAAAAAAAAAAAAAAAAAGTGAATTGCATCCTGCAAGTATAACTATATTATTTTCCTTAAATCTTAGAGGCATATCTATAATCCAACCAAACTGCTGAGTGTTAGTTTGCAGAGCTTTACAGGGGAAGCCTTGCATTTTGCAACAATTAATTTTGCAGAGGAAGCAGCCTGTTTAAAGACGCCTGCAGCAGTCACTAAAATATGTGTTGTTTTTCAAGGCCACCAGACACACAGTTGGCTAGGTTGGCTAATAAACAAAACAACAATGCAAAAACCCAGCCTCATGGGGTTTGCAGGAAGAAAGGATGAGAAATAAAATGAATAATGCTTACCTGCTAGGGGTGGGTGAAGACTATAATTGTTTAGCCCCCAGCAGATCCCTGCAAGGGTTAAAAATGACAAAGATATTAGTTGGTGACTGCTAAGATTGTTGGTTTGAAGCTCTGGGCAAAACAGAGACTGTTATTTACCGGACTTGGTCGATTTACTTCTTAATGCAATAATGACCTGTGAAATGAAACGTGAGCTAGACAATTGTTCCTCATTGTTTCCAGTAAAACATCCTTTCATACCCCATTAAACCACCATTAATTCCATTTGAAAGAGAAGCAGGCACAAACACCAAGGGATCTCTCTCTCTTTTCCTCTTTTCCTCTCTTTGTGGGACTGATCAAGGCCTGTGGATAGCGAAGCATCTTTCTTACCCATTTTAGAGTGTGTTGGGCAGCCTGTGGGGCCACCTTTCTGAATGAGCACCACAGGGATCTATTGGAGTGGCACCCAGTGGATCACATCCCTGAGTTTAGCAGAAGAACATATCAGCTGACCTGGCAAACAGTTTATTGATGTTAATGCATCGTGTTTCTCTCATTTTTTAGGTTGGCTTTCTTTAAGCACAAGATTTAGGTAATCATGCAGTGTATGTACATACATATATGTGTGCCATTTCCCACACAGTAATTTTTAACCCATTTTCAATCAGAAGTAGTAGATGGATAAGTTCTTCAAAACAATAGACTCCTACAGGTTCTAAAAAAAAAAAAAAAAAGGTTCTAGGAAGGAAAACACTATGAGTAAACCCCTCTGTCCCCACAAAGGGAGATATTCCTTGGTATCGATTTATTGGCTACTAGGAAATGTTCTCTGGAGAGAAACTCCAGTTTTGTGTGCCAGCTAAAGGCAAAACTTTTTGTACATGCCAGGGAATCCGTCCACAGCTCTGTAATAAAGCACTGGTTTCACTTTGTATGAAACTGGTTTCTTTAAGTCCCGTTTCTCCTCCGCTGCAGCATTAAAAGACGTGTAGATGTGGCACTTAGGGATTATGTTTATGGTTGGACTCAATGATCTTAAAAACCTTTTTCAACCTAAATGATTCTGTCATCTATGATTCTGTATCACTGAGTATCTAGAAAAAAACCCATAAAAAACTATAAAACTGTAACATTGAAGATGTTCAGATTTTATCTGACGATACCAAATCACAAAACAAAACCATAAGGTTGAGGTTGGTTTTTTTTTTTTTTCTCTTAATCACAACTCTAACATGAGAGAGAAAACTAGCTAAGAAGCCATCTGAATGATAAGATATAAATATTTATTTTCTTCTGGAAAACATAGGTGAATAAAACCAGATAGAAACTGTGTTCCTACTAGAGTTTTCTGAGAATATTTTTTTTTTTTTCCCATGAAAAAAACAGAAGTGTTAAATGCTGAAAATATTTCAGGCAAAATAAATTTTGTTTTCTTTCTTCTTTTGGGGGACACACACACTCACATGATGCGATTTTAATTAAAACAGAGTTTTCTTTCAATAACAGCGTAGAAACACAACTTCCAGAATAAATTTTCAGTTAGCTTTAATCGCTGTGAGTAATTCAGAAACATTTAGGGCAGATTGTCCTTCAGCTATACTGACATAAATCTGGTAGTCCCCCATTCTATCTGAAGTTATAAAACTGGGATTATAATGTTTTCCATTCACGCATGAGGTGGTGTTACTGGGCAGACAAGGGATCGATTGATTTGTGATCTCCAGCATAAGGAAAAGAGAAGACACTTGGGTGGGATGTTGTGTTGGAGATGTCTGTGGTAATGCTCGTTTCACACAACACACCGATGAAGTCTCCCTGAATCCAGCACATCCGCGTGTCGGGCGGTGTGTTCCATGCCGTACAAAAGCAAGAGAGATCTGGAGGGGGTAGAAGTGGGGACAGTTCCGATGACGCCTAAGCACAGGAAAGTCAAAATCTCCTGACACTAACTTAATCTTCGCATCTTCAGTGGCCCCCAGGACCCCCAACTTCAACTCCCTTCCTGTTCCACTTTTTCATTCTCTCTGACCTGCCCAGGATCCCCAGCCCCTACCAGCCAGGATTCCTTGCCTCCTCTATCTCCCAGGACCCCAAAGATCCTCCTGTCTCCAAACCAAAACTATGACTGTGTCACTTCTTTCTTCCTTTCTGATACGATTTACCGCGTTCTCCATAAATGAGGGGTCTAACAGCAAACTCCTTACGTCCACATCCTTCCCAATCAGCAACAAAACTCTCCTCGCTGCCTTAGAGCCTTACTTGAAACCTAGTCCATGGCATTTAATCAGTTCCTTGGCAGGTGTTGTACAACTCCAAGGAGGTTACCATGGATCAACGGTTTGACAGCCCGTACTGTAACATGTTCAATCATCTCTGTTTTTCAGTTAGTTCTACTTATTTTATTTTATTTTATTTTATTTTATTTTATTTTATTTTATTTTATTTTATTTTATTTTATTTTATTTTATTTTATTTTATTTTATTTTATTTTATTTTAATTTTTTTAATAATGTATCCTTTTATGTTATTTGCTTGATGCCTTTCTTTTCCCATGCTCGATTTATGCCTGAGGTAAGATTTTGCCTGCAAGTTCGCTCAGAAATGGTTCAGCTGCAAAAACCAAAATGATGCACTTTTTTTTTGTGTATTTGTGTGTGTGTGTGTTAGAAAACCATGTCCAGGACTATCTATGAAAATAAACTGCAGAGATTCATTATCTTCTGATGTGCTGTGAATGACCTAAGCTTTGGCTATAGCTTGTGAAAATTTCAGTTCCTGCTCTGCTGCGCTGTTTGAAGCACAGACATCAAATGCTCTCCTTCTTTCAGCTGTCTTCAAAATACCTGAGTATTTGGAGCCTTAAATCCCATGTTCTGGTTCCCTTGTATTGCATTTGCTAACTAACAAAAGAGTTCTGGGCACTTCATGACCCTTGTTGCTGCCCAAGGAGCTGTAGTCCCTAGGAGGCAAACATGTGTTGTGTCCTAACATCACGGAGTAGGTCAGTTAGGAGCCAAGGGATTACACAGAGTCATCTGCAGTGGAACGGAGAAGAGACCTCAAATTTTAACCATCAACAAGTATGCCATCAACTGGGAACATGCTGGTTAGATTTTGATTAACCAGCCTTAACATTACGGCACCTAGCACAGTTTAGTTTGTGTAGGAGTGAGATTTTTTAAAATACATGCTTATATATGTCTCAGTGACTACTTATAAGATCAAGCCACATTTGTAAGAAAATGGATCCTCGTGGAAGGATTCAATTGCAATTCTGAGAAGAGATGAAGAATGAGGAGTGCAAAAATCCTTGCCATGCATATGAAGAGCAATGGCCTGGGAGGATAAGAACCTTTTTTAACTTTCCCTGTAATTCTTCATATATAGCTGTATGCTGAATCAGAGAATCACAACTGTATGTTTGTGTGTATGCAAGCATGTGTGTTTATACACACACATGCAGGCACTGTCCTCAAAACTGCGCTTGGAAGCATTTCATCATTTTTTCCCTCTTATCTTCCAAATATTAGCATTTAATGAAATACACATTTCCTTCATTTATTTTGAACCTACTCCAAGGCCAGCAAATACCAGAACCTCAAATGTTATGACAGGATAGATTCTTTATTGGTTTGTTTTCTTTTCATTCTTTCTGTTTTCACTGTGATTTTTTTTTTTTTTTTTTTAAAAAAAAAAAAGATTATAGACCCTTATGTTCTAACTCAAGGAGCCTGGCTTTCAACTGAGGTAGACAAATATGTCCAAAAAAATGTCCCTGAGACCCATCCAATGCAGACAGCTGTGCAGCAAACAGGAAATTGAGGAAGTCAGGTTCATCAGAGACACAGGATTTCCTTCGTGGATGTTTCAGATAAAGCATCTTTAATTTTTCCACGTTGGTTCAGTGCCGTAAAAGAACCATGAGAAAAGCAAGGAAAATCGCCTTCTGGCTTGAAGATAGTGATGTGAGAGTGCAACTGAAAGACAAGTTCTCGTGGGGCCATCACACCTTGTTTGCATTGACATGACTGGCTAGGATGGGCACATTTCCATACTAATGTGGTTACATTTCAGGTTGGGCACGGTCCTTCTAGTGTGGGCAGAGCAATCTCGGGTCTATCTGTATAGGGCAATTTAAGTCTCCTAGGTTACAACATGCCAGACTAGAGGCTTCACTGCTGATAGATGTGCATTACGGAATAGTTCAACCATCAGCATGTGAGGAGGGATTTATTGTGGGAGTGACAGGGGAACACAGGCTGCTGCTGCAGAATCATTCAGCAGGTCTGATCTCATTGCAGAACTCTGCTAAAAACCTTCTCCTGTGACCCAAGAAGTTGCTTGATTATCCTGTGAAATGAGGTTAATTCATTTTTCTCCTCCACTCACTGCTTTGTGATAGCTCTTGACATCTCAGTGTTGTGACTTGAGAGGTATCTATGTAGCATCTGATATGATGTGATCCCAAACTAGTCTGAGGGTCCTATGAAACACTGAAAAATTACATACCAGTAATTAGCAGTGTCCATGTGGCATTACTAAAGCAGGCAAACACTTAGATGTCTGCCTGTATGACCTTAGTTTGCCTTGTTCTATTTGCGCTTTTAGGTTTTGACACTCTTACATTACGATCACAGTAACAAGCAAGCAGTTTTGACTCATTTTGTCCAAAATGGGATTGTTCTGTAGATGGCTCAGGGCTGTGTAGTACCACATGTTTGTATAAAAGAGCTCCGCCTTATCTCCTGGAGAAACAGAAACATGTGGGATGAATAAGGACTGGAGGGGAAGAAAGGAAGGTCTTGCAGCACAGGTGGTTACTCAAACCCATCTGAGTAACAGAGCACCTCTAAACAAGTCTTTTATACTAAACCATTTGCCCATGACCTTGTTCATGTCCTCAGAGTATTTCCCTTCTGGGCTGGACCCAGCCGTGCCTGAGCATGGTGTTGGACAATGCCAGTTGCAGGGACCAAAACTTCTCTGGGAGATGTAGTAATGGTTAAAGTGTATGGGTGATCACAAGCCAATGCATGAGATCACATGCTCAGACTGTTTGGTTTGCTGGTTTAGAGGTGGTCTGGGTGATACGGACGCCAAAAAAAAAAGGCAGTAAGTGCAGAAATCATCCATCTCAGTTTCAGCTATAGTGCACTCAGGACAGGGTCTTAATAGGGCGTTTTAGTTACTGAAACCGCAAATGTTGACTAAGCTTGGACCAAGAAGTTGGTGCACACAAAAGCAACTTTTCGCAAGATAATTACTGAGCAAAACCGTGCAAGAGCTTCATTTGTAAAACATAACTTTAATATGTATGTCATCACTCTACTAAATTCAAAGACCGTGTGGCTGACTCAACGAGCATCTTGGAGTTCTCTGGATACGTAGCATGAGTATTAACATAATTATTAGTTAAAATAATTAGTTGGAAAAAACTATATTAAGTATTTTTTGAGAAACAGACCAGTGCTTTTTTTTTTTTTTTTTTTTTTTTTTTAAAAAAAAAAAAAGGCCAACTCATTGTCATTGAGTTTAAACTGGAAAAAGAATATTTGCATCTGGGGTAGTTACATTGAATATTCAGTCTAAGATCATGCCAAGAACATAGTTATTAACTTACCATATAAAAGTTTATGTTCATTTTAATACACAGATACATATGATTATAAAATCATCCTTCATTCTCCAGTTGTTGGGAAAAAAGACACACAGCTAGTGAGGCAGCTATCACACTGAAACGTCATAAGCTGTACTGGAACAACTTTTCAAAGAAAAATCTGGTTGATTTTTTTTTTTCTTCTCTGTTGCAGACACGTTGAATTAGCAACAATAGCACAACCTGTCTTAGAAAACAGGTTGTCAAGATGGGGTAAGCTTGCAGCTGTAATCTACCCCAGAATGGGAGTCATGGACCTGAGTCAGACACTGGTCCTACTCAGGACTTTTGCATCCTTGTTTTTTTCCTTTGTCTTTTCTATTCTTTTTTACAGTTCTGGGTGGCTGCCCGCTAAGTTCAGTTTCAAGAGGCCCTATTTTCTGGTTGCTTGGATAAAGCAAGTTGAATTAAAACTTTGGCATAGACCTTACTTGAGAGACCAATAGAGAATTTAACTTCTGTGTTTGACAAGCTAATTGGCCAAGGTTTAAAAACATCAGTTATGCAATAAAACTGTATGCAATTAATTAAAGGGAGCTGATTATTTGCAGTCGGGCTCTGTTCCTGAAACATCCTCCTACTCACTAATAAACTTTGTTCCTGCGGTCGTTTTTCTGAAATTAATAAACACATTGCAAAACTAGAGTAAATCTGCCACATTGTTTTCTTCCCATGCTCACTAGGATACAACAGTTACTGGACTGAAAATGGAGTTTCATCCGTATAAGGTTCATATTGCAAGAACACTATTTTTTTTTCCCCTGTGGGATGGGTAGGAGGTTATAGCATGAGCTGATCAAAGGCACTAACCGGGTTCAAGGTTGTACCAAAAATATATATGAAAGAAGTAAAAGGTACAGCTCTACTGGATAAATATCCAGTTGAAGAAGATACTTGGAAAAACAATAATTTCACTAATAGCTGAGCATAGCCCTTGGCTCTTCTTGGACCTCTGTTACTGATTTGGTGGATCTTGTGACAAATTACTTCAGCTTTCTGTCCATGTCTCACTCTAAGGAGTCGCCACAGTAAAGGCAGACGTCACATTGGAGCAGGGCTGGGCTGTAATATTTCTGGTCTCTGTGCCTTAGGAGATGGGCACAAGTGCCTTCTTTCCATCTCTGGAGAGAGAGCTAGGAAATAAAGCTATAGCAGGACCTGTCAGGAATGAAGTCTGGTAGAAAACAGCTTGCTGTGGGGCAGAGGAATAGGCTGTGTCACTTGTCGAGGACTTTTCCATCCCTCTAACTGTTACATGTTGTTATTATAAATTCTTAGAGGTGTAAGTAGAACAAATAAAACTAATTTTTTCATTGCAGGAAAATCTTATGATGTCTCCCTTACTGTTTGAAACTACGGTGTAAAACTTCTAAGCCTGCTTTATAGAAAGTATTTTGTCCAGCTCCCTGTGCAGTCTGCTTCAGGTGCCTGGTTTGGATCACTGTGTAGTGAGGGAAGCCTGCTTCCCCCTTTGTCTCTCTAGGGCCCAAGGAGACAAAACGTCCTCAGTCACCCAAATTTGTGTCTGAAGTAAGAAGGAAGCCCAATGGAAGTCAGTGACCGCACATAACTAAAAACATCCCTCGATCTTGGAAAGCCTGAGGCTCTCTGGAGAAAAGATCTGGCTCTATGTATGCCTGTATAGCACTCCAGAGAAAAGAACCCCAAAACCAGACAGAGCTTGAGTACAAATGCAGTGCTGCCCACAGCAGTGTCACACAAACAGGAGTCCTCCAGAACTCCAAGACTGGCTTAAAAATCAGGGTCAAAGTTTAGCACGTTTCTAGTGTCTTGTTGAAGGCTGTGGTTGCTTTGGGAAGAATGTTAAGCCTCTATAGACTGACTTTTTTTCTCATATCCATGCCTCCCAAAGGAGCCATTCAAGGCTCTACCTGAAAGTAAATCCAATTCCTCTGTTATTTGTTGATGTATCTTGTCTCAGCCACCCTTTTAGCCAGTCTAACCTCCAGCGACAAAGTGTCCCAGAATTTGTGTGACTAACAACTTCTGTCATCCTTGGAAATTAATAGTGAACAATATTTCCATGTATGACAGGCTAAGCAAGTCACTAACATACTAAGCATGCTAAACACTAACACTAAGCATGTTCTCTAACATATTCATATATCAATTTTGGATGTTTACAGGTTTTCTCTCTGCAAAATGAGTGTGGGGTCTGATTCAGTAGAAGGCAGTATAGAAGCTAACTTGTTTACTTTGACCAATTTTTACTTGTAGATTGTTTCCAAAGAAGCCCTTTGTAACTAATAACTCTTCAGTGCAACCCTGGAGGGCCCACAAGTTACGGGATGGTGGATTATGGAAGAGGGTGGGTGGGAAAAAGTCAATAATAATACCAATAAAAAAGCCATCTTTCTGATCAAAGCAGAAAATGCTTGAATAAAGATTATATTAAAAAAGAAAAATGTAGAGGTCTTGTTAAAACCTTTGGGTTACTGTCCAGTTATGTGGATTTTCCCTCTAGTGCTTATTCTGGCATTCATTAAACCCTGATAAGTTACATAGAAACACTTGAAAGAATGATTAGAAATGCTATGTGTGAATAATAGAATTGCTTAAAGGGAAATGGAAATTCTTAAAGGGAAATGCATACTGACATGGAAAGTGAACTTGTGTAATTTTCTCATTGTCCAGGATTATTATCTTATTCCTCTTTTTTTTGTGGGTGTTGAATTTATATGCTTTTATATTCACAGTTTGGGGGCTGCTTAGGAAAATAATATTGCCTTTTGCTTAGCTCCAGCGGGAGGCAGATGTGCTTAAGGTCTTTTGAAAAGCAAAGTCTCTTTTTTCAGGTGCCTTTCTTTGAGAGAGTTAGACTAGAGCTTGGAAGGAAAAAAAAAAAGAAATCCAAACCAACCCAACAGACCTAACCCTAAGCCAACTCAGATCCTTCCTCAAAGTTGTCTGTGTGACCCTTTGCAAGGAGCACGTGGTGGCTTTGCCTGTGCTCCCAGTGTGCAGTGAGCCACATCTCCTTGGCTGTTTGATGTCTTTACCTCAGTGTGACCTATTCACTAGGACTTAGTGCCAGGCTGAGCTTAGCTGCTTCAGCTGTGATCATCTAGGAAAAAAGAGTGACCTCGGGTCTGTTGGTGAAAGGCGATATGAATGCTCCCTGCGTCTAAATATGAAATAACTCCGTTAGGAGTTGGACATCAGGTGCCCGATTCCTTGTGTCACTCGGGAACTCTCAGTCTGTGACTTGGAGTGTCTGGGGAAGGCGTCTGGGATCTGCAAAGGAGAAAGATGAAGCATAACATCAAAGGGCAATAAATACTTCTGATTTGGTCCCTGAGGTTTCTGCAGTTCATGCCTCAGTGCTTGCTCTGTAAAGCCAATTCCTGCCACCAGTTTGGTGTGTCCCAGAGCTTGAACATATTCGCAGAGGTGCAGTGGAGGGCCTAGGAGAAAAATAAATTTTGAAGTGAGAAATAAAAGTGGATTGTGCCAGCAGCTGAGCAACCTTAATGATGGATCACTTGAACTGCAGGAGCAAATGACTAGCATGCAACTCCTCTTTGTCCTGTTATACCCAGCAGTACCTCAGTCTCTGTGTATTTGGAGTTAAAAGCTACCATACTGTGTGTGGCAAATGGGACTGGAGACCCTAGGCACCATCGTACAGTCAAAGGTTATCTTGTGGTGAGGAATTTACAGTCCTAAATGGGTAAAAGAAAGGCTAGGAGGTGAATCTGAGGCACAGCCTGGTCTGTGGATTTCAAACAAGTCCATGACAGACCCAGAATTCTTACGGTGGCTGATCTGGTCTTGGGCACAGGGTTTTCCTCTCCGTTCTCCAGTTTTCTCAGGGTGCAAATCCTCCTAGTTCAGCTTCAGACCCCTTTCCCCAGGTTAACTGTATCATGGTTAACAGGTCCAGTAGGGTCCATCTTGGCATGGAAAGGGCATAACCCTATTTTGCTGACAGGACTGACAAGGGAATGCTTTGTGTTGCAGGAAACAATGCAGCCAGAACCTTCGTGAGGCTTTTTGCTTGAGTAAGGGTTTACTGCTTGCTTACTTGGTGTTCCTCTTTAAACAACCAAAGTGTTAGGGCCTGCAATGTCAAGGACCGGAAGGTTAAATCAAAATTAACTTGTTACCACAAGAACATGTTATATTCCTTTTCTTTGCTCTTCATGTTACAGAAATAATATATTAGCACTGCAAAGGCTCAGGCAGAGGGGAATAGAGCTGAGCCTGTGGTTGAATTATGAAGTCAAGCTATAAAAGCTCTAATCTAAACTGTGGGATAACGAGATGTGAGAGGATTTTCTGAGGTCCACGGCTGATCACATTGTGTTTGTTTAGTAAAATGGGAGTGTTTTCACTGAGATAAAAGCATAGATTTCATTGAGAGAAGTTTTAAAAACGATCTTCAATACTTTAAACCACAGTGATTTAATGGGACACGGACAAACATTTTTTTTAAGCCATTCTGAGGTTTTTTACTCTACCTAAGCTATGTGTATATAACATCGACATGTCTTTCTTTGCCAGTGTTATCCAAGGGAATCTGAGAAGTGTTTTTTTCCTGTATTTTCTTTTTCAACAGTGCAGTCAAAAAAATCTCTAATTCAGAGGATGAAACCCTGCACCTCTGAACTCAATGTCTGTGTTGACACAACTCTCAAAGAAAGATCTATGGAGAAACTCAGGGCTCGATGAGCTCCCAGGTCCATCTACCTTTCACCCCCACAAAGACCACACAGGCAGATGATGGCAGTGTATAGAAATACCTACAGTCACCCATGGACAGCCAGTTCAGGTGTGCCTCACCATCTGTGAAGCTTTCAGGCAGATGGAGGCTCACCTCATGTAGTAGGTTTACCCTGGTTGGATGCCAGGTGTCCACCAACTCCCCCTTCTCAACTGGACAGAGGAGAGAAAATATAATAAAAGGCTTGTGGGTTGAGATAAAGATCGTTTAATAGAGCAAAAACAAAGGTCACACATGAAAAGCAGAGGAAAACAAAAGATTTTATTCTCTATTTCCCATCAGCAGGTGATGTTCAGGATGTTTCTGGGAAGCAGAGCTTCAGGACACATAGTGGTTGTTCTGGAAGACAAATGTCATAAATAACAAAACCCGCTGCTTCCTTCTCCTTTCTCTTAGCTTTTATTTTTGAGCAGAAGTCACACGGTATCGACTATCCCTTTGGTTAATTTGGGTCAGCTGTCCTGGCTCTGTCCCCTCCCAGCCTACTGGGAGGTGGGGGAATGTTGGAGAGACAGCCTTGATGCTGGGTGAGCACTGCTCAGCGATAGCCAGAACACTGGTGCGTTATCAACACCTTCCTCAACTACCAGTGCAGAGCACAGCACTGTGAGGGCTGCTATGGGGAAAATTAACTCCATCTCAGCCAGACCCAATACACTGCATCACATGTGCTCTGAAAGTTGGTTTTCCCTTGTTCCTGGGGCCTCTAATTGCCAGTTTATTGTTGCTGTGGATCGTGGGTCAGATCTTGTGGGAGAAACCTTGTGGTGTGTTAAGAAGGCATAGATGTACCCTGAGTGTCATGGTTAGGGTTAGATTAGCTTGCTTTTTAAAAGAGGGATTCAAGTTATGCTCAAAAGATTCATCTTGCCTAACCGAAATAATTTATCCCACCCTAAAACTGGTGTCTAAGATATACAAATCTTTGCAAGGTGTTGATTTGTCTCAGCTAAAGGAGCCAAGCTCAGACTTAGCTGCTCATATCTAAACATATAAATGTGTAAGCTGGATAAGAAGCCAGACAGGAGACTTTCAGAAAGAAAAAAAAAATTGCATAGAGACTGTTTCCCATGCGGTCAATGGAGATGTTTTCTGAAATGGTTTTGTAAGACTCCACTGTAGTTTGGCTGATGAAAATCTAGTAAAGCAAAACCATGGCCTTCTAAGGATGGTGCTAGGCAACAAGGCTGGGTCTACCAGTGAGATCTAGAAGAGAAATTCACCCCTCTTTGGCTGAAAATTCATGACAGAAGGTAGCTATCACTGAAACTTTGCCAGACTCACTGTTAGATCTCATGAAGGATGGATGATGTGAAAGAAAAAATATATGGGCAATATAGCAATGGTTCTGAATTCTTTGCCTCAATCGTTATCAGACCTTTATGCTTTGTGTAGTATGTCAATACCTAGAGTTGTTTAATTTTAGATTAGTTTTGGTTTTAAAAATCTTTTTCAAGTCTCTGAGATAAAATGTAAATTTTTCCAGTTTTATCTAGAAAAAAAAAATCTATTTTCCTTTCACATGCAAACTTGAGTTTTCATTTTTCTGTTTAAAGGAATTTAATTTTTCTTTGTTTCCTTTGTCATTCTTTTCTTTTTCATATTATTAACAAAAAGAACACAAAGATAACAGGCCTATTATTATTATTTGTTATTAGATACTACTAATGATTTAAAAATACTTATCCTGTATAAAAAAATCAGAAAAATTTAATATTGATGTTAATTTTTTTAGTTTTCTAAAGTAAGAGATGGTCTTATGAGCATAAATAATTTTGAACTGTTATTTCCCATGTTTTTGTCTTTTGTGACTGATTGACGTTGAAGCAACTGAATGCTCTGAAAGAAACTTTTCCTTCAGTTTAAGGACTTGAGGATGGAAGGGGTTTTGCTCTCAGAAGACATTTCTAAGACAGCTCCTCTAACCCCTTTAGGTGAAGGTGGTGAGTGAAGTAAAAAATGCTGGGATATGTGAAGGCAGGGGTAGAGGAACACATCCATGGTACAACTGCATAAGCCTTGCTTCAACTAGAAACACAGTTAAAAGCTCAATTTTCAACTAAAAAGAAATTTTAAAAATCTGTTAAATATACCCTCAGCTTCAAGCTACTAATTTTAAAATATCAGAGCTCATCATATACTAAAATGTGTCTGTGGTTTTGAAGGACTGATATGTCATTCCTGATGCATGTGCTCCTGACCCCAGAACTATCCCTCTTCCTCTTTGCCAAAGCTGAAATTACATGTGCTAGAATCCAGGTGTGACTATACCCCAAAAGGAGGTGACATTTCCTCTGAAGAAACCTCAGGAGAGGTTTTTCAGCTATTCCCATCCCCAGATTGACTGGCAGACCTAGTATGTCTGTCTTGACCACAGGGGTGTCAGGGGGAAACCTCACAGTGGGTTAGAGACATGCAGGTTCTCTTATGTCTTCCTAAATCTTCACGACTCCCAGACAGAAATCATCTATATCAGGGAGGGTGTATATGTACTGCAGCCTTGCTGCAAGAC
Organism: Athene cunicularia; assembly: GCF_003259725.1. Lineage (NCBI taxonomy): Eukaryota > Metazoa > Chordata > Aves > Strigiformes > Strigidae > Athene > Athene cunicularia. The sequence goes on from NW_020799097.1 coordinate 4,126,581, forward strand.
TTTATTTTATTCACCCAATCTCTCGTTACTCTCATCAGCCTGCACTGAGGCTGTTAACTACCGCTTCCCTCCCATCACTGAGGTAGCCTCAATCAATGACAAATTTTAAGTAGATTGGGCTATTGCAGCATTGATTGGAACCTGCAGCACGCTCCTTCTGTTGCCATCACATTTGTGCAAAAGTTGAGCAGCATTAAAGGATTCTATTCTCCACTTTGTAAACTGATACCGTTCTTAGCTTTTCTGTGAAATATGGTCAAAGCTGCCTTAGGTGTGTGTATTAACTGAATGTACACATGATGTGTCGTGTGTTTGTAATACCTGAAATAAAGTATGCATACATATATATATACTTTTTTTTTTTTTTCTACATTACAAGTTAATAGATGGTAGATACATAATTGGGTTCTTTGAAGTCACGTCATTTTTTCCTCCTGATGCCCCAATCCCTTTGGTCACCATCACTCCCCTGCAGTCCAGTGATCTAAAAAACAAGGACCGGCAATGACAAAGCATCAGAGGGAGGCTAAAATCCGCATGGCATGTGACATAGAGAAAAGGTCACATTGCCCTGCATCAGCCCTCTCTTAAGTCAAGTTAATTAATGGTTCTTTTTTTTTTCTAATTCAACTGGATGGGCCTCCAGGCAAAGTGCTGTTTGTAATGGCACTGTATTCTGGAGTCACCCAGCCTGATGCTGGATCTGCCCCGGCGTTCTCATGCCTTCAGGCACGTAGGCATCAGCTCAGCCCTCCACTCACTTCTCAGGTGTGTGTATCGATCCCAAGTCACCTGGCAAAGGGTGATAGCCAGCCCGAGCTAGGTGACTTTCCACTGAAAATTCAAACTCTAGCATGAGTACCAGGAAGCAAAGCATTCAGGAAATGCAAAGAAAGTCTCGAATGAGAGGCCACAATGATTTCAGTCTTCTCTGCTGCGGATGCACAACGGACTCCTGTGCATAGAAGGAAAAAAGCCACTGGTGGACCATTTAAAGAGAGAGATTAAAACACAGGGCCAAGATGTGTCCCCGGTCCTTGTGAGGGCTGTGTCAGCCTGTTTCATCAGCTCTGCCTCCCCCTTGGCTGGGAGATGTGCTCCTGCCCTCTCCCTTGCGTGCTTGTGGACAGACATATGCTGACTGAGGTGGTGTTCATGGCACTGGACCTGCCTGGGATCCTACAGCATGAGGGCTGACCTCCTGCTCCTGTCGTTCTTGCTCCCTGTGGGTGCATTTACACACAGCCCCAGCCTGGGCTTGTGACTCCTACTGGCATTGATGTCTGCTGTGGATCAGTCCTGTCTGTCTCCGAGCCTGTTCTCAGAGCAGATGTTTCCGTGCACACCAGAAAGGTAGTCAGAAGGTTGGAGCTCTCTGCAGCCACGTTGTGCAGAGCAGTACCGCCACAGTCCGCACTGTCCTTGTGAGAGATATCTCACTTTGGGCAGCTCAGGTGCGTGGCAGGCGCTGGCAGGGTTGAAAATAACCATACCTTCTGTATGGTTAAATGAAACAGCAAGAGGTTTTACTGAGGTTCGTGGTTCTCTGCAAAGGCAGACAACAGCCTGTTCTCTCCAAAACCCGCTGGTGGTGTAGCCACTCCTTACCTCATCCCACTCTTGCTTCCTCTATTTGCTTAGCATGTCTGTGAGAAGGATTTCCACAGCTAGTTTGTTTTTGTGAGGCTTTATGCAAACACTTTTAGACTGCTGCTTCTCAGAGCATCTTGGTTAGAGGGATGCCCATGCATCAGACTATTTCCCACACAAGGCCTCACCAAACTCAAAGATTACAACTGACTGGTGAAGACCAGAGTTGGGTCAAGCTGCATCAACCCAGAGAGACACTAGCTGAGTAGAGACAGGAAATTATTCCCAGGTTTGCTCCTGTGGTGACTCCAATCCTCCTAAAACCATCCTCCCTGTATTAATTAAGGTGCAGTGGGTAAGCATGTCTCTCTTCAGCTGCTGTCAATCCATTGCTCATTTCCAGCAGGGAGATAACAACTGGGAGGTGACTAGATGGTCCCTCCCTTCTCTTCCACTCAAGTTTGAGTTTTTCTTCACATAAAATATTTTTCTAGTGCAAGAAAACCTCAGCTCCAGCCTTGTAAACTAAGTGAACAGTAATAGTTTGTTTGCAACAAGTACGCAAAAAAATTAAAAAGATCTAAGTGTGAAAAAAATCAGCAACCTCCAACAGTGCTGGGAGAAGGCAAAATATTTCAAACAATGTCTGATTGATCTTTGCCTCTGGGTGTGAACCCTTCTCTTGAAGGGGCCCAGAATTAATACTGGCTGCAGGTTTGCCTGTTCGTTTCCTTAGGCTCACTGTACCCCTTTAACTGACGTGGCCTGTGCCCTCTGTTAAATTTTGCAGGTAAATTTGTGGTCACAGCAGCACTCTCCAGGGACAGATGTTAACATGGATAGGGTCTATGCCCATGCTAAAATAAATAAAGCGGTGCCAGGCCACAGATACGGAAACACAATCCTCTGCTCTGCAAAAACAGTTGTAACAGCCCCTGGCATGCTTTTGTCCTGGGCCAATTAATGCTCTCCCAAACAATTCTCGGGTGCAGTTTGGGAGTTAACGTGTGCCAAGGAACATTCCCAGCTGGTCTGTTGGATGAATCCATTCTTTTTTGAAAGCTGAGATAGTTTAATAGATGAACGCAGCCAGACCATGTCAGTTGGCCCTGGTGTCTGGGAATACTCCTGGGCACATTTAATTTACTAGTGAAGATGTAGCCAGAATGTCTCTTCAGGACCATCCATTACTTAGATATCTGTGTTGAAGTTGATGTTTTTTGCAATAGCCTGACTGTATCCCACTGCCTCTGGTTTTAAAGCTCTTATTTTTATTTTTGGCTGCTGTAGCTGATTTGGGACGTGATCTGCCGTCTTCATAAATCTGCGCTGTGTTGGTTTGCTCAGTCTTAAAAGATGCTCAGATTCCAAGAGCTACTGGCTGTTTCTTTTTTTTTTTTTTTCCACTATGAGGTGACTAAGCAACCCTGATTGTAGTAAGTTAAAAGGCCTCCTTTCTCTTTTGCTGTCCATGTGTTAAATTTTTTGAACAGTTTTTTTGTTCTTTCCTACCTTTTCAGGTTCTCTGTTCCATGTTTAGACAGTCAGCACAGTCATTGCTGAGTCCAGAGGAGTATGGATAATTGGTTAGGAAAAATCTGCTGATGCCTACCTAATTTTCAACCCTTCCAGTGCCTCCCATGCTCCTGAGCTGCCTGAAGTGAGATACCTCTCATAAGGACGGTGGGGAGCGCGGTGGTACTGTTCCGCACGACGTAACTGTAAGGTTGTCAAACTTTCTGATACCTTTGTGCTGGTAAACGCCAAAGCACTAGACCCAGTTTTATGGCCCTGGAGCCAACTTCTAGTGTGGCCACATGCATAAATATTCAAATCCCTTATCCTCCAGACCAGATTGGGTGCATCCATATAGGGATGATTCCGAATCACGCTAACCCTCAGACAACTCCTAGACACTGTTTTGGTCAGTGTTAGTTGACCTAGACAAAAAAAAAAAAACAAACCAACATGCCAAACATTGTTCTAGGAATGTAAAATATGTGGGACTGAGTACTGGGGCTAAGGCATAAGCCTGCACAAGTGTAGACATAGCCTCAGTGTACCTCTTTTTTAGGCTGATGGAAGACGTCTGTGTCCCACTGTGTCCCAGAAGGTAGAGCTGGGCCTGAAAAATGTATTGTTAAACTTTTGAGAGTTTTCATCATGGGCAACATGCTTAACATGCCATCCCTATCCCAATGCCAGATGAAGAAATGTCTCTGTGGCAGTTCAGACAGCTATTCTGTTTGTATTTTTCTGTACTCTGTGAAAGACAGAAATCCAACCCACCAAAAATCTCAGACGTTGTTTTTTTCTGGCTGCAGTGTTCATAGCTAGATTCTGAGACATTATGTCCCTCTTCACCATCCATTGGAACAACTAATGTTGAGAGTGATTCCCCATTCCTATGGGACACGTTTGGTTTCTGGGAGTAGAAGGACTCTGAAAGGTTACAGTTCCCCTCAAATCCTTCCTACTGATCTCTCAGATATGGAATAAAAGCAAGAGCATTAACAAAGAAAAGAAACCAAAAAAGCCTGAGGAAGAAAAGAGAAAGGCTAAGTGATGCTGTCCTGTTCTACAGTGATTTCTTTTGGTTAGGGCAGGAAGGAGACAGATCTGGGGAGTACAAGAGATGCTTGGACAGCCTTCAAAATAGTAGTTCTCGTTAATGCTATTGGCTCAAATTGTATGTAAACGTAGAACCATAACTCTTCTGGTTCATAACATACTCTATGCAGAGTTCTTGCATAAAGTAGAGTGTCTTTACACTTCTTATAAACTTCTTTTTACAAGATATTAAGTGGACAGAATTCATATCGCAGTTTTGGTGTTTATTCCTAAACTTACTGGGTATGGTTTGGGATTTCCTGGGAAAATATTTACCATCTGGCTTGTATTATATGAAGAATCTGATTATTAAAGCAGACTGTAGCTGCCAGGTCCTTGGAAAGTTTTCTTTCAGCAGCAGGGGAAGGTGAAGTGCCGTGCTGGGTTTGAAGGCTGGACCTGGTGTAGGTACACCCTCATCTCCCTGCAGGGCTAGGGCTCAGTTCCTAAATGGAAAATCTCCCTTTCTCTTCCTGCTCTCTCTCAGCTCTAAGCCATCTGAGGAGTATCTCACTGTCAGGCTTTTTGGAGCATAGCAAAGGGGAGGCCTATCTCCATAGACCCCTGGCCATAAGATTTTCCAGGCAGATAATCTTAAACCATTCTTGCTCCAGACTAGAACTGCCACTTGGAACAGATCAGCAGAATGACCATTAAATGGTCATGTAAACACTGTTTTGTTTAAAGACGGGGTATTGATCTGCCCTGGTCATCCCATTCGGTACCAAGGTATCTGGTAACACCTGGAGTTAAACTGTGGTTGTGGTGTCTCAGAGATGTGGTGCAGGCTTTGATGATACAGGTCTAATCAACATCCATATGTCCCTTAGATTCCTGCTGGATGCTTGTGCAAAGGTCAGGCATCTTTAGAGCTTTCCCGGAAGGTTTTTAATGGAGTGAGCTGCTAGCTTTTATCCTTTCTTATAATTTTATGAGGCAGAATCCCCCCTCCCCCAGGCAAATAGCCAGCCTGCCACTAGCTATTCACTTTAAAATTATGATGAAGCTTGAAATAAAACACAGCCATGGACTGAACCTACTAACCCTCAGTCTAAAGGTATTAAAGCTGCTGGTTGATAGAGACAATATCTAGTTCTTGGAAATGTTTTGCTTCTAGCACCCTGGATGATTAGGAAGAGAGGACTAGGCAGAAAAGATAATGAATCTGTATTTGCTGTGGAAATGGCAAGTGCAATTAGAATTGCCAACTGAGTTGTGATCAAAATTCTGATTAATTACTTACTGCTATTTCACAGAGAAGAAATTAGTGCGTATCTAATTGGTGTTACTGAAATGTATTCTCCCCACTTGCATAAATTAAATGTAAAGAACAAATCTACTCGCGTGTGTATCAGAGAGAGAGAAAGGGAGGGAGTGAAAGAGAATGTATGATACTGGGAAAGATCCTCAGGTGATGTAAATCAGGACTGGTCTGGTGAAGTCCAAGGATGGTGAGACTTGGTCCCAGGGTGCTAAAAGAGTTTATTTGATTTGGGTGTTTACTGAGGGTCTGTACTCTACGAAAAGAGGAGGTCAGACTAGAGGATCACAGCATCCTTTCTTCAAGTCTTATCGAATCTCACTCCATCAAAACCGGTCACAGCAGTATCAAATCCTATTTTCAGCTCATGATGCCATGGCACCAACCCCCACCATACCATCAGAGACTTCCTATCGCATGATTTTTGTTTGCTTGTTTATTTCAATTTCAGCTCTGCACATGCTCTAGGCGCTTATACAATAATGGCAATTACACATTGTACAAAGCACATCAATAATTTTAGTATGAAAGAGAAGGAAAATGCAGAGCCACGATTCCAGCGCTTTAATCGGCAGGACCACATTATGTCAATGAAGCAGGGACACGGAGGACTGATTAGATAAATTCCCCCTTGCAGTTCCAGCACCCGGCACTAAAGTGCCCACCATGTTCTGAAAATTAAATGTATGCATTAAAAATGTATCTGCATTTATTTTCCCTCTGGTGTCTTTTTGGTTTTCTAACAAACAGAATCTTATGGAAAAGAAAAAACATCCCTAGATGGGAACTTTGGCAGTGCTTTTGCTCTCTATAAAGAAGTCGGCTTGGGACCTTGGTGGAGAGAGCTGTCGATGTCAGTGGGGATTAGATGAACCTCCTCCTCCCTACTGCCCCTCAATTAACTTTTAATTCTCCGAGAGAAATGGGAGAAAGTTTGCTGAAGTGGTGAAACAAACAGATCCTCACGTTTTGCTATCTGTGGAATTTATTGTTACCTTGAAAGAAGTTATTTTCCCAAGCAGGGACCTAATTTTTTCCTGCATACTGTGGGTGTAGCTGCTCTGAATTTAAAGGCTCACTCCAATAACCCCCCCAAAATTGCAAAAATTTAGCAGCCATATTAATTGCCCTGCAGCACCTGGCCATTATCCTTGCCTTTCCTTGCTTTTTGCCTATTCTCATTGCAGTGGCACGGAAGTATATGTTCTAACCATAAAATACTCTTTTTTTCTTTCTTATTCTTTTCATAATGAACTGGTGTCCCACCTCTTAAACTGGAGTTCCACCTCTTAAACAAATATTTCGCTGCTGCCCACTTGAGTCTGAAAGGGCACAGCCATTACCAGTCAGCTGTAATGTTCTTTCTTTTCATTTCTTCCTATTTCTGCCTCTCTTATCTCCATGATCTTCTTTTCTCTGTCTCCCTCCCCCTCCAGACAGCTTTATTAAATTCAGATCTCTACTTCTGAAGCCTCTGTGTCTGAGCTCCCGTTCCATGTGAGCCACCGAGAGCAAAAGAAAAAAAAAAAAAAAAGGCAAGATTCCCTTATGTTCCTCCTCCCCTCAGTGTCTTTGGCAGCCCAGGGATCCTTTCCACAGCACATCTTTTTGGTTGGGTATTCAGATTACAGACCACAGTGCTGCCAGAATCATTAATATACCGAGAATATAATGTGCAAGAAAATATTAATTCGTTTTTGACATCCGACAACATGTGCTTGACAAACCGTACCACCCTTTTGGGCAGGATTTGGGTTGGAAAGTGGGATTTATGATGAAAGTTATTCCCCATGGAAATTATACATAAACAGAATTCCTGTGGCTTTCATGGAGACTGGTTATAGCCCAGATGTCTTGATAAGGCAAAGCAAATTTAGAACTGTGTTGGACCATTTTCCACCTGCTGGATGAGACTTAGTATGTAGTACTTAGTGTAGCCTGGCTCTGGAATGAGCCTTTCCATGTTAATGGAATACAAACGTGACCTCCAAGGCTTCAGCCCAGTGTCCCCCACAGCTGCTAGGAGAGCATGTGAAAACTTTGCAGACCCTGCCAGACGGGCTCTTTGTAGGCTCTTCAAACTGGCTGGGCTGTTCATTGCACTCTGGGAGCCGAGAGATGCTTTCTGATGACTCAAAGCAGCAGAAAGGCCCATGCAGGTTCCTGCCGGGAGACTGCCAGCTGAGCTTTTCAACTGGTATGCCGGGAAAATGAAATACTATTCTGTTATTTTTTATGCCAAGGAATAAACAAGTGAAAATCATGCTTGCGCTCTTCCTATGTATCTGTTTGTCAATGCTAGTGTTATACCAAAAAAAAAAACCCAGACCAGAAATTGTCCATGCTGGCAATTCTTTTCATAAAAGTTAGATAATATAGAGTATTATGTGTGAAGAGCATCCTTTAAATACCTGCAGGATGCCTGAGCTAAGCTGCCTTTGGGAATACTATATTGCTCTGCCTATCTTAACCGTGTTTCAGTGCATTTTTTTTTTTTTCCTCCCCAGTGCTAAAGCACTAAAAAGTCTCAAGGAAACATATCTGCTTAATGCACCTGTCTGGTTTCCTGTGCAGAGCTAGTGTATTCCCACATGATAGCTTTGAATGGAATTTTGTAGCAATTGAATATTTGTATGCTTAACCACATATTCAGGGCAATGATAAATAAATATAGTATACCCCAAGACTAAGAGTCTCAAAAACGTTATTGACTGTCATGTTTTAGGGTTTGAGCACGAGGTCAGCACCCTCAATAATATTTTTTTGTTTTTTTCACAACAGTCTGGAGGATGATATCATTGCCCCATGTAGGAATGCAGCTTTATAATTTTATACTCAGATAGGGTCAAAAAATCAGATGGTTTATATTGGCCTAAGCATCAAGCTGTCATCAAATAGACCACCTGAGGAAGTGGCCTGCTGGGAATGCATTTTAACCATCCAAACACAGACATCCCAACCTTTGCGAGCTCAACCACTAGAAATTACTGGGGAAAGCAGAGAACAAATGGGCTTTGGTTTTAGGCCCTTCAAGCACCATACGATGGGCTGTTACTTCTCTTTTCTGTTTCCCATTGCAGGCTGGGATGTTTTCAGACTAAACAAGTCCCTGTAACCTGAAACTCAGCCATCATTTATGGAAGTACCCTGTGCAGCATGGTTAATAAATAAAAAGTTAAGAAAAATAAAAAGACAACCTTTCCACTATTAACAAAAGACTCTTCAAAGCTATTCTTTAGCTCTGGGCTTTTACAATAATAAGCTGAAAAAATACATTAGAGAGCAGACTCCTTTCTAGCCACTTCATATTTCATTTTGCCTCTCACTTGTCTATTTATTTTCATGTCTTTCCTGATTACTTCTCAATTGTAGAAAGACAACATTAGGCACAATGAGTTTTAAATATACTCCCTGGCCAAAATAACTCCAAGGGCTGTCTGAAATTTCAAACAGCTCACTAGTAAGTCTGGAAAAAAAAAAAGTGCAAAGGAAGTGATGCCTACTAGTTAAAGCAGGACAGTCAGGACTGGGTGGGTGTTTGTGGTGCTCCACCGAGGTAGTTATTCTTTTCTCCATGGGCACCGTATCACACAACCAGTATCAGTGTGACTCTGCGCTCATTCATGTTTATATGAAGAACATTGTCTGGTAAAGTATGAGAGATGCTCCAGCTCCAAACCTACTCTTTCCCTGTTGGAGCTGTCCAGAAGACTTTAACAGGACAAGGAACAGGACTTGGACTACCTAAAACTAGCACACACAGGTATAACAACTATTTGCAAAAGTAAGCTTCAAAGCTGCTTCAAACTGTTTTGCAAGAGTGTGAAGTTACGTATGAATGTGCCATTAGGATCACAGACCTTTTCCAAGTCACTTTCAACCCGGCAGCTTCTCTGAACATACTCTAAACTGGGAGCTTTGTCCTTGTAAACATATAAAAGCCTAAAACAGAGATACAGTACGATTTGTGATAAAGCCTTCAGAAGCCTGATGTAACTGTAGTTAGCCTTGCTCTGAGCAAGAGGTATGACATCCAGAAATCTCTTCTGACCTATTTTTGCCTGAGATTCAACGTAGGAATGGTATTTTAAGGCTATGCCTACAAACATATCTGATTTTCTTGCAAGTGATGTTTGAAATGAGTCTCCTTCCACCCATGCACCCATGTTGGCTCCGGCGGTTAGAAATTAGGTTTTCAGGCTCTCGTGTTTGCTCAGATGTCTCTTTGCAATAAATTCTCTATTTCTGTGCTTTCCAAGGTACGCTTCTCAGTGCCCCTTCTGTCTCCTGAGTGAGCTGTACTGCTCAGGAGCAGAGTGAGCCGTGGTCTGCAGAATGTCTGCACTAGGCACGGGTGGGAATATCTGGATCCAGTGGCTTAGCCATCGTAGCTGCAAAAGCCAAACGCAGAGTTTGGTTTTTTTGCAAGGACTTTCTCAAAAACTTGCTTGCAGACTTGTTTAGATCTCTGTCAGGAATGGGGGAACTTCCTTATTTTCTAGATTAACGTGGTAGTGGCTTCATCTCCCTTCTTTCTGTCTTTCCCCTTGTTCATAACTGGAGAAGACCGTTACTTCAAAGGTGTGTACAGAGCTGTAATTTCCCATTATTTCAGAATAGGAACACCTATTACCCTAGTTGTTCTGCAGGCCTCATTAGCTACATCATTAGGAGTCAGGCTCATTCCAGCTAACTTCATCTGTCCAAACACAGGCCTTCAGTCCAAACTAGCTGTCTAGGTTTCCCATATACCCAGTAGAGACAGATACCTCCAGAAGTGATACAATCCATCCAAGGTAAAGCAAGAATAAATGACCCTCTAAAAGTCTCTCTCCTCTCTCTCTCTAATGATTATTGTCTAGATGAACAGCTTAGACTAGACAATTAGCTTAGACTAGATGCTTAACATTTAGGCAGCTGAAATTAATGTGATGAGTCCCATTCTATGTGCTCAGATAATGACTCTAGCCTTTGTATCTCAAATTTTAGCTCTTCAATATGTTTTCATAGGTGTTCAGATTCTGTGCTACACTTTCAGATTAATTTCGACTTCTAAGGCTTAAAATACTTGCCTCCCATTACTGTTCATTGTCATAAATATGTCATGGCATAATATAGCTGTCTGTACCTGTAATGAAATCCTTCTGCTTTAAGATTCAACTCCATAGCCCATACAGGACTAATATTGCTGAAAATCACCCTAATAATGTCACCAGGATTCTTCTGCTTACGAACATTTCTGTCATGAGCACAGACTCTAGGACTGTGCCTGCAGCCAAGGCAGATACAAATAAGATTTTAACCTCTTTTATAACTTACGTGGGGAAGGAAAGAAAAGGAAGGAAGGAAAGAAGGAGGAAGGAAGGAAGGAAGGAAGGAAGGAAGGAAGGAAGGAAGGAAGGAAGGAAGGAAGGAAGGAAGGAAGGAAGGAAGGAAGGAAGGAAGGAAGGAAGGAAGGAAGGAAGGAAGGAAGGAAGGAAGGAAGGAAGGAAGGAAGGAAGGAAGGAAGGAAGGAAGGAAGGAAGGAAGGAAGGAAGGAAGGAAGGAAGGAAGGAAGGAAGGAAGGAAGGAAGGAAGGAAGGAAGGAAGGAAGGAAGGAAGGAAGGAAGGAAGGAAGGAAGGAAGGAAGGAAGGAAGGAAGGAAGGAAGGAAGGAAGGAAGGAAGGAAGGAAGGAAGGAAGGAAGGAAGGAAGGAAGGAAGGAAGGAAGGAAGGAAGGAAGGAAGGAAGGAAGGAAGGAAGGAAGGAAGGAAGGAAGGAAGGAAGGAAGGAAGGAAGGAAGGAAGGAAGGAAGGAAGGAAGGAAGGAAGGAAGGAAGGAAGGAAGGAAGGAAGGAAGGAAGGAAGGAAGGAAGGAAGGAAGGAAGGAAGGAAGGAAGGAAGGAAGGAAGGAAGGAAGGAAGGAAGGAAGGAAGGAAGGAAGGAAGGAAGGAAGGAAGGAAGGAAGGAAGGAAGGAAGGAAGGAAGGAAGGAAGGAAGGAAGGAAGGAAGGAAGGAAGGAAGGAAGGAAGGAAGGAAGGAAGGAAGGAAGGAAGGAAGGAAGGAAGGAAGGAAGGAAGGAAGGAAGGAAGGAAGGAAGGAAGGAAGGAAGGAAGGAAGGAAGGAAGGAAGGAAGGAAGGAAGGAAGGAAGGAAGGAAGGAAGGAAGGAAGGAAGGAAGGAAGGAAGGAAGGAAGGAAGGAAGGAAGGAAGGAAGGAAGGAAGGAAGGAAGGAAGGAAGGAAGGAAGGAAGGAAGGAAGGAAGGAAGGAAGGAAGGAAGGAAGGAAGGAAGGAAGGAAGGAAGGAAGGAAGGAAGGAAGGAAGGCAGGCAGG
>NW_020799097.1:4138401-4193590 GCF_003259725.1 Athene cunicularia
CCCCCCCCCCATTAATATGACCTGCTAAAAAACCTCTTCAGTTGTATTACTTCCACCTTGTCCCCAGTAGTTCCACCAGGTCCCCAGTCAGCTAGTTTCAAGGCCTTGTTATTTTTTTTTTTTATTAGAAAGATTTTTTTCTAATTTCTAACATAATCTTCCCAGTTAAAATATTAATACCTCTTTTTGTTCTCTCTGCATTGAATATGGGAAACCAACCTTCCTTCCTTCCTAATCATTTTCATGAAGCTTCTATAAACTATTTATGCCCTTTAACATACTAATTGAAATGTCTGCAGTCTTTCTGGGATATTTGAACCTGGGATATTTTAAATATTTTTGTTTAAATGATGTACCTGGGGACAAAAAAAAAAACCCTTTTCAATAAAATAGTTTTACAGAAAAGCTTTACACAGTCTAAAAATATTATATTTTCTCAGGTAAAGCTGAAAACTTAGTAAAATCTTGTTATTGAGTCAAAATGTTTGATTTGTTAATGAAAAAAAAAAAAAAAAAAAAAAAAGGAAAGCAATTTCAGGGCAAATTCTGAGCTCTGTTCTGTCCTCTCCTTCACCTATGTCTTATAAAAATAATTATCATTTATAAGCTTAATTCTAACCTGAACACTTTCAAAATCTGCAGGTATTTGGCATTTTCCTTCTGTCCCACTTCTAATGGAAAATCATTTGGTCTCTTTGTGAGTTTGTTCCCAGGACCAAAGAACTGTTCTCATTGGGAAGAAGTTATAATAATAATAATAATAGTAAAGTGGATTTCCCTGCAAATTTTATTTCGAGGCAGTTCATTTTTATCCCCTAACTTTATTTTTGCAGAAGAAAAGCCTGATTTGTCTTTGCAGTGACTGCAGGCCAAAGAGGGAAAAGAGAAGCTGAGAACCTCCCTGTCCATAACAAAACCTGGCAGCGACGGTCTTAATAGAGTTCATGTTTATTTGACTAATTCTTTCACCACTTGTCAGAGAACATACTTTTGTTTGCCGTAACAAACCGAGCTCTTTTCTCCAGTGAGTAGCACAAGCACTTGCGTGGAGCACACATTACCGCTAACCGTTATGATGTTTGCTGTCAAACTCATTTATTTATGCAACCGCTGTGGAAAAGCCTGGGGCCCATAAGCAACCCTGAAAGATTTCAGAGCCCTGGTGTGGGGTCATGAAAGGGAAAGTGAGGGGGAGGGCAAAGCCTCCACTGGTTATGAGAAAGGAACTGACACAGGAAATGGTCACATATGGCACAGATTTATTGTGTCCGGGACTTCCCATTCAAAACTCATTATATCCACAGCTCAGAGCAACGCATGGCACGGCCACATTCATTTTTAGGTCTGGCATCCGATGAAATTGCTGTTTTGCTTTTGGGTGGTGGTAGAAGTTTTATCATTCCTTGGCCAGAGAGACGGTTACTAGACCCGCATCGACAAAGGTGCTACTGTTTGCTGCCCCTTGCCTTCATGTTGAGCCTCTGCTATCAGTTTGACTAAAGCTTCAGTAAATGGGGGAGAGGGGTCAGGGAGAAAGAAAAGTCCTTCTGGGCTTTAAATACACCTAAAGGAAACCAGGATTATCTTGAGGGAAAACATAATGGGAAAAGCTTTAGCAGTGAGATGAGAAACAAATTGATACTTGCAGAACAGCTGCTTTTTTTTTTTTTTTTTTTTTTTTTCCCCCCGAATGTGAAATAATTTGGACCAAAAGATGTTTCTCTTTGCATTTTTCTCTTTTAACCCTCTTGCATAGGAGGCAGGATCCCTCTCACCACTCTTTGAACAGTGGTTAATGACTTCAGCAGGTTTGTGGGAATAGTTTCTATTATCTGCTTCATGAGAGCATCTAAAATCTCTACCCAGGAGCCTATTTTGCTAGCTGCTGTACAAAAAAGCCATCATTTCCACCCCTTAGCTGTGTACTGGTAGCCCTCAGGAAGGCCATGAAGACCCAAATTATCTTTCCCATGCTGTCCCATGAGGGTTCACTCTGTCCTGTTCACCCCTGTCCCATGCCACAGCTCTGACTGCATTGCAGTAGGGTTTAAGGCAATGGCTCCTGCATTCTCCTTCATTCAGGGTGACAATTTAAGGGTGCTTAGTTTACCGTGGTTTTGAGGACTTTCTGGAAATGCACAGAATCATGACAACTGCACTGCTTAATCCTTTTTGTCCACACACAGTATAATGCCAGGTAATGCTGCTTTTGTCACCATACTGGATTTATTTCCTAAATAAACATTATGGGGAACTTTGTGTGGTCAGGATGGCTAAAATGACTTAGGTTCCCTAATCAATAATGATAACACAGACAGAAATCCTCCTTAATTGTGTCTTTCTGTTTAATAAAATGATGGACAAGTTGCTGACAATAGCAGGTATGGGCCTGATGTCTAACTTTAGAGTGTCAAGCATCATGAGAGTATGGACCTTTGAGCTTCCCAGTCACTCTTGCTACATCAGCAGAACAGCTCCAAGCCCAGTTTGGTCCCAGGCAACCCAGCAGCGTCCAGAACAATTCCTGGGCACTTGCCAGAAATCAGCTCAAGTCAGGAGCTATTTCAAAAGAACAATTTGGAGGTTGCCACCAGCTTTTGGAGGGTCAGTGACTTTAATACTAGGGAGTGTCATACCAGCTGGCCCTGGGAGCAAGGAACTTGCCTTGGCACTGGTTATTTTTTTATTTTTGATGCGTGTAATGCCATAGCAGCTCAGTTCCAGCCTGGTCTTCTGGGGACAGACAGACAAGGTATTTCCAGGTGTGGTCACATTGCAGGGGCAGCAGGGCCGCTGAGAAATTCTGTGGCACTATGACACAAGGCCTGGGCTGGGCAACCTCACTAAAGGACACTGCAGATTTACCAACTCGCCTCCTTTGGGATGGCTCAAGATATATTCTCCTGGCTAGGTTCTTCTCCTTCCTAACTTTTTGCAGTTTTGTGAGACAGGTTTGATATTTTCTCTCAAATGCAAAGACCAAAGATGATCTCTCTCTGACTCAAGAGGTTCCTGACCTGTAAATCACTGAAAGCTGGAGGAGCGCTCTAGGTGAATATTGCTATGTATGTGCTTTGTTCCAAAACTCTGTCTAGATGACTCTTTTCGATCACTATTGGAGAACATCCTGGCCTCATTGGGCTTCTGGTTAAGACTTTATTTGTGCACGTATGCTTTAAGGTCAGGAATGAGTTATTACAATAGTCTCTCGGAACTGGAAAACTGCAAATTTTTTTGTTCATAACTTGGAAAGATACACTCTCATCTGTAACACGTGCCTTACCTCTTAGGCATGGGGGACATCTGAAGGATTTGAGCTAGCATAAAAATATACAACCGTATGAAAGATGCAAATAATGCTTGATTTCACGGTGAATAAACAGTTGCAACATGCATGGCTATATCAATACATGGAAACAATGAATGCAAGAGCAAATATTTCATGTACTATATACCTGTTTTTCTAGGGATTTGTATGTGAAAGGGAAGGGTCAATGCAGATCCTGTGATACATGATAAGAGTGAGCTGATACTACAGACTGCAGTGGAAGCACTGAAAACTGTCTTCCCTCTGCTTGGACACCTACTTTTACAAAACTTGTAGGAACATCGTATCCTTGAGTCCACAAATATGACTGAAATTGGCCAGGGGGGTTCAAAGCTTTTTATGGAGGAACGATAAACAGGGAGCATAAAAACCCACACAGTGTGATGTTATGAGACTCATTTCCTTCTAAAATAATTTTCTTTAAAAGAAAGAATTAAGAGCCTAAAGCAACCACTTTGGTTTTGTTTACATGGTCCCCGCTATGAGTGTATATTTGCCTGGATCTCACACACATACATACACAAAAACACAAACAAGCACACATGCCATCACGCATTCCTCTGTGTGTGTGTGTGTGTTCTCAACACACACCTTGCCAGAAACCCGCCACAAATAAGTTACTTGACATTGTGTATCTGGGTGCTTACCCACCATGGGGACACAGCTAAACTCAACTGAGTGATATCCCTAATTTAGAGTCACTGAGATTTCTGAAAATGCTGGGGGATGCCTTGTCTCAGCATCTGCTGAAGGTGATGGGCTTGTTTTCACTTACCTACATAAAGATTTAGAAGAGCAGTGTCTGCAGAGCCATCACTTTCAAAGGATGAGTGCATGGGCACGAGGACTCTGTGTGAGGGATTAGACAGGAGAATCGGGGTCAAAATTATTTATGGGGAACATCTGAACTCAAGAAATGCAGAAAACCTTTTGTATAGAAAAAAATTACTGACCTCAGAATAATTTACCTTTGCGAGATTTCTAAGGTCCTATTGCTGGGCCCTTTTTTTTCCATTTTTTTTTTTTTTTTTTCACATTTGAATGTCAGCAGGTCAAAAAGAACAGTTAATGCTGATGAATATTTCCCCCTCAGCAAAGATATGTGCCGGCCAGCCCAAGGCCAATGAATTGCAATTTCTAAACAGTGTCCCATTTATCTCTCCCTTCCCCCTTCCTCCCCTACTCATTTTTGTATTTTTGTAACTATAATTGTAGTTAAATTAGAAATAACTGACGGGCAAATCCAGTCAGATGGAAAGAAAATTGTGGGAGATTTATTTTATTTTGATGAAAAAATGACATTGCCTTTTGTTTTTGTCAAAAAAAAAAAAAAAAAAAAAAAAAAAAAAAGACTATATTGTTCCTTGTACCATGAATTGTGAAATCTATCACGAAATGGGTAAAAATTATTGAAGGAAATGGTGGTGTTAACCTGAAGGGGAAAATCATTAATGCTGATGTATTTCATTCAATTTTAAATGTAGAATTTATTTTATTTTATTTTATTTATTTGGCACTGGGGAACTAAGAAAAAAGCAGGAGACCTGCAAAGGCTTCTATGTGCCTTTAAGTCAAAACATCTATTTTAAAAATACTCTTCCCTTCTTCCCTCCTGCTCCATTTTTCTAAATAAAGGATATGAGATGTTGCTGTTGTTGGTGTTTTTTTTTCCTAAGCAAAGAGGACCCCCTCGGCGCATTTTTCTTTTCAAATGTGAAATGAGGTGGAAAATCCTCATTTCACGACAGGAAGGACAAATATTGACACAAAGTTAATATTTGTCAGGAGCCCTAGAAGCAACCTGAGTGCTAAAATCTCATATAGATATATATGTTTGTGTGTCTATGTGTGTGTGTGTGTGCATGTATATAATTAAATAATAAACTTGACTTGATGATAGGGCAATCCTCAGAAAGCAAAGTCTGCTCTCTGGGGCTGAGGAAGTAGATGAACACACACACTCTCTCCATGTATTATTTCTCTTTCTTGCACGGAGCAGGACACACACACACACACACGTGGCCGTGCGCGCACACACGTGCACTCTTCCTCTGCCCGGGTGCTCACAGCTCCTGGTGGGACGTTCAGCCTCACCTGTGCACACGTCGCTACAGATATGAACATCTTCTCCATCTTTCCCACCATCCTAAGGGTCTCCAGTTGACTCACACATGCCAGCTTTCTCTTTCTCTTTTGTTCCCACCCTTTTATTTATTTTTTTTTTTTTCACACACGTGTGTGTGCAAATGCACGTGCACATACAAGTAACTTATTTAATCTAATTTCACCCATTGTCGGGGGATGCTCCTGGAATTTATCACTGTTATTGTTCATCGTCAATGTAAATAGCACATGTCAGCTCAATATTCAGTGGTCACTCAGTATTTATTAAGTCCTGTCCACCCTGGCCTTTTTTAGAGGAAAGCCCCGGGGCAGATTAGCTGCTGGCCCTGACACGCCACGTCACTTATCTATTCCCATTGATTATGAGAGTCAGCTGTGGCCAGGACTCACTTTTTCCTTCTCCTCTCAGACCCCTCTTACAAGCACCCCTGCTTGGATTTTCATGAGGAAATAATCAGATTAGGGCTTCAGCGGCGAGTTCATATGGAGTTCTCTTTCTCCAATGTGCTACTAACTGAATAAACGTGTTTTGTGGTAAATTGTAAATGACATTATGATTACTAAGGCCAGCATGGGTTTCATTTAAAAGTGATCGAAATTGCAGACTGCAGAAATTGTGACTGGCAGATAAAGCCATTTGGAAGGAGACAAGCAACGATGTGTGTGCGTGTGTGTGTGTGTGTGTGTGTGTGCAGGAAACCAAGCAAGCCCCATGTTGCAAGGCAGGCAGGGCAAAGGAAAGTCCTGGGAAATCACAAAATATCAGCAAATCCCATTTGTAGACAAGAGAAATGTCACCGGGGGGAGATGGGGGGTTTCCGGGAGAGCAGACGATGAGATCTGTCAGCCTTTGCGGGCTGGCTGCCTGCTGCAGGGTGCATCCTCCCAGCGCCCCAGGACAATACCAAATGTCTCAGAGAGCAGCATTTCCACTTCTGCTTCTGAATGGAGTTGCCTCTCTCTCTCTCCCTTTCCCCCCTACGCATGCTGATAGCAAAATACTTACACTGGGAAAAAAAAAAAAAAGCAAGAAAAAGGGAAATAAATCGGTAAACTGGTGTCTAAAAATAGGGGGTTTTGCAAAGATCCTGTCTCACTTGGATGTCATCCCTGAACAGAGCTTGACGTTTATGTAATTTCATCGCTTTCCTCAGTGATGTGCAGAGCAAGAGCTTGTTCTGGGAAATGCTCACAGACCACAGTCTGCACATAAGGAATCCCCTTGAAATAAACAGGAGGTCAATGTCCACAGGATCCAGGCATCAAGGTGTAACTATAAGCGGAGTCCAGAATGATTTCTCATAGTTTGTTTCTTTTTCAGGAATCTGTTATTTTCTTCTAACAATGAGTTTCACATAAAGTTCCCTTGATGAAGGGAATGCCCTTTTATTCATCCACAAGTCTGTGACTCTCTGGGATTTTGCTATCTCTTTCTTTTTATCATTAGCACCAGACGCTGCTGATCAGCATGTACGTCCCCAAAGCCACTGAATGTGGAGCACAGAGTTAGTTTAGACATTGGCCATGCTTTGCTGAACACGTTCGTGAGCACATCTAACTAGGGAAGAAGCAGGCTTGGGGAGGGAAGGAGTATTATAGCTGGCTGCAGCAGCAAATTCCTCCTTTGATTTTTATTTTGAAGAGAAGAAGGAAAAACAAAAACACATATCTTTTCCTAAGATGCTTCAGGCAGAAATGTTTATGGTTTTGGTGCCCGTATCTGAACTCATTTACTTTTATTCTCTCTTTATAATCAGTGATGATCTCATCATTATAGCCTGAGGCAAGATTTCTCTCATCTTAAAGCAGAGACCTATATTTGGTCAGATGGAGCATACCCTAACTCAGAAGACTCTGTGGTTTACATCTCTTCTGTATAGAGCCTTCCGTGAAAGCATCCTCTTGACTTCTCTCCACTTGGGACACGTGAGATGGGATTTGGTGGCAAATTCTGACAAACATGGAAGCATCTTAGCTCCTGTTATATTCAGGGAAAGAATACCTAAAGTGGCTTTTGCATTCTCATGGATCATGTGTTATGTATGTTGGAGAGACCCAAAGAAGCCCAGGTGACATTACATACCTGTGTTTAAGTGACAGGATCCTACCTCTTGTCATAAAGTTAGAGGATAATAAAGGGTGATCCAGTTGACAAAACAGAGGTATTTTAGGGTGAACTTAAATTGCTTTCTAAACTGCTTTGTCTATATTCATGGCTGTGGAATTGAGAGTGTTTCACTTCCCATGAATGTGCGTCTAGGTGTAATTTCAGGTGTTGTGGGGTGTTCCAGCAGGCCCCCAGCTGCCAGCCTTGAAGGGGATAGGTCTTCTGTAGACCCTGTGCCACATGTCTCAGGTACCTCAGAGTACCACATGTGATACTAAATGCCCTCCCGTGGGAAAATGATTTAAACTCCAGATCTCCACTGACTGCAGTGGGAGCTTGAGCGCTTGGAGAACATGTAAGGGTCTCCCCTATTTGTAGGTGTCTGAACATTGTGCTTTCTTCTCACTCTAAAACTCAGTGAGGCAGTTCACCGCTGGAGTAGATTAATGAAGTTCTGGACCTTTAGTATTTTTGTTCAAGATAAAATCATGAGTAGGATGAGATGGCTTTGTGTAAATTTCCTTTCCAAAGATTTGCAGTCATGCCCTGATCTGAGACCTCGCTACAGGCTTAGAACCAGGAGAATGTAGAAGACACAAGGACATAGGGACACAGTGCTGAGTCAGACCAAAGGTTCATCTAGTGTAACTTCTCTTTCAACAATGGACATAGTTTGACATCTAGAAAGACAAGGTAGGTGTGTGTGATGCTTCTCTGTCATTCATTAGCAGTCTTCAATCACTTTCAGCTCAAGGACATCTTGAGGTAGATGTGGTTTCTACCTATTTAATATTCCTTAGTGTCCAGCCTTCCCTTAAAACTATATAAAATTTCAGCAACAACAAAAGTGACTTTGAGCACTGAATGGAAAAATAAACAGCTACACCACAAAATGTTGAGATGATGTTTGAAACAACCTTTTTTTTTTTTTTTTTTTTTTTTTCCCCCCTCATCTCCCTTTACTCTCTTCCAGGAATTTACAGAGATGACAGCAAGTGCATCTTCCAGCCTGGGGTACAAGGCTACTTCTGCAAGAAATCAGATCACGCGCTTGTCATCCTAGAAAACTTGGACCCCAGTATGACCAACCAGAGACTGTTTCCAGTGGTAGCAATGACTGGCAGCTTTATGGATACCTTCAGTGATGCGACTTCACATACTTTATGTTATCCTGCAGAGGATTGTTCTACTTTCTTTTCTGTGTTGCCATCCAGCAAACTCACTACGGTTTGCTTCCCAGACCTAGCTCCTCTGACATTCAGACTCTACCTCCTCAGTGGCCAAAATGCAACCAGACTGCCTCTAGCTATATTCTACAATGAACCACTCAGCCTTCGTGTTTTCATTCAAGGGAAATATGTCTCTCCAACCACATCTTCTTTTTCTCTGAATGAAGGGGCCGGAGCCAATTACTTTAGCTTTGAAGAAAATCTTCTCTATGTTCTCCTCCATGAAAAGGAACCTGTAGAAATAGTTGCTGGTGTTTCCCTTCTTGTGGCTTTCGCTATAACTGAGGCTGTTGGGGAAGAGGGTGAAGCAAGTATAATACATCGATTAGCTGATTTCTTGAAGGTTGGTCATGACCAAGTCAGAGTAGTCCATCATGTGCTGGGTGGTGAAAGCATGTTGAAGTTAATCTCGTCCAATGCTGGTAAAAGGAAATACCACTGCCCTAACATGGCATTTTGCACAGCCCTTCATAGTGGATATGGCTCACAGAAAGTGAGGAGAGGACCAGTGAGCACCCGAGCTCTGCAGCCATCTGATGCAGCTGGTCCATCAAGAGTGCTCATTATTGAACTTGGTGATCCACCAGGCCATCCAAGAAACGAGCTGGCAAGTGACAACTTAAAGAGTTTGGCCAGAACCATTATCAACACTCATCAGACTGGAGACCTCCAGAGAGGCCTTGGCTTGCCAGTTGACACCTTAATGGTGACTCAGTCTGCCTTACTGTTCCCAGCAGAAGCTAACAGCAGGTAAGTGTCAGATTCAGTATCAGCAAATATTGATTTAAGTGTAATGAGGCAACTTAGCTGCTTGATCTGCTCATTCAGATGGGGAGTAAGTTCTGAAATATAACTAACCCTGCTGAAATATGTTCTAAAGTATTCCATGCCAGAGTTATGCCCAAGTATAGCTGAACTCCTGAGTGTGAATTTCCATGTTATTCTTTTGGTGCTCATGAATCTCCAGTGCAGAGATCTTCCTGATGCTTTAAATCTGGAACAGAGTTCCTGGAAGTCTGCCTTGAAACTATAAGTTATTGGGTAAAGTCAATGTTTCTAAAGAAGTTCAGACTATAATCACTCTTAAATTTTAAACAATTAAATCTGTGAATGTTTATAAATTGGTGTCACACCGGAGATGCATTTTTAAAGATGGGTTGTTGCCTTAACTAACATGTAGATCTAAACCTTGATTCGTATACTTTTAGAATTTAAGGCCAGAAAACACTATTTAATTATACTTCGGTCTGTCTCCTGCATGACACAGGCCACTGCTGTTGGCTTTGATACCTCAGCACCGACCTTTCTTTTTGGCTAAGATTCTAGAAAACCATCTGGTCTTGAAGGTACAAGAGCGGGACACAACCAACACTACCTGAACGTGTGCCTATATGTCGGATGCTGCCCCTGTTTTTGCTGTCACAAGTACTTTCTCATTTTCTCTTGTCAGCCTCTCTCTCCACCTTCCCATCAGAGTTTCTTGTTCTTTCCTTCACTGTTACATCAGCGAGTTTCTGGGCATTGACTCTTCCTCCTCCTCCAGATACCTCCAGAGTAATCAAATCATTTAGCTCTCTGCTTCTTAATAAGTTGAAAGGTTTCAGTTCTGGTGACTGTTTCTGCCCTTCTCTGTCTCAGTTTGCTGAATCCTGTTTGAGGTGTGTATGTCTTAAAGCCCATTGGTTTTCCTTCATGGTGGATTCCCCAGCACCGGACACTTTAAAGATTCAGCTGGACAGAGGAATAGGCCGTCTTGTCTAGACCATGTTTTTGCCAGGAAAAGTTGGACCAGATGGTCCTTGAGGTCTCGTCCAACCTGTGATTCTATGATATCAGTGCCATATGCAAAAGTGATATGAAATCCCATTTTCTACTGCCAGAATTCAATGACCCCATTAGTCCATTTTTCCACAGAAATAGGACAGCTCATGCTCACCTGTTTTCTCCCTGTATTCTTTAATTCCTTTTCAGTTCTAGCTTTCCAGAACCCGATTCACTCAGTTTGTTTTCACAGATCCTAAACACCACATGATCTAGGCTCCCATGTTTGACTATTCCTTCCATAATCTACCAGCCCACCAATCCTTCCATGCATTTTATCACAGTGGTTTTATATTTGTTTCTCGATTCACATACAGCATCAGGCCTGCAGCTGATTTTGACAGAACACCACAGGACACTCCTTTACTTTAGAATCATTTCCCAATGGGAGCTGCCTTCTGAGCTCAGTCGGTTATATAGTTCTTGGCCAGTTTTGTACATACTATTTTTTTATTGATTTTCTGTACCAAGTCTCACTTTTTGAAGGTCATTGTTCTTCCTCTCCTCCACAGCAATAAACAACCCTTTCTGTTCCTCCTTCCTCTGCCCCTGTCTTGCTCTTTTCAGCCTCTTGCAGCCACGATTTGCATGGCCCAGGTGGCAGCCCTTATCTGCAGAGAAGGCTGTGAGGAACAAGGCTGGGAAGGGAGCAGACAGCAGTATATTTCAGCCTCAGATCCAGAATCTGTATTAAAAGCATATGGGAAATATGAAAAAGGTAATAACCCATCTGTTTTTAATGCGGGACCTGGGATTTGATGTTTGGCAACCTTACGGTGTACTCTCTTGATATTGCATAATGTTGTTATTTTTTTATGTTGTGCACTACTGAGCCTTACCCAAGTATAAGCATATTCCATCTATACAAGAAAGAAATTGGATTTGTCTAAGACTTACTTTCTCTAATTAATACCATATCGTCTAACATTTACCGCTGACCCCTATACCATCGTAATGTCTGTTGGCTGCTAGTCATACAAACTACTATTCACATGCTTGACTTTTCACTAGGCATTGTGTGGCTCTCAGTAGTGATGCACTGAGAGTAAGGACACTGGTCTGTGGCTGTAGGAGTCTTGTGGTTTGTTGTTTGGTTTTGGTTTGTTGGACTTGTTTAGGTTTTGATTTGATTTTTTTTTTGTTTGGTTGTTTGTTGTTTTGTTGTTGTTTTTTTTTAAACTGGTGTTATATTAAGCACAGTGTGAAGATATTATTTGCAATATCAAAACTTAAACATGGCCAAACGGAAGATATACTATATTTTTATCAGCAGAACTAACATCACTATTGTCAGTGGAGATATTAGTGTTATGATGCAGGATACTACAAAATGGGACAGAAAAATAATGTTGTAGGAAGTTTTACAGGGTGTGATAGGAAACGTTATCCTGTCTTTATGCCATTCCAAGACATGCCGTAACCTGTAGAGTGTGATGGGTACAAGGGCCCTCGTCCAGTGTGTTTGTTATTGATGATCAGAACAAGAGAATCAACAATATCTACACTGTGTGAAAGGATCAAGACATAAGGTTGTTAGAGGAAGTTCACCAGAACTCTGTTAAATGCCTATAGGTTCCTGAATGCATTAGTGTTACATCACAGAGGCAGGAAAGAAATCACCTAAAGGAGAGGACCGTCCTCTTCTGTGTGCCAGGGAAGAAACCTTGTGGCTGCCTTTTTTTTTTCAGGCATAAATGACATCTCCACACTGGGGACTGCTGGGGTTTGCCTTCCCATCTGTGCATACTCTGTGAAAGGAAGGATCAGGAGAGGTCTGCTTTATCATAGAGACAAGAGCAGTGTTAACTTAAAGTTCAGTAGTGGAAGACCTGGGATGTTTATTGAAGAGAATACTAACATCACCAGATCACAGGACCAGCTCAGAGCTCATCCACCCTGAGCTGCTTGGGCTCCTCTGCAGTGTTATTTATTGCTCCCCATCAGTCATAGCTTTTCTGGAATTACTCATGGCTGACATTTCTGATGCAATAAGGCCACAGATAACTTGTGAAATGAAATCAGGGTTTTCCTGTTGGGACATGTAGTATCCCCACTGTCTATCTGTCTCTCTTTAGGAAGTACATGCTAGCACAGGCAAGGATAATGGGGCTGGGATTACAAGTCAGGCTAAGTATTCCAGTGTATTTTTCTGTGGAAGGAAAAAAAGAAATATTTTTACCCCTGAGTTGTGCAAAATCCAATCAGGTTGTCAGATATACGCAGAAACCTGCACTCCTGCCGGGCCAGTCTCCTGCAGTTTCAGACTAGTGGCTCCTCTTGCATCAGGACAACAACAAAATCTTTGATCAGCAGAGACTGGGTGTTTGTCTCTGCAGCCCAGGACAGTGAGGCTGACAGGAGCCCTGGAAACCTTGCTGTGGCTGGGCAGCTAGGCACTAAGTCTGTATATCATACTGCCAAGCTGTTAAAAAAATGACTTGTCTGTTATGATGTTAAATGCTGGTTTACATGATTTTAATTTAACTCCTTTGTTAGGGTCACTCCAAGCATGGCTCATTGGTTTGTCAAGGAAAGATAGAGGTGATTGCTCTGACTGCTACAGCCTTGCACAGCTGGAGAATCAGAGATGACTATCACATAGTTTTATCTTCTTGTGAGTGTCTGTGTATTCATACATATTGCAACGTGTTTCCAGATAGAAATCTCTGTTTTGCAGAGTTTGCCTAATACGAATATAAATATAAAAGTGAAAGAACAAGAGAACACAACAGCTAATATATTGTGTATGTTTGTGTGGGGTGCCTTTATGCAAAATCAGAAATATAAAGTTAGGTAGTCATCCAGAAGCCATTTAGTCCATATCTGCACACTGGAGCAGGATACTTTGCTCCTTCTTGATGGGCCTTTAACCTGCTACAAACTGAAGTTTGCAAGCATTAATCTTTCTTTATTAAGAGCTAGGTTTGGGGTAGCATGTGAAAAAAAAAAAAAAGCGTGTGTGCTGGAAATAATGGCGTTTGAGATGCACAGCAAGCAATAAAAGTGAAGCTAATCATCAAAGAACTGCTCATTCAGACAGCAATACCCATGCAGAGGACTAAATGAGAAATTACTGCTAATTCGCTATGTCACACGGCATATACACAGGCAGGCACAGTCAGAAGTCCAAACGACATTAATTCTGACACATCCTAACCCCAAAGTGCTTGGGTTTGGAGACCTTCATGCAGATTTCAAGCAAGCTGCTGTATGGAATGGCGCAGGGTTTTAAAAAGGGAGGGGACAGCTTTTTTCTCGGTAGGGATGCAGCTTTCCATCCGGTGGGTAGGCAAAGGCAGGATAGTAAAACCCCTGACCTCGGAGCTAAAGTTATTGCCGCATGCTGAGGGTCTATCAAGATTTTATCTGCCATGCACCCCTGAAGTGAAAATGTGGAAAACATGATACTCAGGAACTTAAACTTTAAAATTAAGCTTACAGAATTTTAAGTCAGAGGGACACCATAGAGGGCATATGCTTGAGTAGCGTATGCCACTCTGCTAGTTGGTGTACAAAAAAAGACAAAGTCGGTTCAAGTAGATACTAGGAATGACATCTGAGATGATCATGGAAATTGGGGTTTATTTTAAGATGTAAAGAATAGAATCACGGAATCATTTAGTAAAGGGTTTGGTTTGCTTAACTTGGCAAAGCAAGGCTGAGGGAAGAGATATCATCCTATCTGCGAAAATATGTTGGAAGAGCAAATACCAGAGAGGAAGCTCTAGACATTAATGGACAATGACAGTTCAGGGACAAATGGGTATAAAATGTCAAGAGGTAAATATGCATGTAAAAAACAAGAAGGTTCCTCTCTGGAGAATAAAATAGAAGAATCTTGCAATAGAACTGGAAGGAGACCATTTCCCATTCAACACCACTCTATTTTCCTGATATGTTTTCCTGCATGGACAGAGCTGTATTATGACCTTTTTTTTTTTTTTTTTTTCCCAAAAAATAATTTGGGGATAGCTGAGGCCCCTTTTTGGCCAACATCTCATTTAGCAGCCTCGTAAGAATGTGTAATAGTACACATGAATAACCTAGAAGGTTTCTAATCAGAGGAATGGGATTCTATAATGGGCTATTTATAGGAGTGATGAGATAAGAAGCTTCATGAGAATAAAGTGCAGGCTCATACATGTATAAACAGTGTTATGTCACATAAAACCAGATGATCATATTGCACTTTAGGAATCAAGATGAATGTCACTATTTTGTTCTCAGTTCATAATTCTTTTCAAACTGGGGAACTGAGTAGTTGTGGGATCTGTCAACAAGAGGTGGATGGTCCTCGCTCAGACACATATTTCTGCATGGAAGATGGTGGCAATGGAGGCTTGTATGTGAAAAGAGTTTGTGTGAGGTCATTCTAGGTCTCAGAGGTGAAGTATATTTTTAACACAAATCCTTTTGCTATTTTTTTTTTCTTGCTTCTAGTGGCATTTTTAGCAGAAAATCCAGGAACTGAAATTTGGCATCAAAACTGGTGGTGTCAGAAAGGAACGGGCATACCAGGGATGTTGGTACTAATAAGGTCTTTGACTGTGTAGATGATAGGCTGCAGGTCTGCTGTTTTAGCATTTTTCTTCAAATTGAATTCCGAGTGGGGAAACTGAGGAGATATCTTGTGGATCCTGTTCGTGGTCAGTAGAAGAATTAAACTGCAGCTGAAGCAGAAACACTTTTCATTCAAGGACTGTTCCAAATAAGCAGAAATATAACTTGCAGAGTAGGTATGTGAATCATTCATGCAGGTTGAATGTAGTGCCACAGCATAGATTACTGCTAATTACAGTGATGTCTGTCTATAAGATTGAGTGTCTGGATTTGAGAGGGAAAGAGCCAAAACCAAAGTAGTCTGCCCTTTTGTATATAATCCTTGTGTGAAGCCAGTATTTCCCTTTGTAAGTTTTCAAACAAATCTCAAAAATACCCTTCTAGACAACAGACATGGAGCTTCACATTACCCCCCAAATCAGATAGTAATAGTTTTTCACTGCAATCCTGCACTGCAATCCTTCTGGCAGTGTAGGGGTTAAAGGGTCTATCGCCAACTATTAATTCCCCAGGTTACGTTTCACCTCTGAGCCTTTAAATTTCTGTTAGTGTCTACTGTACATGGTAAATCTACCGTAAAACTTGCCAATCCCACTCAAAAGCGACACCCCTGAATTACAAGAGTCGGGCAATTAGAAGTCTTACCCACACTGTAACCACGGTAGAAACCACAGATTGCCCTGACAATGGGACTTTGCAGGTCTCTATGAGGGGAAGGAGGGATATATTGCCATATATTCTCCACACCAGTGTGGGTCTTTGAAAATGAAGGGTTTGTATTATTAAATCTCAGTTAAAAATGAAGAGGATCAGCTCGAGAAGAGCTTTTCCCAATTCCCCTGGCATTTCCCCAGAAGTTATGTCTGTTTGGACACATGCAGGAGAGCCAGGAGTGTCCCCATTGTCTTACTCAGTCACTGGAAAGAGATCTGGTCCTAGTGCTGGTACCCCAGTGCTATCAAACAAAACCTGCTTTGCTCATGTCACATTTAGATCCCTTTTCCCCTCTTAACAATTAATGGGACCTGCAGTGAAAGCAATGCTTTACACGACATGTGCACACAGCAGAGAGGAGCTGCCAGTCATGTCTCCGAGGGACCGATCCTTTCCCCACTCCACCTTATTTAACACTTGAGATGTGTCGCCTCTATCAGCAGAGCTCATCTAGGGTGACATTCAAGTGAGTGACAGCCGTGTCAGCTCCTGGGCCAGCTCGCTTTGCTCTCGCATCACGCTCTTGACCACTGCTGTGTGTTGGATGGAAAAATTCTTCCACATGCTTTGTTAGCAGAATTCTGGCAAGCAAAGGGTTAAATGGCTTGGGGTGCTGGGTCTTTGTGGGGATGCGTGCACGTATATGTATGTATACGTGTGTGTGTATATATATATATCCACACACCTTGGTTTGGCTGCAGGACCTCGTGCCCGCAGGCCACAGTCACATTATCATCTGGAAATTGGATAACGACAGCACAATGACAAATCCAGGTTGCTTGCAATAAGGTGCTAATCCCTTTGCTTTAATATCGGAGCAGCGTGTAATGATGTTTGGACATCACTCCAGTTTACTGACGACCCCACTGGGGCCAGCAATAGAAGCGTACAACTGTCTAACAAGCCATCAGGTGACCGCCGTCGTCAAAGCAACGGAGGATGCAATCTAATCTTCCCTCCATCCCTTCCAGCTCCCAATAAGGACCAGATTATAGAAGTGGCCCATCAATGCTTGGTAACTCGAATCAATTAACGTTAATTCGCACAATGCTATGATGTATTGTGATCACTTTCATTTCAGAGAAGGGGGAAGAAATTGCTATAATTCACCTAAAATGAGGTTGTCTATGGTGCTGAGGTATTAATTGGGTGTCCATATTAAATGGAAAAGGAGCACGGTAGTGAAGGAAAAGTGGATGAGTGACTCTCTTGGCTGCTATTGACCTATCAGAAGAAGACAGTGCCCTTTTCCTTTGCTTTTATCTATTACAGTTTTCCCTATTGCGTGTCAAGTTGATGTATTATAAAAAATTCATTTGGTGACCTTTCACCCCCCTAGCAGATTAAACAATTTCACTGGGATGGCATCATTAACAGGGCCTTGCATTTAATGATGATTTCTCTAAAAGGCCACGGAGATTCGATTTTAAGCTAACAGATTTATTGCACTATTATAACATATCGTAAAAAACTGTACCACCTACGGTCTGGTTTTAGGATAGAAACTGTTTAAGAGTTTATGTGGAGCTTAAAGTGGTATTACCTTGGGATACACAGCAGCGGCAAGGCTCTGACCTCCGGCGGGATGCTGTTTACATTTAATAAAGACGTTTCTCCGACAGTAAACTTCAGGAGTGTGTTATGGCGGAGGCCTGGCTTAGCTCCTCACCTCTAGCAGGCGGCTTTGTAAGTAAGGGTAGTTCACTTGTCTACAGTAATTATTGGGAATCACTAAAGAATTTAGAGAATGTTTCTGTCCTATGTGATGGACCTGCTCTGTCCTTCTCATTGTAAAAGTTCCTGGTGGTCCCACCTCACCTTTGAGTGGATCCACTATGCTCCTCCAATCTCCTTTTTTTTTTTTTTTTTTTTTTTTTTTTTTTTTTTCTAGACCTCAAGAATCTGGACTGCACCAGCTGCATCCACCAGGTGCCTTCAGCTTTTGGTGCCGCTGGGATTGAAAAGTGCTAAACAAAGGTTGTCTGAGCAGGGGGGAAGACTGTCCTCATGGGGGAAACATGTCTCTGTGTTCCTGGGAAGCTGTGTTTGTGCTCTGTGATGATCTGTAAAAGGGGGAAAAATATCTTGAAAGCTAAATTTGGAGCCATTCATAGCTTGGAAAGTCTCTAGCAAATGGAGAAATGGAGATCTGATGGTGGTAGTGTCCCAAAAAGCTAATGTCAGAGGAAGTTGGTCAAAAAGACTGGGTATTTTAATTAAGGTATACTCCAAGAGTGCTTGCATTGGACCTCTTTTTTGGAACTTTTTCAGTCTAACCAATTTACCTGATGCTTCCAACAGCAGCAAACTATCCAGCTTCTAATTAAAGAATCTTTGCTTTATGAAGGGAAATCCCCACAAAGATTAGATAAAGCAGCATACTCCTCTTGTCCAGCCTTGCCCACAGAGGTATTCAGTTACTTGTTTCTTATCCGAGTTCACCATGAAACTATGCCCCCTTGCTACTTCTTTGCACTACTGGATCTTCCCTTGTTAGCTTCCTGCCATCACAGCATCTGGTATCCAGGACAGTGGACAACATGGCTTCGTTCAAAGCTCCCCGCTGATGCTAGCTAGAGTATGCATTTAGGTGTTTATGGTTTTGAATTTTGGTCTTATTGACTCAACCTACATGAAAGAAGGGGGACATCAGTAATGTCCAATAACACGGGTCTTGCTCAGTCCATTAGTCTTCACAATGAGATATGATCAGTATTACAGATTTATTGTTCTTCTGTTGTCATGGAATGATGCGGTCTGCTTTCCACTGAAGGTTATTTCCCCTATCTTTGATTTCTTTTTATAATATAGGGGGGGGGAAAGGGCATCGGTGGAAATAAAATTCATCCTTCAGATAGCTTTTTTGCTTAAAGTAGGAATGAGCTAAGACTGCTCACCGTCTTTTGGATGCTCACGTCTCTTTCCCTGTCTCTAATACTTAATGTTAAGATCTGCAGGGGGAGACAAAGCTCCAAGACAAAGTGCAGCTGAGAGGGCACAGGTACCCGATTTCTGACTAACGTCATCACCACATGACATGAGAACGCACTTCTTACCCAAAGATGTTAAATTCCTCTCAGCCCTTCCTGTGAGTCTGTACCTACTTTGCCTTTACACAAGTCTTCAGCTTACCTATCTCCAGTCTTAAGAAAAGCATCTTCTTTCTTGTAACCTGTCTTCCCTTCACCCCAAATCACCACCTTTTAAAAAAAAAATCTCTTTGTCTTGATCATGATGCATTTTGACATTATTTATTCCACAAATTCTTCCCAATCTCCTCCTACCAAGGATATACTGATGCCACAACACCAGCATTGCAGACATACCCAGACAACTGTTCAGTTAGTTTCCTTGTCTATGTTTATTAGGAAATTAAATATGTTAGGGACAGTTCTCTGGCACCAAGGGCAGCTGATATGGATCAGCCTGTGTCCATAAAATTAAATTCTCTCACCCATCATTTATGGGTGGCCTCATCCAAACTGCCAAGTGAGAATATTCTCTGACTGTATTAGCTCCAAGATCATTTGGGAATTGTACTGGACTTTGCTCTTGGGTCTGTACCACAGCTTGTGATGGACTGACAGCTTAACAGTCGAGGTGATCAAGTGTCAGTGCCAAGGCTTGTCCTTTGGTATTATTTAGTTTTCTAATACAGACATATCGATCAGCTTTAATGAACCCTTGACTCAATCTCTCGGTCTGATTTTTTTCATTTTGAAGTCAACTGATAATAATAGCTATTACTATTACTGTTGTTGTTGTCATCATTGTTATAGTTATTATTGTAATTACAACTAAAATTACAAGCTCTCATTGACTTCGGGGAGACTTCCTTCCCTCTGCTGGAAATCTCTCCACCTAGTTTCTTAATCATGCCTTAATTCTTGCAGTTGACCCTCAACTTTCCTTGTTACTAAAGAGCAGACACTCGCTCTTCCGCAGAGCCTCAGCACGTTCCATAGACGTGTGTTGGCACTGACAGGGAAAGGATCTGGGATCCTGACCCTGCTGACTCAGGTATCAGGAGCGGCGCCTGCTTTGCCCGCTGTGCCCACATTTAAAAGGACTGCAAGGCACTGAGCAACTGAGCTGCTCCCTGTTGAGTGCTGTTGGCAGGGAACTGCAAACCAGCTTGTTTCTTCCCAGCAAGGGACTTCAGGGCAGTGACAAAACAGCACGCCCTCCGTGCCATCAGGAGGAAGGCAGCTCTCCCCTCTCCTGTTCTTGCTAGGCTTACAGGCATGCTTGTCGATCCCTACCTCTCAGTGACAAAGCTATGCCAGGAAAGCCTATTTTCCTTCCAGCACAAATCACCAAGGGAGCAGCAGGCTGCTCTTCTCTCCTCCTGCTCCTCCACTCTGCCACTCACTCACAGGGATGTAACTGGCCCTGTGCAGGGTTGCACCCTAAAGCAGGGGCTCCCTTTAGGGTCCCAAGTCAGATGAGACCGAGTGGGATAGACACACCGTGTTCTGCCCTGTGTTAGCTGGATTCAGATCACCTGCGAAGAGATATCACCCTTCAAGCATGCATGTGTATTTTTATTTTGTTTTCTTTTCTTTGCCGCTACTCACCCTGGGGAGTAGAGACGTCTGCTTCCTACAATCACATTTAAGTGTGAGGTGAGCACAGTTTTACTCTGTAGGTATTGGGGTGTAGAAACAGGCAATTTCATGCCAACATTTTTCCTGTTGGCAGTTTTAAAGAAGTTACAGAGAGGAAAAAAAAATTTTTTGGGGGGGCTTACAGGAATCATGCCAAGACACACTTAAACTTGCCTGGACTCAGCTAGAGCCAGGGTGCTCACAGAAAGCGCAAATCCCTGCCATGAAAACGGGGATGACTTGGTGTATTGTTTCTGCAGTCAGTTTCAATTACAGTGCTGAATGCATATTTATGGAAGAAGGTGGGTAAGAGCACTGATGAATGCATTGGTGACTTTGACATGAATTTCAAACATAAATCTGCCTTTCAGACTTTCCCACTCACAAAAAACAAAACAAAACAAAACAAAAAACCCAAAAAAAACCCAAGATAAGAGCTGAAAGTTAAATCCTTGAGCTAGGTCTCGTTACTGCAGGTATCCTTAAGCCCTTAGCTGATCTTCCCGGTGTCTGTGGTTTGGACCAGTATTTCTCACCAGACGCAGTATGAACAGTTTCTGGTTTGTAATGAATAGTAACACCCCAAAAAATAAAACCCAGAGAAACCAAAACTCAAACCAAAAAAACTGAACAAAACTAAAGGAAGTTTATGCTCCACATATTTTCTGTTTGCAAATACCTTTAAGCAAACACTAGAGATGGATGAATAGCTTTTCCACCTGCATTTCAAGACAATACCAAGCCCCCAGCCACTTCACTACATTTGTAGATTAGAGGATTTTATATATATATAAATTACATAAATATACAAGATACTAAATGACACAAAGCTCTGGGAGAGAGAATGAAATGATAGAGGCTCAGAATAAAGTGTTGATTCTTTATTCAACTGCAAAAACCCTCTCCTGGGATGCTCTAATTTGAATTTCAGAATTGGAAAACCCAATGTCTTTCAATATTGCTATACTGCTATATTTTGGTGTTCAGAGTTCGCAGATAATGAAGGATAAGAACACAGGTATATCAGAATAAAGAAATGTCGTGAAGTCCTGTAAGTGCTGTGCTTGTGTAGATGAACTGAAAACTTTGTTCCTAGAGGAGCTCAGAGGTGGTCAGTGGGAATCTTTCTGCTGGACAGGAAGCATCTGCTGCCTCTGCTGTTATCAGTGCACTGCAGTGAAGACTTTGGGGTTAAGGCAGAGGGTTTCTGAATCCATAAAATCCCAGTCTCTGCCACATACGTTCAGGGAAATAATTTATTTTGTTAATTTCTCAGTTTTCCATCTGTAAATTTGGGATTGAAATGAAAGGATTTTTGATTACTTTGGTGCCACTATCTGCTTGGAAGTGATGTCTGTTCCATATTTCCATACATGCAGCTCTCATCCAAGGAAACCAAGTGCCATGATGAGTTAAATTAGTCATCATTTGGTATAGCGCTCCTTCCTATTCCTAATAGACACTAAGTATTTGTTTTGCCAGTTATCAGGCCTAGCATAAAGGACACAGCCAACATAAAGATGAACCAATGACCAAACTGTATTTGATACAAAAGGGTCAGGACATGGGTAAGCGCTGGGGGTACAAACAAGTCAGATTATACATAATCAACATCAATCCCAATGACCCCAGCAACGACACCATATGGCCAGCAATGGGTGGGATAACCAGTGAAATGCAGTCTCCCAGAGAAGGGACGGGAGACAACCAGCTCAACAAGCCAAACACATCAGACCAAGGAAGCCACACACTGGATCTCTACACAGCCCACGTTTACAAAAGCCAGACCTGACTGGAGCCCAGTCCCAGGGAGGCAGGAGGTCCTTCCCCAGCAGGGAACTCTGCACAGGGCATCCCCCTCACACACAGACACTGCCCCTCCTGCAAGGGGTCCCAGCTGTTATCCCTGCGTGGGACCCCTGACCTTGAGTCACTGACTGCGGGACCCCTGGGGTCATTGACCCAATGGCTCTGTCTGCCAGGCCGCCCACCCTGGGGGGGAGCCTAAAGGGAAACTCACCCCCCTCTGGGAAGGGCTGTGGGAATCACCCAGATGTCAGCCTTAACTTGGGGTTGGGGTTGAAACCCCAGCATTTCAGTATTGCATTACTAAGGTAGAAAATCCTACGAACAGAAAAAAATGTTGTTTCTAGGTAAGTTACAATTTATTTCTGGGACTAGCATTGGGTGTTTTCATAGCATTAATTTTCTGTTTGGTTTTTTTTTTTTTTTTTTTTTTTTTTTTTTTTTTTTTTTCATTCTTTTGCATGTGAAAGAAATGGAAGCAGACAACATCCAGGAACAGGCTTGTATGTGAGACCTTATAACATCTCTGTTCAGGTGCAGCCTTCAAATGGAGAAACTGAGAAACAGCTTCCTGTACAGCCAAAAATCATTTTTCTGGACAGGAAGGTAGGATTTTTCCCTCTGTGGATGGATGCTTCTATTAATTCTGTGCAATTTTGACATTTCCAAGTAATCCAAAAGCTATGAGACAGACCTAAATATGGCATAGGACAGCTCTATTAATGAATATGGGAAAGGATAGAAGTAAGCAATCATTGGCATTCTGGGAACATCTTCCAGGATGGACTGTGTTCACATTTTTCAGCTTTTTCCTGTGAGTCTTAGACTCATCCTGTACAAATGATTATGTGCAATTTTCTGATTTCTGTTCCTAAAACTTAAAAGATATCATTGAGGAATGTAGGAACAACAACAACGGAATCATGAAGGCTGGTAATATCAGGTATAATGAGGTATCATAGTCTGCCCGAGCAACTCCACACCATACAGAGCAGTGCTGTGTAGAGATCATCACGTTTAAAACAAGCTTGGACTTCTATGTGATGTGATTTAGCACTGCCTGAGGTATTAAGACAAGGCTTGGAAAAGGCAGACTAGGTCCAATGAGTCTTTAGAAGCTGGTAGGTTGTTGGACTAAATTCAGTCCCAAAGTCAGGTGAAAACTGCATAGCATGGCTTCGTGCTGTATTTCTGTTTCCTTCATATTTTCATGTCCTCTTTGCTGTTTTACAGCTGTTTCCTATTATGGCATCTTTCTCATTTTGCTGGACAGGTGAAAGTATAGCCACAGAAGAGCTAGCCCCAGGTACAACATTTTTACAGTGGTGACCCTGAAGCATGGTGTCAAATCCAAGCTTGGACAGCTTTGTGGACATTATTTCTGGATGCAAAGTTGCTTTTCAGTAAAACCAGCTCTCTATATCTATTACTCATGAGTCTGGATTTACAACTTTAAGGCACAAAACTTTCAGCTTCTTTCTATTTCCCTCAGTTCCCTACACATAGGGATCTTGTTGCATTGTAGGCTGTGGAATATATTGTCTGCCAGCTCCTGTAGAAAGGTAAGTCCTTTCCACAAGTCAACTCTGCTGGATGTCAAACATTGCTGGCTGCCTGAAATGACACACAAAACTTACATCTAGGCAATTGAATCTTCCCTTGAGTCTCATACCATTCTTCAGACATGTTTCAGGTTTTCTACTAGTCTTGAGACCAGTAACTCCCTCAGAAAATAATATAAAAAACCCCAAACAAACCACCCTGAAAGCTAATAGTTTTATATGCACATAGACTATTATGGCTGGATAATTTACATATCAAAATTAGTTTCTTTCACTGTCTGTATGAGGAACTTAAATCTTCACCCTGACTCAATAGACAGACTGAATCTACTCTTGTTTCCTTGAATCTGTGGAGTCACCATCCTTGGAGATATTCAAAAGCTGTCTGGACATAGTCCCGGGCAACCCCTTCTACCTGGTCCTACTTCAGCAGAGGGCTGGACCAACTGACCTCCAGAGGTGTCTTCCAACTTCAACCATGCTGTGATTCTGTGAACTTAGATGCCACAGAGGCCACGGTGTCAAAATCAGCTGCTTCTCATAGGTGATGTAAATGGGACCCTAGATACTTCAAGTGAAGCAGCAAACCTTGCCAGACTTTATTGAAACAGTCCTGAAGTTGCCAGACCTGGTATGTCTGAGCTTAAGCTCATCTTAAAGAGATATGCTGAGCTTTGTGACATTTATAACACGTGACATGTAGATGCAAACTGCCCTCCTGCTGGCCATTAAAAATTTATTACAATTGATAAAAACCTCAGAACTCCTCTTGTGAGGAGACCAGACCTTTATTCTTCTTTTTTTTTTTCTTCCTCCCAGGGTCAAAGAGTTGACAAACTGGGGCTTCCCTCAGAACCCTGGGTTGTATCGGCTCACCTCAAGGGCTCCTCTGAGGCTGTGCTAAAAGGTTTGTATGTGTTTTATTACAGCAAGGGTGATGGCAAAGCACCTGTGCAGAATGACAGTGATAAATCTAGGAGTTCTCCCTGAGAAATACTGGATTTGAAAACTAGTCTTTGGGCTGAAAAAAGGTTTGGAGTAGGAGTTTGGTAAACTGCCCAGTCATATGCTAGAGAAAGAGAAGCTTATAGAAAGTATTTTCATGCTCTGGTAGCTTAAAGAGAGTATATCAGGTAGTTTATCTCAAAAAGACATATCTTAGATCTAAAAAAAAAAAAAAAGAATGAAGAATTAGAAATCCTAATATTTGATTTTCAGCTGATGTTAATAGGGGCAATTTCCTTAGTCAATGACAACCTGTTTGTCCCAGCAAAGGATCTGGCCAAGTACAGACAGACAACAACTGCCTATTGTTTGTAATTAGCATACTTCAAGGTGGAAATATTTTTCACGAGGGATCTAAATGTTTTCCTTCTGGTCCTCATTTATTGAAAGACCTGAACTCATGATTAACTCCAAGCATGTGAGTATTTCCCTTGAGGTTATTGAGGCTATGAAGATACCTAAATATAGAAACTTGTTTAACTACAGTGCTGAACCAAAACCTGTGAATGCTCATATTCTTGGAAATTAGA
Organism: Athene cunicularia; assembly: GCF_003259725.1. NCBI lineage: Eukaryota > Metazoa > Chordata > Aves > Strigiformes > Strigidae > Athene > Athene cunicularia. The sequence goes on from NW_020799097.1 coordinate 4,163,795, forward strand.
AAGTGGAAATTATATTGATTATAAAGCATCCTAATTTTCATTGCTAAAATCTTTAAATGTAAGCAAAGACATCACACACTGAAAAGTGAGTATTTCCTATTATAAAGTATTCTGTTTGCAGTAAAGCCTTTTGTGTGTTAGCTTTGACTTGAAAAGTTCACATTTAGAGAAGACAAGTGGCACTTGTGCTGTAGATCAGAGCTTCTCACCCTTTCGGTCTGTTTTTGTTAATTAGAAATTTTTCCTACCTCATCGTAGTTCCAGGTTTACAGATTAGAAAAATCCTTTGGTCTTTTCTCCTGTTTTTCATGCCTTTTCAGGGTGGAACACCTCATAGTTTTAGGAACATGCGTTTAGATGAACCACAGGTTATTGGAACAGTTAGTGACTAACAGTGGGAGGAAGGAAGAGAGGAAAGGAAAAAAAAAAAAAGAGGAGAGGAAGAAGGAAGAAAGGAGTCAGGGAAGGGAAAAGAAAGAGAAGACAACAAAAAGACAAAAAATAAAGAGAAGAAAGAAAAAAAAAGGATAGAAAGAGAGGGAGAAGGAGAAAAAGGGGGAAAAAAATAAAAAGTCACTGAAGAGAAATGCACTTCCCATTCTTTAAAAGATACATGCATCAAATTAATAGTCAATAAACTCCAGCAAAGAAAGAACCGCGTGCTGCAGATGTTCTGCATGTAATAGTTTGCTGCAGTTTTTCCTTTGACAAACGTCCTTATTGCACTCGTCTTTTGCAGCATATGAAAGCAGCATTTAATCGAAATGGGTCCCGTCTAGCACACTGAGGCTGCTTCATCTGACAGCAGCCAAACTGCCTCATGGAAAGTAGTTTAGCTCCAAATTAGCTTGCTTCTACGTTAAATACCAGCTTGCCTGAAAGATCTTTCTGAAGACTCCCATATATATCTGTAATATTCTGAGCTTTGAAGCATATGTGCCCGAAAGCTGAGACAGTCTCTGTTGAGAAGTACAGTACAGTACTCCAGGCTTCATCATAGACTAGAAATGGCAATTATAAAGTATTTGAACGCAGCTGACAAGACCCTCTATAAAAGCAGTGCTACAGTGAGTATCAGAGCCAAGAAAAGTCTTGGTAGTCTGAGCAGATACTGTCATAAGGAGTATCATAAAGAGATGAGCCAGGATCAGGCTGCAGCGATTACAGAAATCTAGATTCCCACATATCCATCAAGTCTATTCACAGTATAAATTACAGCTTACTTATACATCACAGCTGGTCCTGGAGACTCACAATGAAATGGGGGGTGGTTGGGGTGCTAGATGCTGTACAAAAATAGAAAAAAAAAAAAAAAAAGATATTAATAAATTAAGTACTACCTGATCATGGAGATGGAAAACTTTACCATTTCTATTTCTAGGTCGTTAAAATGCAACATGCTTTTGCCCAGGACCTTGTCTCAGGCAATTTCTGGCTACGATTCATAAGCCAACACATCAGAGATGTAATCTCAGCAGGCAGTTTGCATTGCAGCATCTCTGTTTGGAGTCTGTAAGAGTTTAAGAGGTTTGACCAGGGTGCCGCTGTTCTTCAGTGCCAAAGAGCAGATCCTGGCACTGTTTAGTTTGTATCATATATGTGTAGGCATGAAAAATGGGTTAAAAACGGAGAGAAATTTTCCTTGCAGTCTGACCTACCATCAAAAGCCTTGTCCCCACCTGCTGAACACTCCTATGTATCTGTGACTGCAAAATGTCTCACTAAGATGCTTGCTACCTCGCCGCTTCGTTCAATACCCTGGGCAGAGTAGAAACGTCCTCCTTGCACTCAGACTTTATGTACCTTCACCTGTGCCGCTTAACTGCAATAAAATGTCAAACCACCTGCTTCATAAAGCAAATAGTTATTACGTGTTGTCTCTGTGCAGGCAAAAGCCAGAGTTTGTGATCACTGGAGCAAGTCCAGCGTCCTAAGGAAGTTCTGACTTCTCACCCCCACCTGAACCAACATTTTTAAATTTGTCAGTCTTTAGGATTTTACCCCTCTCACCCCAAGAGCCTGAACGAAGCCCAGACCTGGTCAGCATTGCTCAAAGGCCAGGACTTGGCTGGTGCTCAAAGATACACACAATAAAATGGAGATCCAGTTGCAAAGTAAATTATAACTTTTAAAAAGACCCTAAAAAATAACAACCATAGCAAGTGTAAATGTTGGGTCAGAATGCATTCCCTGATAGCTTAGAGCAAGAGGTAAAGTGATGGAGAAACTGCTCTCCTGGGTTTCATTTTAATGTTCCCCATGGAGCTTTCCCGTGCCAGGTTTCTAGTTGAAGGTGTCTCCTGTATGATCACAAGGCAGTCACCACAGACATTTTTCATGGTCGGATCCCTTTCAAAGCATCTGACAGGGTTGGAGAAAAGTTCAAAATGATTTAACAGCAGGACAGGAGGGAATATGTCCAAATGATGAGGTGAAACATCTACAAATCACAAAAGGGTTAAAACAGTCAGCTCTTTCTCCTTAGCTGTTGTGTCTGGCTCTCTGAGAACATCCCTTTAGGACAGAAAACACTCCATCTCTCATCAATACTCTCCTCACCTTGGTGATGTACTTAGTCATACAAGATATGAGTTAAATCAAAAAGAAGAGCATCTGGATCTTTCTGTTGCATCTGTGTAACTCCTATTACCTTTGCCTGGTGCCCTTAACATCTGTATTCATGTTACAGCCCCATGAGATGGTTATGTGCAGTGAATTCCATTTCACAACGAGTTCAGAGAACCAAGATTCAGAAGCTAAAGTCCTCCAGTCCATCAGGAATTTGATGTCCAATTACCTCTGAAGACCTGACCCTATGTGAAATTTCTGGGGTTAGACAAAATATTTACGATTAGGAAGGATGCAGTATTTAATCTTTCCGAAGTCCCCTTAAAGTCACAAGGACTCTGAGAGCTGGTACTTATTTGGATGCTGTTAATTGCAATATAATTTTTTATTGCTCTGCAGGGCTCACCCAAGTGCAGGTCATAGATGGATGTGCGAGCTTTTCCAATCTGGCTGTCTCCAGCTCGGGTACAAACTGGAAACTTGTGTTCACTGTCACATCACCTCCAGGTAAGCTCCATTTTCTGCATGTTTTATGATTTGGTAACTGAACTCAAAACCCTACAGGTTTGATTTTATAAAAAGGGAGTTAAGCTTTGTTTGAATGTGTGGAGCAATGCCAAACCTCTGAGTAGCCTGACTTCTGTTACACATTCAAATTGACGTTACCCGGGCAGCTAGAGAGCTGGGTGATTCCTGTGCTATTCATGCAAGATCCCCAAAATCAAGGTGAGTTATTACAGGGAAGTATGGTCAGAGAAAGGTGGTCTTGCTCCCTGGATTCCCCCACTATGTATCCCATGTGTATACCAATCAGGTACTCAAGGACAGCTAAGCTGACAGAGCAATATTTTTCCTATAAATTAAGTGCTCTCATTCCCTCTTTTTTTCCTGTTTGTATTCAGAAATTTTCCACCTGTCCTCCCAGTTATTTTCCCGGTGCCTTTCACCAACTATTTGTCTGCACCTGATCGTCTTTATAGGTGCAACAGGTTATGCACATTCAGAGCACCAGGACTTGGATCTGCTAGGGGTATCCTGGCAGTTTGCAGGGATGATGCTGGGACCTCCAGGATCGTGCAGCTTGCACAAGGCCTCTGAGCAACCCAGGCATGGTGAAGAGGCAGGTGTGCTTATGCCTCCTTAGAAACAGCAGCTGAGGGGAACATTGACACCTTGGGGATAAGGCACCAGGTTAACTCTGGCTTGTAAAAGCCTCGGGGAGTCTGCACAAGAGATGTACCCATCCAACTCTTTGGAGGCCTGAATTTATCTACAAATTGCCTCTGAAGGCATATAGGGGTCAAAGTGCCGGATTCTTGTCTCCGAATGACTGCTGAGGCAAGTCAGAGGCAGGAACATGCTGTCTGACATGTAGTCCAAAGGTATATTAGGTGTTGTAAGACCATGTGTATTCTCTATTGTGGTATTGCATACATACACACATATATGGAGGTATAAGTATGGATATATATCTAGAGAGAGAGTTTAGATATAGACATAGATATATAGATGATGATATAGATACAGATAGATAGACAGATATAGATGATATAAAATCACAGAATCAACTAGGTTAGAAACGATCTTGAGGATCATCCAGTCCAACCACTGACCTCACACTGACAGTTCCCAACTACACCAGATCCCTCAGCACTAAGTTAACCTTACTCTTAAACCCCTCCAGGGATGGGGACTCCCCCCCTGCCCTGGGCAGCCCATTCCAACACCCAACAACCCCTTCTGGAAAGAAATGCTTCCTGACATCTAGTCTAAACCTTCCCTGGCACAGCTTGAGGCATTCCCTCTTGTCCTATTGCTTATTACTTGGTTAAAGAGACTCATCCCCAGCTCTCTGTAATAGATATAGATGATATAGATAGATATAAATTAGATATAGATATAGATGTCTCCCTACATATAAATAAACTGAGACCCTTCATGTGGAAAGAATCCTAGGAAGGACAGATAGAATTATTTCCAGGAGAGATAAAGCAATGTGTGTGTGTGCCACTGCATGAAGCCCTGATGAGTGGTCCTTGAAGTACTGAATGTAGTTTTGTTTATGCATGTTCAGAGATGATCTCAAAATGAAGTAGGTACAGGCTGAGCATTTTTAATGAGGAAACTCCAAGATTTTCAGCCAGAAAAAAACGGAGAGGACAAATATATCAGACAGGTTAGTGGCCAAATGGAGATGGCTAATGAAAAAACTCTGAGCTAAAAATTTAGAAGGTGGTTACTAACATTTAGACTGTATTTTTCTAAACAGCCTGTCTTAATATATAGGAATAGTGAGAGCAGATCAAACTGCTTTTGGATGGAGGTCAATACTCTTACGGATGATACTGTAAAACACAGTACACACAATAACATGGGATAGGATTTATAAACTAAGAAATCCCTTCCTATCCTTGGATTAAATGAAGATCCAGATCTTTAAAAAAATTTTTTAACATTTGCTGCTCCTAGTCACAAGTGGCTAATGAACACCAAGCGTTGCTAATGGCTTTGCAAAGGGAGACCTGGGGTACTTGAAGATGGGCCTTTAAAGGGGGGAAATATGTTTATTTTCAGGGGGTGTGCTGCCAAACACCCACAGCTCCCATTGCCTTCACTTCAGTGAGAGCAGATGGAAAGTCAGCACCTCACAGGATCCGACTCTTCGGTGGGAAGTACAGCTTAATGAAATGTGTTTTGAAAGCTATTTCAGGGATGTCACCAAATCTTTCCTCCAAACACAGGTCAAACGGAGATACCTTTTACGGAACATTTAGCCAGTCAGCGTTGCAAAGAGATGTTTACAGCTAGCAATGCTGATGGCTTATACATCTGTGGAGGCATCACCTGTGCAAATCAGAGTACAGTACAATTTTAATGTGCATTGCAAAGGTATGCACCGAAGAAGCAGTCCCCTTTGCTCGCTTGTAATTGCGAACCACGCTGGAAACAGTATAAAGGCTTTTATACTGCCAGACCCTTTACTGAAGATATTTGCTTATTGTTTGAGATAAACAAACAAAAAAATTAAACCATTAAACAGTCGATGTTTGGGATACATTTTCATGACCAGATTTCTGTGTGTACCCTGGCATAGTTTGCTGTCTGGAAACAGCTCAGAAGATGCAGCTGGTGTTGAATGCAATAATCCCAAATGTTTTAGTGGTAGTTCCTGGGGAGAGTAGACTATTCATAGCACTACTGAATAGTCTTACTCCTTGTTTTACAGTAATATTCACTTAACTCCTATGGATCCCAGTAGGCCTGATCCATCCACTTTCCATTTAAACCAACAGCAGTCTACTCACAAACTATTAGAGTAGTGCAAAGCACCTTTAAGCACCTGTCAGTGTAGAGTCCTTGATATCTGTGAGATTACTTCTCTCAACTGAAGTTCATATGTGTTTGTACCTGCAGGCAAATTTTTCCCAATTGGAACATGCTTCCCACATTGTTCTGATGAAGCCCTGCTTTGTTCAAATGGACAATATTGACACAAATCTAATTAGTTTCAGATAAAAGTACTTACAGCTACTTACCCTAGTCTCCAAGCCTCTATCTGACAGTGTTTCTGATTTTTTTTTAATGAATTGATGAAAAAAAGGCTTTTAGATTTTTATTAAAAGTGGAACTCAAACAAGTAAAAGAAATATCCATCCGTCAAAATGATTAGAACTGTGGGGTTAGGACTGATAATGAGTCAGGTAGTAAGACAGGTAATGAGTTGATGTGTGAATCCACATCCTTCAAATTGGTCTATAGAGAAGGCCAGGGCCAGTTTTGTTAAACTCCTGTCCTTCCCCGGAACATTTCCATTAAAAATGGGTTTTGGAAGTGATTCAGGGAACCAAAACCTCTCTGTAATTCTGATTTTTAAAAAGGGCAGTATTAGGCATCTTCCAGTCCTTGAAGCTCAGATGTTGAGATCCAGTGAACTCTTGACCACAGAAACTATGAATAGTGGTTGGCTGGATTCTGATTTAATTTACAGAAAACTTTAGGATCTCTGTGTGAAAAGCATTACCCAAAACCTGTGTGTGTCAAGAGACTAAATATTTCCCATGCTAACACCAAGGACACATATTTTTTTATTTATAATGCTCATTATCAACATGGTGGAAAATATTAACAAGTTCACTGGGAATTTTCTGCATCATGGACTTAAGCTTAATGCTAGTGAATGTTTCTAGGTTCTTCATAACTTACATTGAATATGATATGAATCAGGTGTAGCCTGTAAAAACTGTATGACTGAGAATCTTTCTTGTCGCAATCAGTTTCTCTGTCTTGTTAGGCAGAATGTGAATGTTTTCTGTCTGGGCCTGATCTGTTTGGCTTCAGAAATAGATGCTTATGAGTGTATTTTTGAGGCTTGGTAGTTAGCTAGACAAATTCATGAAAGAAGTATTAGGATTATTAAATACAAAGAGGCTGTCTCTGCTTCAGGAAGAACTGAAAGCTTGAAAGTTACGTTGAAGAATACTGTACAGATTTAGTTTGTCATGGTACTCAGTCCTAAATATTGTTGGCTAATGTTTGATCTGGAGATAGACAAACTTATGGGTTATTCCTGTGTGCATTTTTAACAGCAGCATCACGCTGAAAGGCTATAACCAGGTGTTTTAGCTATGAAACCAGCGTTGTTACTTTTGTAGTAAACTCTGACTGCTTTAAATTCTCAGGGGTTAAATTTACTGTGATGTCTCAGCCATTCACCATCTTCCCCGTCCCCATGGGAGCAAAGGCCAGCATGATCCTTGTTGTCATCCTGAGTTCAGCAGCATCTGCATTCATCCTCACTCTTGCGTTCTGCTGGTTCAGGAAGAGCAAAAGCAACAGTAAGTTGGAAATGCCCACTAAAATTTATACTTGCAGACTCCCTATTTTGTTTAACAAATCTCCAGAGTGGCCACCATGGGATTCAGACAACGGCACTCAGAGAAAGCTCGGGGAAGTTCAGTAATTAGCAGTACAGTTCGTAGTTCATGGTTATACAGTTTTGTGCCTATAACAGACACCTGAGTCCTTGCAGGAGAAAGTTTTAACTGTATGTGAAACCTAATGAAAATCAGATTTCTATAGTGCAGACAAAGAATTGAGAAATGAAAGAAATATTTACTATGATTTCAAGGATCTATTCAGCCACTGCATTTTCCGGATGAAGGATGACAGCTTGATGCTGCCCAAGGACCAGACGCAGCTGCAGTGTGAATGTCACCGAGACAGGAACACGACCATGCTCATATCACACTATCAGCATCGTACGGGGCAAAGTGGTAATGGGGGGGCCTACAGATTCTCTGGAATTCTCCCCCAAGCAAATCCACACCTCTGCTAACTTATCTTAAGGTTGCTTTCTTTTTAGCATTGATCTTAAATCAAATATAGCTACCTCAAGGAGGATTTCCCACTGCAGAAGGCGTGAGGCTATTTGTGTAAGAGAAGAACTGAAGATAAAATGATGTGATGGTAACTGTTGGTGGCTTGATTGCCAAACAGCCACCTCAAACTGTGGAATATGTTGAAAGTTACCAATAGCTTGGCCTTTGACATATGCCCGCTGAAGTTGGGACCTAGCTAAATGTACAGGTAACCTGTAGTGGAGGAGTAAATGCACATCCTGGTTAGCTAGTTTCAAGACCTTTTCAGTAGTTTCTCCAAAATTTTGATTTCAAGTAACTTTGTAAATTCAGGTTAAAGGGTCTTTCTCCTAAACTGCACCATGAGCACTAACTGCAGCAAGGTCCGGATTTCTAGTATTATTGAACATGGTGACAACATAAGGAAGGCTTCTACTGAAGAGAAGAGTTGAGAACCCCAGTGGCAAAGAAGAAGATGATATGAGCATAAAAATCTGTCTCTGGGCAGAGAAAACACTTCTAGATTACCTGTTAATTCACCAGCAATATATTGTCACTTGAATTAATAATTGCTGCTAAAATGAGGATGGATTGAGAGTGATGTGGCTGTTTCATTACAGAAACAAGGACTGAACGGGCTGATCTACCACCGGCCAGTACCACCGGACCCCGTAAAGAAGCACAGCCTCAAGCGGTTCACATCCAGCCTTGCTGCAATCAAGGAGACAATAAAAGTGGCGTGCCTGTAGCAGGAGGTGAGACTGCAGTTTGACCATGATTCAAATTTATAAACAGTTGAACATCAAAAGAGTGGGTTTAGGTCTCTTTAAAAAACTATAGGTTTGCATAGGACCAGTGGCACAGTTCTTTGTTACTTTATTATCTCCTCCTCCTCCCTGGTATTTCTCTATTTGTCACTTTTGTATAAATTGTGTGTGAATTGCTGTGAAGGCAGCAGCATAATCCCCCTTATGCTCGATGCATCCATGATTTCACTTAGTGTTTTTAGAGTAGGGCAAGGGCCGACATTCCCGCAGTGTCCCCGGCATGCCTGGAGCAGCAGGGTTCCTCCCTATCCAGGTTCTCCAAGTTGCTGAGGCAGTAACTGCACAGGGCTCGGAAAGCTCTGGTGGTGTTTGGAGGCTGTAGAGGACTGCAGTGAGGTACACTGGAGGTAGGGAAAAGTACTTGGGGCTCATTTGCAGGGTCCCCGTTACCTCCACCACTCTCTCGTCCTTCATGCTGTGCTTTCTGAGCAGCGAGTCCATGCCAGCACGCCCAAAGCAGCTCCGCTCCCTCCCACCCCCACTGCGTGTCCCCTGGGCTCCCCAGGGTCCCTGCCACAAACACCCCTCTTCCACACACCTCCTCAAGACTTGTCTTTTCATCATCTGCTGATCAAACACGACTTCTTCTGAGGTCACGGAAAAGCAGACAGCCTCGGGGGCATGTGGCTGGCAGCAGAAAGCACTGGCTTCCCTCTCTGCAAGTGAGAAATGGTCTTATAGAAGTTGGGTTGGTTTTTTTTTGGTTGTTTTTTTTTGTGTTTTTTGTCTCACCTGCCAATAGCACAGATCTAAAGGCATTCGGATAACCCTGCTGAAGCACCCATTTACTCTGTTTTGGGAATTTCTCCTTCCTCCTTCTTCCCAAAGCCTGTCGATTATATAAGAGACAGGAAGAGGCGAGCCAGAGTTTTATCTCCTTTTAATTAGCATCTATCACAAAAGCAGAGGGAGAGAGAGAAGGAGAGAGGAAATTCTGCAGTTTATGTGTTTTGATATTTGCTGTATTCCTCCAAAACACAGCATTCAGCTGTGTGCCTTAGGATACATATCTGCTATAAATTCATTTTTTATCTAATTTGTCTGAGATCTAAGCTTCCTGTGGAGGTCTGAGATCAAAGGATCTGATTCCGTCTGATGTCGGCTCTGACACATAATGCGTGCTGACTTAGTTCTGTCTATAAACTCGCAGTGGGAGGCTGCCATTCTCCCTTGGCACCTTTACATAGTGAACTTTCATTTTGGCTGGGGAGGCTGACAGGTATAGCGTTGATTGGAGCCATCGTGTAAATAATTCATGGAAAGATATTTTTTTTTTTTTTTTTCCACTTAAAGTCTTTTAGGAATAGTTTCAAGACAAAGATTCCCCGATATGTTCAAATCTAAACAAGAATAATAATATCTTAAGTGAATTTAATACATATGACTTGGAAATGTCTAATGTTTGATTTCCCCTTATTTAAAGTGTTGTTGGTTTTGGAGAGAGAGGGAGAGAGGAAATCAAAGCAGAAGTCTTTTTGTTTAGTTTCTGCTTTACAGCTCTTCCCCCCATAAGAAATCCCACCCTTCTAATACAATTAAGTGTTCGGAGCCTTTATTATTAATCACCACAGCAAGTCTTGCGAGGCAGAGTGTTTCTGTTTGGTAGGTGCTTATAGAGTCCAATGGAGGTGGGGGTCCTGGTTGCTGCTCCAGAACAAGTGGCTGAGGGTGGAGGTGAGGAAGAAAGCTGTATGCATAGATATGTAGTACTGCAGGGGAGAAGGGATCAAGATATTACCTTGTCTGAACTTGGTGTAACAAAAAAAATCTCTTCAGCTTCGGATAATTATCTCTCTCTTGAATTAAATAACTTTTGATTGACTAACACATCGTTAACAAAACCAGCAGCTGGAGGTGGAGGAACATACTGGGGTTATTTGTTTTGCAAATTTTGCACTTATTCTGGTGGTTCACCACCTTCGCTACTGAAAAGTTGTGTCCTATAACATCTTATGTTTCCAAGCTTCAATTCCCAGTCTTTTCAGGTATTGTACCTTATTGACCCTTATCCTGAAGACCTTGGTCTCCATCGCCCAGAAATCACTGTTGTATTCCTGATGAGATGCTCCCACTCCACAAACAGGGTTTATCTCTCTTGTTCCTAGGTTGCTCAGAAAAACTCCCTCTTCCTTTTTACCAGTTTGCCCTTTTTTTTTCCACCTTTTACAACATTTCATCGGAATTAATGTCAGTTTTAATTCCACATCACTGGTGGAAGCACTAAATATCATCCATTTCAGCAGTAGTGTCTGGTACTACCACACATCCCCAACTCTGAGAATTATTTTCCATATATAATTAGTGCCTGAGCTCTATTAGTTGGTACTTAATCCAGTTAATCGTGTGCTCTATTGGTATTGAATAGTTCGTATTTATTTTTAAAAAAAATCAGAATATTTTAGATTACTATGTCATATAAATCTCAAGGCAGTATTTCATCCTTGAAACTGCTCATACCCAGAAAACTTTTAGCCTCCTCCGTTAACACAAACTCATTTGAAAAGTCCTGTTTTCACAGTTAAAAAGGCACTTTTGAAGATGAAGAGGGCATCAATACATATCAAGAAATAAGAGGAGCTTTGGCATACAGGGTCATGACCTGATCATCTTGTTTATGTGTGTAAAGAAGAAAATTGAACCTAGTCACTTATGTAGCTTGTACTTTAAAACAGCCAACTACCGTTACCAACTACTAACGTTAAAGCAAATTTGGGAAGGAAAACTGTTACACAGAAAAGTGTGTGACTACTGCAAATTTACTGATAAATTACCAGTGGGTTTCCAAAGGTACAAACTTGAAAGTTGTGAGTGTATGAGTTGGGAAAAAAAAAAAAAAAAAAAAAAAAAAAAAAAAAAAAAAATCTTCTTAAAAGGAAAAGGAAGAATAATCATGAAGAAATATAGACATTTTAGAAAATAAGATAGGGGAATATTATTCCAGCAAATAGAATGCTAATTAATGAAGTCTAGAAAAGGGAAAGGAGAATGCATTAAGCAGTAGGTCAGAGAAAATATGGGGCTGAGTGTCTCACAGTGCTGAGGGTTAAACTTCAAGGACAAACCTGAAAAATAAGAGATTGTAACAGCAGGTTTTCTGGGATTATTTGTGGTGAAGACCTATAATATATGCTGATGAACAGCCTGCAAAAGCTGGCGTTGCCCACTAACACATGAGATATGTGGACTAGGACTGGTTCTGAATTTGGAATGAGTAAAAAAGATTTGGGTCTGGGCTGGTTTCAGTTTATTTTCAGGGGGGGAAGGGAGAGGATGGCAAAAATTTTACAAATGTTTTTAGCATCCAAATGAAGCAGTCTGCCAATCTTGCACTGAAGTGATAGCACACCCTGTCAACTCAGAAACCATCTGCTACAACACTACAAGTGATTCTGCCTCTGTGGCTGATAACCGTTTGGTTTATTAAGATGTAAACATTTTTCATTTCCACATGAAAAATGTATGGTATATATTTTGCTTTTTCTGCATTTTTTTTTTTTCAGAGGCATTTTTTTTTTAAACAGCATTGCAGGTTACAGGCTCTACCCTGAGTAGGATTCAAATGTTGGAAATAAAAAGTTCTACCTTATATCCTGATTCAGAGAGGGCTGATGTATTTTATAGATGTGTAGTGTTAAAATTATTATCAGTCTTACCAATACATAGCTTATTAACCAGCTATATTCTATATAATTCATTATTAAACATTTATTAAAATATTTCAAACCACTGGAGGATGCTCTAGGAGCTGTTAGTGTCTCAAACCAGCTGGTTTGGTTGATGTATATGTATTTGTGGAATCAGCTTATTTCTGTCAAACTAAAATTTGTGGCCAGTTAAAATTATTTTCCCAACAATATCTCCTTTTTCATTAATGTTTTTAAGGCATAGTAAACTCATAGAAGGGTAAGGAACATGAAGGTAGGGTCTTGCAATTGTTGTAAAACACAAACTGATGCTTTCACAGGTATGGAAGCAACTGGAGCAGTGGCACACGCTACAGGACAACTGGAGGAGCTGAATCTGCAGCCCTGTGAAGCCGAGCCAACGAGAACGTCGAGCGCTGTCCGGTGTGATCCAGGTAACAGAGACACCTTCTCTTCAGCTAGGAAGAGCGACAGTCACCAACAGCTACGTGGAGGAACATCTCCTGGTGACCCTCTGGAACTTCAGCAGCCAACTGTCCTCCTGGGCTGCTCCGGCCAGGAGGATGCCCCCCAGCTTTCAGCTGGTTACAACGAGGAAAGAGAGAAGTCCAAAAGGATTTCCAAACCTCAGAATGATGTCAGAGAGCGTGTTGCTGTGGTAGCAGCAGAGGTGTAAGAGGCGTGATGTGAGGTGGTGGGTCACTGACAAAGAAAGCTTGGCCTGGCTTACAGTCAATGTAAAGCTGAATCTTTTGTCTCTGTGGTCAGACAAAGCCGTACACATATTAGCATGAGGAACCGGACTGCCACACTGCCCAGGTACAAAGGAACCTGTCACCTGGGTCTGCAGCCGGCTGGGAGACTCTGGCCGTGTCTGTGTTGTTAAACTTTCTTAGCTTCCAAAACAGGGTGGGTGTATCCAAACTGCCTGCTGAGAATAGTCCTTCTGACACCTCTAAAACTCAGTTTAAGAGCTGTTTGGAAGCATGTTAGCTGGCTAGCTAGGTCAGCCTTCAGATTACTTTCAAAAGCATTCAGGGATAAGCCTGACAATTCAGAAGTACCAGATTATTTGAGTTCTGACATTTTAATATACTAGCACTGATGTAGTCTTAGTGTCTAGAGCAATGCTGTTTGGTATGTATTCATATATAGAATTATATAGGAATTTTCCCATTCCTTCCAATCATGCCTTTAGTTTCATTCAAAGAACCTCGGTATGTGCATAAATCTTTTCCTTTTCTGAGGAAAAACAAACATGTATTCAACGTCCATTTAATTGTGACTTGAGTAAGTGCTTCCATTCCTCCTAGTTAGATCTGTGTTTTCTTTTTTTTTAAAAAAAAAATAATTAAAGTATTTTGCTGAGTTTAATCTTCACCATGTCCTTGTTTTCTAATACCTTTAAATCACTGGCTTGTTATGAACACTACTCTTTATGAATGATATTAATAATGCTGATGTCCTTCGGTTGCTCAGATTATACCTCTGTGCTTTGCTTTACTGAGCTGGAAGATGAGGGACTTTATTATGCCTTCTCTGTACCATAAAATTCTTGGTTGCAAGGTGGCTTGGCGGCATAAGATAAAATTTATACTCCTCTGCAGAAAAAATACTAAAGCAGAAATATGAGGTTTCTGCCCAGATCAGCAATGGAAGAGAAGTTAAGAAATCTTGATTTGAAAAAACAAATAAACAACAACAACAACAAAAATCCCAACCACAATCATTTCCTTTCAAGCTGAAAGAGTTAAGGTGCAGATGCTGGTCAGTGAGATCCAGTTCGAAGCATCATTTCCTGGTGAAAGCAAACGGATTCCATGGTGAGCCAGGCTTCTGGCTGACTGCACAGGAGCTTTTCTGGCTTAAGACATTTGAGGACGAGGGGCTTATATTCTTAAGTGCAATAGATCAGTTATGAAAAAGCAATTTCTTACAGTATTTTCTGCAGAGGCCAAAATATTCTTTTATGTGAATCAACATGGTACATCCCTAAGCCTCACGATTCTGGGACCTTGCAGAGACATCCAGGTTTGGTGAAATGATTTGGAGACCTTTCTTTTCCTCCACAGCTGATACCTAACTTTAGATGCTTTCACGTGGTAAGTGATCTTTTCCTCTCTGCAGAAATACAGCTTCTCCATCCCCTGAACTCCACTCCCCTTAAGTAGTTCTGCTGCTAGTAAGACTCTATCACAGCCAAGCAGCGTGAAAGCTAATAATATATAATTACAAATGGCAGGATGTATGCAAATAATATTGAATTATATGCAAAATTTATACAATAAAGCCTTCTTTTGAGGGAAAAAAAATCAGACATACTGGAAACAGTTAAGAGTTTTAATTAATCCTTTAATTCATAATCCTTGCATTTATCCATACTTTGTTTACAGAATAAATAATGTCTTGCATGTCTAGATCTCTAATGGAACAAGCAGAGCTAAAAAATCTTTAACTGAATCATTCTTGATCTTGATTTCCCACAGTGCTGTGTATTAACTGAGTGAGTGGCGGAGCATGGGAAACAACTGGGGAGAAAGTGGAATAAAACAGGATGAAAAATTAGTGCAAGCATTAAGTGAATTTGAATAAGTAAGAGATTTAGGGGATCTTGTGCTGTGTACCACACACAAAAAAAAAAAACCAACCAAAAAACCAAAACTCTAGCGATCAGAGAGAAAGAAGATGTGACTAAGTGTTTGAAGAACATGGTTAAACATGAGGTGATTTCTAAAAATAATTGGGTTTAGACCAGCTGCAACAGCACTTGAGTGAAATGGGATCCTACTGCTTTGTGGCTGATAGAAATCCAGATTTATTTTGAAAACATTTACATCTAGACAGCAAAGAAAAACCAGCCTCTCATTCTTACAGGGAATGTATGGTTAGATGAACTGACATACCCAAGCTGCTCTGGGATGTCCTGGGCAAGGCAAAGAGACAGCACACATCTCCATTTTACAGGAGTTTAAATACCAACCTGGCCTGTGGGAAGTCTGCATCTCATTAGTCTTTGCATCAATACTTTTTGTGATCCTGCTTCTGTTGGGTTTGCGTGGCCAGGTTTTGGTAATGGGACAGCTGCAGGGGTGGCTTCCGTGAGAAGCTGCCCGAAGCTTCCCCCATGTCCGACAGGGCCAATGCCAGAGGGACCCACCACTGGCCAAGGCCAAGCTCATTAGCGACAGTGGGGGACCCTCTGTGACAACATATTTAAGGGGAAAGAAACCTGTGCAACAACATCTGGAAGAGAGGAGTGAAAATACGTGAAAGAAGCAACTCTGCAGCCACCAAGGTCAGTGAAGAAGGAAAGGGAGGAGGTGTTCCAGGTGCCAGAGCTGAGATTCCCCTGCAGCCCGTGGTCGCTGTGCCCTGCACCTGTGGACATCCACGGTGGAACAGATGCCCACCCACAGCCTGTAGGGAACCCCACGCTGGTGCAGGGGGAATCCCAAAGGAAGTTGTGACCCTGTGGGAAGCCTGTGCTGGAGCAGGCTTCTGGTAGGATTTCTGGCCCCATGGGGAACCCAAGCTGGAGTAGTATCTTCCTGAAGGACTGTACCCCATGGAAGGGACCCACGCTGGAGAAGTTTGGGAAGAACTGTAGCCCATAGGAAGGACTCATGTTGGAGAAGTTTGTGGAGGACTGTCTCCCGTGGGAGGGAGCCCACACGGGAACAGGGGAAGAGTGTGAGGAGTCCTGCTCTTGAGAAGGAAGGAGCGACACAGACATGTGATGGACTGACTACAACCCCCATTCCCTGTCCCCCTGCAGCACTCAGCAGGGAGGAGGTAGAGAAAATCAAGAGTGAAGTTGAGCCTGAGAAGAAGGGAAGGATTAGGAAAGGTGTTTTAAGATTTAGGTTTTATTTCACATTACCCTGCTCTGATTTGATTGGCAATAAATTAAACTAATTTCTCAAAGTTGAATCTGTTCTGCCCATAATGGTAATTGTTGAGTGATCTCTCCCCGTCCTTATCTTGACCCATGAGCCTTTCATTATATTTTCTCTCCCTTGTCTAGCTGAGGAGGGGAGTGATAAAGCAGCTTTGGTGGGCAACAACCACACCACTCAAGACCCTTAGTCTTTGTTTTCTTGATTTCTCCTTAATCTGTATGCTATAATTAGGACAACAGGGGTTTCCACCTTGGCGTGGTTGTTTTGTGGGTAAATTTGTGTGTTGAAATATTCCTTTACAGGACGATGTTATACATGCCAAAAGCCAGGGTGAGGGTAGGGATGGAGTAGAAGGAGCCAGAGGGAAGAACCCACAGTGTGACGTGTGGGTTACTCATGAGGGATGGGGTGCCTCGATAAACTTGAGGTTATTAAAGACTTCTTGCTCAGCTTCAGGGGGTTCAGCTGAAAAGAGTTTGCTGTTTTATACTGTCATAGTCCAGCTTCTGGAAGGACACATAAAAAGACAGGAGTAGGATTTCAGGTCAGATTTTCAAAGACGCATATAGACGTATCATGGCAAAGACTCATGCTCTAGTGCAGCCCAAGCTCAGTCCAGCTTTGCGAGGGACATTAAGCCCTTTCAGCAAATCTCTTTAGGCTTAGCAAAGTGCTGACTTCCCCACGCTGAACACCACAGAACCCTTCAAAGTTCAGGCAGAATGAATGCAAAAGTCTCTGCATCTGCCTGTGCAGATCCATCCTGTGAGACCCAAAGTCTTTCTTGACGGTCATGTTAAATGTCAGTGAAATTTGACAAGTTTTCATTAAGTTTGTTGGATTTGGGGTTTTCACCTGCTAACCTTTTTCTGTAGTCCCGTCTCCAATAGCATTTGAGTTCCTTTATTGATATAAGGATGTACCTGAAAGGATGCTTCATTTTTAGTCAAGCTCTTCAGGCTTGTCTGAATTCCTAGAAAATATAGGGCCAAAATTCTTTTTTTTTTTTTTTTTTTTCCCCTATTTTGTGAAAGTGGTATTTTTCCTCTTATGTCTGAAGTAGAGGGGTGTGTTACAGACAAATTTGCCTTAGGCTTTGGGCCAGAGTTGATGAGACTTCACGAAGATACAGGAACAGGCACATGGATAGAAAAAAAAGAAAGCCTGGGAAAAATTAAAATGACAAGCCTGGTTAGGGAGCAGAGATAACTGGTGATGTAGTAAAATTAATTACAGTCTGGGTTGAAGGAATTGTGTGCCTAAGACAAAATTAAAGAAAAAAAAAAACAACAAAAAACCCCCAAAACCAAATAACAGCAATGAGATTATGAACCCTTTCATCATTTCTATATGGTATAACTCCAAATCCCTATTTATTATGACATTTATTATGGCATTTATTTCTATAGGATGAGAGGTATAGGTGGCAAATAAAGGAGGCAAGTGTCCAGTCATAAGGCTTTTCTCTGAGCTTCTGATTCTGCATTGAGTATCCATACTAAGAGAGAAATTACACCAAAAACCACTGCCAAACTTCGGTGGACTAGGAACTGTGAAAGAAAACCCTCACTGATTCAGGAAAGTTGCGTGATGCAACACTCCAAGGGTGATTATGAGTACTTACCGGTTATGCAGTTTCACAGGGTTTTTTAGATTATTTTTTTTTCAATCGTTATGCATTTGCCAGGACTTGAATTTATTCCAGTTTTGTACCTACTGAAATGTGGGAAATGTTGAGTGATAATTCGCTGATCAACATTATAAAGATGATGGCAACAGCAAAAGCCAGATACACCACAAGATTGTTCCAAGATTTCGGAACACACCAGTGAAGAGTGTTTGCAAGGGATTTCTTTAATATATATCAAAGAAGTGTGATTTAGGGGGATGGGGACAGGAGGTATATGCTACCCGACATACGAGATTTCACTTATTGAGTGACATAATAGAAGACAACCAGGGTCTGAGGCTGCAGTGGGGAACAGTGAAGTTCCTGGGAGCATGAGGTGAACCTAGGAAGCACCTTTGGTAGATAGCACAGCTGCTTTTCAAAGCAATCCTAAATTTTCGATTTTCAAAGAAGAAAAGGCAACTAGAGTAACCATTTCATTAGCAAATATTCCAAAAAGAAAAATAAAATGACTGAGAATTTTTTATTTTTGAAACGGGAAGCTGAAATCCTTTTCGACGGAGGGTAATTTGGAGAGATATTTATCATATCCTATTTTTGTTCTTTCTTCTTTTTTTCTTGCCCCATCTTTTTTTTTTTTCTTTCACATTCTTACCAGCGAAGAGATGAAAAGGAGTAGGGAAGAAGGAAATTTTTAAGAGACACAACACTTTCAAATTACTTAAAAATTAAAATATTATATATTGTTCAATTTGACCTTAGCTTTATTCACAAGGTGAACAGTTTGGCCAAAGATATCAAACAAAACTGTAAGATACTCTGAAAGAAAAACCTGACTCTGTCTGAGCTGCTGTTCCTCTCTCTTGGTGTCCAGCTCAGTGAATCTTTTTATCTTAAAATACTCCCAGCATACTGTCAACTTTGCCTCAGATGGTTCAATTCAAACCTTTTCCCTCATGCTAAAAGCTAAATGACAAATAGTCCCTATTACTGATGAGCCTGGCTCAGTCTGCAGTTATGAATGGAGGCCACGGCAGAAGATTGAACATTGCTTCCATATTGGATTAGACCAGACTTTTGTACTGGAGGCTGCTGTGTTGGAGACTTGGGGAAGAATGTAAGAAAAAGGCAAATATGACATGAGCTTTCCCTGGATTCAATCTTAAAAAAGAAGAGATTTCTGGGAATGCTAGTTGCTTCCAGTCCCCATTGGATGGACATATTCTCCCTGAGCATTTTCTGAAAAAGTAGTGTAAATGTCATGTTACACCAAAAAAAAAGAAGTTATTTCTGCTTTTAAGTGTCCTGCCTGATATTTTCTAGGTTATGTTGCCTGATAAATGGGGAGTAATGCTCTTCTAGATGTCTTGCACATTCTTCATCACAGTTATCTCTTTTACAAGAGGGGGAGTCCTGTGGGATGCAAGGATGTGACTTAAAACTCAGCTGAAAAAATAAGGGATAAAACCCAACAGGAACAGAAGAGGAGAATATATACTCAGTCTTCCTGAGCAGATCTCCCTCTCTCTGGATTTGTGCAGTTAAACCTTATGCACCTACGTGCACCCGTTAAGAGCACAGTCACCCTGGGATCGCTCTGTAATCAGTGCTGGGAGGTAACGCCGGTATTTCCAGAAGGGGATTCAGTTTCCTCTCCGAAAAATAATTTTTTTGAGGCACTAAGTTAAGAGTGAGACTAGGCTGATTAGGACCCTGATCTTGGGTCCTCTATTTGAAACCTAAATTCAGGTGGAAAAAATCAGGAATAAACTGCAACCAGCCACTTTAATTTGGGATCAGTAGGGAAAGAAGAACAGAAACAGGTGACACGGCCAAGACAATGGTGTGAAAAAGGATCTCTGCAGCAGCACTGTGGAAGATGGACTCAAGCCAGATGTCACTGCATTTGCCAGAGATAGGAGCCACGGGGTAGCTGAGCATGGAGCATGCGCTGAAACACTCCGCTGCTTGGGGTGTAGGTCATCTATTCATTTCCCAGTAGGTCATTTGTTCATCCCCAGGGACAGGTTAGGTGTGGTTGGATTAATTTATGCTTCCCCTCTTGGTACACCTCTCCCTTACAAAGTGCATTATGGATGAAGCCTGTGTCCAAGGCACGCCAAGTCTCACAGCCGTCAAAGGGAATGATGCTAAAAATATCCCACCCTTGCTCTCCCTCCCCCCCTCCCAACCGTCTCTCCATGTCTAGGTGCTGACAAAAGTTATTTGTCGTATTCCCTTCATTCGGTGAGTGACAGGAGACTGGTGTCAAGTGAGAAAATGAAATGTAAATTTTATTAAACACCTTCTCATCTCTGTGTATCAATCCAGATTCCAGCCTAACACAGCAAATCAAATCCTGTCTTCACCAGGCCTGAGGGCACACAAAGAATCATTTCTCCTTAATACCATTCCCTCCTAGTAAAATATTTTTCTGTTTAGTAAATGAAAATTTAAAATGCAAACCCTATTTTAATCCCAGAGAAAAGATGTGCATTGCAGGGAGAGGGCTGCTACATTTCATTCTGTTATGTCTCATGCTTTCTTCTTGTTTTCAGACACAGCAATGATGATTAGCCGAAGCATAAATTGCAACTCCCTTTTAAGACTTGCCCATCGGGACTTTTTATCTTCATGTCCACCACTGGGCTTAGTAGCTTACTAGTCCAAAGATGATTCAGTATCCACTTGTTTAATCTAAAATTGCATGGTAAATTATATGATGTACTGAAGTCTGAAACACTATTCCCAAGTGAATGGCATTAGAAGTTCTTTGCTGTGGGTCTTAATACCTCTCTTTCTCTACGGATGAGAGTCTTAGTCCACTGTGAGAGGTTGAATTGTCAGAAAAGGCTTCTTGTTGCTGAGTAAAATCATGGCTGATTTGCCTTTCTTAACATTCACAGACAGAGCATGAAATAATTTCTTTCTTATGTTAACAGTGTGAAGACATTTATATATGTTTATCCAGGCTGTGTAGAGGCCAAAATTAGGATGGAGACAATACATATATGAGATCCTTTACTCCCAATAGGTGACACTGGAGAATATTTTTATTATAGTCATTGACTAATCGAATCTCTGTCTGCATGTGTGATGCTGGAAACACTGGACCATTGACCTCTGAGACACTCAGTGAAGGAGCAAAACCGAGATCTCCTACCTTTCATCTTTCATCATGGGCCTGCTTGAGTAAGTCCAGAGGAGGCCACGAAGATGCTCTGGGGGGTGGAGCACCTCCCCTGTGAGGACAGGCTGAGAGAGTTGGGGGGTTCAGCCTGAGGAAGAGAAGGCTCTGGGAAGACTCTAGAGTGGCTTCCCAGTACTTAAAGGACCTACAGGAAAGCTGGGGAGGGACTCTGGATCAGGGGGTGTAGGGATAGGATGAGGGGTAACAGTTTCAAACTGAAAGAGGGGACATTTAGATTAGATACAGGGAAGAAATTCTTCACTATGTCATGAGACCCTGGCACAGGCTGCCCAGAGAGCTTGTAGATGCTCCCTCCCTGGAAGGGTTCAAGGCCAGGTTGGACGGGGCTTTGGACAACCTGGGCTAGTAGAAGGTGTCCCTGTCCTGGCAGGAGGTTGGAGCTGGATGGTCTTTAAGGTCCCTCCAAACCAAATCATTCTACAATTCTATGAATTAAAAAAAAAAAAAAAATAAAAAATCAATTAATAAATAATACAGAAAATAAGTTATTTGTAAGTGTCACCCCATATGCTCTATTCACTCTCACACCATCTTTAAGGTCCCTTCCAACCCAAATCATTATACGATTCTATGATCTACACTCATTACACTCAATTACTAAAAGTTAGGTGTCTGGTTGTCATGGTTCAACCCCAAATTGCAACTAAGCCCCACACAACCTCTTGCTCATTCCTCCCCACTGGGATCGGGGGAGAGATTTGGAGGGGTAAAAGTGAGAAAACTCATGGGTTGAGATAAACACAGTTTAATAAGTAAAGCAAAAGCTGCACATGCAAACAAAGAAAAACAAGGAATTCATTCACCACTTCCAGTCGGCAGGCAGGTACTCAGCCATCCCCCGAAAAGCAGGGCTCCATCACATGTAGCAGTTACTTATGAAGACAAAGTACCATAGCTCCAAATGTTCCCCCTTCCTTCTTTCCCCATCTTTATATGCTGAACATGACATCGTATGGTATATGATATCCCTCTGGTCAGCTGGGGTCAGCTCTCCAGCTGTGAACCCTCCCGACTTCTTATGCACGCCAGTGAGGAGGTGTGAGGAGCAGAAAAAGCCTTGGTGCTGTGTAAGCACTGTTCAGCCGTAATGTGTGCTTAATATAGACAGGGATCCACTCAGGAGGGTGCTTCACTTCACTTCTCATACACAGCTGTTGCAGGATGGGCCAAAACACCCCATGGAAGCGCTTCTGTCTCTGCAGGTGTTAACTGAATAGCTTAGATGGGATGGCTCACTTCTACCCTGGTCAAGCCAGTATTTCAGTGTAATCTGTCAATACAGCTCCTACTTCCAGTGGAGTCCTTCACTGATCAGCTCCCAACGCATCACGAGTTGTTTTCAGATGGGAAAAAAGCACAGTGGAGTGCACCAATACCACACAAGTAGATGTCTTGTGGCAATTTTTCCTTCTGAAAATAGTTCTCTGCTCTGTAACTGCCTCTCTTAGCAGTCATCCAGTATCAACTTACTTTGGAGGTCTGGATCCTGCAATTCCCCGGTTCGCCCACCTGAGGTAGCCTTTAATAGGTTAAAGGGATTCAGAGCTTTGGCCATCTCATGATCCTGGGAGTTAAGCACAAGTTCAGTCAAGGTTCTCATTTGCAGGTCCTGCAAGAATTGTCTAAAACGCTTTATTCCAACAAACCTGAGGGTCTATGAAGTCCCTGGAAACTCTGGAAAATTTTGTAATAACTCTAAAGAAGATGTATTTGTAATTTTTTTTTTTTAATCAACATTTCTTGTATTCTTTTTTAAATTCATATTTTCCCTTCTAAGAGAAATAGCAGACCCCTGCCAACACTAATTGCTGATTTTCCCAACCCCTTTTGAAGGAAAAGCGACACCATTGTCAATGAATCAGGGATAGATGAAACAAAGCAGGGAAGAGTTAAGGAACTCACTAAAGCTTGCACTAGGAATAAGTGGAAAAGAAATCAGAAAAAGCACCTGTTTCCCTTGGTTATCTATCCTCAGACAAATTCACTACATAATTTTTGTTATCTAAGCCTGTTTCAGAGAGGAAAATGGAGACAGGCAACACTGAAAAAGTAATGCAGGGCGAGACTTGCAGCTTATGCATTAGTTTGGATATCAGCTGTTCTCAGTTCAAGTCTGCAGCCTGCCACCAATTCCCCTCTCCGACCTTAGGCCACTCATTTAATGTCTCTGCCCCTCAGCTCCTCACGTGCAAAATGAGAATGCTAATACAGCTTTTCTCCATACCTCAGTCCACTTTGCCCACTCAGGCTTCAGGGTCCTCAGCACTGAGGCTATTTCTAATTAATTATTTTCCAAGTGAAATTCAATCCTGGCATCCCAGTTGCCGTTGAAACCACCCTTGAAACAAAAGAGTAAGAGTGATAATAGTAATAGCAATAGCAACGGCAATAGCAATAGGAATAAAAATATCGGAAATAGGAATAGAAATAGAAACAGAAATGATAAGTGCACCTAAACTGGTTTCACTTGCAAGGTGCTGAGGGTTAAAGAAAAAAAAAAGGAAAAGAAAAGTGCCATCCATGCAGAAGAGCTGTCATGTCACACAAATTGTCAGCTTCCCTAATATCACCAATCCCTCCTCCGCCTCACCAACTTAAATTCTCCCATGCCTTAAGGTAGACGGCTGTTGGGACTCAGTGCTCTAGATACATCCACACCGGAGATCAGTCATTTCACACTGCCAGTGGGCTTCTTTACTATTCTAATACAGAACCGATTGCACACTATGACTAATAATGTTGGCTGTATGAAAGAATTATTTATATAGAGACTGAGAAAGGCCTCCTTGGATTTCTAGACAGGACAGTCTTGATTTGGAGAGAGCAAAGCATAAAATAACTTCAGGGCCATTTCAGACTGCGGTAGTCTTCAGGAGACAAGCCGACAATTGGTGCTTGAATTTGAAACTGCAGATGTGTATGCTGCGGCAAACCCTCTTTCCTCGTACCCTAGAGTCCCCCCATCCTCAGAAATAAAGAAGGGACATCTAGTGAATGCCAGTCAACACGGGCTTATGGAAAATAGGTCCTGTCAAACAAAATTGATAGCTCTTTTTTTGATGAGATTACAAGTTCAGTCGATAAAGATAGCAGTATTCAAGCAATAGGCATCTGTGAGGCATTTGACTTGGTACACTGTGATATTTTGATTACAAAACTAGAAAAAAAAACCCACTAAATTAATGTGGTGCACCTTAAATGGATTAAAAATAGGCTGACAGCCTCAAAATATGTTTATTGAAGTTAGTGCTGAGCAAGTCGGTTTCTAGTCTGGTCACAGAGAGATCAGATTTTGTCCTGATGCTATTCTAGCAATGTTTTATCTATAAACATAAAGATAATCTAAAAGTTGGTATTCAGCCAACTGGCTAATGAGATGGTGATTCCAGGGATGATAAATAAAATAAGAGGATAGATCCCTTATGTTGTGTGATCAGTGGATCAACCATGTTCAGAGGAATGAGGTACATTTTATTATGATAGAAAAATTATACTGAAGGATATAGCTGTATTTACTAGGCAGAGTTTCTCTTCTGACAGCTGGTGACTGAAAACAGCTTGTTGTCATGATAGATAATAGCTAAAGAAGATTTTTGTCAGGATAAAGGTCTTACAAATGAGCTGATGTTATTTTGCTGCATAGACACAAAGCTTTTAAATGAGAAGAGGGTGCATCTATTCCAGGACTGATACTGCTTCTAGTTTTGATGTCTGCAGTTCAAGAAGTTGTTAATAGTTTTGTAAACGGTTCACAAAGGAAACACAGATGGGGAAAACATTTTGCATAGAAAAAAAAAAAAAAAAAAAAAAAAAAAAAAAAGTCATTTAGGCTTTCTCTGTAGTCAGCAATGGGTGTCTGCAGAACATGCCTCACCTTGCATCTCCTACGCTTAGTTTTATAGTGGAATAGAACCTCTGAAAGTGCTGATCTTATGAAATAGTCACGAATACCTGTAGGTGAAACAGAATTTTGAAAATAAAGAGCTGTTCTATTGCATAGACAAAACACTGTAAACCAGGTAAATTCCAAGTGGAACTACTGGGATGTTAAGAGTGAGGATATCAGCAAATAGTTTAGTAAGGGAGGGGGTGATTGTGGAAGATCTTTGCCATAGTTTTGACTAGAAGACTAAACACTTTTGTTTGAATGCTTCCTTCCCCCCAGTCTGGGCATACTCACCAAAGGTCTCTACAGTCATGTTTGCACTCACCATCACCCCTGACAACAGACAGAAAGAAAAGAACAATGTTATCCCTGAGGATTTCCTATGGCTCCTGGACTGGCCCAGCAATCTCCTTTTGTCTTTCAGAAAATGGCCCATCCCACCTCATTTTTTTTTTTCCTTCTTCATTTTCCCATAATTTCTCCTGGAAAGCCCAGGAGAGCAGAAAGTGTTGCTGGACAAAAGGACGGTACTCCTTGTAATATGGATGGTGAGGGGTGTAAGAAGAAGAAAGAGGGAAAAGAGGTTGTGTGGAATCTCATCCCTCATCCTTGGAGTGGTGTGCTGAGGGCGGTAATGCCGTACCCCATGGCAGCAAGGGCAACAACAGGAGAGAGCCTGGACAAGGTTGCAGACAGCAAGGAGCACCTCTGACACCCCTTTCTAGTCCTCTTCATCCATCAGAGATGTTTCAACCCTCTAACATTAAGAAAAAATCCCATACATTTAAGTCTTTCTTGCCTGAGTATGTAATCTCACAAAGCTTTGGTAAGCAAGCTTTGAAAGCTCTGACTGAATTATTAGGAAGCTGAGGCATGTTTTTCCTATGGACTTGCTCCTCACAAGGTTCAACTCACTGAGAGATCTTTCCAGTGAAGTGCTAGATACTGTCTCTGAAGAAAGGATAAGCAATGGGTGCAGAAACACCTCTGTCTCTTTTGGGTTGACTCCAAAGCCCATCCCAGTCCATGAGGTCGATTCTCTGGACACGCAGGTTGAGGTGAGGTCTGAAAGGTAAATGTAATTAATTTGCTGCTTATGCTTATACAAGCCCTCTTTAAGCCATCCATTAGAATAATTTCTTCCCAGATCTATGGAGCACCAACAGTTGTGAAATACAAACTGTGAGGCCAAACACAGTTTAGTGACTCCAAAAATGTAGCTTCCAATAACCTTCCACTTTTGTAAAGTTTGTAAGAACTATGTATTCTGCATTGTGCATTCTGCATAATGGGCAGACTGAAAAGCATGAGCTCAGCCATAAACTTGCTTTTCAGATGAGCTCTGGCCCTATTCTGTTCAAATGGACAAAAATTGGAAAGAATTACTTTCATTAAGCCATCAAATTCCTCCTCAGCTCTACCAATATATGACATACATAAGGCTTATTAATATTGCTTAATAAAATAGGCATATTACAGGGATGATTACAGATTAGAATCATATTCTTGTATTAAGACTGCTGCAGAGGCTAAGCCGGTACTGCTCTGATCTTAATCACCATGGATATTTCAGAAATAAAAAAAACGCCAAGAATATCCTTTAAAGCGACTGCACATGTCCTCCCCACACTTCTCAGGATGTTTGGTTCAGTGAGGCAAATACCCTTCATCTCAAGGTTTATTTATTGGTTTGTAATATTCCTGGGTTGCATAATAGAGAGATGTCTACTAATACTCTAGAGAAAGCAGGATTTCTCATGAATTTTATACACATAATTTCCTTTGGGAAGTGCCAAGTATGATACCTCCTGAAGGACTCTGTAGAAAATTCATGTAAATAAGGCAAAATGGATTCATGGCTCCAGCCTGCAGTTATCTTGTGAACACCGTTTTGTGAAACGAAAGCACTGAGGGCTTAAAACATGGACATTTTCTTTACACACAATGGTCCATGGTAGATTAAAAGGACTTGCTGGTGCCTGCTTAGAAGGTGACTGATCGAGGTATTCACAGAAATCAAATTTTTGCCTCTTTGGCACCACATGGAAGAGACCTCTGCACTTTGCAATGGTGTAGGCAGATTCGGTTTGGACTGAGTCCCTTGACGTGATCCACAAAGGATCTTCCAATAGCACCGTCATCTTGATCCCTGCGTGCTGTATATACCCTCTGCTCATACCTCCTGATCAGGGGTCTGTGCCATTTGGTGAATAATCATACTGACCTCCACAGAAATGTTTCCTGAAATTCCATGTTCATGAACTCACAGCTTGAGGAGTTCTTCAGGAACAAGCCCCATTCACCCCATACAGCCAAAATCTCTGCTGCCTGTACCAAGCTTTGCTGGTCAAGGACAACTTTAATGCTGCCCTATGCAGCCTCTCAGCACTGACAATGCAAATCTGCTTTTCTAATGTGTTTTCCAAACAAGAATATCCACATTATCTCACACGTACAAATGAAATCATCCTCATGGTTTGATGTGAGTAATGCAAGTAGAGGTGAATGGCATCGGTTTGCTCATAAGCACACAGAAGAAGCTCAGAAAAATCCAGCAGTTATACACTTCAGAGCATCAACCAGAATTTCAGTCTTTCTGCTTAGCAACCACATTATTTAAATCTCCCTGTAGGAGAAAGGTTTATAGAGTTTTATGTCCATCTGTATAGCTGGTAAAGGGTATAGAGAACAAATCTCATGAGGAGCAGCTGAGGGAACTGTGGGTGTTTAGTCTGGAGAACAGAAAGCTCAGGGGAGACCTAATTGTTTTCTACAACTACCTGAAAGGAGGTTGTAGCGAGGTGGGTGTCAGTCTCTTCTCCCTAAAGGCAAGCGGTAGGACAAGAAGAAAAGGTCTCAGGTTGTGCCATGGGAGGTTTAGATTAGATATTGGGAAGAATTTCTTCACCAAACTGTTGTCAAACATTGGAACAGGCTGCCCAGGGCAGTGGTGGAGTCTCCATGGCTGGAGGTATTTAAAATAGACATGTAGATGTGGCACTTAGGGGCATGGTTTAGTGGTGGACTTGGCAGTGTGAGGTTTATGGTTGGACAAAATGATCTTAAAGGCCTTTTCCAACCTAAATGCTTCTATTGTTCTATGATACTTCCTTTCTGACTTTTCTCTGATAACCAGAATTATTATGGAAGATAATAATCTTGTGTTCCACACTAGATACTTAAATGAGAACGAACAACATTTTTAACTTTATCTTTTTTTTTTTTTTTTTTTTTTTTTTTTTTTTTTTAGTATCTGTCCTCCCCAGACATCTTTGTCTTATAATTTTCTTTGGAAAATCATATGACCCAAGCTTTCAATGATCCTAAGAATACCAATATTTTTTGAAGACACTGGCCAAAGGCATCTGTTTTCCAGCACTTCAAAGACAAAAATTCTTCCTCTGTGTTAGATAGCTTGTCACCCAAATGGTTGAGCAGGGGAAACCATAGACTATGCCGTGTCTTGGTCATGCACTTTTGGCTTGACGGGGAAGGGTGGGGACATCTCCTCTTATGAAAGGAGTTAGAAGATTTCTGTTATTGACAGGACTCTTCCCACTGACATCTTGTCTGATGAATGTAGGTGCAATTGATTTTATTACTTAGTCTAAAGTCTGTGTGCATGAAAAGAAGGGGTTTGTCTTCCTTACTCATTCCATCTGTTGATACACCTCCATCAATAGAAATGGCTGAATTTTTGGACATATATTGTTAGGCAAGATGTCTTAAATGGTTGCTTATTTCTCCCCATCTTCCCTAAATGAAAAAAAAAACAAAACAAACACCAAACAAAAAAACAAACAACCAAAAAAAACCCCCAAAAACCAACCGAATGGTATAGATTAAAAAGGAAGGGAAACTGTGAATAGTACAGAGAGTATCAAAGGAGACTTTCTGTCAGGAGGAATCATATTTCAACTTTTTACTAAAGATTCAGTTCAACTTTTCACTAAAGATTCTTCCACTTTAAAAACAGTAAAAGTACAGACAGGTCTTGAACTTCTGGAGCAGAACAATACTTCCATATCTTTTGGAAAAATAGTTAAAAAGATAAAAATGAAGAAAAAAATCCAACTCATTTTTATTTTATTTAAAGAAATATTTAAGAGAGACCACAAAATTTGTGACAATTCCTATTGAAATTCATACGGTTATTTGATGTTTCTGTATGGACAAAAATCCACAGTTGATACATTTTCAACAATTATTTTGAATGAAAGGAGATGGAATTTGAGGGTTTAGACTGTGTAAGGCTCATGTATCCCTACATTTCATTTACGGGTGGTCAAGCTGAAATAAACTCAAGATTTTGTTTCTAATAAGACTTCAAGACAACAGATATACCCTGACTTTTGTTCCATCTAATGAAATATCTTCTCACAGCTTAAACTCCTATTCTCAAAATGCTGCCTGGAGACCAGTGCAGTGGTGAAAAATGAAAATAGAATAACGTAGAAATCCATATTCAGGACAAATAAGTGAATCCTCAGAGGGAGTAAGCAGGAACAGAGGAGCTCTTCTGATTTACACCAGCTGAGCATCTGATGCCAAATATCATTAATGAAGTCACCAAGCCAAATAATGCACCCATCCTATTCCCTTATAATCATTCCAATGCCCCTTACAGCTGTTTCCAACTGTGTCTCTGATCTCCTTGCTAAGACATTTAAATCTCCTGTTTCATTTGCATGGTTATCCAGTGAAATAGCTCCTAGTGTTTCTCTTCTTGTTTGCAAAACTGAAGAGAGAGGAGTGGAGGAAGAGGGGGGGCGGG
>NW_020799097.1:4193640-4200691 GCF_003259725.1 Athene cunicularia
GGGGGGGATGTAGAAATGTGAGGATTTATCTACATGCAGGGAAATTATTCAAATCTGACAACTTACTTTTGTTCCACGAGAGACTAGCTGGGAGGCTTGTGCTCTCATGGGGGCAGATAGCCTTTTTTTGTAAAGTCTTACCGTAATTAGTATTTCATCCAATCTCGTCTGGCATCCAAGTGCTGCACTATATTTTCTTACGATGGAGCTGGCTGCACTGGAAGGACCATGGCTTTGGTTTGTTGAGAGTGTGTTGGGTTTTGGTTTTGGTTTTGTTTTGTTTTTTTTCTAACCCATGAATAGGTTCTCAGGTCAGCAGATCAAGAACTCTGCAGGAAAACTATCTGCAGGACACTTGAGCTGTGGAACAAAGAGTAAGACCCAGGAGAGAACAGAAAGAGATATCTTGTGACAGGGACATAAAAATAACTTGTCTGGTCCACATCAAAGACTCATTTAACCATTGACTAATAGTGGTCCAGGTGCCAAGGGAACAACAGAAGAGGCAGGACAGCAATGATGGCATTTCCCTGATGTATTCCCCTACTCTCCTGTGACTTGCAGCTCAGAGAAAGCCCATTTCTATTTCAACATTCCTTGATGATTTCTTGCTGTTTATGTGTCCTGATGTTTTTTTAACCCGAGTAAGTTTTAAGTGCCATCTTGTCATCATACAGCAATGAATACCTCAGTTTACCGATGTATACTTTGAAGAAATAGTCCTTTTGAATGTTTCAAACCTGTCTCTTGAGCTATTTATTTTATATTTCCTAGTTTTTTTTCCTGGAGGAGAGAGTGAATGGTCATTCCCTATCTGCCTTGTTCCCTCTTTGCCCTCTGAGTGTCTTTTCTCAGGCTAAGCTCATCTACTCAATTTGTAGTTCTGTATTGAAGAAAAGGGGACTATGCACTAGAAGCAGGATGTTTTGTAGGACTTAGGAGCCAAACAGTTCAGTGCCTGCAAGGAATTTGTATATGTTGTTTAATATCAAGCCTTAAATCCTGAATTGGTATATTACCTTCTATCTGTTGCACTTCATTTCACCTATTTTCCACTCCAACTTTTTCTCTTACTTTTGATTCCTTTGTCTCCTTCACCTCCCACAGCTCTCAGAACTCTTTAGTCCTGGAAAAATTATCTAGCTTCCCTGTTTCTTGTTTTCCTCCTACAGCACCCACTGAATTACCACTTGAAGAAGTCTCCAGTGCTCTCCATCCAGTGATGGCTGCATCTGACAATGTAAAATGACCCCCTCTGTGCCTGGCTAAGGCACATAGAAAATTAGGAGGTAATTGGTGACGGCCAACATGACATCAATAAGGACAACTCATGCCTGATGAAATTGGTGGCCTTCTATAACGGGGTTACATCATTGGTGGATAAGGGAAAAGCAACTTATTTAATCTACCTCGACTTGTGCAAAACTTTTGACATTGTCCGGCATGACGTCTTTGTCTCTAAATTGGAGAAACATGGGTTTGATGGATGGACCACTCATTGGATGAGGAATTGGCTGGATGGTCATGCTCAAAGTGTTGCAATCAACAACTCCATGCCCAAGTGGGGAGCGGTGATGGGTGCCATTCCTCAGGGGTTGGTGTTGAGACCAGCGCTGTTTAACATCTTTGTTGGTCACATGGACAGTGGGATCAAGTGCACCCTCAATAAGTTTGCTAATTACACCAAGGTGTGTGGTGCGGTGACACACTGGAGGGAAGGGATGTGCCATCCAGAGGGACCTGGACAGGCTGGAGAAGTGGGCCTGTGCACACCTCGTCGAGTTCAAAAGGTCAAGTGTGAGGTCCTGTGCATGGGTCAGGGCAATCCCAAGCACAAACACAGGCTGGGGGATGAGTGGATGGAGAGCAGCCCCAAGGAGAAAGACATGGGGGTGTTAATGGATGGAAAACTGACTGTGAGACAGCAATGTGTGCTCACAGCCCAGAGAGGCACCCGTGTGCTGGGCTGCACCCAGAGCAGTGTGGGCAGCAGGGTGAGGGAGGGGATTTCCCCCCTCTACTCCACACCCATGAGACCCCCCCCTGCAGTGCTGTGCCCAGCTCTGGGGCCCCAACATAAGAAGGACATGGACTTGTTGGACTGAGTCCAGAAGAGGGACACACAGATGATCAGGGAGCTGGAGCACCTCCCCTGTGAGGACAGGCTGAGAGAGTTGAGGTTGTTCAGCTGGAGAAGAGAAGGCTCCGGGGAGACCTTAGAGCAGCCTCCCAGGACTGAAAGAGGGCCTAGAGAAAAGATGGGGAGAGACTCTTTATCAGGGGGTGTAGTGATTGGATGAGGTGTAATGGTTTTAAACTGAAAGAGGGGAGATTTACATTAGGTGTAAGGAAGAAATTCTCCCCTGTGAGGGGGGTGAGGCCCTGGCACAGGCTGCCCAGAGAAGCTGTGGCTGCCCCCTCCCTGGAAGGGTTCAAGGCCAGGTTGGACGGGGCTTTGGGCAACCTGGGCTAGTGGAAGGTGTCCCTGCCCATGGCAGAGGGGTTGAATATGGATGACCTTTGAGGTCTCTTCCAAACCAAACCATTCTATGATTCTATGAAAATTTTTTTAAAAAACACAAATAAATAATCAGTTGATAAATAATGTAGAAAATAAGTTGTTTATAAGCGTTACTCCATATGCTCTATTCACTTTCACATTGTCTTCCAAATTTTTGCATTTGTGGTGATTCTGACCTTTTATTTTATTCAGTCAGAAAGTGGAAATCCCAGTTTTTCAAGCCAATTGTGTCTCACAGAGCTCTGATTTCTGTAAGCAGTAAAAAGTCCAGTCCATGTGGTTCCCAAATCCCTTTTTCAGATATATTATAAGATGGTTGGGGCATAATTATGGTCATATAACATCTAACAGTATCCTTAACAGAATTTATACTCTGCCACATCCTAAATTCCTTTCACACTGCACCCCAAGACATGCAACATATATTCTCAGTGTGATGCAATAAAAACATCACTGTGGCCATAAGGCAGACCTCACATTTAAAAAAATAAAAAACCCAAAACCAACAAAAACAAACCCAAACCCAAATAAAAAACTAACAGAAAATAATATTCGTGTTTTAGGGCCATGTAGGCATCTCATGGGATCTTGAGAAGCTGTAAGTGCGATGTAGTGTGGATTAGATAGTTTCATTTCAAGGAGATTTGTCCTAAACTGTGTAAACACAAGCCATTTCTAGGCTGCTTGATCTCAAAACCAGGAATCACTTCTTCACTTTTTCGTATTTAGCACTGTAAACGTATTTCAGGTGGCTAAGTTTGGAATGAGTCTTCATGCTTACACCAGTGGTAGTGGATGGCGTTTTTGGAGAGGGGGGAAAGAAATCAGTTTTCCTTATGGGTGTGCTGAATGCTTTCAGTGGCGAAATTGCAGCCAGCCTTGGGCTGATGAGTTTCTTCTCTTTTGATTTTGAAAGGAGGAAACAGCATTGTGTGGGTTTTTTTTGTTTTGTTTGTTTGTTTTCTGTAAATAAGCAGCAGCATGTCTCCAGCACACAAGAGAGGTGCTGTCGATACACACGCCACAGCACATTGCTAATGGGACCCTGGAAAGTCCGTTCTCTTCTCTTGCTTTTGTCTTCAGTGGCATTTCCTATTTAAGAAGGAAATACTAATCAGACAAACAACGATTACAAAAGGAGGTATTCCTACAAAAAAAAGAAACGGAAAAAAAAAACCTCACAGAAAGAGATGTACACTATTTGCTTCTTCAGATACGTATCTGCATTGAATTGGAGTCTAAGAAGTGTGTATTAACATTCAGCTGGCTGTTACTGCGAGCCATAATAGACATGAGCATTGACTAGACCCAATATTAGTGATGGTACTGGGAAACCATCCTTGCTTTTGGCTGCCTGAAGGCAGTAGTGATCCCCTGCTTGTCCTATCTGTCAGTCTATTTGATCTCCAAATGAATTGCTTTTGATAACAGCTATATAAATGCAGAACTGTTCCGCTGGGCCTTCTTAAATGAGACTCCTCTCTTTCATCTCCCAGTCATTTCAAAAAGCAGATAGACTTGTTAGAGGTTTTTAATGCAATGATTTATGTTTTATCTTGCCTGGTTTGAGGCAGCATTTATTTAGCACTAAATTCTTCCCAAGCCTATATGTGAGGGAGAAATGCTTCTACACAATATTTGGGACGTAAAGTAGTCTGTCTATGTGCATATGTGTACATGTCTGTGCATGTGTGTACTCTGCTTCATCAGAGAGAAATAAGGGATGTACTTTCTTTTTAGGCATTCAATGCTTCAATTCACTTGGATCGTTGCACCTCCAAATTAAGAGAAACAGGAAGGAAACAATGTTTGAGAATCATCTAGTAGTGTTCAGTCTAGGGCAAATAGTGAACATTTTGGCGAGGAAAAGAGTGGGAGAAATGATGTATCTTTATTAGGCTCACTAAAAATAAAAAAATCTGACGCTCTAAGTTATTAACATTTCTTAAAATTAGCAAAAGTCTCTATAGGAGTGGGTTGTCTCTCTTTTGCATCTTTCATTTTCTTATTGCTGTTATTTGGTTCTAAGATCAGGTGAAAAGTTGATCTTTAAGACTCCCATGTTCATTCATAAAGAAATAAGCATTACTCCTGCTGATGTACGTGCAATGGAAAGAATTGAGGTCCTCTGGAGTAACTCAGGAACATCCATCCAGACTCCATGTGAAAGGATGAGATAAAATTTCAGGCCTGGGCATTATTTTTTTCCTTTGTTTTACTGTAATAATGGTTGCATTAGAGGTACAACTCAACCTATTTATTCCAATTATAAAAGCTTAGGTTATGACGAAACATGCACAGAGGCTGGAAGAGAAAGTTCTTTAAAGAAAATTGGCCTAAATATCTTTGGGATAAGGAACCTGTGTTCTAAAGAGCATAATTTTTGAAAATCGTGAAGCTGGCTGGCCTGTCACAGTGTTATGTAGAATATCATTTTCTCTAATGAGAAAAACCGGATACATTCAAAAACCTTCTTTCTGCCATGGAAATAAATAATACAATAAAAGGAGCTAAATGAAAAAAAGGAAAATATATGTAATTTAAATCA
This sequence comes from Athene cunicularia, assembly GCF_003259725.1. Classification (NCBI taxonomy): domain Eukaryota; kingdom Metazoa; phylum Chordata; class Aves; order Strigiformes; family Strigidae; genus Athene; species Athene cunicularia. The sequence continues at coordinate 4,198,710 of NW_020799097.1, forward strand.
TCTGTTTAAAATAAGATTATATCTTTGATGCAACTAGGAACTGAGCAGTAATAGGAAAATTAGCCTATTTTTCTTTGAAATGACAAAGCTCATTTTTTTTTGTCTTGAAAGGAAAAAGGAGATTTGGGTTAGCATGAGGCAGAGGAGAGATTAACTTCTTCCACACCTCAAGTTGGGTTTGAAGCATGAAGGTGCTGTTACAGGAGGCCTCCAAGAGATCCCTTATCCCACCAAGCACTGACACGTATTTTACTCTGGAGCTCAAGTGACACCTATTTCTCTCCATTAGATACAGAGACAATTGCAGGATGTTAGACTTCTTAATAGGACTTCATCTTTTCTGCTCTATTCCTGGTGCTGCTTCAGTTAGTTAAAAAAGCTAAGTATTGTCTGGAACAAGAAAAGAGAAATCCTGAATAGCCTAATGATTTAGAGACTGTCCTGACAGCTGCTGGCTCCAGCCCAATTAACTCATGTTCACTGAGATCTTCTATCCCACCGGTTGGAGCCTTTTTTTCAGGTTATGTGGATCCTTCCCCAGCTTTGTGTCACAACTGCAGTTCTGACCTACTGAATTCTGGCTGAATGGTCTGCTAGCAGCATGTAGAAAAACAAGAAATTCACTTCCTCTTTTTGCTTTTGTTTATGATGTCTAAATCTGTAAATCTATTCTGGGAAAAAAAAAAAAATCACTGTGGAAACTGGTTTCCCCTTTTTAAGTGTTGTAAAAATTTGCCACACTTAATGCACGTCCTCAGATAGTTTCTACAATCTTGGATTTGCACTTTCTAGAAAATAAAATTCAACGAAGCCCAGCTCTACTCTGTTCATTTTGTTAGCAGAAAAAAAAAAAAAAAAAAAATATTGGTGCCATTCTACAGCTTCATGATTTAGCATATATTATATATAGTTCTCCAGATGTTTGGAGATACGTCACTTAGCTTATCCCAAGAGTCCAAAACCAACACTAGTGCTGGTGTTACCTGTCAGGTGGCCAGTGATTGGCTTCCTCGATGTTGCAAACCAGGACCCCTTATCTCAAGTCGTTAGAAGAAAGACACACACTTCTGGCAGCTGCAGCCTGACGGATCAAATGCGCAATACATACTCATCTTCCTAGTCTAAAATGCTTCCAAACATGTAAAACAAATATGTAAAGAAACAGCAAATTGTGGTTCTTTGGATATCATAAATCTAGTGATTTATCATTAATATTAAAAAGTAATTTCCTGCCAAAGGATACTTGAAAATGCTGTCAAAGCTTTACGTGCCTAGACTGTATTTGTATTCATATTTGTATTTACATATGTAGATGTTATTAAAAACAAAACAAAACAAAACAAAACAGAAAATTCAGAAGGCTTTCTTTTCTTTCTTTTTTTTTTTTTCCCTACATTCCATTATGAATGGCAAGAATTGCCAAAACACAAAAGCAATATTGGATGAAGGACCTTAAACATGTATACTTGTTCTCAGACATCTCCTCCTTCCAGAATGATGTAAAGGACATCGATGAAAAAAAAAACCCAACCCAAACCAAACTACTTTCATTAAGTTTGAGTGGCCTGATTCTGCTGTTTCCAAAGTCAGGATAACATTTGTATTGACTTCATAAGGAATAGCATTGATGGAGTCCATCTAATTAATTTTAATCTAGCTTTATATATATATATATATATATATATATATATATGAATATTTTTCTGAGCTAAGAACCTTATAGAACAATCTAATTAGCTGACATTTGTTTCATGAATGCAGAAATACCTCCATGTCAAATGCAACTACTAGAAGGAATATTTGTTCAGAGGTAGGAGGAATACTTTCTCCTTCTCTTTTCACCTTAAAGAAGCTACGTTATTTTATTTGGAAATGTTTGCAAAAAAATAATTTCTCTAAACGTTTTTGATCTTAAAGAATAAAACTAAATGGATAATCATGTTTGTTTTTTTTTTTTTTTTTTTTTTAAAAAAAAAAAAAAG
>NW_020799097.1:4200741-4204844 GCF_003259725.1 Athene cunicularia
TTTTTTTTTTTTTTTTTTTTTTTTTTAAAAAAAAAAAAAAGCACTTTAAAATAAAGTGTATATTTTTATAGAAAATTGTCCTGCTTGGAGTGCCCAGGTTTCCATTGGAAGAGATCTAAAATGTGTGTGGAAGAAACATAGAAAGCCTGTAGAGAAAAAAATCCAATAAGGAAAAAAAATACCATTTATTTCAGTCCCTGTAAAAAATGTTCTCCTCGCTATTTCTTATTTATTTGCCATTTACAGTCATTTAAGGACAGTTAGGGGTAAAAATATTTTGTCTCCTGAATGTACCAGTGCTGTCCCAGTAAGCAGCAAGATCAGATTTTTTAGCAGATGCCGTGTCTCCATTAATAGGATGCAAATAGGATGTGAACCACTATACTGTGGTTAATTCCAGTGCTGGTTTTGGTGTCTCTTCTTTGTGGCACATTGTACAAACTAGACTCGCTCCTAGATGGAGGAAACTATTTAGCAGCAATTGGATCTGTCAGGGTCTCTAGTCCAGGCAATTGTCGTGCATTGGTAGTGGTGTCAGAATCAAGAGGCAGCTAAACAGGAAAGCTGGGATAGTGGGGGTGAAATCCTGGCCAGGGAGGTTAAGGAAAATCTCTCCTAGACATCACCTGGTTTAGGCATTTAGCCCAGGTGTTCTGGGGTTTTCTAGTCTGTTTAGATCAGTGTTAAATCTGCAACATAGACGAAGCGTAAAAATATACTTCAAGGTATGGAAGAAAAAGCCAAGGTCTTGAATTCTAGTTAAGGTCAATATAAAAATGGCATTTACAGAAGTTGAGTCAAAATCTGCCCTCAGCGTCACTGATCTGAGTAACTCTTCTGGTTTCCACTTTGGCTTGCAGTGCCACGACTGAAGGCTATCAAAGCCTATTCCCTCCATTAGAACCTGATCCAAATATAGTTGAAACCAGACAAAATGCCCTCATCACTTCTGCTCACCTTTGGATCAGAGAAGACCAAAAAGCATAGGCTATGTGTGTGCATGAAACAGTTTTATGAGCAGTTTATGAACGTAAAATGAAACAGTTCTAGAAAACATTCCCGGGCTTTGAAGCTCCACCGATGATAATGGTAAATTGTTACGACTGGTTGTGGCTCAGGAGAGATAGCAACGATACCTGGATCAGGAATCTTTTCCAACATGCATTTTGCGTGGGGCCACACGGGTGTTTTAGGGTTCAAGAACTCTTGTAATGGAAGTGGCCAAACATCATGAATTGGCTTCAGGGACAGTGAATGGTCAGGGCATATTTAATTTCCCAGTAGGAATATCACCAAGATGTGTCCAGAAGGAGGGAATGAGCGATCTGGATGCTCCCATCGGTCTTGTATGATTTCAAAGGATGCAGTTTAAAATCTCTATATAAAGACCCACAAAATACAGGTAAGGTGATTATCAGGGTAAAACTTCTGCTGCTCAAGAAGTTTAGAAGACAAGACAAAGACTTTCAGAAAAGTTTAAAAATTATTTAAAAGTAATGAAGTGGAAACATTATTAATCACTCTTGACAGGTGAGATACAACACAGAGATACTAAATCCAGGATTTTATATTTTATTTATGTATAGAGATATGTACATATATATATATATACACACATATAAATTTATATATGGGCGCTCCTGCTGCTATAGAAGATTCAGTATAACTGGGCAAGTTTCTAAAGAGCATAGTATGCTGAAAACATGGCCTTAAGCATCACAATAAAAGCTGAGTGCTGTTGATGGCAGTAGAAAAACATGAAAATGTTCCATTTGAAATGTCTTCTTGTTGAAAAATGTTTCTGAAATTGGAGTTTTCTATAGGAAATGTTTCTTATGAGAAAAATGGTTTGCATTTTTGGCAACTGAAAATTGGCCAGTATTCAATTTTTTTTTTTTTTTTTTTCCCAAATTTTAAATACTTTCCAAGGCAAGGCTATTTGAAAATGCAGAATTTCAAGTTTTTTTTCTCTAAATGTTATTCTAGAATAAAACACCTTTTCCTTCTTCTGTATATTTGGCTTTTAGGAAAGGCACCAAGGAAGTCAGTGAGTTTGTTTCCTTTTAAAACCTTAGTGAAAAGGTGAGGGGCACTTCAAGACCTGTCCTTAAATAATATGCCCAAGCTATCAGAGAAAATGGTGGCAAACCCATGAATCATGCTCAGCTCTTCCAAACAGAAGGTCAACACCTTTCTTTTGGTAGGTACCATCCACCTAGCCCTTAACATAATTTCCCACTAATATTATGGAGTAGAAAAACAGGAATAACAATTCATGTTCTTCTGTTGCCCACTGCAATAGCTCAGAGCACCTTCGCAGGGGAATTTCCATACGTGCCATCTGTGAATGCCCTTTTCTACCAACCAAGAGAGCAGGCCCTGTTCTGGCAGCAATTTTTTGATTTTACTTTCAGTCTGGAAGGGGGTCAGCAAGCTAATTTTGGGTGGGAGCAGGGAGAGAGCTGAAAGAAGAAGGGATGCAGCACTCCAATATTTTCCCCTGTACAGCATCACTTATTAAAATCCTGTTGTCCTGACCATTGTTGTTGCCATTGAAGTCTGGTTTATTTACTTGAAAATCTGATTTGTTTCATTTTATTACTGTGTTTGCGAAGTAACTGATATCAGATTCTGCAGGAAAGAGCTGCCATTTACCAGCAGGCTGTGATGGCTCTGACGCGGTCTGCAGGACGGGCTCGGAGGCTTGCTCTGCCCCGGGGGCTCTCGCAGAAATAAGATTACTGGCAATAACTGCTTCAACTGCTTTGAATAACAGACACAACTCAGAGAGCATAAAATTAGCATAAACACAGCATCAGTGTGTTCCCTCGGCGGATCCGAGACAGGCAGGATATGGAAAATTGACTGAAATGGGGTCAGGCACTGCTGAAATCGGAAAGGCAGGAAACACTGTCGAGCGGAGAGGTGGTGCTGCTGCTAATAAATAAATAAATAAAATGATAGCCATGAAGTTTTAATGGTAACACATTTAGAGGGGTGGGTATTAAAAATGCAGCATGGGTGTCAGAATGCCCTAAATGTTGTCTTTCCAGGCAAATTCCTCTTCGCCATCCTTTGGCTTTGTACTCTTGATTGGGTGGAGGGAGGGGAAAGAAATAACAATAATAATAACAGCAATAACAACAATTTTCTGTAAAATTTTCCTGCTTTTTGTGCTTTTTTAAATGTTGTTGGTGGGTTGTTTTTTGGGGTTTTTTTAGGGGGTGGAAAGAGAAAAGGCAGAGGGAGGACAAGCTGTGATAATTTGAGGAGGATTTGAGGAGGATGCCCTAGATTTGTTAATACATGGTAGTAAGTATTTTGCAGTACTCCTATCTCTTTATATATTGAACAAATATTAGAATGGGAGATGCTTACTGACACATTCAATAAAGAAGTGCATTAAGAGGGAAACGCACAGCAGCTCTGATTTTACAGTTTTAATAATGAGATGTTGCAGATACCTCTTGCAGCAGATTTACCCGTGGAGCTCTGGGTATCCAAACCCTCAGACCTGTTCATGCAGAGAGATGGAACTAGCACATGCTTAAAATCAGAAGTTCCTCAGAAACCCAAACTACTGAAAAAGACCCATAGCAAGTGTGTTTATCTCATAACCAGCATGAGATTTGGGTTTTTGTTTTCAAAGCAGCCTCCCCTCCTTTGAAGAAGAGATGCCAGAGGAGGATAATCCACATTGGTGGAGCATTAGGTTGTTTTCATTCAAGAATGAAAACGTTTATGACTCTGCTCCTGCTTCTCACCGTTGGGAGTTTGTCCTTCAGATAAAATGGGGACTCTCTCAAAGTCCCTGGATCAAAGCCCTTTATCAAAGCAACATACAAAGCAGAGCCTGGGACCCACTTTCAGAAAAGGGCTTCAACCTATAGGTACTTCAGACTAATACAATTTCCATGTTTCAGCCATCTTTAGCCAAAGATGAAGGAAACAACAAAAATATTTTTTTCCTAAAATTCATCAGAGATGGTTTGGGAAGTCTCTTTCTTTCTTTCTTTTCTTTCTTTCTTTCTTTCTTTCTTTCTTTCTTTCTTTCTTTCTTTCTTTCTTTCTTTCTTTCTTTCTTTCTTTCTTTCTTTCTTTCT
>NW_020799097.1:4204894-4225830 GCF_003259725.1 Athene cunicularia
CTCTGTCCCCTGTTGGTAGATCCAGAGGAAAGGGCAAGTTTAAAAAGGCCCGGGAAACTAAACTTTTTCACCCTTAAAGGTGGTCCTTTCAGGTCAGAGGAAAGACACGTGGTTGTGGACCATGGGTATAACGTGCCTGGGGACAAATAAAAGACTCGGTTCTCCCCAAGGCATCAATCCAGCATCTCTCACCAGCGCCACATTCGTTAAACAAATAAGCAGATGAATGTACCAGAAGAACATGCAAGGAAAAACAAATCAGACTTATAAAACGTCTTGGAGTCCAGCCATGATTTTCCTATGGAAAAAAACTTAATTCATGTCTCCTTCTCACAAAGGACCTTTTTCTCTCTTTCTGTTGGGGTTAACCAGCATTTAATTGATTTATTCAGGAATATAATTGATTCTGATGACAGTGGCAGGACTAAGCCCTCAAAGACTGCAGCTTACTGGCATGCAGGCTATCATGGTCCTCATTCATTTAGCTTAACTGCGGCTCCTGCGTTAGATGCACAGTTGCCCTAGGCTCCTCCTGTAATCTGTGGAAAGAGATAGGCTTCTCCGGAGAATGCTGCACATCTAGCCTGGGCTAAACTGCTATCTGACAACACTTTTCTCAGTGACTATAACTGGAATCTGGGATGACTGTGGAGGATACCAGTCAAGAACCTCAAGTTTATTTTACTAGTAGAAACACAGACTTATTGACCAAAACTGTCTCATTGCCTCCTGTAACTTCCCTGTCTCCACTTGATACTCTCTTATACCAAACATGAATCAAAAGGTTTTCAAATCAGACTCTTTTTTTTTTTTTTTTTTTTATGACTCATGGCTTCACATAGCAGAATCCTGGTCAAAACCAAAGGATTGCAAGTTTTACAATCATCCTCATCCTCATTTATATAAATGTATTTATACACATGTATAAGTCCAGATTTGAATGATTAATCTGAAAAATTTAGACCTCAAATGAGATGATTAAAAAGATTTTGAATGTGGAACCGTCCGTTTTCAAAAATTAATGTTCTAAATGTGGAAGTTCACCTCTCTGTGCTTCCTTTTCCCCGTCTTCCACCCATTTTGGTCATTTTTACATATACTCTTACCTTATTCTTAAAGACAATAAACACATAGCTTAAAGGAGATTTTCACTTTTCACTGAAAGATATATTTTAATGGAAATATCACATAAAGACTTCAGTTTTCTGCTACCAAGCAGTTTTGAGTAAAGGCAACACTTGCTAGTCTCTAATCCTCTAAATACGATCTAATTTTGATTTGGGACCTTACAAATATGGTTAAGAAACAAGATGAAATTTACTTTAAAAAAATCACTGAGAATATACATTTACTGAAGCATCATGGGACTTCCATAAATATTTTTAGAAGCTGTTAATGTCACTATCTGAAATCCATTACATATGAGTAAGAAAACAATTCCGATTCAGATAAGACTGACTAACCATTCTTAGTTTTGAATGATTAATTCATACACTAAGGTGTCAGTGTAGAGACACTTATTTACGTTCTTTTCAGCTCTCTTGACCCAAGACAGATACTGTTCATAGCATTATGACCATACGCAATTTTTGTCCAAGGCTAGAAAAACCAATTTTCATTTTTTTTCAGCACCCACATTTCTAGGTGTTGAAATGAACAGAGATTTGCAGGACTGTTTAAAAACTTGTAACTTAAACTGTGTTTCTGAAAAAAAAGAAAAAAAAATTAAACTTATAATTGGATTAATACTGTGAGAAAAAGAAATAAATTAGCTTATCTCAATTAGTCTTCTCAATGCTGCCCTGGATATGAATGGAGAAAATATTTTCCTGGTTCACAGGAATGATGGGATGCTAATTATGGCCATTAAAAAAAAAATCCCAAACGTTGACATCCTTACAAGCAAGTTCTGGAAAGCAAACTTTCATTACCGTGTCTCAGTTCCATTTAATGCCTAGTTCCAATAATCTGGTTAATTCCCTCAAATGTCTGCTAATGTTTCTTTATATAACTTTTCCTTCTGAAAACATCATCCAGTTCTTGGTAAGCAGCTTGGTACTAACTCATTTAGTAAACCAGAGGCTTGTAGTCAGATGGCACTTGGCCAAGATGCCCAAATCAGCATCCTCTTCATTATTCTTAGTCCTGATGCTTTTATGATGGTAGGGTCAAGCCCTTAGTTACACCAATGCTTGGGAAAGATCAACAGCTTTGGGTATATGCTGGCATAATGCCTACTCTGACTGGATTTATGGCTTGTATCAGGTAGGCAATGAATCAGGAGCCATCACAACCATTCAATTTTTAATTTAGCCTCTGGAACCAGTCTATGGCAATATGAGCTACCTATTCCATGTTTAAAAATCAAGTGTAAGCGAGGAGAAGCATAAGATTCTGCTAAGAGAATTATAGCACAGACACAAATAAAAGAGTTACTTACGTTATTTAAGCAATGCTGAATGTCCATCAAAACAAGAACAGCAACAAGAACAACAGATACTCAATATAGCCCAACATCATTGAAAAAAAAAACCAAAAAACAAACCAGCAGCATTAGTTTATCCATTATTTACTGAGCCTTTGCTTAATTGCATTTTGTCCCAAATATGGGACAAAATGTCCAATAAACATAGATTAAGCTCCTTTTCCACACATCAAATGATAAATATGTCCCAGTGCAAATTTCCCAAAGTTCTCATTTGTGACACTTTCTCTAACACCATCACTAACTTTTCCAGAAACTTCAATAACCAGCATTTGACTGAATTTATTCCATTGCCTATTCATTACAGATTTCTAGAAATGCTGGAGCAGGGATGAAAACAATGAGACATTGTGCTATGAGGTTTACCAGACAAGCTCAGTTCTTGTGACAGTATCTTTGAAGCTACTGTAATGACGCCAAGAGCATCTTATTTAATGGCATTTCCGATACAGGTCAAATAGGGTAGCGTTTAAAGAAGAAGAAAAAAAAAGCAGTTCAGATAATGTTTTAACAGCAGGTAGTTGGAACAGCAGAAAAAATCTTTTGACTTCTCAAGGTGTTTTTTCTGTTTGAATCATATTTTTGTAGGTCCATTATAGTCAGCGATCAAGATTCCTTCCAAACTGTGGGGAACAGAAGACTGAACATGAATTCAACCTCAGTTCACACTCCCGGAGCTTTAAGGTAGTAAGAAATAGTGAAGTGATAAATAGTGCCATCGGGTGGGATTCTTCTGCCCACAGGTATGTTTCTATGGATTGGCCATCTGTACCTATATCCCAACTGCTCTGAGAGTCAATGGAGAGAATGAAGAGCTTGCATTTCCTTCTGTACTAAAGTACTTCTTAAATACATCGGTACAGATGAACCACTTTTTTTTTTTTTTTTTTTTTTTTTTTTCTGCTCAGCATAGCTGCCTGCAGGACAGAGTGACAGGAGGTGAATCCCACTGTTGTCTCAGATGCTAATGGGCGTCAGGCTTGAACCAATCCCTCAAGTATTAAAATCTTTCTTCAAAACATTTCCCTCCTGAAATTCAGGACATATAGATTTATTTTTTTTTTAAACCTAATTTAAAACCAGATAATTGCAGTATTTAAATTAGAATTTTAAAATCCAGGGTTTCTTCTAAAATCAATAATGAGAAGTAAAGGTACTTGGAGAGGATGTCTGATCCCCTTTTAAAATATGTATCAAAGATAGGTTAGACAAATTGCTCTCAAAGTGCCTGTTTCTTTTCACTGACTACAGAGGGGTGCTGGAGGAGAAATTTGGTCTGACATCCTAATTTTAAACACAGACTAAAACTAGACAAGTGTGATGCCGTTGCTCACTTCAATGGGGATAATTTAGGTCTGAATAGTTCTCCTACTATCACAATGATGTTTTACCACTTGTGGAAAAAACAAGAAATAAAGCCCCCCAACTTGGCACACAAACCACTACCTTGTGTGCTTTGGAATTGAAGGTGGTAACTGTCAGGCTATCCAGATGAGGATCAAGTGAATAAAAATGGAAAAAAAGTTTGGTGCATTTTTGTTGTACTTGCTTTTAACTTTATTGCTACATTTCCTGGCTCTGCGGCAAGTTCTCTGAGATCTGAACCGGTTCTTTCTGTATGCAAAGAGATTCACTCCTGCTGAGGCTCTTACATATTTTATTATTTATTTTCTAGTAATTAGTCTGAACCACTGACTCAAACAGAACTAGCCAAGTGAAAAAGAAAATATAACAAAGTCCCCCAATATGTTGTCTTTGCCTGGGGCAATAAGCAGCTGACGGCTAATGGGACAGATGATGCTCCTCTTCTCAGTTCATCCATTTAGCTGCTTGTTTAAGACACAAGAATGCTTATGTGCCTTGACCCACACTTTGGCATTTGAAACTTTCATATGTGTTCTTGGTGAAGCTGGACAGATATTTTGCCTGACCTTTGTAAAACACCAATTTTTCAGCAAAACTTGAAGACAGAAATATTTTGCTTTTCAAATACAGAAATGCTGCATTTCAAAATTAACTTAGATGTCCTTTCCTCTCTTTTTCTGACAACTACAGGGCTAGTTCCATCTCTGAATGCGCTGAAAGCTCCTCTCCTGGAAAAGCAAAGAAGTGGTAAATGTTAGTCCATCTTCAGCAAATGTTGCCGGAGACAAAGCACGGAGTTAAAGAGAGAGCGATCTGAATTCTGTAAGGGAGGATGACATGTATTAATAAGACTATACAAAGTGAAATAGCTGGGGGGCTGAGGGCAGAAGAATAGCACCCTGAAACCAGATAACAACTAGATAACAGTAACAGAAGTTGCTTCTGGTATCAAGTTTCCTCTCCTGAGACAGATGTCAATCACAGGTGACATAAATTGCCTACCAGAGATGCCTCTGTCCTCTTCTGGAACTAGCCTAGAGTGGATGCCTGAGTTTAAGACAGAACAAAGTTTGATGACATTAATCTGTTAGTTATATCGAAGTTGGGTAATGATCTGCAACATGGGGCCATAGATGTCAGTAATCTAACAGGGTGTATTTAAAGTTACCGAGTGGAAAAGCATGGATGCTACCTTAAGCTCTTGGTTTACCAAAAACTTTACACACTGGAAGAAATTCCACTATTTTTGCTCATCTAAGTAGTAGCTAAATATAACTACTGGAAGGTGGTTTGTATTAACAACTTCAAGGCAGAGTGCTTCTCAAAAACACATCAGTTATCCCCGCCGCACGTGTGATGTGTTCTACCTTATTTTTCCTACTCCCTGCCCTCTGGTACATGTCAGTGCTGTTCCCGAGGTTAAACGGAGTGAGAATCTGATGGCAGGAATCAACACTGATTTCCACATTGGCTGTGTTTATTTCTATTCATTCCCTTGAGGACTTTGAGGTTTGTCTGTTTTGTTTTCTTCTCATTTTCTTCCAAGAAACTTTACTGCTGCCTATGAGGGAGACAATACAGCTTTGCTAGCTGGCAATGGGAGCTCGGGGGCTCCCTGAAAATGTTGAAAACTCTTTGCTTCCATGAATGTTTGCTTAAGAAAAGTGAGTTTACACAGCTTGCACCGAGTGCTTGCTACGCAAAAGGATTTGCAACTCGCAAGTACAAAGTACCTTCCCATTCTCTCTTCCAGAGCTCCAGTACTGTTCTCAGCATACAAACTCTTACCCCACCAAGGCAGAAAATAGCATTAGAAATCCTTTTAAAGATCTACAGAAAGTTTTCTCATCAGTGCAATAAAACATCAGGATCCACTCCTAATCCATAAAATGTTGTACAGTATCTCATAATTATGCCTGCAGCACAAGATTCTGTTTGTTCCTCCAAACTCTCTCTTTATCCATACTCCTTCCAGTCTCTCCACTGGATAGGAAAGTCCCAGGTGTCAGAGAAATGATGCTGATGAAAGATCCCTTTATGCCAGAAAAATTTATAACTGGACTACTCGTCTCCTTTTAAAATGATCCAAGACAATATCAGACCAATAAATCAAAAGGAAATGGTGAAATATCTGACTCTAAATTAATAGGAGGGTCATATAGAGACTAATTACTTCCTTTAATTCAAATTCTGTTATGTCTATATTATAGATCATAGAATCACAGAATGGTTTGGGTTGAAGAAGGACCTTTAAAGATCATCTAGTTCAACCCCCCTGCCCCGGGCAGGGCCACCTTCCACCAGCCCAGGTTGCCCAAAGCCCCGTCCAACCTGGCCTTGAACCCTTCCAGGGAGGGGGCAGCCACAGCTTCTCAGGGCAACCTGTGCCAGTGTCTCACCACTCTCATCAGAATTTTGTCTTTATGTCCAATCTAAATCTCCCCTCTCTCAGTTTAAAACCGTTACCCCTTGTCCTGTCACTACAGGCCCTGGTAAAATGCTTCCCTCCATCTCTCCATCATTTTCAAGAACTTCCCCAGCTTCAGTAACAGTATGTCCATCTAACTGAAAGGTGCATTTCAAGGGCGGGCGCCCACAACAAATCCCGAAAATAGGCAGGTGTCCTTGAGAGTGAGCCCAGCTGGGCAGCTAAAACCAGAGATACCTGAAATCAGCAACAAAGTATGAAAAACTCTGCCTCTAGACTACACCTACAATCAAATCTGATCTGTCAGGATAAATGGGAAAGAGGAAAGGAGGCTTTACTTCTGTTCTAAGAGTTCTTTATTTCTGCTTGAAAGTGAGATAAAAGAAGGGGATTTAATGATTTGGTTCTGACTGGAAAACTCTGCTGCTCCTCCTCAGATGTTCCTGTCCTCCTCCAATCAGATTTCTCTGTTCTCTTCCTCTTCATCCTCATGAGGCGTATGACAAGCAAATGACTTAGAAAACAGTGAGCTTTCAGCTCTCCTCCTCAGTCACTAAACTCAGTGATCCCTGTCCCCATTCCTGCCTCCCTCCCATTCTCCCTCTGCATTTTCACCACCCATCACTTCCCCCAGACTAGACCAAGCTCTCAACTTTATCTTTTAGTTGCACAGCTTTGACAGCTCTTGCTCTCATACACAGCTTTATCTTGCAGAGCTCCTGGGACACAGTTTTTAGTTGTTGCTTTTTTTTTTTTTTTTTTTTTTTTTTTTTTTTTTTTTTTTTTTTCCCCAGTCCTTTATTTTTCTGTGTAAGACAAACTGCTGAAGCCACAGCAAAATCATCAGCTTTTGGGAGATTGTCACCTAAAATCACCTCTCTGTCGGTAAATGGCATGTCGGATCTACCTGGCCAGAACAAGCTCTTACTTTTGCTGATGCATTAAATGTACTGTAACTGCTGCCACCAACAGGACGTTCAACAAAAATGAGACATTTTTTTTTCCACCAACTGCTTTAACAGCTAGGTCTCAAAAAGAGAACAAATAGATTAGAAGAATTTGCATTCTAATATCAGTTTATTTGCTGTAACAAGCTCCCTTCTGTACAGTCTCTCTCACAACTGTCCCTCCAGATGATCTAAGTAGAACATGCTGCTTTTTCTCATCCAGATTGCAAGAGGCATCTGAAACTTGAATATTTAAAATATGACTATTTTATACAATGCAAAAAGAAAAATAAAGATGCTAAGAGAAAGGGGTAATGAAGAAAATATAAGAAATACTTTCACCTGATTCATTGATGAGTATAACCTAGAGTTGCTATTTTTAGTGAAGTTGTTCAGCAGTAAAATGTTTCCCAGTGGCAAAAAAAAAGAGTCTGGTTTGTGCCTTCAAGTCCTTCTGCAAGAGCTACTGCATGATTATTGATTTTCTGAAACTGTCTGCCTCAAAGTGAGAATGCTATCATGAATTCACGAGTTGCAGTGCTGTGTTACTACAAAATGCTGAACACTGTTTTTTCACATGCTCTAGGATTTTTATAGGCCATTGTCTAAATTGATCCCAACAAACTTATTTTAAATAAGTTTAAATAGCTTGGTTTTCTCCAAAAGTATCAAAATTTTTTTAATATCCTTAGAAAAATAAAGGCAAACCCTTTTTCTGTTATAAAAATGCGATGCAAAAAAAAAAAAAAAAAGGCACAGAAGTTTTCAAAGTTTCTATTATCTTAAAAAAAAAAAAAAGAAATCAGGAATAAATACAATTGAAACAAAACCATGGATTTAATTCCAACTTCATACTCAAAGAAAGTTATATTGTTAGAGTACTACTTCTTTGGAGAGTATATCCAAACTCTGTCCTGCACTAATAAGAAACGGTATTGCAACTTTTAAAAGTCAGTTTGATTTTTTTTTTTTTTCCACATATTTGTCTCACTGCGTTTAGTTCAATGTAAGCTAAACCGAAGACTTTCAGTTTGACTCTGTCTGGTTTGCAGGGTTCCAATTAGCCCCAGATACACTGAAATTCAAAGCCCTTGAGAGCAGGGTGAAGGCATGTTTATTTTCATTTTGGAAGGAATGCTTCCCATGAAAATAACTAGAACCTAAATTGCTATTCCATGTTGTCATTTGATTTTGTGGATGAGAATTTAGTGTGGGGTTTAGATATCCTATGGTTCATTCCTCATGTCGTTGGGATTAAGGAAATTATTGTGAAGGAAGGCAGGAGGAGGGCACAGAGCACAACAGATAATCTGAAATGATTCTCTTTAATTCTGGAACAGCAGTGCTCACACAAGGCACTATTATGAAGTTGCCATTGGACTGGAGCCTATTTCGTTCAATTTCCATATATAGGGAAATTGCTCCCAACTCCCTCAGGCAGCTTTGCAGATCTGCTCAGGGATACTGAGGAAAATTAATCTGAATTAATTTTTGAAGTGGTTTAGTTCAACTAAATTAAAACACTGTGTGGACTCTCATTCAGAATTAAAGTGGCTTTAATTCAGTTTGGTTTCATTCAGTTGCAGTTTAGGATCCTTAAGAATTATGTCCCACTGGATGCAATTTAAATTGCCACCTTCAATAAATTTGGAGTTATTTTGCTGAATGTTCCGTCATGTCCATGAAGGACAGAACATGGAATACAAAGATTTCTGCTGATGGGACATGGGCAGCGTGGTGGATTCCTTTCCCACTCCGGTTTCTCTCAGTCTCTGTTCAGGAGGAACCCAGAGAAATGACATCTCAGCCCTGTTGCTCATTCAGTCCTAGGCTCTCTTCTCAGCCTGGATCATGCAAGGGTTTATAAAACGTAAAAGTGTGTAATGGACTATTTTTTTTTTATTATTATTATTATTCAAAGGATAGTTACAGCTTCCAAGTCACTAGTGATGTGCACTGTATTTGTAGTCTTGGCTTTCTATCCCATTACAACTCTCCAGAGCCTTCTGCTGTTCTCACCTCATCAAATGAATCATTATAGTAAAAAAAAGAAAAAAAAAAAGAAAAAAAAAGAACTATTTTAAGCATAGAAGGCAGATACTCACCAGGAGTGGGAGGAGCAAAAGAGAAAGCCAAAGCTTTATTCAAATGCCTTGGGAACATAAACAGACCTATTTTTTGATGGGCAAATCCCCCCTTCCATAGATGTGAGAGACCATGTTCATGTTGATGGTGGGGTATTTCTGATACACATCAACAAAAAAATAGGGCATATCAAGTAAAAAAAACCCTGACTCACATTAAATCAATTAAAGGTATTCTCCATCTGGTTCTACCCAAGGGGTTTGTACTGATTTAACTAAATTGGTTTCTAAACTGATTTAGTTAAATTGGTGCATAAACTATGTGTAGAACAGCCAGAAGTACAAAAGAGTCTAAGTAAGTCAAACAAATCCAAGTGAGTATAAGAAGCACAGTGAAAGAGTTAGGGAAGAGATTATGTAGCAGCATAACCTTTAGGGGTTACGCGGAATTATTCTGAACAGGGCTCTAGATCTGACAAAGATGAGAACATCTGCCTCTGCCCACAGTAACCGTTGGACTCAAAGTACTGGGAGATGCAGAAGTGAGGCTGGAAATCTGAGGAACGTGTTCAGAAAGGTCCAAAGCGGTGGCGTGTAAACTGGCTGCTGTACTTGGAGCTTAATCCAGCCAGTGCTGGCCTACAGAAAGCGAACCAAGAGAGTGCAGAAGTGTATAACTGGCTGTTTTTAGGAAGGGTGATTAACAGATGCATAGCTGCAGACGTCAGGGGCAACAGAGAAGAGGTCAAGAGCTATGAAGGGATGAACTTTGGTACAAGGAGGTTGTCTCATGGCTAAAACTATTCCTAAACAGTCAAAGTTCAGATCCAAGGACTGCTGTTGATTCTTCTTATCTGGCAGTGAAGAAATCATCTCATGCAGCTATCGCAGTGAATTTGCAGCAGTCATCACCATGGTGGTACCGGAACTGCTCTCAGTGTAGATTAGACAAGTTAACTGAGACTATTCCTAGGCTCAAAAATTCCTTTTGGAATTTTTTGAAAAATTCCTGGATGTAATTTGGGAGTTCACATGAGCTGTGGACCATTCCCAGTGGGTAGTTTGGGTGTGATCACTTTTTGTGAGAGTGAGTTTAATTGCAGAGTCACAACCAGACAATGCCAGATGGCTTCAGGGCAGCATGTGTCCTGGAAATGTTTACTTTACTAGTACATATACGGCCTTTGTGCCTCAGTTCTCCAACTCTAAAATGGAGTATTATTTTGTATATATATTTTTTGTACTTGTGTACAATTCAGGGAATAGGAGATGGGATACCGAGTTATAGATATTAGGCATGTCAATGACCTATTACATTATTTTTGGCTCGTTTTCCTCTCTTGCATCAAGAGAAGAACCAGTCACAGATCACGTTCCTATGAATAAGTTTTTATAGGGTGTTATTCATCTCTCTTGAGTTAAGCAAAAGATGAAATTATCAACAGCATCATGTATCATTAACTCCCAGAACTGCTTCACCAAATCACCCTTGTTTTTTGAATTGGTATTACACTTGCAATAAGTGCCAGCATTCTCTCTTTATTTTCATGACTTTTCTAATTATAGTCTCCTTGGGCACATGCCCAGTTTTCATAGAATTTTTGGACAACACTGAGGACATTATCAGTGTTTGTGATAATGGGAAAGAGAGGAATTATGCACAGCATGAAACTTCCTGATGCTTCCTGATGTTTTGAGGTTGCATTCACATGAGCAATACTGTTTCTTTTCTCTTCAGCTCCCATCAATCCTCTGGTTGGCACATTGCAAATGACCATGAACATATTTGGGACTTTCTGCTTCCCGTGCAAGTCAGATTCCTTCCATCTACTTCTGTACTGGATACACACAGTGCTAAGTCCATTCAGAAATGACCACAGATGAAAGCACTCACTGTTTGGATATTCAGCTTCTTCCTGCAGCTGGCAGGTAACCAAAGCTTCTCAGATGGCTTAATATGTGTCTGAGAGATGCTCAGATATGAAGCGATTTTCTCACTTTTACCCATCCTACTGAGGAGAAGTGAGAGAGTGGCTGTGTGGGGCTTAGCTGGCTACCAGGGTTAAACCAAAACATTAAGTCAAGCTGTTCAACTCCTCCTCTTCGTCATGCTGATCCCAGCTGAACCCTCAGGCCAGGAAGGCTTCACTAAGGTTCTACCACTCTATGAGTTACTGGGGAATCTTCTTCAGCCTTCCTTTTTTCCCCTCTTCAACATGGATAAAATATATGAACAGCTAAACTAACAATTTCTAGAGGGTCCGTGGGCCTAGTGTTCTCCTTGTCTTGATTGTCTTCTCCCTCAGGAGTAACAACCCTGAGTAACCTTGAACATCTGATAATAACCGACAGCTCTAGTCAGCTGGTGAAAAGCATACCTAAGAGATGTGCCAATCACCCTGCAAATGCCTCTTCCAATTTTCTTTTTTTTTGTGTGTGTTTTAGTGCTAAAATTTCAACAAAATTATTAAGCTGTGGAGTTAGAGATCTCTATAATAACCACTAAAGCACACAGATCCTGACACGTATTATATGCTAACCTGCACGTGTTCCGGTACGTGGGTCCTCACATGCCCCTGAATGTGACTTTGTACATATATAAATTGTCTCCAGATGCAGTTTCAGCAACATGTGAACAAAAATTTCAGACTTACTAGGTTTAGCTTAAATAAAGATTTCCTGCTTATTATATTTCCACCCTGACTTAAAGTAAGTACAATCAACTCAGGAGGCTCAAGAACAGAGAATATTGGCAACCAACTTCCTAAGAGAACAAAGTTTAACCCTAATTCATTTAGAGTTCATGGCTGGGAGTCAGGTCATCTTGTTTTGTATCTCAGTTCCAATACAGATTTTTTAGTCATAGTTCAGATCCAGGTACACAAATTTAAGTGAAAGTATCTGAAATGAAAGTATTGATAGGAGCAGTGATGGACCCAGTTGCCTAGATCTAGACATCTGGTGCCACTTGAGGCTGCCCAGCATATTCAAGATATCTGCAGGAGACTGAAATTATAAGAGCTGTCAATTCTTCGGGACTGTCAGCTAGAGGCCAGCTGGAGTACCCCGAGCTATCACAAATGGCCTAATAAAGGGAAAACTGACATATTGATGCACTCATTACAGACAACGGGGATCCAAACTATGAAGACAAGAGGACACTTCAGTTCATCCCAAAATAGACATCTACTTTTGGGAAGTTGAATAACCCTCTGGTCTCTGTTATTTAAGAGTTCGGGGTTGTCCTTCCAGGCTTCCAGTTGTCTTATCAGAAGGGTTTAAGTGTTCCTTAAGTCCTGTGTTATGTCTGCCAGGCTCATGGAGATATCTCTTGCACATTTTAAATGGCACTAAGTATATATATAAGTAACTACATAAGCAGCTGAAGCCCACTGTGATTTCCATTGACTAGAATGTGGGCTTCAACATAGTTCATATCTGTACACGTATGCAAGTGTAGAGATATTGGACCTGCAGCTGAATGCACTTCTGTGTGATGTTTGGAAAATCAATTAATCCGTTTGAATTTCTGTGGCCCGGTAATAACATGGAGATGATATCTCCACAAATACACATCTAAACACTTTGTTGGGCACCGCCAGATCTGTCTCCTCAGAACACTGCCCAACAAAGCCTTAGGCAACATGTCTGTTATTCCAGTGTACATTTTTTCACATTTTACTGTGAAAAAAAACTAGTGGCCATAACTCCGTCAAAGCTTGCGCCACCCGTACAAAGGGTAAGACAGGCCTAGGGTCAGGGAAATAGGGGGCAGATATCACTGAGGGGTGACCATAACACACGCAGCCACTGTCAAGCCTCTTCAAGAGATCTGAAAGGGAATAATGCTTGGGAAAAACTTGCATTCTGTTCCAGCACTGGTTTGTATCACTGCTGTTTCTCCTGGGTAGGTTGTATAGTATATAAAGGTGGTGATACGCATCACCTATAGGCCAGTGCACTAAAGCCTTGTCCCAGCAACAGACCCCCACCAGCAGGAACTCCTTCCAGCCTCCATGTCTTTGGCACTGACAGAGGACTCTGTTTTCTGTCAGTGTATTTGTGCAGTGACACATATTCTCTAGTGATTAGATTAACGTTGGCAAAGGCAATATGAAAAACCCACACAGATTACCACTGTCACCCGCAGTAATTACATTTATTCATTTCCATTTAGCCAAGTTTTTACAAGCTGAGCAAGGGGCCAAATAAGCAATAAACACAGAGGCAAGAAATTAAAATGCTGATCCGTTCACTGTGAAAACAATCAAACCATCATCTTTCTTTAGGCAGCTCATTCATCATCCAAGAGGGCCACAGTGTGCTGATATGGAGGGCTGGAAATCTAATGTTATTACATGTAAATTCACTAACATGAAATTACTGCCCCTGATGTGATTTTACTAATAAATTAGTTCTTTTCTACCTTTTCGCAAGAGACTTTAGGGACCGTGGAGAATTGTACATGAGTCTCGTAATCTTGCCTGCTTTATTTCAAGTGAAGAGGCAGTTTAGTTCCTCCCTCCACCACCATCCCCTGCTTCTCCCTGTGGCTCTTGCCTTGGATCTGCTTCATTAGGGTATAAATAGGCAGTCAAATTTTTGCTGTCTTGGAGACAGTTTTGTTGCCTTGGGTCCAGGACAAGTGTAAGAGGATGGAGGTTCCTTGGCTTTACATTTTACTATTGTGGCACTGATTGGGAGAAGCAAGTACCTAGACCTTACCACCAAGATTTTTGAGCTTTAAAGTCTTTTTTTTTATAATTTCTTTTTCACACCAAAACTGGTAGGGCTGGAGCACCCAGTTCCTAAGCTGATAGCAGAGTCACAGGGCTATGGTAAGTAGGGTAAGACAAAGAAACAATTTCTGTAAGGAAATAATGAGAGAACTCCATTTTCATATATTTCAAAATAGTTTTGCACTGCGTATCTCCTTTAGGTCAAAGCACGAGATTTCAAGGTACATAGCTTCACTGCTACACAGGGAGTGTAAATGACTTGAGGTCAGTGACCATTCCTCTATCCGCACATCATGGAGAATCTGGTCCACCAACTTCAACGGGCTTCAGAGTTATGAGGAGACTTGTAACAGCCTCAAAGTCTTCAGCAGAGTTTCTCCTGACTTGCAAAGGTGTAAGAGGAGAATGATGTTAGGATTAATTTCCCATTTTTGCCCTGTTCAATTGGCTTCTTATAAATTCTCAGTGAGGGGATCCTGACAATCTGCAGAAGGACCTGCGCTTTATTCTTCCAGACATATAGAAAGATCTTTAGTCTAACTCAGCAACAACATAAATATTTTTTTCTCAGTCTACATCCATCGTTCCCCTTGAAGCCAATTGAAAGATACAAGTCACTCAGCGCTGAATTTTGTCCCTTTCACTCCTCAGCTGTAAGAGAGCAAATTTGGCTGGTGCTCCTTCTGTCACTGGCGATGACATCGGTTCTGCTTTCCCTGCTACCATGGCTTTGCACTGGCATCGAGAGCCAGCAGTGAAAGCTCATCTGCTGGTACCTATGAGATTCACCCGGAGAAAATTCATGTATCAAAGTTCCAGTTTTACACCAAGAAACTTTCAGGAGCAGTGCCTGGATTCTTGTGTATCAATCTCTTAGATTCAGTGGAGCTGTATCAATTTATAACACTGGGGGATAAAAAAAGCCTGTTTCAAAAGCAGCTGTCAGTTCTGAAGTCTCACTATTTATTAACTACGTTTTCATGCATATTGAGTGATTATTTCATTACCCCCTTCCTCACCTGTTCCGGCTCTGCCTTGCATGTTTAGCATCAAGGGTGCATCTATATCTCACTACATATGTTTTATGGTGTTTTGGCCAATAAGACCCCGCAGAGGATTTGGGTTCATCATTGCTACCAGATAAATAAGAATATTTATCTCCTATAATATAGGTGTCAAAGAACTACATACCTAAGCCTGATTCAGTTATCTAAGTGCTTCCTATAGTCAATAGGAAGAAATAGACCTTTCTAAGAGGGTTATTTTGAAGCAGGTAACTATCTTGCAGTGCCCAAAATAATAATATATATCAGTATTTTTTTTTTTTTCTGGGAATTTGGAGAGTCTTCTTGCTGTGATTCTTGATCACCTCCACTTAATGCACGTCAGTTCATCACAATTCATTGGTTCATCTGGTCTCAGAATGCACAAACAGGATTACTTTCAAATGGAACTAAACTAGAATTGTACCTGATATTTTCTAACGATGAATGGGAATAAACTAGACCAAAGAGAAATGCCTCCAAAATGGCCACAGCATGTATGTTAGGACCGCAGCATGGATTTTGTTCAATCTACAAATACAGTCCTGTTTGTCCAGACTATATAATAACATTGATTTAAAAAAAAAAAAAAAAAAAAAAAAAAAATTGTCTAGACCTTACTCTTAATTTTGAGATACCTGAGTAATGTAAGATGAGCCTCAATTCAGGAGACAAACTTTATTTCTGGCTCAACACTTTGAGCTAATACAACATTAACTTGTGCAAGGTAATCACAGGACAAACAGAATCATAGTATTTCACCCCTATTGCTAGGAGTATGACCACTGTAAATAACTTCTGACTGAAGAGCTGTTATTTCATTAAGGAAACAACTAAAATTCCCAATAGTCTTTCTATCCAATAAGCTGATTATCTTTAAATCAGCCAAAGTTGCTGTCAATATGGAAGAGCTGTTGACAAGTTTAGTAGTTTGTCTTATCTTGATTGTCTTAAAAATGAAATTATACAGTCAGAAGGACCTCAATACATCAGGAGTTAGTATCTGGATCATTAAGATTTACCTACCACTCATGTCTGAATGAGCTTGGGATGACAGAAGGCGGGAGCAGTGATCAGGGTAAGGGCTGTGTTGAAGCAAGGGAGCCTGTTTCTGTCCTCACCTGCTCTGAAGTAAATTAAGGGGTTGTTCCAATCTGGCCTTTAGACTTTCATCAGAATTGAACTATCATGAAAAGAGATTTCAGGCTTAAAAAACCCTACTGCATCCAATTAGCACCAAAGCGGGACATAAAGTCAACCAGCAGGTCACAAGAGCAACCCACCGCTGGTGGAGCGCCTCTGCAATCATCATATCCAGGGTGACTGCAGCACATTGACTTCATGTTTCAAAGACTAGTAGGTATCAGGGACATCTAAATTATCATCAGAACGGTCTTCAGGCTAGTCTTGGATTCAAAGTGAAATCCAGCACAGGGCTTTGACTGAGTTGAGCAGCACTGACGCGTTTTCCCCTTCTCTTGCAAAACTTCAGCTCCAGCTGACTCAAATTCTAGGATACCTACTGTTATAGATGAGCTGATGGTTATGCTGACCACGACCAACTTCATCCCACCTAACCGTAGGTACCCGAGGGCCCTGCCAGACCTGTAGGTGCAGATTAAAAGTGGATAGCAGAAGCTGTCAGCTGCCCTCAGCTGTCTGTCCCATTCATCAGTTGTCCATTCCTAGTCTGTAACCAGAGACCATGAGAGCACTCAGTGACTCACCTAAGCGAGCAATGCATTTGCAATAGACATCCTAGACGGCCCGTGGGAAGGTGAGTATCTTCTGCAAGTCACCCAGATCTTAGTTATTACAGGACTTGGTATACTGCCTCTTATCCCACCTGTCTTATCCCTTCTGCCCCATGCTTTTTTTTCAGCCCTAGTTATGTGTATTACAACAAGGTCTAGAGGCATGACTGAGGTTGAAGTTTATCTGTACTAATCACAGAATGAGACAGCCTTGCTCCCAAATGCCTACCCCTCAATCTGGGTAGCTGAGAGCCAGGTTGCAAAAAGGTATGGGAGATGAAGTCACTTGTTCAACATCCTCAACCTAGTCAGCGGTGAAGCCAAAGCCTTCTGACACCCTGTTCTTTGCTGTATTCATTAGATCACAGTGCCTTGCTGGGGAAAAAAAAAAAAATAAAAAAAAAAATCTCAACATGCACATCAGCCTTGCTTTGGCCCAAAGTGATCAAACATCACTCAATGCCAATCAAGCCTTGTGAGGAATTAAGAGGAAGCAATGTAAAAGTATCAAGAGATACTATGTTTGCTTTTCTTTATCCCTGGGATAAATCCAGGAGCCTCTCCTTTGCTGATTTTATATTATGCATTTGAAAGTGTTGCTGGAGCAGATCAAAACCTGAGGAAGAGAGAGGGGTATTGTTTTGTGTGAGGGTGTTTTGAGGCCCGGGGTTGCTTATACAGCAAAATAAAGCAGTGCTGCCTTCTTTCTTTTCTTGCGAAGATCCTTTAGGAATTAGTCTGGCAATTCCAGCACCTGAGAAGGGCTCTTCCGTTGCTAATCACCTGGCTTTATTCAGCTCTGAAACTCACTCAGAAGCTCCCTGTGTGTGCATTAACCAAAGGTACAGGATTATGTTTGTTTAATAATATAGTGGTGTCTTGCTAAACAACTGTAATTTCCATGTACTTATTGATCTTAATTTATAATGCCATTAGCTTTCTAAACTGCCATTAACTAATGATGGGCTCTGTAGGCTTAACAGCTCTTTCAAATCAGTTGCTGACAAGTGGGCCCCAGAAGCATTTGTCAAAAGGGTAATGGATCCCTATCAGAGTGGCAATAAATTAGGTTATAGTCTTATCAAATTAAACAATGGATGAAGGAAAATTAGCTATCAATAAAAATCTATAAAGCTGCCCTGATTATTCCCAGTCAATTATATCAATTAGAGATCAAACAGTGAACCCCCTGCAGTACGTTAAATAGAACTAACCGGGGCCAAAGGCGGCCAAATTGTGTTACAAAATGCAACACCACGGGCAGCTGTAGGAGATAATCATTACTGTCATTGACAAAGGAGCTGCTTTATTAGAAAGCTGGATGTTGCCTCCAGGCAGGCTTCTGGCAAGAGGACAAAGGCTGTGCAGTGAGGAAGGGGGAAGAGGTTTGAACCTGGCTGCTAGCTTGAGGAGGGTGTTTCTGCCTGATAGGTCCCCCAACTTTTGTCATTTAAAGCAGGCTGGGCTTCTTCAGATTCTGCTGAGTCCTCTACAAGTGACTTTGTCTCCTGACAAAGTCTCCTTTTCTTTCTTTTCCTTTGTTTATTAAAAGCTATCCTGCTGAATTTCTTTTTGTTAATGATATATGATGCTTTTTAAAATGTAAACTTGTACTGCTATTGTGGTTCAGGTTGTAGCTTTAGGCATGGACTAAAAGGTAGTGCTGAGGGGGGATGTCCAGCACCTACCATATGAAGCGAAAAATGCTAGAAATCACCTCAGAGACCTGAGTGGGTCTTCCTTTCTCTGCCAGACAGGCTTTCCATCTATGATGGGAAAAGCCATCGCCTGCCTCTTGCTTATTGGGATATAGATGCTAGGACAACAGTGCTTCATTAGTTCACTCTCCCAGCACTCTCCTAGGCTGCAGTGGTTGGCTTGTGTCCATGCAGTTTTCTCCTGCAGCTCATGACACACAAGGATTTGAGCCCTTGTCCCCATTCCAAACTGGCCATAGGGTACCAGCACCAGTGCTTAGATATTTGAGAGATTCAAAAATTCACCTGGATTATTTCCAGAAGTCCCCAAATTTCCCATCTGTTCTTCAAATGTCAGCAGCACACTCCACAGCGGCCTGTGTGAATTTTGTCCTTAAGCATCAAATTCCATCAAAGTGCAGTAGAACTGCATGTCTTAAACATTCATGGGATGACCATGTTGAAGGGAAGTTTGGTTCCAGCTCTTCATCAGCCATGGCTTGTCTCCTGCTTTTCTTTCTGTAGAAAGCTAGAGTTTCCTACAGGCTTTCTGCAAAGTGCTTCATGTCTGTTGAGGGGGAAGAACAATTTGTGGCTTGTTTTGTTTCTCATGCTCCCTTTGTAGCTTTCTGTAGCTTCACAGGAGTAAATTCAGTGACTTAGGTAGGCACTGAGTCCTCAACTTCCTCCATGTGTTAAACCTTCCTCTGACCTTAGTCTTGAGACAGCTCTGGCTGCCCAGTACATAGACTCTGACATTGCACTTTAGGCTGCTGCTTGACCCAGGACAGAATTTAGCCATTATCTATCTCCTAGACCAAGACCTGAGCAGCAGTATGCTTTGTGTTTGTCATTATTGCCTGTAGGAGCAGCTCTGTAGAGTCATTTTTGATTCTTCCTGCAGAAAATGTGGGATCAGACTCAGGATAAAACAGGTTTCTTTCTAAAATTAAATACCATTTTGCTCCCTTTCTTTTCTAAATAGACTCAGACAGACAATCACATTGGCACTGGATGCCAACCCCTCTTCAGTTAAGAGAACACAAAGAAATGTAAGACATCACAATCACAGGCTGCAAAATGAGGTATCCAAGCTAGGAAATATTACCATTAAGGTCACCAAAGTATCTCTAAAACAGCCCATTTGTGATAATATTGCACAGAGCACTCGATACTGAGGTGGTGGTTTACAAAAATCTTCAGTGAGGCTCCTTACTATTTCCTCCTTAGAGCAAAGTGATGGTCCAGCAGCATAAAAATGGTGTAGCATGGTTGTGGGTTTTGTGTTGAACCTACCGACTTAATTCCTTCTACTATCACATCAGCTAGTCTTTCCTTTGTTCCTGCCTTAAATTTTATTTTTATTTTAGTGAAAGGTGAGCTTTAAGTGTACAGCCTTCAAACTCTGGACTAAACTCCCAAAGATACCCAAAGTCACCCTAAACTTCGCTTTCTTCCATTCACATCAGCAGCGTAGATCTCTGCTTTGTGTTCTTTATCCAAAACTGTAGGTATGTGCCTGTGTGTAGCACTTCTGAAAAATTACAAAACAAAACACACCCCACACTCACGCTTCTTCCAGTTGAGAAGTGTTGAGAGAACAAATGTTGATTGATGTTATTCATATTGCACTAAGAAGTACTGGAAGGCTTTCAAATACATTGTGATGAAACGAGACTTGACTAGAATACCTGTATTATTTCTTGCTGAGCAAAGCACTTAGTAAATGGAAGTGAAGATGATGAAATTTGGTCCTTAAAGGGATGCCAGGATGTAACTGCTCAGGTTTTTTGATCCTGCTCAGACTTCTGAATGTGTTTTATTGTGTGCCTGAGAGTCACCCCTTTCAAGACACAAGATCTCCATCCTTTTTAAAACCAGGCATATGTGTCAGTACTTGCAGGGCTGGGGTGTGACTGTACATCGGTTTGTAGTAAAGCCAGCAAGAAAAGAGGAATGGGTTTCTGTTGGAATATCCCCCTTTGAAATTCCCACTTCAGAAATCCTGGGTTGGTTTAGGGTTTTTTTTTTTGGTGTTTTGTTTTTGGGTTTTTTTGGGTTTGGGTTTTTTTTTTGGGGGGGGGGGTTTGTTTTTTTTTAGAAAATGAGTATCTGTTATCAGTAGACACAATTTGCTGATCCTGACTCATACATAAGTTCTGTAGAAGGAATGAAAAGTCAGACTCGTTCATGTTGTGGGTGGGGAAGGAATTTTTGGCTACGACTACATATCTAGTTTGCTTAACTTTGGCTACCTAGAATGTAGACATCGAAGTCTGGCTGAGTTGTTTGATAGTTGCCGACACCTGTTGTTGGCACCCTGCTCACACCTAGTAGGTACTAGGCTCCTGGAGTGGAATCTAGAAGTCCAGATTGCAGAGAGTGTGATTACAT
>NW_020799097.1:4225880-4239458 GCF_003259725.1 Athene cunicularia
TTCTGTGGGCAAATGTGGGTATATAAACAAGTAGAAGAGTCTCTTTTTCCATTTTCCAACTGTCATTACAACAACAAAGATGAGGAACTTAAAAAAAAATGTACTTTTCATTCAGATTGGCAGGGTGGAAACATTCTGAAATGGAGTAACACCAAGAAAATGTCCACGTGCTTATTTCAAATATATAGATTTTATATATAAAATATTTTTTAACAGCCCTGAAATTTTTAAAGAGCAATTTGGTTAATTCCATATCCCATGGGAAAGAAATTATTCACTAAAACATTTCCAAGGAGATCTAAGTTAAGTAATGACCCCTCTTTGTCCCAGAAATTAACTCAAAGTCTGTCTGAATGTAAGGACTATGAAACACTAGAAAGGAGTGCTTGGGAAAGGTATGGAATATCCATCACTGAAAATCTGACAGAACAGGTGAGAAGATATAATTAAGAAATTGGAGAAAGAGAGAGGACACCTTCCTTTTGGAAGGGGAGTGCCTAGTTGCAATTTTGGAGTCTTTTCTAAACCTGTTTTAATGACTGTTCTGTAGATGGTTAAACAGACACTCAGGATTGTTGACAGTAACTATGTCAAGAATTATTACAAGAATCTTGGCCCCTATGAATTGATGGCCCCTGATGTTATCCACCTGAGGGTGTGAAGACAGTTCTCTGACATTGTTGCAAGGCCACTCTCCATAACATTTGAGAAGTCATGGAGATTGGGAGACATCCCAGAAGACTAGAAGAAGGTTAATGTCACCCCATCTACAGGAAGGGCTTCAAGGAGGATCCAGGAAATTGTAGGCCTATCAGTTTTACCTCAGTCCCTGAGAAAGTTACAGAACACATTCTCCTGGGGCCTATCACAAGTCAAATGAAGCACAGGTTTGGGAAAAGCCAGCACGGATTCACCAAGGGCAAATTGTTCTGACAAACCTGATCGTCTTCTACGACAAAGTAACCTGCAAGTGGTGGACACTGTCTACCTGGATTTCTCCAAGGCTTTTGATACGGTTTCCCACAGCCTCCTCCTGCAAAACTGATGTGTAACGGTCTAGACAAGGGATCTGTGCGGTGGGTGGGGAATGGGCTGACAGGCCAACCCAGAGTGATGGGAAACAGCTCCTTTTCAAATTGGCAACCTGTCACAAGTGGGGTCCCCCAGGAATCAATGTTGGGCCCAACACTGTTTAACACCTTCATAAGTGATCTGGGTGATGGGACCAAGCGCGCCCTGATGAGGTTTGCTGATGATACCAAACGGAGTGGGGATGGACACTCTGGAAGGGAGAGTCACCCTGCAGGGAGACCTGGATAGGCTGGAAGCGTGGGCTGACAAGGACCTTATGAAGTTCAGCAAGGACGAGTGTCAGGTCTTTCACCGGGGAAAACATAATCCAGGGGCGCAGCACAGGCTGGGATCTACCCGGCTGGGGAGCAGCTCTGTGGAAAGGGACGTGGGGATCCTGGTGGACAAGCAGCTCAGTATGAGTGAACAGTTTGCTGCTACAGCAAAGAGAGATAACAGGGTGCTTAGTTACACCAACAAGGGCATCACCAGCAGAGATATAGAAGTCATCATCCCTCTTTACTCAGCGCTTGCCAGGCCACGCCTGGAATCCCGTGTTCAGGTTTGGTCTCTGCTGTACAAAAAAGATGTGGAGAATCTGGAGAGGGGCCAGAGAAGGGCCACAGAGATGATCAAAGGACTGGGAAGCCTGCCATGGGAGGAAAGGCTGAGAAGTGGGTTTGTTCAGCCTTGAGAAGAGAAGGCTTAGGGGAGGCCTTATCACTGTGGTCCAGTATTTAAAGTGTGGCTACAAAGCAGATGGAGACTCCCATTCTACAAAGAGTCAAATGGAGAAGAGGAGGGGTAATGGGTACAAGTTATTCCTGGGGAGATTCTGACTGGACACAAGAGGAAAAGTTTTCACAATGAGAACAATCAGCCACTGGAATTATTTCCCCAGGGAAGTGGTGGATTCCCCAACACTGGGCACTTTTAAGATTCAGCTGGACAGTGCTGGGCTGTCTTGTCTAGACCATGCTTTTGCCGAGAAAGGTTGGACCAGATGATCCTTGAGGTCCCTTCCAACTTGGTATTCTGTGATTCTATGATTAATCAATAATAAATATTAACTGATAATATGCAGAGACACAGCAATTCCAGTCCTGAGCATCTGAAATGAAATAAATAACTTTTTCTTAAGAGGGCTTATGTAGGTCTTGAAAAATTCAGTCGTAGTGGTGCACAGTAAAGCAAGACATCCAAATCTGGACAGTATTAGAAGATGGAAAATATAAGCAAAATTGCTTTATGGATTGCTGTTGTCATTATGAAGTCTAACCAACAGTTTGGTTCTTGCTTCTAATGCCACAGAGTCACACAGAGAAGGATCAGTAGGGTTTAGATATGACTTGGGGTTTTCCTTTCACCTAAAATCCTCTTTGCTGGATGTGCTTGACACTCTTTCAGGCAAACTATCATTCCTGAGATTTTGCTGTAGATATCTGAGCTTTGGTGTTAGCTTCCCCTATGCAGTCAGTAAGGATCCACATTGTAAAAGCTTTAATTTCATACCCAGTAACATTTTAGAGAGCTTGAAGTGGTGGAAGGTGACCATTATCAAACCGCCTTCTGGGAATGGTCCCAGGTTTGTGATAAACCCCAAGTTGTGCCTGAGCGTTTGGGGGTCACAGATAGTTGGAGGAAGCATAACAATTTAGTAATATAACTGACCAAGGTCTAGTGTACGGGAAGATGTTCAGGAACCATTTAGCATAACTGTAGCCAGAATATTCTCCATGGTAATCCAGTGTTTAAAAACCAGGAATGCCCTGTAACAAGGTGGGAGTCAGACACCTCATGATATTCAACATCTACGGTCACTCACACAGCCTGTGGCGGAGCAGGGAGCCAGCGCCTCCTTCCCCAAATTTTCCTAACACTAACACTTTTGATTTCTAGGCATCTGACCAACTCAGAAGCGGTGCACAATGTGTCAGAATAGCATACGCATAAAGGCAGATGCTGGATTTAGAAAAGTCCATAGTTCAGAGGTGCAGATCATTGCTCTGTGCACAGTAAGGACGTTACTTCTTTCCAATCCTTTCCATACTCTAACTTCAGTCCTAGGAGCCCGCTTCCGATATATATTCCTGAGTAATCTATTTGACTGCCCTGAAAAAGTTTAGTCTCTCAGATTCTTCCTTTCCATTTTAGAGATTTGCTCAGCCTCATTTCCTGCTCTGACAGTATTAGCCAGAAGACTGATGGGAGGCCAGAAAAGGGCTAATGATGCAAAGTTTCCTGTGAAAAAAAAAAAAAACAAAAAAAAAACAAACCAAAAACCCAAAAACAAAAGCAACAAAACACCACCAAACCCACAACCCAAAACTTTCTAAAACAGCCCAAGGACTGAGAAATTTGGATTCACGTAGGCAGGCTCTATTGCAGAAGCCTGGGTCACTAATCTTCCCTTTTCACGGAGTACCTCTGCAATTTGATTCAAGGACTCCTTTCCAAGCAATGAGACGCAGCATTAGACAGACACCAGACGCAGAGAAAGTGGGGTGGGTGCATAGAGGGGGGAAGGGAAAGAAAGTAATTTAGCATCTGGTGAAATGGATTGTGAGCATACAGAAGATGTTATACTGTTAAGACTTCTCCCTGTCTCCCTTTCCCTCTCTCTCCTTCTTTTATTAAAGGCCTACGCAATTTAAAAATGGAGACAGTGTATCCCACTTAATAGCGTCGCTGTTAATCTTCTCACCAGTCAGCTCTCAGCTCTAAGTATCAAATGCACAAAAAACCCTCCTCCTGTCGCCAGCTGTGGTTAGGGAGTGACTGTCCTCAGGGGCTCCAAGCCTTAAAAAAAATAAATAAAAAAAAAATTCACCGCTGAGAAAAGGCAATAACAGGAGTCTGCTGTTGTCTAACCTGCCATATAAATGAAACAATCAAAGAAGACAACAAAGGAAACTCCACTAACATCCAGAGGCAAAAGTGGTTTGCTGTAATATATCCTGGCTTGGGGAACTATTTTTAGCCAAACCCCTCTTTTTTTTTTTTTTTTTTTTTTTTAGAGAGGAAAAGAAAAACAAAACAAAACAAAACAACTCAAAGACAGGTAGGTAAGAACATGAAGAGGCAGCCAGATACTAGGGAAAGCTGAATTAAAGCAGATCCTTGTGCGTCTATAAAGGACAAAAACAAAACAAAACAAAAATACTTTGAATGTTTAATTAAAAGCATGTTCTGAAATCAGCACTGTTCAGTGCTCTGAAAGACTCAGTCATTACTAGTATTTAATATTTGTGCTGTGATCACATGTAGGTGCTAACAGCCTGAAACCCGGTTGTGCTTGGAGCTGTATCAGCAGAAATGAAAAAGATGGTTCTGACCTCAAACATACATATATATTTATATAAATTAATTTTATGTATTTAATGTATATGATGCACACCTGCGCAACTGAGCAAGCACACACATACATAGTAAGTGGCATGTGTTATGTATGTAAAGCACACATTTAAATATTAACAATGGAATCTCATTAAAAAAATCTTTCTGAGATTTGGGATGAGGGTTAATTTTGAGATTTCTGGTTCTAAGCTTGGTTCCTGAGACATGAATTTCTCCTGTAGTTATGTATCTCCCAGAGCTAAAAAATGCCCAGATATTCCCCAATCGCTGTCAAACCCCGAATTAACAGCACTAGAGAAATGAACCTGTGTAGTAGCTTAAGGCCACGTGAGTGATTTATTGCTGGCATCCACAATCAACACCAGAATATCAGGCCACAGAGCGTTCAGCTGATAGGGATGATCCTTTAGTTCTGCCCCACAAATTATTTTCAATCTCAGGACTATCTGACACAACATGTACGAGCATCATCACAACCAACTGTGTAAAGGTCATCACATCTCACTGTGGAGAAGATATCTGTGTTTGAGCTAGTTGTCTAGACTGCCTTTGTAAACAAGTGGCGACTTCTCAGGTGCAGGTCTTTCTTCTTCAGATGACCCTTTCTTCTTCAGACGACTGTACCCCAGAAGTATTACACCTCTCCAAAGATGATGCGTAGAGATCTGTCTGCAACGAGCTCAGCTGTAGAGAGATGAATTTCATCCATGTTGCTCTGTGTTTTGGCTTATACTTTGGTCCAGCTTTAATTTTGAGGGCTGCACCCCTAAAGGTCAACTTCCACTAAAATAAAAATAAAATTTAAGGCAGGAACAAAGGAAAATTTTATTTTAGAGTAGCTGATGTGATAGAAGGAATTCAGTCGGTAGGCTCAACCCAAAACCCACAACCGTGCTACACCATTTTTATGCTGTTGGACCATCACTTCACTCAAAGGAGGGAATAGTAAGGAGCCTCAGTGATGGTTTTGTAAACCACCACCTCAGTATCAGGGACTGCTCTGTGAGATATTATCACAAATGAGATGTCTTAGAGATACTTTGGTGACCTTAATTTCAGTATTTCCTAGCTTGGATACCTCATTTTGCAGCCTGTAATTGTGATGTCTTACATTTCTCTGTGTTCTCTTAACTGAAGAGGGGTTGGCATCCAGTACCAATGCGATTGTAGAAAAGAAAGGAAGAGAGCAAAACAGTATTTAATGTGAAGTTGACCAGAGTACTCCCCTTACCAAAAGTCAAACCCATGCTCATTATTGTCTCTACCGAGTACAAATTTCCTGGATCAGGAAGGTTGGTGATATCTAACATGCATCCCTGAACTGCCCATCTCTAGAGTAGGACACACCTTCACCTGCTGTTGGCATCTCCCGTGCTGAGCACATGTGCTTTCTGGATTGCCATTTGGAGGTACCTGACCATCTCCACTATATGTACGGGGAATATACAACCCTAAAATTGGTACTCTTGGTCATCCCTTTGGAATCAAAACATGAAGTTTTATCCATTTATGCCCTTAAGTGTAGAGGTTGGAGGCGCGATAACATGTAATGGCCGTGTGCATAGTGATTATATAACAAACCTTCAGTATAAATTCCTGTTAATTGGATAGCAGCCCTGGGCAAAACACTAGTTATTAAGGAACTTTAAAAGTAAGTTGGCAGCTTGGAGCTATCAGCCACTTAAAATCTACCAGTCATCTCCTGGAAAGTTATTTAAC
The DNA here is from genome assembly GCF_003259725.1 of Athene cunicularia. Classification (NCBI taxonomy): domain Eukaryota; kingdom Metazoa; phylum Chordata; class Aves; order Strigiformes; family Strigidae; genus Athene; species Athene cunicularia. Next base: position 4,232,028 of record NW_020799097.1, read on the forward strand.
AAAAATATAGGTGGGTGTTTTTTGTTGTTTTTTTGTTGTTTTTTTTTAAAAATAAATTCCTGTTGTTGCTGACAGTCTTGGCTGAGAGCCAAAGCACTACAACGTCTTTCTTCCTGCTGGAAATAAAAATTGTTATCGTGTCAGTACTTGGGAGAAATATCCCCTTGTTTTGTGAGAGGGTTCTAGAAGGTAACTGCACAGATTTCCATAGAAATACCTTCGTGTCAAAGACACATCCTTTGTAAAGGGTCACTACTAATGAATAGATCATCTTTATTAAAGATGAACCCATTTTTGCCATGCCCAGTGGGTAAATAATGGATGCACCATCCTTCCTGATATCCTCTATTTGTGTGCTTATAGCCATTTATAATTCAGAAATCTTACACCCGGAGCACAGTTTTTCCTGCTGTTAACCATTCATTGGCATTTGATAAAACCTTGAGTAACCTATCCTTTTACATAAAGAGTGACCAAGAGACGGACATATCAGGTGTGGTGACTGGAAAGGCAAGGTAGTGTTGTGTTATTTTTATCTGTCCCTTTTCAAACTTTTAAAAATTTACATATTATGACTTCATTCTGGTAATGAATATACTGTGATTAAGCTGTAAAAATGAAAAAAATAAATAAAAAATTGAGAATTCTGTATGGAAGGCCAGCAAGCAAACACAGAGAATGTGGAGAGAAGGGCAAGAAGTATTTTGGTTTTGCAAGCTTGATGTGAATGGATATAAATAATTCTGAGTGACCAAAACTGCATTCAGGCTGTTTTTCAAGCAGGGCTATCAGGAATTTTGAAGCTGTGGTGGAGCCTTCAGAAGTGGCCACCTCCCATCCTTCTGGTTTGTATCTGGCAAGAGGGCTTGGGTGATGTGGTAGCACTAAGGAGGCGGGTACGTAACGGAGTCAGGAGCAGGAGTTCACACGTCGCTGGTTGTTACCAGATGACCGAGGTGTAAAAGTTGACTTTGACAAATGAGTTTGCAAGTCAAAGATGGATGGAGAAGGCGCATCCTTTCACTGGTTTATTGCTGCCTAAAGAAAGCGACGTTTCTGAGCTGTGATGGTCCAACAGGCTACCTCACCCAACCTGATCGTTGAGGACTTAGAAAGTCAGCAAGCATTTACCGAATCCTACACCCCTTTTTCTCCCTTTATCTCCTAGCTGAGTTTAGATTTAAACATAATTTCTGCGAGACACTCAACTTCTTGCTGTTAATTTCAAGCCCGGCTGACAGAGCTCAGCTTGGATCTCGTACCCGTCGGGAGCCGATAAGCAGTTTCCACTCACAGATCACACATAGCTGAGTGATGTTCAGAGACCCCCTTGGTCCCCCAGCCCTGCGCCCTGCGAAGTGACATTAGCGCTGGGTAATGAGCTGTAAATGTGTCAGAACTGTGCCACCTAGTGACACCGCTGCCTGGTTCCTTTGGTGGAGTCACACTGATCGCACAACAGCAAGCCGTAATATAATTAGCGTTAATTTGGTTTTCTTGGTAGCTGGCTGCTGCACAGCTCCCTGCTCAGCCACTCTCTGCTTCTCCAGAAGACGTTTCTCAACGTAATAAGAGCTTCATTAGGGATTTGTTTCCTCCATTTTTGATTGTATAAGACAATTTATTTACTTTTAGGTATTTTTTTTAAAATGGATTTTCTGCACATCAAAACGAATCTAAACTGCGTGAAGAATTTAGTAGGGAGCAAACGGTTAATGAAGTATGCTGGATTTGTTTATACTTAACAACTAGAGCTCGCTGGCAAATTCTGGACAGTTTTGGTTAGTGGTGGGTTGTGGGTTTTTTTTGTTTGTTTGTTGTTTTTTTTTTCTTTCCAATTATATAGTACAAATTCCTTAATATAAGAACATTTTGCTTTCAACAAAGCTCCCATTTCCAAAAATTGTTGGTTCTACTTTTCTGATTGCTAGCACCTCCTGTTTCAAAGTCCTTCAAAGCAATGTTCCAGGTTTCATTTGGAAATATTAATTAAAACTGTGGTGTCTACTGTAAAAAAAAAATGTCAAATTGAAGGAAACTGCTCTGGTTGATTCAAACCAGTTTTGGAGAATTTTTTTTTTCTCATCTTGTTTTTATTGTTCTTGCTATTGTTGATATTTTGTCCTATTCTGTGAATGAAGTGCAAGAAATGTTTGGAAATTTAAACATTTTTCTCATTTAACTATTCCCAATTAACTTTCCTTGTAACAATCAATACTAGCAACACTCATGTCTACTGTATAGCCTACCTCATTTTTGACATGGTGTAATAGAGATCTCAGAGAGCAGGAGTCCAATGAAATGATCCAAATGAAATTATTAAAATAAACTGAAGGTTGCACTGCTTTTGTTTGTTTATTGATTTTTATTTTTTGCTTTTCATAAAATCTAACTGCATGGCACAAGTCATTGCACTGAGATATTGTGGAAGCTTAAAGCATAAATAATTTATTAAAAAAAACCCCTACCCACACCAAACCAAATTAACGATGGCTAATCACAGAATCAAGGAATAATAAATAATCTAGACTGGGAAAGACCTCTGGAAGTCATCTGATCCAATCCTTTGCCCAAAGGAAGGTTAGTGTGGCTGTCCTAATATTCCTGTTTTCCTTCAGCATGTGGAGTGGATGGTGATTATTTGAAGCATCTCAGTGGCTGCCTGCTTTAATGCTTTTAGAACAAAACAATGTCCAGTTTTCCGAGGGTCACAGTGCAAATGTCAGGAGTCATATCCCATAAAACTCAACAACACTTTGCTGTATATAATAGACTAAATGAATATATATATTATTAATGAGTTAGAAAGTTTCTGTTTGAGTGAGATGTATGCAGCTAAATGCAGACTCCTCCATGGGAGCTGGTCACCCTTGAGTCCTTTTATAGTCATTGTAAAGCAGTTGGCACTAGTAGAAGTGATTCATCTCAGCTCAGAGTAGATGCCTAACATAGTTCAGATGAATCACACCCTAGCAGAGTCTTTTTTTACTGACTGTAAAGGAAATCTAAGATTGACCTCTTTAAAATTGCTCTTATTTTGGAATTCTGGACAAACTTCCTATCTAAAATTTACTGGGGTTGAAATAGTCAAAAATTGCCAAATAATCATGTTTCTCAGCCTTAACGTTTAAATTTTCAAGTTTCAGCCTGAAAAATTCTCTTGAAAAATAGGGTTTATGGTGAAAGGAAAAAGGTATATCTTGAATTAGAAGGTGGCACTGAGTTTAGCTATATTGATACACGATATTTTAATATTAGTGTCTTCCACTTACCCGCCTTTTCCTATTAGTAGCTATTAAACTATTTTCCAAATAAGGTCAGCAGCTTTATCACCATTTTAGAGACATGGAAATTGTGCCACAGAGGGATCCCAGAATCCTAGAGAGGATGATTGGAAGGGATGTCTGGCAGTCCAGCCTCTCACCTGAAGCAGACTATCACAAACTCTATAGACCAGGTTCAGCCAGGGCTTTGTCTAACCAAGTCTTGACATATTCTAAGGATGGAGCTTCTGTGACCTCTACGCACCCCAGTTCCGCTGCTGCACAAGTGAAAATGTTTTTCCTACTGAAAACGTTTTCCTGACATCCAGTCTGAACTTTCCAAGCTACAACCCATGGCCCTGACTGTTCTATCTATAAGACAATTGAGAAATGTTTTGGTCTATTGTGTTTGTAGCTACATGTCAAGTCCTTATGGGTTGTTATTAGATTTCCCCTCAGATTCCTTTTTAGCGTACTATGACAGACCTGCTCCTACAAAGTCTTCTTGTAGGTCACTTGCTCTAAACCGCTTATGATTTAGTAGCTGCCTGCTGGACCCTCCAGTTTCTCTGTGTCCCTCTTGAACTGGGGACCCAAACCAGACACATTATTCCACATGTGGCTCTAAGCAGAAGGGGATAAGGTCCCTCAGTCTGCTGGATTCACTCCTGTGCTGGATACACTCCTCTGGAGTGCCAAGACCAGAATAAAGCTTGTTGTATTCAACACAGTTGACAGGACACTGTCAGCTCGTATGTAACCTGGTGACTGCTGTGATCTTCACATCATTTTAATTGGAGGCACTACTCAGCCCGTCCGTTTCCATGGAGTTATTCTACCCCAGGTGCATCACTTTGCACTTCTTACTGAACTTCACAAAATTTCTTTTGTCCCAGTCCTTAAATTTCCCATGTTTCCACTGAATTAAAGTGCTGTCATTAGCTGTGTCAGTCACTCTCTCTAGCTTAATGACAATTTCAATATTATCAAGGGTGCACTTTGGCCAAGTTTATGGATGGAGTAGAGTAGAGTAGAGTAGAGTAGAGTAGATAGAATAGAATAGAATAGAATAGAATAGAATAGAATAGAATAGAATAGAATAGAATAGAATAGAATAGAATAGAATAGAATAGAATAATAAATTTAACTTGGAAGAGACCTACAACAATCATCTAGTCCAACTGCCTGACCAATTCAGGGATGTCCAAATGTTAAAGCATAAAGGTCATTGTCCAAATGCCTCTTAAGCACTGACAGGCTTGGGGCATCGAGCACCTTTCTAGGAAGCCTGTTGCAGTGTTTGAGCACCCTCTTGGTAAAGAAATGCTTCCTCATGTCTAGTCTGAACCTCCCCTGGTTCAGCTTTGAATCATTCCCTTGTGTTCTATCACTGGATCACAGGGAGAAGAGCTCAGCACGTCCCTCTCCACTTCCCCTCCTCAGGAAGCTGTAAAGAGCAATGTAAGTCCTAGTATTGACCCTCAGGTTACTCCAATTCAGATCATCTTGCAACCACGTGTTAAGATACTGATCACTAAACCTTTGAACCTGCTGTCTCAGTCATATTTCAACCCATTCAATTGTCTGGGGCTTTTTTTAGCCTACAATTCCTCAACTTCCAAATGAGGATGTTGTGGGACAATGTGACAAAATCCTTACTAGAACATCTTATGTCCTCTGTTCTTTCCTACTTGGTATAACTTGTCATTTCATTAAAGAAGAAAATCAAACTGTTCTTATATGTGCGTCTGGTAATTCCATGTTGACTATTCTGAATGCCCTCTTTATGTGTTTGGAAATAGAAATTCTGCACGACCATCTCAGAAGCTACAGGCTTGACTGGCTCACAGTTTTTCAGCTTCTCCTCTGTGTTCTTCTTGAGGATGGGAAAACATTATCCTTCTTCAGTCACCGACACCTCCTCTTGACTACCACCATTTTTCACAAATGATAGACAGAGGACTCACCCACCCGTATCAGCTAACACTTTTAGCATCCCTCAGTGTATCCTATATAGTCTAGCTGATCTAGTAACATTAAGGTGCCTTGACTTCCCCTCTCCCTGCTAAGCTATGTCAATACACACAGAGGTCTGGAGCAGCCTTTGCTTGTGAACACTGGTACAGAGAAGGCACTGTGCACTTCAGCCTTTTCCAACTGATGATGATGAGGTTGTCTCCTGCATCCAGCAGTGGACTTACATTTTCCCTCAACTTCCTTCTGCCACTGGCACACCTGTGGGTTCCCTTCTTGCTGCTATTATTCTTTGTTTTAGTGCCAGCTGGGCTTTGGTTGTTTTCTTTCAACCCTAAGAACCCAAGCAAAGCTTTTATGCTCCTCCTTTTTTTTTTTTTTTTTTTTTTTTTTTTTTTTTCCTCTTCTCTTCCTTATTTTCAGCATTTCAGTTCATTATTAAGTTCCCTGATTCGCCAAGCAGACCTGGTGAAGGTGTTTCTGCACAGAGCGTTTATTCCAGAGCTCTTTGGCAACTTTTCTTTAAAAGTATGTCAACTCTCCACAACACCTTCTTTTCTGGCCACTTTCAGGGGAGTCTGCCTAGCAATATCCACTGACCTAATCTTCTCTCCAGAAGTTCACTCTTCTGACTCTGTAATCACCTTCCCAAGCCTTCCTCCAGATCCTGCAGCCTTGCTGCGTCACTGCTGTCCAAACCACCATCTATGGCCATATTCAACACCAGTTCCCTGCTGATGAGCAGCAGGGTTAGCAGAACACTGACTGACCCTGGTTGTCCTTTCCAGTATTTATATCATAAAATCTCTTACCCAAGGCCACCCAGAGCCAAGAATAGAATCTATTTTTCTTTTTTTTTTTTTGTATTTTTGTGCTTTCTTAAGTGAATATATTCTATAAATATGTGCAAGCAATGAAGAGATAGGAGGTCTCTGAAGACATGTTCCCATCTTTGTGCCTTATTTACTAGAGAAGATGGTTAAAAAGCATCTTATCTTACTTGGGAAAAATAGCTGTATGTTTGCCAAGGTCAGCAAGATGCAAAGAGATTTGCTGACGGCTATATTCTCCTCTCTGATCCATTCTGCCAATTTCCACTTCATATTCAGCAATCTGTCCACACATGGGCCTCCTAAGGATGTCAGCAAGAATTTCACAACCACAAGAGAAGAGCTGGGCCCTTCAAAAGTTAGTTGCTCAAGTTAAAACTGCCTCAGGGCAACTTTGACTTATGCATTTGGTTCTTTTGACCTAAGCATTCAGTTCCTTTTGATAAAATTATGTGTATTCACAAGCTGCTATTGTGTCTGTCAGGACAGAAAAAGTGTAAATAAAAAGAACACAGGGTTGGAATGCATTGCTCAGATCCCTGAGTCTAGATCACCCTTAACATAGACAAGCATATCATATAATGCCTTTTATAACTTTATCAAGTCCCATCTTCAAATTAGCTGGATTTGTTGTGTCCCAGTGGTCTTACTGAAATGCTGCTCCAGAGTTTCATTTCTTTGGTGGTTGGAAACTGAATTTCTAGTCTAAAATTATTGTTTAATTCTTAATAAGCAGTTGTTCTTTGCCAGTTTTGTCCATTGTCTAAAAAGCTTTTCTCCCTTCTTCCTTATTATTCTCTTGTCTATTTATTCCTTCAAAGCCTTTTATATAAAACTGATGCAGCCCTGCTCTTGTCTATTCACATGTTTCAGAGTTTCCATTCTCCTTATTAGCTAGAGTGGCCTTTCCATCTCTTCCTAGATTAAATTTTTTAACTTGGGTGAGTATGAGTGACCTGTGTGAGGCCCATTGATGTGTGCAGAAAAATGATGAAACCTTGTCCTTAAAGCATCTTAAAAGTCTTACTGAACAATCCACCCCTTTCTAAACCCTTTAAAACTTTTATTTCTATTGCCAACTAGGTGCTATTATTACCCCTTTGCCTTCCTCTGATTAGCATTTCTGATATCACATGATTTGCCAACCCTCCTTCTTTGCCTTCTCTGGGAACACTCATCCTGCATATTTTTTTTTCTTTATTGATCTATATTAAACAAAAGAAAGTGCCTATTTACTTACTTTTAAAGAAAAAATGTACAATATGGAGGAGAGGAGAGGAGAGGAGAGGAGAGGGAAAGGAAAGAGGAAAGGAAAGAGGAAAGGAAAGAGGAAAGGAAAGAGGAAAGGAAAGAGGGAAGGGAAG
>NW_020799097.1:4239508-4249508 GCF_003259725.1 Athene cunicularia
TCTCGTCCAGCCATAGTTGGACTTGATTTTAGGTACTGCAGTCTTGCTTCCCCCTGAGATTCTTCTTTGTTCATTGCCATCCTTACCACCACATTTGAATTAGATGAGAAACTCTTTGAATATGACTTTGCTTGAAGATACAGCTATGATTCTGCAAAGTTTATAATTACGATTACTGGACAAGGCTAAAGTCTATAATTATAATTAATGGACAATACTAAAGTCTGCCTTCTCTGTATCTGTTATCCAACTGTGGCCTAAATTGGACCTTCCTAGAAGGAAAGAGAAGAAACTGTGGTCTGCCAGCATGAGGAGTCCCACCTTTCCCAAAGGAAGCCTCACTGCTGCTATCTCTGGCCTCTACTTCCTTGTCTTTCATGAAGCATTCCTCCTCCTCGGATCTTGCTGCTTTCTCCACACCTGCATCTCTCCCTCTGCATTCCCCAACTGCACCTTCACTTACCTTTCCCCATCCTTTACTCCCATGTCCCTGCCTCAATACCTTATCACTCACTGCTGCTGCGTTTCCTGCCCAGTATAATTTCCTTCCTTGAGCTACTGCTGTTTTCTCCTCATCCTCAGCTGCCCAGTTGTCAGCTGCTCATTTGCTCATCTCTCTAGACCTTGTTTTCTGGCTTTTCAAGCCTTGTCTTTGCATCTTTGCTTTGCCCTTCAACATCCATGTTTTGCTTTCTCCTGCATCTCTCCTCAAAACTATCCCTTCTTCTACCACCAGCTTACTGGTTTAGAGCCCATGTTAGCATTTATTCTGATTCTATATATTTCATATATATTTCATATATATATTTCATATATATATAAATATATATAAATATATAGTGCTATGTGAACAGTGCTTTCCATATTATCCTTTTTCACTGCTGTGCCTCAGTGAGTGAAAACTAGTGAACTAGAAGTTATTTTATACCCTGAAAAGGTTTTCAGGTCTTTCAGGTTTTTTTGTTTGCTACTGGACTGCTAACATGAGAGCCTGAGAGCCCAGGGGGATTTCTCTTAAGGTCTTGGCTAGGAAACACAGAAGCCAAGACAGTGATAAAAATGGCAACTCTCCCATCTCAGAGGGTGGAAGGATGTTTATATGAGTGGCTGTAATTTGGTTAGGATTCTGGTGTTCTACTTCTCAGGCTGCCTGTCAGAAATGCCAAGGATCTCAACTCATGCTGGTTTTTGTCCTTTGGCAGAGTTTGAAGCCCAAAGGTTGGGATCGACTACACCGAATACTGTTTGAGCAACCTACGGTGAAAGTGAGGCCGTGCCATGAGCAGCTTACACTCATTTAACATATTAAGTCCTTCGCCAGCATAATACTGCTTATATGAAGGAGTGCCTCCTTCCCAGACGAGGAGGCAGGAAACTATCTGAAATCTTTTCATGTCCTTTCTCATTGCTTTTCCACCTATCAGGGTTGGATCGGTGGGTATGAGAACTCAGCAGTCCCTGATGGAATGGCTGTGGGTCACACAGGGAGTGAAGAGGAACAGGAGGTGCTATTTACATGTCAAAATAACTGATGTGAACATTCCTGTGACAACTTCAAAGGAAGCCCTCATTAACTTTGTTATTAAATGCTTCTGTGTTGTGAAGGAGGAGGGCAGGTTAATTGGAAAAATTATGTTTAAACTTTATAAACAGTGCAAGCATGAGACCCATCATTTTAATAAATGTTATTGTGTCTTCTGGATCTAATAGATCTTAACTGATGTATGTTATCATTAAGTTTAATTTAAGAAACTACCCCTAGAGACATTTTTCAAATCAATGGGAGACATATTCTCAAATAATGTTAGAAATATTTGATTTACCTACGTCCTCATCACTGAACTGGTTGCCTGAGTAAAAGAGCAGAGAAAAAAAAAAAAAAAAAAAAAAAGAAAAGCTTTTTTACCCAATATATTAAAATATCAAGACATCCATCAGTGCAATTCAGTCACCTCTGAAGCAGCTGTTTAATAGTGCAGTGCAATGCTTCAAACAGGGACATGCTAACTAGATCCAAATAAATTATTGCATGGAATTATCCCTTTTCTCTTTCTGAAAACGAATACCAAAGTTGGGTTTCATTTGCATGGTTCTGTTTCATACAGATTTAATTGATAGCATAGCCAGATCTTAGGCTTTTCCCTATAATCATTCATTGACCATTTAGGAAATAAGTTTGTCCATCTAAGCTGCAAGCACGACTGGTACCAGGAAGAGAATAGTCTTTGTGTGCTGCAACTGCAGTACATGGAGCTGGCAATAGTATCAGCAAACTCCATCAGAACACCCTGATCACTCCCTGTGATCATTTTTTAATCCATATTTGGGAAAAAAACAGCATTTACCTGTCTAAACTTCAATTCCAACATGACGTGCATAAGCATAAAATCTGGTTTTCCTCTAATTGAATTTTCTGATGTTCCTTTAGAAGGAAGAATAGGCTGTTCTTTGCTTAATTTATACAGAAAGGAAAACAAAAAATCTAGCTAGTGTTTTAATTACTTGACTAAAAATATCCAAAAATGACAGTCATGTGTTAATTAATAAGAGAGGAAAGAAAAATGTCTCAGCTAATGTTTTGATATATACTTTATTCTCTGAGAATAGAAGGACATTGCTGTTCCCAGTGAGACCTACATTTATTCTTAACTCCTGGACATTAAAAAAGGAAAGATGAAGAAGTCAAAGTTGCTGTCCATATCAATTCCTCTGAGCCATGTGCGTTAGGGCAAAGTACCACGTATGCAGCTGATGTTACTTGTATAAAGAGATGCAACTCAAAATCAAAGATCATCCTTCTTGAAATAAAGCCTTGAGGATGGTAGGTAGATGGCAATATCTTGAAGTTCAAGAATTTTTATGAGTCAGGCCTCAAAAAGCATGAGATTATTTTAGCAAACATGATCCTTAATAAAGGACTACATTCTGGGTTCATTTTATTTGCCTTCTGGTTTTTGAGCCTTTAGGGTTGGCCATATAAAGATTATGTCCTCAATCTTTTATCTGCAAATGAAAAAGCCAAACAATTTATTCTTATAAAATATGACTGAGCTTCCATGGTGCTTTAGACTGGAGGATTTTGAAAGGCACAAAACTTGGAAAGGATCCAGAGCTGCTAAGTTTAATTGTCATTTGAGATTACTCTCAGGTTCTCGTATACAGATACATATTAGGTAATGATTAAATAAAAATTTTAAAATTTAAAAAAACCCCACAGCCTTAAATTCTTTGATAAGGGACTATTGTAGAAGAGCATCAATGCTCAGATTTAGAGTTTTGGGTGATCGTTTCCAAAAGTTCAGAGGACCCATTCACAGCTTTCCCTGTTGATGATGAAATATGGATTCAGACTGCTCTGAAAGTCAAAACCGACCTATGTAAAATCAGAAACAAGGCATGAAGGTGTCAAATTAATTGTCAGTTTTGAAAGTTCAATCTTGACAATGGACGTACCCAACTCTTTGTGTGGATACAAGAACCTTAGCTCTAACTGGTTTTAAACTCTAAAAAACAATCCGTCTGTGAGTTTCTTTATTCAATATGTATGTAGTCAGGGAATAAATGTGAACAAAAAATTTGGGGTCAGATTTTGAGATGCCTGTTCACGTTTAATATTATCTTTACTCCATAGCATTTATCCTATTAATGTAACTATTACTGGAGCAATACTGCTGCTGCTCTTACAAGCAGATAAAGTAACTGCCATTGCATAAAAGAAGGAGTACTCTAATCTGGTCAGTTTTGGCATCTGTGCTGAAATCTGTTTGAGATGACTTATTGCTCACTGTGACCTTGCTGTGTGTGAAAATATCACCCATCTGAATTCATCCTGAACCAACCTTCCACCACATGTCATGCCCTGGAAACATGATGCACCATAACCCTCTGCATAATACATGGGCAAAAGCTGAGCTGGTTCAGTGGCAAGGATTGACATTTAAAACATAACAGAAAGGAAAACAAACTAGTGGACATAAGCCAAAAAAATACCACCTCTTCAGCTTTGGTCTATTGTTTTTGTTGGTTGGATTTCTTTAGCAAAGGTCAGAGTTCTCACTGTAGGACACTGTATGAATAGTTGGGCTGAGCCCTAGAGAGCTCAGTGTAAACAGGGAAGGGGACAGCTGTCCGGGGTTGCTTCATCAACTGATTAAGGTGCTTCCGATAACCAGAGAAAGCAATTTTCATACAGGTTTATTTCCATTCCAGAAATGCCATTATGCCACAAGGGGGTAGGGGTGTTCTGTTTAAAACCTTGCAACGTATTCCTATAGACCCAGCATTTCAAGGAAAACAGTGCTGAGTATTATAAAAAGCAACACAGATTGAATCTGCACAGACATTTTCTATACCATCTGCATTTCAACTATTGCTTTCCTTATAATTAACATCTGTTCATAGATATCAATCTGAGCAGCAAGGATGAAATTATTTAAGAACCGTCTATCTTTCAGTCTAGTGAGTTCCTGGGGATGGTTCTGGAGGTGGAGAATGGGTTACCCCCAGGAAAGAGGATTTGGTTACAAGGAGCACCTTTCATTAATCTGAACAGATTGCCAAAGGCTTGGCAGCACCAAAATGGACACAACTGGATCTCATCAGAGAATGTGCCCCTCAAGCATATAAAAATTAAATAACATTGGTGGGGTTGGTGATGTGTGTGCGCTCACTGCTTCACTGGTAAAAAACAACCAAGAAAATACGGGCAGATAAAAGGCCATAGGTGATCCCTGAAGATGCATATTCCAGAGGACAACGCAAGCCTGGTTGCTCTTAAGTTACCTATTAAAAGAAGAATTTAAATTCGTGATTTAACCTTTTTGTTTCACTCCAATATGAGCGTGCCAGAGACCTGGCAATTTAGTGGTAGAAGAAGATGTGGTACATGAATATAAAGAGAATGTCTCTCCTATGCTGCTTACATTGTCCAGGAGATACAGCCACAGCACACATATTCAGTACAAAATGGGAAAATGCAACTGAGACACTGGGTAAATCTTTTCAAAACTCTCAGATTTGCTGCTTGTTGACATGTGTCATTACAGGGTTAATAGGATCCACCTGCAGCCAGCTTTCTGTTCCCATGTTTCTTCTGCTGAAGAAAGAGTTGAAAGCCTTCAGCCTTCTTTCAGTGAGGCACAGACCAATACCCCTCCAGTCCTTTTCAGCCAACAGTGCCAAAAACACTTTGCTAGCCCTGCATGTATCCTAAGAATGGGATAAATTCGTCTTTTTACATATCTTTTATTAGAAAAATAGATTCATCACCCTCCAAACTGACTTATTTTACTAAACTTTCCATAGCCCATTCTTTCAGTAATAAAGAAGAAGCAAATTTATGACATGCTTAAGTAAAACAGTTATTTACACTTCAAAATGTCCTTTGCTGCTACTTAAAAAAACCAAAAAACAAAACAGCACAATGAAAATGTGCCGTCAATACTAATGTGGTCAGAGCCTATGCATAACCTCACCTGCTTTGGGTAGGAGAGAGATTAATCCTGTCCTATTGCAATGAGCATAGACCTGGGCAAAGAAAGAATGAGAGTGTCTCTAGCAGGAGTAGGAAATGAGACATGCTCAGAGCAGCCTGCTTTTGTTGGTCATAATTTTTCTCTGTCTGAGCTGGCATCGTTACTCAGAGCCATCCCCACCTCTTAGTCTGCCCAGTATGCAGGGTACCCATGCGGCATAAGCACACCAGTATGGGTCAGACTGGGTTTTGTATTCTTGAAATCTTTATACCATGAAATCCGCATCACCTAAACCGTACCACCTGCAGAGTTTATAGCCTGCTTCCCCAAAAAACTGTCTGGGAGTGAGTAGTGGCATGGGAAGCCTGGGACAACTACTGCTGCCTGAACCCCTTCATCTTTCTCCTGCTGAGCTATGGGAGAGATCAGACTGTGGGATATGGATCTTTCACTGAAGAGATGCTTGGGAGATGGATTTGGTCCCCAAAAAGTTCTATAAAACAACCTTAAGGGTTCATAAATAAATTAATCTTTTCTAGAAATTATTTTAGAAACTACCCTTTTTTTTTCACCTTTCTCAGATTGTAACCATTCAGAAAGCACATTCACAGGAAAGGAAAAAATTCCATTTGGAAGTGGAAGCTTTTTGTACATTTTGTATATTTGTTTCAGAGAGAATAATTATTTTTTTTAAGTATCCCTGGTAATTAGTTAATACACTACACAAATTTTTGGTGTTTGCCATCTTTTTTTTTTGTTTTTCCTCCATAAATTTGAGACCAAGTTAGAAAAATATCATTTTTAGTGAAAACATCTCCTCCTGTGTGAGAAATTGGATTGTTTTGTCACCATAACATTGCCCAGATGCAATGACTGAGCTAAGAAATTCAAACTGGAGGTAAATCTGAGGAAGAAGTATGAAAACCAGGTAATCCAAAGTGTTAAACAGAAACTGGTGAGGATAATTTTTTAATGGAATTTAGTAAAGACCCAAAAGTTTGAAAATATCTCTTCAGTAAAAGTAAAAAAAAAAAAATTTGCAAATTTTTGTGGCATTTTCTGGAGGGAAAATGAGAGGGTGAAGAATAAACCAGCATTGTACATTTCCCCCATAAAATTTGTATCGTAAGCAGACTCTTCTCTCAGAGCGAGCACAGTTTTGTCCTGAAACGTAAAAGATAAAAAATAATAATAAAAAAAGACTGGAGCAGGAGGGGAGAGAAAAGGAGAAAGGAAAAGAAAAATAAAAAGAGAAAGGAAAATAAAATGAAAATTTAAAAAAAAAAAAAAAAAAGACCAACAACTTCCAGCTACGCTCCAGGAGGAATTTCATATGGAGCTAACTAAGGAAAATCGGCATCTCAAAGCTCCTTTGGTCCCGTAAGTGAGAGGGGTAATAAGTGGCAGATCCCGCGGGGTGCAGCGAGGGCAGCGAGGGAGCAGGACGGGTGCTCGGGGAAGGCAGGTGCTGCAGTCAGTCTCCTCTCTGCCAGGAAACGCAGGAAGAATGCATGACCAATTCGGTTTCAGAGCAGAATACTCTCTTTAATGGACAGAAAACACTAACCTTTTATTTTTTCTCTTCCTCTCCAGCTCCCTCTCTTCCCCCACCCCCCCTCCCCAAGTTTTAACCCTTTGAAAGGACAAAGGACAAAGCTCACATCTCTGTTACAAACCTATTTTTACCCCGCCAACAGCTTCCGTGTTACCTAGAATCCTGGACAAATGCACTGTTGTGTGAAAACAAAATAAACATCCTGAGAGAGTCGGATTATCTGAGAGAGATGAAATCAGGGTAAAAAGTACAAAATACTCTCCTGTTATCTGAGCACCTGGCTTTTTTTGCCGGCCGCAAAACCAACAGGAATTGTACGGCTCTGACAAGTGCCACTGGTATTTAACGTTTTGACTAGGGGGGGATCTCAGATTAGGACAATCCTCTGCGAAGGATGGGAATTCTGGAGTGGCCCAACACTGTGGAAAAAACTGGCTTAAGGAAGCAGATTTTGATATAACACTTAATTTAGGCTCTGCTGAAAGCAAGGGCCAAAGCTGCTTTGTGCAGGATCAAACCTTGAAGTGGTTCAGATGAACCAAACCCATCACCAGTGAGTTTTCTTCCTCAGGATTTTGTGTTTCAGTGTTTGTGCCTGTGAATTCCTGTACTCTTTCCAAAAGGTATGTGGGTTAAAGCTTACTTGTAGATAACATGAAGGAGATGCAACCACAATACAAGAGCACGGTGACAACAGCCCCCTAATACACATCCTTACACACGTGCTATAGGCAAGGAACACTAACCACACACCAGCAGAATACACAGAGCCACGCACAAATTAAAGGATTTATTTCCAAGCTTGACTATTTGTTCCCAAATACAGTTCAGGTTTAAGGGTTCTGAATATGCAAATGGTACAATACCATTATACAAAGATTTTTTTTTTTTTTTTCCTGTGATAAACCTGGTGTTAATGGGGATTAAATATGTGCTCTTAAAAAAAGAGTCTCCCCCCTACAACCCACAGATGCACGCTAAAAGTTATTCTCCTACCTCCAGCTTGCTCAGAGTTTTCCAGCAGCTGAAGTAAAGCAGCATTAAAAAAAAATAAAAATAAAATAAAATCACTGCAAAAAAGATTAATATTACAACTCGGTGGTTTGAATTATAGCCTGCGTCAAAACCAATCTATTTCAAACACAGGACAGAAGTATTCCTTTACTGACATTTATTTTTTGAAAAGTCTTCATTCACACGGACTGCTGGGTTTTGAGTTTTGGATGCTGCAGAGATAAGAAAGAAAAAAAAACAAAAAAAACCCTATTTTCCTGTTTGTGTGTGCACATGTGCACATGCACGTGTCTAATATAAATTATACACTTTTGGTTTGTGTGTGTGTGTGTGTGTATGCATATGCATAGGCATATGTATATGTGTCTGTGGAGAGTAATGTACAGTCTTTAGGATTTTTAAAGAATCAGTTGTTCATATCCATGCCTTAAAACAAACTGTTCTGATTTCCCATATTAAAAAAAAAAAAAAAAAAAAAAAAAGGTTGTTTAAATCAGGGGCAATTAAAAAGCACACATTTCTTTTCCTAGGGTATGCAATTGTATTCAATGTTTGCAGCACAAGGCCTGCCTGTAGGATAAATAATGTAATGGGTTTTGTGATTTGATACTAAAAGCATAACAAAATCCTACAGCTGTAGCCTCATTTTTCTCCACACTCAAACTGCTCACTTTTTTAAATTGCATATTTTGTACAGTTAAGAAAAAAAAAAAAAATCAGATTCTTTGTCTAAGAGAACCAATTTCCAGCATAATAGGTAATTGCATATAATTACAGGAATTTTAAAAGTGAAACAAAGAAACAAAAGAACAGTGATTGTGGTGTTGTTTTGTGATTGAGATTAAATTGACAGCTGATATCTTTCAACTTTTACATTTTTTTATCCTTTCAGTGCAAAAAAATGAGTGTAACTTTTGCATATTTTGTGGAACTGAGCCTAATATGTAAAAGATCCAATTCTCACTGGCACCGGGGACAACATTTTGAAAGGTAATGAGATGCCTAAAGATACAAATCAGAGATCTAATGGGATTTTCAAAAGTACTTCAGTGCCTAACTTCCAATTTTGGATGCCTGAATAGCTTGCAAAAAAAAATCTGACCACAACTCCCAAATAATTTTAGCTACATGTAGCCACTGTACAACCACTCTTTAGAAAACTGAATAGTGGAAAGTTATCATCAAGCAAACACCTTCATAATTCGTTGTTTCCCACCATGAGTTTAGTAATCATTTTAGGAAAATCAGGGCAACTTCCTCTAAGTCATGTAGAAAATGTCTTAGATCTCTTAAAACTATTCAGCCTCGTGTTGACACAGGTTTTTGACATATGACCAGGCCTGCCGTGGCCAAATAAATTCCCATTTTTTGAGCTAAATGGCAGGACCTGAAAACATGTGTGCCTCTCCATCGCAGTCTAACCATGCTTTGCCTTGCATCCACCACAGGCTGGGTCACACACCAATGTTCATCTGGGACACACGTAGCTGACAAGCTGCTGCTGTGTCTAAGGAGGAAGGTACAGCCTTCCTCCTGCCCTAGGTTTGGACATAAAACTTAATTTTGGGCATCTTAGTGGGACACATTAGAGGGAAAATTAGCAACTCACGGATAGTAAATGGAGAGAAATGAGACACCAATATGGGCTCTGTGGTGAAGGTTGCTTTTGTTCAATACCAAAAGAAATATGGGATGTATCCGGACATGCCTTCCTCTGCATCCTCCACAACAAACTTCAAAAGAGAGTTATGAGAGCAAATCTGCTTGTTTTCCAGATGAAGAGAAAACCTAAGCACCACCAAGCTCAAACATTTTGTCATAAGGTCAAAAAAATTCCCACCAAGTTTGGAAGCAAGTTAAAGTAATCCCAATGAGAGGAAGCTGGAATTATTGAGGAAATGTTTTTCATTTTTATTATTATTGTAAAATGCCAATGACTCAAACTGGAGCTATTCCT
>NW_020799097.1:4250649-4263597 GCF_003259725.1 Athene cunicularia
GAAAGAAAGAAAGAAAGAAAGAAAGAAAGAAAGAAAGAAAGAAAGAAAGAAAGAAAGAAAGAAAGAAAGAAAGAAAGAAAGAAAGAAAGAAAGAAAGAAAGAAAGAAAGAAAGAAAGAAAGAAAGAAAGAAAGAAAGAAAGAAAGAAAGAAAGAAAGAAAGAAAGAAAGAAAGAAAGAAAGAAAGAAAGAAAGAAAGAAAGAAAGAAAGAAAGAAAGAAAGAAAGAAAGAAAGAAAGAAAGAAAGAAAAGAAAGAAAGAAAATTTTCCAAATGATTCAATTGTCCAGGACTTGTGCCAGGACAGAGGTGGACCTCTGAGAGGAGCAGGTCTGTGTCTGCTGCAGGAGCAGATGCCTCAGCCTGGGAAAGCAAGGCGGGTAATTTAAGAAACAAAAGGAACTGCAACTTCCTCTCCTAATGCCCCAGGAGTGAGTGCCCTGGCCTAAGGGATCACCGTTTCCCCAAGACACGTTGAAATATTCCTGAAGTTGGCAAAAAATTCATCTTAAGTCCCTCTTTCTCATCAAACCTGTTCTTTCATATGAGGGGACTTGTGGGGGATCCCAGTGTCATCTGGTGATCCACCTACAGCCCCAGAGGTGAATTTTCATTGCCCAGAGCCCTGGCAGTTGTCTTAGTATGGCTTCTGCTCCCTCCTCCAGCCCTGCTCAACACACTAATCCCATCCAGAGATCTAACTAGAGGGGTGCCCTTCACGATCCAAAGCCCACTTGCAATATCAATGATTAAAATGACTTTATCTTGCCTTAAATAATCTCATATGGGTTCTCACAATTCAGCTCTGTTTTCATTGTTCAAATCCGTAATATCAGGCTGGAGCAACTCCTCAACAAAGCTGCTCTTTCCTGACCCCTTGACTTCTTGGGCAAGGAATATAATGACCTCCATTGATTCAGCTGCTGGTAGCAAGAGTGAAGGGGAAGAGGTTTCCCGTTTCCTCCCCAGCGAGGCTTCTAGGTTGGTGGAATTGTTAAAGGATTTTGTTTTCTGTCCAAGAGAGTCTTACGCTGGTGCCAGGGTTGCGTGCGGGAATAAAAACAAGGAACAGAGACAAGAGGGAGACAAGTAATTGAGATGAGGGGAAGATTTGCTCCGTGCAGGATGTCCGTCTATTTTGAGACAGATGTAGCTAGAATGAATCTCAGTTTGTAGAATGGCTGTAACAAATACAGAGTAGAGGGGGAGAGTGCAGCAACAGGCAGAATAAAAACCTCTCCTGCCTTTGCAGTTCAGTCTAACTCCAGGTTTATGCTGGGGATTAAAGAGAAGTGGAAATTGCATCTGAGACTTTGAATGGCAGAGCTCAAAGAACAGGCACCTACTCTTCAGATTATTCTATATTCTGCAGGGGTTTTTGTTATTGCCCTTTATGGAGCCCCTGACAGAAAGGGCCCTGCATTAAGTGAAGAACCTCTCTAGAAGATACAGAAGCTGTTCAGACCCACCTGTGCTGTTACCCTCTAGGTTACAACACCAGCAGTGAACAGACACGGCATCCATCAGCATTTGCACCTTAACAACACCCCTTGTAAGCACAACCCACATTCAAGTAATAAAATGTATTTGGTAAAAACATAGGAAGGAAGACAGATTAATAAAACATGACTACTGGAGGAGATGGGTACAGTTCTCACTTTACATGCTTTTGCAGTTAAAAATAAAAAACACATTAAAGCTGGTGATGTATTTTTATAGCCTTTTCAAAGAACTCTCATACAGACTGAATCAAATAAAGAAGTCTTGCCATAAATACAAAGCAGGACCACACTTTTGTTTCTTAGTTGTTTTTTTTGTGGTTTCTTGTGTTTTTGTTTTTTTTTTTTTTTTTCTTTTCCTATTGTTTAGTCGTTATAGCACTACTTTTTAGGAATACTTAAGAATACCTGAGAAGATCAAAAAGCTCCTATAGCCTCTTCAAATATTTAACAAACAAAGTGTAACTGGAAAGGATTTCTTTTTGCTTTACTTTTTTTTTTTTTTTCATTAATTCCCTGTTGAGCAGTGATAGGTGTTCACACGTTCCATAGTGTAGTTTTGCAAGGCTATCTTTCATGGGACTCACTATCTCATGGTGTAACCCATACACGCCACTAACCTGCTCTCCCTCTTGTGCCCACATGTAAGTAACCACAGAACCCTGAGCTAGACTGTGATCCCCATTGCACCGGTGTAGATCCACGCCGCTTTTCAGTTAGATTTGCCCTGGTTTAATGGAGATCACATCATGTGTCCCCTCAAATTAGAGACAGAAAAGGCCTTTGCAAGGATCCGATCTGAAGACAGCCCCTTCAGCAGAGCATTAATGCTCACTAATGTTCAGTTTCTAGGACCTCAGTCCAAGTGCACGTCTCATAAAACAAGGTCTTACTCTGCATGTTGATCTTCAGCCTAAGAATTGTTCGTTTAACTATTTCACTGCTCGTCCATATATCTTGCCTTCTAAAAACATTTTCACGTGATAATTAAACATTGCTGAGCTGCCCTTCCCTTTGCTTCGTAAGGTTCCAGGGGAAACAGTGAACAACCAGAGTTTACAGGAAAAGCAAACTCACTTTCATTTGAGCAATATCCATATATTTTGAAATGAGGTATTTAAAATGTTTGCATCAGGGGAGGGTGGATAGCTAACCAGATTCTCAGTGTGTAGTGTAAAAATACAGCTAGAGAGGCATGCTGGAGGAAAAATGGAGCAACCACATAGGTCAGGTATCTCTCTTTTGTGTGCACTGTACCAAATACACAAGAGAAAGATCCTTTGGGATCACAGGAAGAAAATTGGACAAAGTTAGACCTGATGAGTATTTATTATTAGAGGTTTTTATTGGTTTCAGCTCCTGAGATACTTTGAGACATGTGAGTTTTCTTCCTGTATGGGATAGGATTATTTTAAAAGTCTGGATATTTCTGCAGCATGGAGAAGCTGTCTGTGCACAGCCCGCTAGTAATGCAATCAATACAAGTTAAAACCAGTGTGAAAATTATGTGGGTTTGAGTCAATTAGATTCATCCACCAGAGGTCATTAGATGATCAAATGACACTTTCCTACTGTCTTTATAAGTAAAGGTATCAGCATTCTGTGCTATAAAAAAATGTGTTCTCATTAATAATAAAAACCTTAAAGGAGAAATAAAAGTGTTATGAAGTAAATTATCACACAGTGAAGTTCATGATTTTAAATAGCTTCGATAAGAAAACAAAAATAGGTTCTGAATAATATTATCAAGAGAAATTACAATGCTCATGAATTCTTATTTCAAAATGATGGGAGATGCTTAAAAGGTAAGTTTGACTCTCCATTATTCAAATGACATATTTCTAATTGTACTGTATGAATGGCATAAACTCTGACTGGAATGGTCCATGACTATAGAAAATAGGAGGTAATATGAGAGAGGTATCTAATTGTGCTTGTAATGAGATGGAATGAATCTCCTAGGCTTTGTTCTTGCATACCTTTACACCAACGGAAAGCAGAAGTCTCTCTGTCTAATAATAAAAGAAGTGGTTTTGAAAACAGAGACAAGCTTTCTGATTTTTCCCCCTCCAGTTTCTCACCATCCTCAGTGTGACTTGCTTTTTCTTTCCTTTAGTTTGTTTACTTGTGATGGCACTTTGTGCTTCTTTCTTCTCAAATACCCTCTTACATCACATATCATCAAAATGCAATTCCTTTCTCTTTTGTCTTAAGCTCTTTAAGCTTCCATTTCTAGTTTTAGTTTTGCAATTTCATTAATTTTGGGCCTGATCTTGTAGTCGGTACTGAAAGAAATAATCCTCATGCAGGATTAGTAACGTAGCTGAAGATTTCAGGTCGCTATCTGTGCAAGCAGCTAGGATTCCTTCCCAAAAGTACAGTTGTCCTCTTTAGTGTATTAAAACGGATAGCAGATAATTAGTAGGAGAATTTTGTGACCGAGAAATTCATAATTGATCAGACCCCTTTAATCCAGGTTTTTCTCAACATGTTCTCCTTCCCTTCCCACCAAGTTCTGGGTACATCGTCCACAAGGACATTGCTACTGGGGAAGAAATATTTTGATCAAAGGGTGAAGTCAAAGCTGCTCAGGGGGCTCTGACAGCTGAAAGCTGGGTTTGTGTCCGGATCTCAGGCAGTGGGACAAGGAATGAAGTCACAAGTGAAAATGAACTGGGATTCAGCTCAGGAACGATTTTAAGCTTTGCTCAGTTGCTGAGATTCTGTCCCAAGAAAATAAATTATACAGGTCCTTGGGTCCAGCCATTACAGAGACAAGATCTCCACTTTGCCTAAGGTATCATAGTTCCTTCTGGGGTCTTGTTGTTTGGGCCTTTAGTTAGAAATGTTAAATTTTAGTCTCTGTAGCCTGGATCACTTCCCAGCTTTAGTCTCTGTGTCATCTAATATCCTACATGGTTTGAAACTATGTGAGTACTGTGTTCCACCTGTTACTGGACAAAGGAGTGTCTGGTTCTGTGGATCAGGGAACAGAAAATCTGGGCAGAGGTGGGAGGCCAGGGCATGCTGAGGCTTGGGACCTGAGAATGATCCTGTGATGTCAAAGGGTTAGGTGAAGAGCAGCTCTGGGATTAAAGAGTTGGCAGCTTGTGGTGGCAGATGATCTCTGGGAATAGGGTGGAGAAGTTACAGGGTCTGAGGCAGGAGGGGTGAAGGGTTGAAAGACTCTTTTAGATCTGCCATTGGCAATGCTCACTTGGTGTTTAAATACAATGACCCAGAAGTGTATAAGAATTCACCAGGACAGGGGTAATATCAGAGAATATTCCATCGATAGACTATAATTTCATTTGTATTAATTTTTGAGACTGGTTATATTTCACACCAACTTGAATCTGTGCGACATGCCCTGAGAGAAGATCAGCACACAGAGCGAGCAGCGCTGCCAGGCAACTGTGGCTATGGTTATAGCAGTAAATTAGTTGGTACCAGGTTATATATCTAAGTCCTGGTATTGTTTTGGCTCAAGTGAGCTGGTATTCTCTTAAGAAATTCCCAATATTGTTTCGAGAGCCAGCTCAGGCCAGGGACCATTCCCAATAAGCAGCCTGGACATGGCTTCTTTCGGAGTCTAAGACTAATATTAAATCTGGCAGATTATGCCAGATGGCCTCAGGGTGAGTCAACAGGATCTCTCATGGGATAAACAATGGCTTGGTAGAGATTTTACCTGAGCAACTTCAGTGATGCTGCAGTGCAGGTGTAAAACCCAAGATAACACCTGCAGGAGCAGGTCAGTGATATTCTGGAGAAAAAGTATAAATTGCTTAAGAAGCCTGTACTCTTTTTTTCTGTTTGCTTCCAAGCCACAAAAAACAAATTCCATGAGCACTTCATGACTCAGTTTCCCTTTTTTTTTAAAAAAAAAAAAAAGATAATTGCATATCTTCATCCTTTCACCCACTTTTCTGCCTCTTAACCATAATCCTCCAATGACTTAAGATGTTTTCTTTTTCACTTCAAGGTCATGAGAAAGAACAGCTACCCAGGTGGGAAGATAAGCACGTTCAGATACCATAACAGATCTGGGGACCATAATAAAGAGCAAGCAACTTGTGCTTCCATGAGGACAGATGAACTCTGCAACATCCATGGCCAAATGTGGATCTGAAGACAAGAATTTCAGTATTTCTGAGTTTGTGGGTTCCTGAAATTTCCATGGTGGACATGCAATCCTTGCACAGTGAAAATAAGCCCACTAACAGAAGGTGAAATCTTCTATGTTACCTTAACAAACCTTCCAGAATTAGTCCTTCATTCCCAAAGGCTTATAGATCGCCTGCTAGATACCACTAACAGAAGAGAAGCAGGTCTGCCCGTAATATCACATTAAAATTATAAAAAGGTGGGAAAAAAAGTCAAACATTGGGGAAAAAAAAAGGAAGCCTGAAAGCTGGAAAAATAACTGCTAGCAGGTGAGGGAAAAGTGACTCTGGATTTTGTAATTTAAACATTTATTCATTTGAATATATAAAAATATGGGGGGGAAAGTAGGTACCTTATTACTAGTTAGCCGTGCCTGGGGCTTCTGGAAGATATGACCCTACCTGTTGACGAGAAGCTTAGTTATCATGAACAGTCCCATTAGCTGCAATAGATTAACTCAAATTAGCATCACCTATACCTATTAAAAACCAGTTGATCTGAGCTTGGTCTGAGAAATGAAATAAATATATACATGTATGCATATGTACGTACAAAGTTTTAAATTAGACAGCATCTTTTAAATATTTTTTCATTACCTACCCAAAATATTCACACACAGTTTGTTGTTGGGTTGGTTTTTTTTGTTTGTTTATTTGTTTTTTTCCAGTCATGAAGAGACACTGTTCTTTCCCTACAAATCTGGCTGCAACCTGACAAATCTGGAAATGATCAATTCATATTTCTTCCCCTAGTAATCTCTTACCGGTGACTGCCTGCAGCAATGAGCCTTCCTCAGTGCATGTCCAGTCTGTCTGGACCGTTTTCTCTATTTTTGACCCACATTCCCTAATCTATGTGTCTTTATCTAGCTACTAGCTATACAGCTAGCAGTGTTGGAGACGTGCTCTCTTACAGTCTTTATCAGTGTCTTGGGAAAAAAAAAGTTTATAAAATATGTTCGGCTTTAAACTCCAAAGGGCACTTGTTACTAAATTCAGACAGCTCTTAACGGTGAGAGGCTCATTTCAGCCTTCTGCAGAGACTAAAACCACACAGTGAATACAATGAAGCATTTCTATTTTTGCCTTCGAAATGTGCAATTATAGTAGAACTTCGCTAATTTTAATTTCCCTAGTCTGCATAGTTTGTGGTGGACTCACACCCTCCTTCCACTTACTCTTCTCCCTCCATGCTCAACTCCAGCTCTCCCCACATCCCTGTGGATGCTCAAAGATCAGCTCTGCTATTGGCACGAGTCCTTCTGTGGATAGTAACTACCGAGAAAATGATAGCCTGGCTTGGCTCCCTGGTAGTTTAACAGGTAGTTTAGACTAGAAACATACATTAGGTTTTCAGAATTGGATTTTGCAGAAATAGAGAATGTACTCTTAAGTTGTAGAAGTAAAACTCCAATCTCGGAAACTTGTATATTGTTCAACCACACCAGGTTCATCTTCTCCAATGGCCAGACTCTAACTGGAGCCAGAGTGAGATGTTTAATTTCAATAAGTATGGGATATTTATCTCTGTGTTTCTGTCTCTTCGTTACATGTTACTTTTTGGTTTGTTTCTACACTGAAAAAAAAAGCGGGTTAAAACACAATCTCACCTCACTCTAATGAGCTCTCCCGGGACCTCCATAAATGTGTGTTATATCAGTGTATTCATTTTAATGGAGCACGGCAATTTGCTGTATCAGAATAATGCAACATAGATTCGTAAGGCTGGAAGGGACCTCAAAAGGTCATCTCTTCCATGCCCCAGCCCTAGGGCAGGATCAGCTTTACCTACGTTGTTTCTCAGAGATGATCCTCTAACCTGTTTGTAAGGGCCTTTAATGAAGGAGATGCCACTGAAGCCTGAACACCAACACACATCACTGTGCAGAGATTGTTTCATGCTGAACAACATATAGGTGACATTTCTAGAATAAAACATGCAAGTCAAAACCAAAGAAGAGATGTGTACAATTTTAAGGGGAAAAAAAAAAAAAAAAAAAAAAGCAAATAAGATTGTGATATCCAGGTAAATATTAAGAACTCATCCTACTAATCTAATTACTGGTGAATAAAACTGATCACTGCTGTTGGGATTCTCATAAATAGAAACTTGACATAAGCAGTGTTTCTGTGAAGTTAGACTACATCTCAGTAGTTTTTGAACTTCTGTTTAACACAGAAAATCCCCGTCTTATCTCTGCGTATGTTAAGATACCGCTAGGTATTTCACTGCAGTCACAGACTGTGAAATCCAATGCCATGGATTAATTACATATAAAATGTCTATTTTTGTTAATTAAACATTTTTGCCTCTAAAATCCATTGGAAAGTCTCAGTTCAAATTTTTTCTTCAAAAGTAAAAGCTAAATATAAGCATCTGATTTACCTCACTTATCTTTTTTTTTTTTTTTTTTTTTTTGTAGCCATATTTGTTTGCTCTGTTTATACCCTTTCTGTTCTGCTCTATTTTCCCTGAGATGGGGATCAAAACTGAACATTCGGCTGAAGGTGAAGGAGTGCTGTGGACTCTTGTAGACGTCTCAAATTTGCAGGGTTATGCTCTCTCCCTGTCTCTATGTTTGTAGCGGTCACGTTTTAGCAACTTCTTGATAGCAAAGGTTTTCATTGACTGCGTTATTTATTTTGTCCTCAGTAAGTTAAAATAATTGTCATTGTCTTTATTCCCACTCGCCATAGGCACTGTATGGATACAAGCAGTTTCCCCTCTGCTTGTTTGCCCTCCCTGCTAACAGTTTTCCCAGATTTCCATTTACTCTACCTTGTCTTCTGTCCTTAAATATTAAAGATAAACCATACTTCTCTTGCCTTTAAACCAGGGTTCATTTATCATTTTTACCTGAACAAGCTGTATTTTGCGACCTTGAGAATTCTTAATTTTGTGGCCTGTTTAATAAACAACATTACAAGATGCCAGAAGATCATTCCTTCCTAGGAGAGGTTACTTTTCTCTCTTCCCCTCAGTATTTCTCCTGGTTGGTTTCGGCTTAGGGAAACCCATCTTTTTCCAAGCAGACAATGCATGCAGTAGTAGATAGGAGTACATCCCACTTACAAATCACAAGCAGAATTGGGTCACGAGGCCATGTGCACCTAGGCAACCAGCAGTTTTAGTTCAACAACCAATTCAGCATCATCCACCCCTACTAGGTTTGTTAAAGCTTCATGGTAGTGCTGAAGGATAGAAATAGCAAACCGCAGGCTTCCGTGCAGAGAAATACAAACTGTTCCCCGAGAAGGCAAAAGCAAGAAGCAATGTGACTCATGAGTTTAGCAGTTAGAGCTCACGAGGTGGGTGTGGGCCCCGGTCCCTGTTCAAAGAATTCTTTATTTTGCATTAAACAGCTATTTCATGTAACAGAGAAACAATGCTGGAAGCAAGGGATGGAGCTAAGACCTTCGTGCTGAAAATGTTCTAACCCCAGGGTCAAACCTTGTCTTCCCTATGCACTCATGAGTTAGTATGATAAAAGTAAGAATACACCTTTTCCTTGCATTTGAAGGAGGAAGCACTTACTGTAGCACAACTCTAAAAAAAAATAAATAATACAGTTGAGCAATTGGCTACTGACGTAATTGGCAACTGCAAGTGGTTTGTTAGCAGTATATTTCCCTTCAAAGCATGAGGTGTGGTTCACCTTTAAGGACTTTCTTGATACAGGTCATTGTGGGATTTCATGGGCCAGGGGCTATATAGTCAAGATGTATAATGCCCTCTTGTGAGGTCTTTTTTGGGGGGAGGAGTGAGGTGGAGCAAGGGGGAAAGGGGTAAAAGCAGTTTGCATCAATGCAATCCAGCCATGTCAGGTAAAATGAGATCCTCAGTTATCTACTAGCATAGACATAGCCTTGATGTTTATCTCTTTACAATATCAAAATCTGAGAAACAGAAAAAAATCTAAGGATAAAATGTTTCATTTTAACCTCTTATTCCAGTAAATTTAGGGGTCATCACATTTCACAGGGATGTGGGGTGGCTCTACCTCTCATATTTTAGACACAATTTTTCTGAAATATCTGCAACTGGACACGAGATTTCAGGGTCATGACAAAATAAAGGGGCAAAATCTGAAGAGTTTGTGTTAAGGAAATGCTTTTTTTTTTTTCTTTTTTTCTTTTTCTTTTTTTTTTTTTTTCTCTCAGGCTTTCCAAAGCCATCATATTGAAAAGGCAAGGTACAACATATTCAGTCACACCGCTGCTCCTTCATCTTACTCCTGTTGCAGAAAGTCTGTTCTGAATAGTAGTCTGACTGCTGGATTAAGCTCTGATCCAGGTGGATCTGTCTGCACTTTTGGCAAACGGGGTAAAAATAATTCGAAAAAGAAGATGAAGTTTCCTTGGTGCAAGGCTTCACTTGACTTCAGGCAGATAAGAAAGGAGAGTCCTAATGCTGACACCCAAAACCAGATCTCTTCCCTGCTAACTCAGAGGTATGGAGAGGCTTAAGGATATTTACACCTATCTGAACAGAAGCAATATCGTATCGCCATATGATCATTTATAGTAAATAATAGTAACAATACTATATGGTAAAGAGAAGGATCCCTTCCCAACTATCTCAGATTTTACAAGTATATCTGTGTCTGCCTTCGTGTGTATATGGATATATACACATCTATATACCTCTATATACCTATCCAACCATAAATATATACACACTATGGCAGATACACATATGCAATTTAAATATTAATGACAGATTCTACTCTGTAAAACATCTGTGTAAACAGTGAGTTACTCACTGACCTCATTGGAAATTCAGAGAACAAACTCTGGTCAAATATATTCAACAGACACGAAAAGAAACTGAAATGACAGGTCTAAATTCAGTACCATTAAAATACAGAACCAGGGGGGTTAAAACAAGTCAGATGGTCTGCACCAGATCTGTATTATGTATTATGCATGTGTTTTATACAATTCTGTATGTTGGCGGATTGGTATCCAAAGAAATAAGTTAAAGTTGTGACCTGTCTGCTTTTGATTTACTAAGGTCAAAGAGAGCGGATACCTCTTCTTCACGGAGAGTTATATATGCAAATCACTGCACAGATAAGCCAAGTGTGGGCAGTACCTTCTTGTTACTTGGGGAAAAAAAATGCCTGCTTGGCTCCCTTTTGCTGCATCTCTGATACAAAGACGGATTTGCTAGATTTTTTTAATTTTTTTTTTTTCTTCTCGCAGAGATTTGCTGAAGGTTTATTCATTGAAAGCCTGGATGGCCTGTGAATGTTTTATCCTCCTGAGCAGGGGCATTGCTAAAAGGGACAGAAAACGAGCTCCATGCAAGTGTCAGCTGAATACCCAGAACAGCTCTGAGGTAGTGAATGAGAGTCCTGGGAAGTGTTTGTAGCCTAACAAAAAAAAAAGGAGGTTGGTATCTGGGCCAGAGGGTGAGAGCTGTTACATGTGTCCCTGTCTCCTGCTGCTTGGGGCCACTGGAGTTCATGGAATAACAATAAAGAATTAGAGAGCAAGAGGCACGTGTGCTGCAGCTGATTCTGACTGCTCAAAAACGAGCCATTCGTTGTGCTCCGTGCAAATGAGTTATCGGGACCAAGCAGATGGGACTCTGTGTGTGCATGTGCATGTGAGACAAGGAGAGTTTGGTGTCACTTAACTTCTGCTTTATTGTCAGATCATCTCTGTTTATGGGATCTTCTCACTCATTATTTTTTTTAATAAGTAAACCTTTCCCTGAAAATGTAGATCCAAAAGCTCTGCACTACTTGTCAAAGTAGAAAACAAAACCAAACAAAAAAAAAAAAAAAAAAAAAAAAAAAAAAAAAAAAAAAAAAAAGAGAGAGAAAAAAAAAAAAAAAGCAAAAAAGCCCAAGCCCCAGCTATTTAGCAGACCCTGGTAATTACATTTACTGTGACACTTCTGGCATTTCCTTTTCTTATATGGGGAAAGCTGCATCTAAAGTGACAATGGCAAATAAAGAAGGGGTTTAAGTACTGATCTCTTGTTTTAATGGTGACAGTGGTGGAAAGATGCAAGGCTAAGCCTGTGGGTGTCAGTGGAAGAGTTCTGTTGGCATTTCCAAACTGGAGTTCAGGCTCAAACCAGAATAAAGAAGTAATGTGGGATTAATTCTTTCAGTGTTAGCTAGCCAGAAGTTCAGTATCTAATCTAGGCTAGGTCACCATAGTCACGGAAGAGATAGGTATATAAGGGAACAGGTTGAGTGGCCCTCAGGACGTAGGTCTCAGTCTTACAGTTGGTCATTAAGGTAAGTGAAGCAGTGAGCTAAGTCTACTCACTTGGCACACACATCATAAACTTTAAGGGAAAAGAACTCACATTTGATGTTGACTCTCATCTAAATTCAGTTATTAGCAGAATTTTCCTTTTATATCAGTCGGAACAGTGCTGGGAACCGAGGCCAAGCAGTGGGCACTGTGGCACATGCCTGTGAACGGTCTTAGTGGGGTCAATGGTGCCACTTGCAGCTTAAAAGGCTGCAAGAACTCAAACATGTGCACATTCCCATGGGCTTTGCGTCTACACTGAGAAAAACTGAGCACTGACCTCATGTCATGATTACGGGGGAGTATGACATTAACATAGGGGGGCAATGAGAAAACAGAAGGGCTTTGAAATTTTTCAGCAAAATATTTGGAAGGTGTTGGCTGGAAAAAAACAGTTTGTTGAACCCACAGGTTGTCTCAGGATGGAATTTATTTTAGCTAGTTTAGTGTTAAAGAAAAAGGAAAAGAAAGTGGAGCTGTCAGGAAGTACAAAAATAGCCCACTTGGACATTACTTAAAAAAAAAAAAAAAAGTTTTTTTGGTCAGCAGAGATTTTCAGTTTTGACTTTTGAAGTAATTTATAGTAAGAGTAAAGACCAAAAAGAAATAATTTAAAGATGTTATAATTAAAAAGCTCAGCTAACTGATCCATGCCCATTCCTGGAACCATTAGAACTGTTATTTTTCCCAGTTAGTTTTAGAGGGGGTGAAGACTCATTATTTTATTTAGCCTGCTGAATATACAGGCAAAGATTCAGCCTACATCTGGGTCAATAACCAGACAAGTCAGGAACTGGACTATATCCATGGATTAAATCAATTGAGCAGGCTGAATTATTATAATTTTTGTGTTAGTCAATATTTTTGATATCTTAAGAAATACATGTATTTACTTGTGCATGTATATAGTCTGAAAATGGAAAAAAGAAATAACTGTATTTTTAGACAAAATAAAATAAGGATGCTTTACATAATTCAATCAATTTTCCTGTAGGAAAAAAAAAAAAAAAAAT
>NW_020799097.1:4263647-4283418 GCF_003259725.1 Athene cunicularia
TTTTTTTTTTTTTTTTTTTTTTTTATTTTTTTTTTATTTTATTTCCTGCAGCTTTTGGAGAAAGAAAAAGTTACAGTGAACAATTAAAAGCTAGCAGTTGGATAATGGGGAACTGGAACACAGAGAAAAATAGAGAGACTTGTGCAAAATCCCTCTTGTGGAGCCTTGATATCCCCCACTGGAAGGACAACCACCAAAGGATTTGGAGGCAGTTTGAGAGAAACTTGATTTAGGAGCCAAAAAGGGTTAAGAGCAGGGTTAAGAGAAGTTGGGATAAAGTCTTAGAAAAGGTGAGGGGTTTGTTCTAGCACATCTCACAGCTCTCCTGTGATTCTGGCCTCACTAGACGCTGGTCAAATGAGATACTGTCTGATGGTGAACACTTTGGGAACTCAAGCAAGCCAATAACAGAGCTGTGTTTCAAACCCAGACTCTAAGCTGCGACTTGCCTGAGATAACTGCCAGGCCATCCTTTTCTCCTACTATATGTCCAAAACTGTCATTGAATTCAGACTTTCAGAAATCTCATGCTTTGGCAAAATTTGAGTGGTATCTGGTATTGAACGAGGAAAGTGGTGAATAACCTGGTGTCCATTCCTTCTGCCACTAGTAAAAGAATATGAGTCTAGACTTTTTAATAAGTATATTCTCTTCTGTTAACTTGGAAAAAATAGTTACTGCTCTAGCTTCCTACAGAAACAAGGCTAAAGTAACTGCACTGTCTCTTCATCCATCTCTCTGTAAGTCCCTCCTCTTCCACTCTAAACCTTTTGACCCTCTGACAAGGGTCATTTCCAAAGAGGAGTTTGCATGTGGCAATCCATTTTTTTGTGAGGGCAAGCTAATTTAGTTGTATCAGCATGACCTATGTGGTGCCAGTACAACAGAGAACAATTCCCAGGTGGTTTTATTCAAGACCAAAGAGAGAGTTGAAGGTGGCTGAGTCTTTACAAGTTTCATCAGAATCAGCAGCAGGGTAGGGAAGAGATGTTGGTGCCTTTGTTAAGAGGAAAACAAGTAGAATGAGCTTCTAAAGAAATCAAACTTTGTTGGCTCCATTGCATAATTTGGTTTTGTTTGATTGGGTGGGGTTTTTTTATTGGGTTTTTGTTTTGTTTTTTTTTTTTGTCTAATGATATTGACATCTCTGAGTACTGCTTCTACCTTTGTTGAAAGCAAACCAGAGACTTTCACTTGTGTGGGATAGATCTGGCTGTGTGTTTGAGGACTGATATATGAAGAAGAATTATAAGGCTGATAAAAGAACAAAACCAAAACATAAATTCATAAAGTTATGACTCAAGGTATTTTTGTTTGTTTTAAAACAGAATATTTGTCCTTTATTCACTAAGTGATGGTATTTCTTTGGGTGCTATGTTTTCACAGTTCGAACAATTGATGTCATTAACAATATGTTGTTTTCTGGGATTTGTTCTGGTCTGGACAGGATCAACCCCCAAACTGCTGAATCAACTCTTGGACTGAGATGTTACTAAATATTATATCTGTCCAGAAAAAAAAAAAAAAAAAAAAAAAAAAAAAAAAAAAATTTTTTGTAACTTATTTTTCAGTTCTTATTTCTCAGTCCCACGTCTTTGCACTTTCCAGACCAAATCCTTTAGGTAAGCAAAGTATTCAGGACAATGAAGCTACACCTTCTTAAAAGCCCACTTTTTGGTCTGATTTTCTGGTTTGAAGGAATACAAAAATTTCATGTGATCGAGGTTGAAAAAAACCTGACTTGTTTCCAAATCAAGTGAATGTATCGCATTCTGCATAGCTGAAATAAGGCCACTTAAGCAGGAACCTTGGCTCATGAACAGGCATCTAAATTTTCTTGGAAGCTCTGCAAATTGTGTCTCACCCTCAGCGAGATAATAAAAGTAATAAGAGAAGAATAGAAGGAAAATTGTCTTTGTATCCTTTTACCGTATCCTTGGGCAAGGAGGAAAGAAATGCTAACTTAATACGGGTAGTCAATGTATAGGACATCTTTATGGCTTTCCTTGCCCTTTACCTAAAGATCAGAAGCAGAATGTTGCCAGCGGTACTTGAGGGGTCATCGGATCAATCTGGTATGACAAATCCTCACTTTTATGCGTTCTGCATTAAATGGTCACATTAAAGATGACCTGATGGCGCTGATACTCGGAGCTTCCCATGCACCTTTCCTTTCATTAACTCACAGCTTGCAGATGGGGACATTGTTGTGGTGTGGCTAGCTGTTCAGTAATTATTAGCACGAATAAATTCAAGGAAACTGCAGCACCATTTAACTGGGAAGAAATGCTTAACTCTGACAGCTCATTAAAGAAAGTACCATCTTTAAAGGAACTGATGCAAAAGAGAACATATGAAGCTTAACCCTGAGGTGGATTTGGCAAGGCAGAGCAGTGCCAAATGTCCTTTATGGATTGCACTGAGAATCTGTGGGCTGGAGTAAATGCCAGGTCAGGTGTATGGAGTCTGTGGCCTGTGATGTGTTTGCAGTGGATGGCAATGAGATTATGCAGAAACGTTAAATAAACTGGAATTTCCCTGAATAAGAACAAAGCTGCTGTGCAGGAATATCAGGACACAGTAGGTCACACAAATGGTAGATTAAAGAAACTATAAAGCTACATGTACACAGGGGTCCTCCTAATATTTCACTGGTCTGTTGAGTAATTTTGGGCAAGAGACTTTGATGGATAAAACCACATGACTTTACAGGAGACTTCTGCTCCCAAGTCACACAGGTGCTTCTGAAAATCCCACCTTCACGTCTTTGTTCTTGATTTCCCCAATCATTTAAACTAATACATGCAGGGGTATATTTTTATGTGTGATAGACTTCTAAAAGCATTTCAGAGAAAGGACTAGGGGCAGGGGATTTATCATTTTATAGGACAATCTTCCTCTTTTTTTTTTTTTTTTTTCCACGAAACACAACACAAAAGTCAGACCAGCAGTCAATCAAATAAAAAAAATAATAATCAGTTTTTCAGAAATGCAAACAATTTCATATTTAAATTAGTGTCTGGTATTTTATATGAAATAAAGTCCACTTTAACATAAAAGCTTGCTTAGAACAGTGAAATACAAATTTTGATCCAGTAAAGTTAAATAGCATTTTATGACACTTTCAACTTTTTTTTTTGTTTGTTTTCTTTTCCTTTTTTTTTACAAAATGAGAATTTTTAACCATTATAATTCCATTTAAAAATACATTAAAATTTGTGTTACAAATAAAATTACTCTTTAGGACAAAACAACCAAGCAAATATCTGACCAGACGGAGAAGACTAGAGTTACACTGGTAAATTAAACACTTCATAATAGGGTCAGCCACTAAAACTGTTTTCTGTACTGTTATATCTTTAGAGTGGCTCCTGGACATCTAGAACTGTCCTCCCAAATTTTTGAGCCTGGCTCAGAAGGTGGAACTCATCACGGACCCTTCCCATGGGAATTCTGGTTGTGGTCACTCCCTTTCAGAGGCTCAGATCAAACGTTTTTTTTGCTGCAAGGTTTTACATGACAACTGGCCTCAGTGCCAGACAACTGTCTGGAGTGTGTCCAAGTATAGGCAGTACCAGAGATGAGTTAGGAACCTGTATGTGCTCTCATAATTATCAATATCCACCTCGCATGTATTACGGTGTTGGACTGCTTTTCAGTGCTCTCAACTCTCTGCGTTCATCAACACGTGAAGAAATGCAGCTGTGCCCAGGCCTGGCAAATGGTCCTTCTCTAGTGATATTTAGAAACAGTCTCAGTAGCCACAGGCAGCAAGGGTTAAAGTTTGATTTCAACTTAATTTTAGCGCATTGCCATAGGTTTTTCTTCCCTCTAACTTAATTTCTCTCTGTCCGCACAGGGAGAGAAAATCGGTTTTGACCTGCAAGCTGTTTCAAGCTCCAGCACAGGCTTCCTCTCTCATTTTGGACAAATTAGCTAATCCTGTACAATAGTGCCTCCTTATCTACAAAAAACAAGTGGTGAGCAGCAGCCGTCAAGTCTGCTTTTACGGATTTCTATCTTATGAGGGTAAATAAGAAATGCACAGACAGACAGGTAAGTGCCTAGATAAAGTTTGAATTTTAATACACATTGGTAGAGGTTTTGCAGGAGTTTTGTTTCTTAAGGAAACCATTCTGAAGAAACCAATATAAAGGAAGAAAGGTGGTAATATCTTACCTTATGGTGGTGTAATTACGAAGGTTACATCAGGGACGCATATCCCAGTACACCAAGTGTATTCTTACAATTGCAGGAGTTATGTCACTCTAGAGGAGTATAGGGTTTCCATTGGTCTTGTGTTAACCAGTCCTATAAGGATGTCTTGGATACCCCAGGGAATTTCGGATTACAATATCTATAAACTTTTAGGCAATTAAATTGAGTCCTCCATGATAAGTTGGCCATGAAAGTCATGTATCCCTCTTATACACTCATTTTTAGAGAGAGAATGTTTAAGCCCTGACTGGCATCGTTTTCTAACTTTACAAAAGTCTGTTCATAATCAGTTTTACCTCTTAATACACAACATTGTAAGCAGTTGCTATCTGTACTTTTCTAAATGAGTTATGTTTTTAAGTTTAAGAGTTCTTTTGGAGATAACGTTCACGATCTAATTATACACCTTTTCACCAGTTTTGAATTTGCCAACTTGATTTTTAAACTCCTTTTTGCACTGAATAAGTGAAGTTCTTTATACACTTTCTCTAGACAACTGGCTGTTGTACACCTGTACTTATTGTCCTACTCTGTAGGTACCCAAATGCAGAGAGCTGCTTAATATTACACATACATGCATATGTTTATTTCCTAAAATGGAATATGTATGTTATATGGAATATGTATGAATAAGTATATGTATGCCATGGACGGATGGTAAGGTACAGAAAGATATTGGTGTGACCATAACATATATTTTATTTATCGGTGTAGTATGTGTAATTGCAAAGTGTTAGACTCAAAATCTAGTTCAGCACATTAATTTACACTGGCTTGACTAATAACACTATTGCATGGACTGAAAATGTAATGAAAATCCACAGCAAGAAGTTAATGAAAACGAAAGCTTCTTTGAATAATGTAGAGGACTGTATAGCTGTCTCAGTGAGATCTCCTTGTTTATACCACATAGTAAAATAAAAGTTGGAAGTTCTCATTAATTCTCTGGAAGAAGGCTACTGCAAATAGCATGCAATAGTTGCATTTGAAAAATATATTCAATTGATATCCCTTTGAAATGAGGACACTTCATTAAAAACTGAGGGGCATAGTAAAAACCCATCTTAGTGAGAACGTACCAGGAATGAAGAAGTCACCTTAGGGGAAAGAGAAATAATACAGAGGAACAGAAAGAGAATGCACCGGCAAGAAATGTGAAATAAAATTCAACCTGAAAATCTCAAAGTAAAATACCTCGAAAAACAAATCAATTAACGCATAAAGATTGTGTGGAAAGTGAGACTCAGAAGGCAAAATTACTTGAAATAAAAGTAACCTGCAAAATAGACGGGAGGTGCTCATGTCATAACATAAAAAATAAAATGTTTTTGCCGAGATAGCTACAGACCTGCTAACTCTTTTCCCTGTGTCATTCACTAAAAGGGATTACACATATTGTAAGTCCTGATCCAACATCTAGTGAAGTCAGTGGCAGCTTTTACGGCCTTGGCAAGTTTGGGATTCTGCCTACACTCTGTTTGGTCTAGATGGGTTAACGTGTGAAGAGAACTAAAGCTCTTCCAGTATATTAGTGAAAAGCAAGGCTAAGACATAATTAAGAGTCTGGGGAGGACTGACTTATAAGGACAGATCTGAAAGACTAATATCCATGTAGCTTGGCTAAGAAATGACTAAAAAGAAACAAGAAAATTGCCTACAGTCATTTGAGGCATTTAAATGCCAAGGAGGGTGAAGAATTATTTAGGGTGTGGACATTGCCATGAGCAGTGGAATTAAATTAACTGAAGGAACATATAGGCTGACTATCAGAAGGGAAAAAAGAGTCTGAAAGTAACTTTTAAACAACCTGTCACTGGTGGAAGCTCCATTAACAGGGTCATTTAAAGTTGAAAAAAAAAAGAAAAAGGAAGAAATCCTGTTGGGGATAATTCTTCAATAGTCAAGGTATGGGACAATGTGATCTAAAGACTTTAAGAACAGAGGGGATCATAATAATCAACTTATTATTCAGGAAGTCAGGCAAGAGAATTGTAATGGCCCCTGATGGCC
This sequence comes from Athene cunicularia, assembly GCF_003259725.1. Taxonomy (NCBI): domain Eukaryota; kingdom Metazoa; phylum Chordata; class Aves; order Strigiformes; family Strigidae; genus Athene; species Athene cunicularia. Next base: position 4,269,876 of record NW_020799097.1, read on the forward strand.
CCATACGCTATGAATCTATGAAAATAGAGATGGACAAAAGCTTCAGGAGACATCTCAAAATTGTTCTTAAGGTAGAACTCCTATAGAGCCAGGGGCAGACCGCTGGTCTTATGTGGAACAGGCCTCCTCACTCTGTGTACTCATGGCCACATTTTGCTCTTTCAACCAAATGACTAAATTCTGCTACTGAAGATTTGTGTATTAAAAACCGGAAGCTCGTTACCACTGAGTGAATCCGAGGGATGTCAACCTGGGTGACCTGGCTTGTGTAAACTGAAGTTGGACGTGTTCTTTATTTTCCTAAGTTCATGATTGCATTGACTTAACTTCAGCCCACATATCTGCCCTCCTACCCTATACAGTCGATCACAACAAACAGAACAGGAGCCCTGAAGCTGGGAATATTGGACGCAGTGAAGAAAATACTATAAACTGTAAATCAAAGATGATGTCTAGTTTATGAGAATTTTGCCTGAAGATATATTTTTTATTCCCAAAAGCCTCTTTGCCAAAGCATTTATTACTGATCCTAATTCCTCTTGCAAATTTAGTTAATACTCATAGATATCTTTTGCATACAGAATAGCACACATGCAGTTTCACTAATGTATCTCAGTTGCTGATGTATGCCTGAATAGAGCAGACTACAAAGTGGCTGGGCAGATAGCTGAGAGGAATGTTCATCTTAAAATAAAAATGTTGTTACTTGTGGAAATAATGCTGCATTTAGTTAAATTTGTATTGTTCTAATTAAAAATCACAAAATCATCAAGGTTTGAAAAGACCTTGAAGATCATCCAGTCCAACCATGAACCTCACACTGACAGTTCCCAACTCCACCAGATCCCTCAGCACTATGCTGACTCTACTCTTCAACCCCTCCAGGGATGGGGACTCCACCACCTCCCTGGGCAGCCCATTCCAAGGCCCAACAACCCCTTCTGGAAAGAAATACTTCCTCAGAGCCAGTCTGAACCTTTCCTGGTGCAACTTGAGGCCATTCCCTCTTGTCCTATCACTTATTACTTGGTTCAAGAGACTCATCCCCCCTCTCTGCACCCTCCTGGCAGGGAGTTGCAGAGGGCCAGGAGGTCTCCCCTCAGCCTCCTCTTCTCCAGACTGAACCCCCCCAGTTCCCCCAGCCGCTCCCCAGCAGACCTGTGCTCCAGACCCTGCCCCAGCTCCGTTGCCCTTCTCTGGACACGCTCGAGTCATTCAATGGCCTTTTTGGGGTGAGGGGCCCAAAACTGAACCCAGGAATCGAGGGGCGGCCTCCCCAGTGCCGAGCCCAGGGCTCAGATCCCTTCCCTGTCCCTGCTGGCCACGCCAGTGCTGACACCAGCCAGGATGCCGTTGCCCTCCTTGGCCCCCTGGGCACACTCTGGCTCATTCTCACCCCCCCAGGTCCCTCTCTGGCAGGCAGCTCTCCAGCCACTCCTCCCCAAGCCTGTAGCCCCCCTGGGGGTTGTTGTGGCCCAAGGGCAGCCCCCCGCATTTGGCCTCAGTGAAACTCCTACAGTTGTCGGATGAACGTAGCACAGCCATACAGGAATCCTCTAAATACCATAGACCTAGCTGTAAAGTGGAAAGGTGTCCTGTTAATGTGTGAGGGATATTGTATGGTAAAGAATAAGGCCAGTGACTTTCATTTCCTAGTTTTAGCTAGTGTCTTAATACAAAGGGCATTTCTGCTGACACCACCAGGTTAATTATTTCCTCCATAAACAGCTTTGCACTTTTTTTTTTTTTTTTTTTTAAGAAACTGCATTTTCAGAGTTCACAGAGCTGCAATCTACATAGAGAATAGCCCAACAGGTAGGAAAAACGGCTGAATGATGGGGGGCTCAGGATTTGTCCATGTAGCCCCAGCTCTGAGCAGCGTGGTCTTACTTCAACTGCCTTGTGCAGAAGCACTTTGCTTTGCAAAGTAGTGTGGTACTGAGAAAGATAAGGGAATCCGATACAATTCTAAAGTTTGCATTCAGGAACATGTTTTATCACAGTTCAGAAAGGCAGTACCTCTAGGTGAGTTCTGGTAGCTTCACTTGGGATAAGTTTTTACTCTTGACATCATCAAAATAAAAAGGTGCTGACAATATGCAAGAATTATTCCAAAAAGAAGAACAAAAAGATCAAAGCTGGGAAGAGTTGAATTATTAGGAAGGAGTAGAAGGGTAGAATAAATATAGCTTTGCTCATAGATTGTTAACAAAAGCATAATCACGGTATGCAAATATTTGAAGACTGTAAATGTCAAGGCTTGAACAGTGAATATTTAGGAACTGACAAGAGGTTTTCTAGAGATGTACTAGGATAACAAGTGAAGCTGAAGAGTTGAAATAGTATTTAACTGGAGAACTATACAACTGAGCAATAATTCGCAGTCAGAAGTGGTGAATGCTCCGGTTAAGGGGAATTTTAAACCTCAGGAATTTTAAAGTTCAGGTAAATCAAGTTACCCATGTTAAATCAGTGTATGGGAACAGTACCTTGTTTGGAGAAAAAAATCTGGTTATCATAAAACCAACTGAGAATCGCTTCCCTGAAAGAAAGCCCTGCCTGTAGTCTCTGCATGGTTATGTACTGCACTTGTAATTGTTGCACTTGCAAAGGAAAAGTTGCAATGAACTGATATTTCTCTTGCTGATTTATGTGATTTCCAGAATTTTGGCTCAGTTATGACATTATTATCTGAGTTCGATTTACCTGTGTGAAACGTATCATTGTTCAAAGTCTGTGGGCTAAGAGAGAACGGAAATATTACCACCCAGACATCTTGTTTTAACAAGGTTAAAGATAAAAGAAATCTTTTTGAGATGCTATCTTACTCTGGAAAAGTATCAAATTTGTGTGTGCAAACTGAAAGTAGATTATTTAGCCAGTGGGTAACATTGTGAGAGTCCCCACCCTACTCATTAAATCTCCAAGCTTGAAGTCCTCCAGGAGAAAGAGTTGATATGTACTTGGGCTTGTGCTTAGTGTGATGTTTCTCAAACACTTAGGTGTGTCCCGTAACGGCGGGACACAAAATTTACTCACTGGAGGAGGAGGAAGTGGGAATAAAATGTAAATTGGCTTCCAGTACTGAAATAATTTAATGCCTCAGACTGAGAATGGTCTTTGGTGATGAAAGAAGGGGCATGTGTATCACAGTTGGCTTAGGTGGAGAGCACAGGACAAGATGTCTTTATAAATTCGTATATACTGGGAACGCTGTTTAAAAGGTGTATTTCGAACTCCTCATCATACAGCATCCAGTGAAGAGCACCGACAGCATGTAAGGGCTAGAACATTCTGTGGCGAACAAGAATCTGAAAAAGTTATTTGCTTTGTGAAGTAATTTATGAATACACCTGTAAGACAGTAATTAGTGGAGGTACATTTTATTTTGATATTTCCAAAGCAACAAAAAATGTAGCTTTGGAGAGGTAATTTGGTTTTTAGACTTAGGGGAAAAAAAAAAATTAAAATATTTTTCTTAGAACAGAAACATTAACTAACCAAAAAAAAAAAAAAAAAAAGACTGGAATGAAATGCTCCTGTCTGGGTCAAAATAAATGCTAACAGCAGTCAATATGCTTCTCATTTCTTCTAAAAATCATTTTAAAAATTAATTTGGTGGATAATACAGCATCTTGAGAATAATCACCTGAAAAACAGCCAGACTGGAATCTATTCTGACATTTTGTGGATGAGGGTGATTTAGTTCATGTACAGTAGACCTTGATCAGAGAGAACCAGAAGTTAAATAACAGATTTCACGGAATGTTAAAGTTAGAAGAAACAAGATATCACGCCAAGTTCTTCACCAGTCTGTGCATTATACAGGCTGCAGAATTTCTTTCAGTGATTTCTGCTGTATAAAGGACCAAGAATGTCCTTTCGCCTGTGTCATGCTCTCTGTAGCAGCATGGGGTGAAGCTTATTTTATGAAGCAGTCAAGGGTACTATAGGGTTAGAAAAAGTATCTGAGCTCCACAGCCTGAGTCCCTTCTCTGACATGGACCTGACCTGTAACAGGACCCTTTTCTCCACCTTCTTTCTGTCAGATGTCCTTTCTCTCTGGACCATCAGAGAGAGAAATGAGCACCAGTTTGTTTGGAGAGACCTCTTTCATATCTACTTCAGAGAAGGGCTTAGCAGAAACAGGCTGCTAAAGACACGTAAAGATGTGAAACTTTCACCAAAACTCAGTCTAGCAGGTGCTCCACCCATTGGCTTCATTTTCTTAATGTAGTCTTTGTAGGTAACAATCTCCCTTAGGTATAACTTTTATTTTGCTTTTCTCCCTGTTTGCAGATGAAACATGGCCCATTTCCCTTTGCATGAGCTCACAGATCCTTGTCAAATCATTTCTTTCTGATAAACAAAGGAGATCAGGTTCCTCCCTCTTACTTCAAGACATAATTCCAAATCCTCAGATTATGGGACACAGACCCGAGAAGAGTTTCCTGGCTGTCATGTTTAGACTGCTGCAGTAGAGATTAGCCATGTCGGATGACCCCTCCTGAAAACTTTTCAAATCCTGTCTTAAAACTTACATTTTATTTGCTTTCCATGCTATCAGTAGTAATCTCTTCCGGTACCTAACGCTTTTCACGGTTACACACTTTTTATTGTATTGCGCCCTCAGGCCCTAACAGCAATGAAGCAACTGCTTCACCTTAGGTTGCGTATATGACGTATCCCTTTGCCAATAAGGTTATTTTTAGCTGTACCTTCTGTGAGATGATGTCTCTTAAGGCCCCCACAGCCTGGGGTATGCTCCATATGATAGTAACCCAAAGTTGGAATTCTGCCCGCTCGTTTTCATTGTCTGAATCTCACTTCTTTCAGGGAGTTAAAGTCATGTTTTAATATGACTCCTAACTGAATTACGATATTTAGGCTTGGATGTAGATGCTTCAGCACTTTGGAGCCAGGCTTTTCCAACAGGTTTCTAGACTCAAGTCTCTAGTATAGCCTACATTACATCTTCTGTTCATGTTTGGATGTTGCAGATACTCTACTGGACCGTTAGCAGAACTAGTGGCCTAAATATAGACACCTGTGTAACACCCCTAATATCAAATCACACACACAAAAGTCAATGCAAATACAATCACATTTAATTTCTATCAGTGATCTGTTTATAAAAATATCCATCTAAAGGTATATATGCAACCATGTACTTTCTTCCATGCAATCTACCATAAATCACACTGCAGATCAATTTTCATAATACAAGTTATTTTTTTTTAGATAATGTTGGATTAATTTAACTTTGAGATGTAACAGTATATATAGCTGATCAGAGCTAATCACTCTGAAATTTTGCTGTATTTAATGGATAGGAATAACCACCTTCAAAAGGTAATTCCCCTTCTAGTTTTAGATGTCTACTTCAGGATGAGAAAGTTCACAATTCTGGAGTATTTTTTTTCCCCTTTTGGCTGTGGAGAGGGCTTTCTGTGGCTAGTCTTGGTACAGAAATTTAAATTGTAAAGATCTACCTTCAGTCAAATGAATTTCACTCCTAATGTCTGATAAAATAAGGTTGCCAGAATGAATGAAAGATTATGGGGGAGATCCAGAAGTTCTGCAACATCATGCAGAGACACCAAAGTGGCTGAATCCTGGAATCACAGAGGTACTAGGATGACTTTGGAGCATAGATTGGTACAGTCATGTCTCAGCAGAAACACTCTTCTTCATATGTTGGTAATGAAGTTGGAACTTAATATTTCTGACGGGTAGTTTTTAGGCAGACTATCACCTCTGCAAGCTTTTGGGTTAGAAAATGTCCACTACCCCTTCCTAGGACAGAAGAATCACTGCCAGATTTTAACAGATATCAGAACTAGCCTTAAATTATCACTGTCTTTTTACCAAGTGCCATCTTCTCTTTCTTCCCTAAAACTGCATGTTGTGGCCATGGCCTTTTAGCGGGTGGCTGAGGTGGTTATACCTCACTGAAAACAGGAGTGATCTGTTTAGATTGTACTACCAAAACAAAATCAGCTTGATCACCTTCTACTGGGAATGAAATACTTTTCTGATCTGTTGAGAGAGGAAAACTTCATTCTCAGGTTAAACTGATATTCTAAGTGACCTGTGAGGCCAACATATTAAAGGAAACCAAATACGATAGCAGATGACTAATGGGTGTGTTCACGGAATCACAGAATGGTTTGGGTTGGAAGGGACCTTAAAGACCATCTGGTTCCCACCACCTTGCGAGGGTCAGGGACACCTTCCACTAGATTATGTTCTTCTCTGGGCACAACTTCTCTGGGAAACCTGTTCCAGTGTCTCATCACCCTCACAGTTAAGAATTTCTTCTTTATGTCCAATCTCAATCGCCCCTCTTTCAGTTTAAAACCATTGCCCCTTGTCCTATCCCTACACCCCCTCAGAAAAAGTCTCTCTCCACCTTTCCCACAGCCCCTTTCAGCCCTGGGAGGCCGCTCTAAGGTCTCCCCAGAGCCTTCTCTTCTCCAGCTGAACCCCCCAACTCTCTCAGCCTGTCCTCACAGGGGGTGCTCCAGCCCCCTGAGCATCTTCATGGCCTCCTCTGAAACCACTCAAGCAGGTCCTTGTCCTTCTTATGTTGTCTAGGTTATTGAAATATTTTGTGTTCAATACAAGGGATGAAAATTCTAAATTATAGATTACTTTCCAATATTTAGATTAAAAAATCCCAATAGACAATCTATTTTAGTTCACTGGAAATTATGAAATGAAAATTGAAAATTAAATATGAAGAGCTTTAATGTTGATAATTTCAAAATTGACTTGAGTACTTTTCTTATTTGAAAACCCAAATTTTTCAAATAAATAGATTCATTCTTATCAAACCTTTAGATTTCAGTAATTTATTTTTTTTTTATTTTTTTTTTAAGTGAATAACTTCTGAAACAGCCTTGTGATTGCAAATCTGAAAAGCTGCATGCAGAACATGCAGATCTGAAAACATGGAAAGTATTCTGGTTTTGTGACTTTTTTTGCTTAAGGGTGAGAACCATATCCATAGGCACTGAGCATCCAGTTCTGAGAATTTCCACGTAATGTTAAGCTGAATGCATCTAACAATGTTAAAAAAATAATTTGGGGGAGGGGGAAGGACATGGTTTTTGCCACTCCTCGCTCCATGTTGTTCTCACATTTCTCTAACAATGTGAAATAACAGCATTGATCAAAAAAAACAGAGTGACTCAACACAAACAGTAGACTAGTTACGGGATCTTACAACATTTATCTGTTACAATATCTTCTGGGAAAGTTTAGTCCTGGAGTGAAATTTTTGCTGCTTGTTACATGTAGTTAAGGGCAAAAAACATTGCTGCAGCCTCAAAACAACTTAGCCATATTCATTAGACAGCACAAGGGCGATCTAAGCACAGAATCGCTATTTCTCAAGAGAAAAGGCGGGATCTAACATAGCCTCCAGGAGACTTTTAATTCGGAGGCACAAACAGTTTGATGGCCATTAAACGTAACAGCTGGCAACACAAGGAGCCAAGAAGGAATGCGGAGCCAAGAAATAATATTTCTGTCTTCCCGGGATGAAGTGTGAGAGAGTTCACTGATACTCCACGCTGGATGTCCAACAGATAGTAACAGCAACCAAGACACTAACATGAGTCACCCTCTGTCTTCAGCGTAACAGCTATGGAAAGTGAACTTTGTGCTTTATCAGCTGTCAAAGGTAATGCCAACTGCAGAGCAGTAATGCTGGGAGCACCAGCAACGTTGGCAGAAGCAACAATAATTGGGTTTTACATCCTTAACCAGTTCCTGTTTAGGGAGAAGGAAAGAGGATCCTGCTGTAACCTGTGATGATTTGGACATTTTAAACAAAGATGTAGTTCTTGGGCATTAGGAAGTTGTTCTACCAGAGGTTCTTTACAACTCCAGCATCTGGGGTTTTTTTAGTAATTGTCAGTCACTATTTGGACCCCAAGTCTGGTATAATCCTTCACATATTATCCTGCTGGTTTAAGCAAAGTAAATAATGTGGAGTTTATAAAAAGAGAGAGGGAAGCTGGTGGTTTAGGAATGGCCCATGTTGGTATCCCAGCATGATCTTCACCTACTGAGTCATAAATCAGTGTCTGCCTTGAGACAATATACAGGATTTCAGATTTCAGTGCTATCAGTAAGAGAAATAATACAGAATTCCTGTTGGTTTGTAGTCTTGCCTATAACTTCACGAGATTCATTTCAGAGGAGGAGGATTTGGAAGCAAAGTTCAAGGCCCCTTCTGGGTCCATCCCTCACTTAGTCTGAGTCTGCTCCGCACCACTCAGGCAGTGCAAAGGGGAGTTTGAAATGGTACAAATGATGCTTTTGCTCACTCTAATGGCTTTTTTTTTTTTTTTTTTTCACTACCAGAGAGGTGTCAAGAGGCCTTAGTATAAATGAGAATCAGTTTTAACTGCTTTTCTTCTTCCCTGGTCTGTGTACTCAAAATGCTGATGAGCACTGGGAAGCAAAATCGAAAGAGAAGCCCACACATGCATTGAAAGGACACCATCTTATGTTTAATTTTTTTTTTATTTTTTTTTTTTTTTTTTTTTTTCTTTAGATGCAACAATTAGGCCTGGGAAGGGAGAGGTGAAGATATGTGCTAGCGGGGAGCTCTGCAGCGTTTGAAAACACTCTCTGCAGTAGAGTCTCAGAGTTTATCGCTTACAGTTAACCCCCAATGCAGGAGGAGTCCTGCTGCTCCTGAGGGAGAAAAAAATATCTCAGGAAGGAAGTTACCTCCAAGTATGAGCCTGGGCACATATACATGTGCTCATCGGACTCTGTGTGTGTGTGGTGGACGTGTTTTATGCTGAAACCTTCACATATAAAAAATGTAAAACGTGACATCTCATAATATTTTCATATTGGGTAACTACAGAGAATATTTTGGCAAGGGTGCTTAATCTAAAATGTTCAATTTTAATCAGCTTGAACTATGGTCTGTCTTTCTGTGAACTGAAAACCACCAATCAATTTTCCTTTATCTTTTTTTTCTGTTTTTCTTACCCAAGGCAATGCCTTTTGTAAAAGGGTATTTATTTTTAATGGATTTTTTAATGAATTTTTCAGTCAAGCTATTAATAATGCCATTAATTATAGGCAGCTTGTATTAAAGTGCATGCTGGCCTCTTAATCCTGACCCCCAGCTATTGGCTTGCAGCTAATCCAGCCCGGTGCTTGGCAGCGGTGCCGGCCGCAGCCCGTGGCTGCTTGGGAACAGGGGGAAGATGGGACTAAAGGATAAGGAGGGCTGGGGAGGAGGCGGGGGAAGCAGCATTTTGAGTATATACTTTGCCAGAGGGGGTGAAGTTTAAAGCCAGATGATATGTTAGTGCAGTGGGGATAATCCTGGAGATGCGGTGCCAGCACTTGGGAGGACCTTCCCGGCGGAAGGCTTTGCTCTGCCTGAAAGCCCTGGCCGGTTTGATAACCCCCAGGAGCCCCGCGCCGGCTTACCTGGGGCGGTTGTGCGCGACGGCCGCCCCACTTCAATCTGCTTAAAAGATCGGGCAGACAGAAGGCCCTGGCCACATAATAGATTCCTTTCCCTTCCCCAGGCTGCTCATCTGACATGATTGTTACGAAAGTTGCTAATTATCCGCTGGTTGAAAGATAATGAAGGGGCCCCATCCTGCGCGGTCAGAGGAGAGAAACTCCTGTCATTAGGAGCGGGACCAGATCCAAAGAGTTTCCAGCCTTTGTGCATGAGTGCACATCTCGGCATTTTGTTTTCTGGGGCAATTGGAGGTGTTAGAGAGATCTTAGAATTCATCTTTTTGTGCCTGTGAAGTTTTAATTTATTTTTTTTCCAAATATGCAAATGTTCTTTTTATTCCTAGGTTTGTGGGTTGTTGTTTTGTTTTTTTTTTTATTGATTTTGTTTTGTTTGCTTTATAACTTCTGTCTACACATCTTAGAAAAAGAATAAGTAAATACATTATTCCCTTTCGAAATGTTTGTAGAACAAAGGACGAAGCATTAGTCCCATTGCAGAGCTGTCTCAGGGCCACTCTTCACATCTGTGGGATGCAATTTTCATATTCGCAAGCTCAAGGAGAAAAAATCCTTTCTGTTGAAGATCATCCATAGAGATATTAATAAGATATTTTATTGTCATTAATTTGAGCATTTAAATAAGTGCTTTGGCCATTTATTAATGATTTTTAAAAGCCAGCGATGCGGGGCATGAGGCAACAGAAGAAGGCAGATCTTGTCCAAAGAAACAGAAAGTTTGGACCTGAAGGAAGCAGGGATGCTGTGGAGAGAAAATAAAATGAGGGTTTATGTTCTTTAGATTTTCAGGTTTCCCTCTTTTTTAACTTGTTTGTTCTTCTTGCAGTTATTAGAGAAATGTGTCTTAGGAAGGTGATTGAACACTGGTGTACGTCTGGGTGTTCACTACTCAACACAGACTTTGAAAATTTATAAAGCAAGGCAGTCTGTGTGCTCTGAGCACACTTTCTCCCGTGCCCAGCACCAATATCCCCTTAGATCTTTCACTCTTTCTTCCAGTCACTGAGTAAGTTTTCCAACTGCAGCCCCAAACCTGGAGCTTTCCTAGGAAAAAGCAGTGCCAGGCTCGGCTATCTGTCCCCTCTGACATCGCATCCATCACTCTGTTGGTTCTGTCCCAATTTGCTTTCCAATGGAAGAGTTTTGTGTCCAATAGTTGCCTCTGGAACCAGGTATCGGTACTTAATAGTGTGGGTACAGGTATGATTTTGGTGACAGCATAAGGACTTATGCCTCGTAATTACTTGATTTTAACAATATTTCTTCTTTTTCTTTTTCTTTTTCTTTTTCTTTTTCTTTTTCTTTTTCTTTTTCTTTTTCTTTTTCTTTTTCTTTTTCTTTTTCTTTTTCTTTTTTTCTTTTTCTTTCTCTTTTTCTTTTTCTTTTTCTTTTTCTTTTTCTGTCAACAGATTACCTTGGCTATAGTAGAACAACAGGAAGAATAAGGGCAGTATAAACTTTTTTCCAGCAAAACACTATCAGTGGATTTTGTAACTGATATCCCTCGGTTTCCTCAATGGTTTAAGGCTTCTGCAGGTTTGCTCTTATTGTCCGGTGCTGCTGTTGCATTAGATACCAAACAACAGGTAAAAAAAATGGAGGGTGAAGGCCCATTATGAACAGGTGCTGACCCTCTTAAATCACGTTCCACTAATGTGGGGAAGTGAGGGATAGCATACACAACCCTAGTCGTTGTGCTATGTCTTAGCTTCTCTCCAGCTTTACTCCAGCTTCAACACTGACCATAGCACAATAGCCTGTTGTAAAACACCAACAAATTAAGAATGTTCAAATGTGTCCTGGAGACATGGCATGCATTGGGTGATTCACTCACGTTACCAAAGAGAAAAGAGTAATCCTATACAATAAAACTAAAAATACCAAGAAGTTGTTGGACAGTTTTCTTAGTTAAAGTTTTAGTTTTAGGGTTTTGGTTTTGTTGGTTTTGTTTGGTTTTTTTTTTTGCACTTTGTGTGATGATATTCAGTATTTGCCTAGTGGAAGAAGAACTGAGACAAACATATGGTCTTTATAAAGTCACTCCAAAGAAAATTACTTCAACAGCACTGCCTTTTTTTCTTATATTCTTAAATAAAATACAATGCAAAGCAAGTGCAACTGATTTATTTTTGTTATTTTCACGTACTTTATGTTTTCATGCTTGTTTCTTGTTGAAATCAGAAAACCAGATACACAAGTACAACAGACTAGTGAGGACCTTGGCCCTTTTTATGACCCGATGGACCCATTTTCAAATCCAAGAGAACAGCGTGGATAGTTGGGATAACATCAGCCACGTCCCTCTTCCCACGGTTAGTCCCTACACTGATAGATGTATTGACACTGTTGAACTCACCAGTGGGTTTGTACCTAATTTTTATAGGAATCATGTATTTTTGAATATTTACCTAAAAGTTATGAAACTTCTGAGATTCACCTGTTGGTAGCATTCTCTCTGCTTGCCAGTTTTCAGAAAGATCAGGGGTTTTACAGTTCTGAATGAATGGGGTATTAGCCTGTTATTTCGAAGGTCAGATTGAAACTGAGTTTGATCAGACAAGAACGAATGAATAACCATATGTTCTGGCAAGATAACTGTAAACTTATCTAAGAGAAATGAGTATGAAGGTCTCAGCAAGCTTGCCTGAGCAATGTTATTCTTGCCATCACAAGGCTGTAAATTACTCAGAATTTTTTTACGAGTCAAAAATGGCCCAGATTGGTTCTAACATTTGCGATGTTTCACTAAATACACATATACACATACATCCTTCTTAATGAGAGTCAGGACTGTGCTGATTGTCAGTGGCTTTAAACTTCAGTTTGACTTTTTTGCCCACTACTAAAGGAGCAATTTTACCAATTTTTATAGAAGAATAAAAGGGATGGGAGAGGATAGAACTAATTCAAATTAATTTGGGGTACATTTCTGCATAATGTAACTCGAAAGTTTCTCCCACAGGATTCCTCTCATTTTGGGATATTTCTTAAATTTTTCTTTTTTTAATTCACTAATTTAGTGAGCTATATAAGTGAGTGTCTAGCTTTAAGGGTAAAAGAAGTTATGTGTGTGCTCAAGCTCTTGCTAAATTGGATCTTGATTAATTTTTGTAAATCTATCTTATTTCTGGCATAGTTGAGGAAAGCTGTCAGTCCCTGCCTGGAATGGGAATCTGAAAGGCTTTCAGCACATTAGAGAGTTGTTCTTTTCAGGTCAAGGCTGAGATAGAGTGAAAGGGAGGGAGGATTGCATTGTGCTTGCTTGACCTATACAATGTTTTATTTTTGGATAAACAGCACTGCAGTTTCCAGTTGTTTTTTTTTTTTTTTTCTGAACCATCAGTCTTCACAAAGGCTGCATTCAGCAAATAGGGCACACTGTTTCAATATTCTCTTTCTATCCATCTCACTCCTTTATTTTTGTAAACCTCCTCGTGGACTATATATGTTTAATTTCAGATCTCATTTGATTTTTTTTTTCCCTTCCTGGTACATGAAATGAAAAAAAAAAGAAAACAAACAAAAACAAAATAAAGAAGAAAAAATTATAGTTATTGATTTTTCTCTGCTTGACTCAGTGTGGGTTAAGGATTTATACCCTCATACCAAAAATCACCTTCTGACAGGAGCCTTTTAGCTGAAATCTAGCAGCTGGATCATGTAAATCTGTGTAACTCTATTAATTTAAACAGAGCTGCTCAGATTTATACCAGCTAAGGATCCGGCTTAAGAGGAAAAACTTCTAAGAAAAAGTGTCCTCTAGCTGGGATAAGCAGTTTGGCTCCTAAAAACAAATTCATTTTCTTTTTAAAGTAAGAGGTAATATAGTGCAGTATCCTGAGTTGCTGGATACTTTTCCCCTGGCATTTCAATGGGAGCCAACGTCCACAAGACTAGATTACACAAGGGAAATCGGACAAAGCAACAAACACTGTGGGTTTATTGCTGTTCACGCATCATTCACACACTGATCCTGGTTTCTCAAAAAAAAAAAAAAAAAAAAAAAAAAAAAAAAAAAAAA
>NW_020799097.1:4283468-4359135 GCF_003259725.1 Athene cunicularia
TTTTTTTTTTTTTTTTTTTTTTTTTTTTTTTTTTTTTTTTTAATAGAGGTAAATACAAATGTTGATTCTGGAGTTTCTGAGTTTCCATTTTAGCCACGGGTCAGAATATGGGTGAGGTCCTTTCATTCATGAGGAGATGGAAATTTTAGTCTTTGTGTCCTGCTGTGTTACATTTCTGCACATGCTCAAGAAGATACTGTCACTCAAGGTTTCAAGACAGTGGACAAAACCCCCAAATCTATTATTTCAGATAGTTCTTTCCACATGATGTATAGCTACAGCTTGCTTTTCTCCTTTAACTAAGTGGGAAACTGTGTTGTTTCACTCATACCTAGAAGATGCAGATCTACATCGGAGATACCTAAAAATAGATGAGCTGAGTCTGACCTTTATTTTCTAGTCTTGGCATCCTGTTGGGCTGTTCTGTGGACTAATATTTTTCAGGATGTCATTTTTCTTTTTATAATATATGGATGTTTATATGGTGCTGCACATTTTTGTTACATGACATACATTATGAATCTTTGATCTATAAACTATATAATTTTATTGCTATTTTCAAGCCCATATTCAATGATTCCATTATGTAGTTAAAATAAATAAAAAAGAAATAATAAATAATTAAACAAATAAATAGATAAGACTGCTGTAAAGTACCCTAAGAATGGAGGGAAAATGTCAAATATTGGCACATTAACACATGACAGTCTCTGTGCCTCTACCAAGCCTGAAATAATTTGCAGGTTGAAAATCATTTTATTTTTACAGCAGCTGGTGAAAATTCCTGATTCTTCTCTACTGAATGAGCTGTTGAAAGACCAAAAAGCTGTTGAAGAGATAAAAAAGATCAGAATAATTTGTTAAGCATTTTGACATGTGCATGTCCAACCAAAGTCGTCTCCTTCTGGTGCAGAAGATAAATGGCAGTGAATCAAGATCTGATAGTGACTCAGTATTTGCTGTGCCTGTGACTGGAAATGACTTTCTGAGCTTAAATTATCATGTAAAGGGGCTCAACATAACAGAAAATTTTCTCTCTTCATTCTTTGTCCTTTAATCTTCTTCTTCTTCCATTTTTCACTTTCTTTTTCTAACAAGGGTTTTAAAAAAATGAGACTCAAGTGACCAGTAGAGATCACAAAGCAACATTTTCTACCCTGAATTCACCACGCTGCTAAACTCTTTTTAATTTTTTATTTCTTTTTTTCTGCAAACCTTCACAATGTTCACATCTTCTTGTGAGCGTGGATGGTAAGCCTGAATTCCAATCTTCTTGTGCAAGGTAACCAAGTTAGAACAACACGAGGGCCTGTTCAGGTCTTATAGCACCAGAAATTGTGAGGAATTGTGGAATTGTGTTTATTTTCAAGCTTTGCAAGGTCTCAGGAAGCAAGGGTTGCTTAGGTATATATTAAGAGACATTCCCTTTCCCAGAAAAATTACAGGCTCCTGCAGGACATGAGAAGCTCTTTATTGGAGATTCTCTAATGGCAGATTTTACTGTGGCTGCTTGTTTTCCGATGTCTTTCCTCTGCAAACAACATGAAATCCCTCTTATATAAGCAATGTTCTGACTCTGGAAGTAATCACATTTCTTTATAGCCAGAAAAAAACCACCATTTGATTGTTGAATCTAATTTTCTGTGTAAAACAGGTGATAAAGTTTTACCTATTAACATCTGTTTTGAGCTAATTATCCATTTCTGGCTAAACCATATCCCTTGGCAAGACAGTCTTTCTTTATATGAAAATAACAAAAATGGAGGCCTTCATGCCACCTTTTTGATGTTGGCTGTTGCGTCTTGGCTGTGCTAAACGTTGGTGCTCTCTTTTTGTTTGTCCCTTGTCTAACTTCAACATCTTACTACCAGACTCCTCGAGCATTTTTTTCTCTGTTAAATAAAAGGTTTACTTAATACCTGAACCATGTTCAATTTGCAACATCCCTCTAAGAGGCAGACAGTGTAAGCGGACCATGGTGGACTGGTATTTGTCTTACCAATGCAACACACGAAGGCAAGACTAGTTCCTTGATTGTCCTCTCTATTCCTGTGACTTCTCGTCCGAAGTTTACTCAGCCTACTTGGTACAGCACAATATTAGGCATTATTATCATGCTGCTTTTTCTTTTGGGGTCCCTACCTATTTTATAGCCTTTCTGTTTTGAACTGTAACAAACTTCTCAGGGAATCCTTGACATAAAGTGTCTGTTCCCTCCTCGTGGCACATTTACTCAGATCATCTTTATCAAAACAACCTGAAATGAGGAATTGCTAGTAATGTGTAAGTGTAGGAACTTGGAAGGTCCATGTGCACCGGTACATACTCTTGCAGAATGGTATTACTTTATCCACTCTCAGTTGTCTGTGTTAACTCATCAGCAAAAAGCTGTTTCTCATTCTGCAGAAAAAGAATAAGTACAGGAGAAATGACTGATTTTCACAGATCACCTGTTCCAACCTCAGGAATGGTCCATCCAACATGAAGGAAGCCAAGCACCCAACCTAGTGGTTGAAGTGAAGGCAGTGTATGTAGTGTGTCTGGATTTTAGTAAGGCTTTTGATACCATCCCTCACAGCATCCTTCTGGACAAGTTTTCCAGCTGTGGGATGAGTGGTTTCTTGGTGTGCTGGGTGAAGAACTGGCTGACGACAGAGCTTGAAGGGTTGCAGTGAATGGGGCTACATCCGACTGGCAACTGGTCACCAGCAATGTTCCTCAGGATTCAATTCTAGGGTCAGCTCTGTTCAACATATTTATCAATGATCTGGACGCAGGAGTTGAAGGCATCAGCAAGTTTGCTGAAGATACCAAACTGGGAGGTGCTATTGACTCTCTTGAGGGACAGGAGGTCTTGCAGAGGGATCTAGATAGATTGGAGCACCGGGAAGTGATTACTGGTATGAAATTTAACAAGTCAAAATGCTGGATTCTATACCTAGGACAGAGTAATGCCTGGCACAGTATAAACTGGGAGAGGTGTGGCTGGAGAGAGGCCCTGCAGAAAGGGATCTGAGAGTGCCGGTCACAGCAGGGTCAATAGGAGCCAGCAGTGTGCCCCAGCAGCCAAGAGGACAAACTGCATCCTGGGGTGCATCCAACACGGCGTAACCAGCCGGGCACAAGAGGTGATTATCTTCCTGTACACAGCCTTGGTGCAGCCTCACCTCGAGCACTGTGTGCAGTCCTGGGCACCACAGTTTAAGAGGGATGCAGAGGTCCTTGGATGCATCCAGAGGAGAGCAACAAAGCTGGTGAAAGGGCTGGAAGGAATGTCCTGTGAGGAGCAGCTGAGGACTTTGGGTTTGTCTAGTTTGGAGAAAAGGAGGCTGAGAGAGGACCTCATTGCTGACTACAGCTTCCTGAGGAGGTGTACTGGGTCAAACCACCATGGGAGGGGCAGTGCAGAGGGAGGTGCTGAGTCTCTCAGTCTATCCAGTGATAGGACACATGAGAATGGTTCAAAGTTGAACCAGGGGAGGTTTAGACTGGACATGGGGAAGCATTTCTTTACCAAGAGGGTACTCAAACACTGCAACAGGCTTCTGAGATGGGTATTCGATACCCCAAGCCTGTCAGTGTTTAAGAAGCATTTGGACAATGACCTTAATGACACGCTTTAACTTTTGGTTAGCCCTAAATTGGTCAGGCAGTTGGACTAGGTGATCGTTGTAAGCCTCTTCCAAGTGGAATAGTTTAGTCTATTCTAAACATAGCAGGAGGCCTGCGTAGATGAATAAAATTCAAGCTCAAAAAGGAAGATTCAAGAGATGGAAGGAGAGTAAGGTGACCCAGGAGAAATATAGACACACTAAGTTCAGAGACAGGACTGGTAAATCCAAAACCTACCTGGAGTTGAATTTCACAGGTGATGTGAATTGCAACAAGAACAACTTCTGCAAGCACATTAGCAGTAAAAGGAAGACCAGGGAGAATGTTGGTTTCCCACTGAAGGGGGAAGGGGACGTGCTGATGAACACAGGAAAATATGAGGTACTCAGTGCTTTCTTCATGTCTTTACTAGTAAGACTGGCCTTCATGAATCTCAGGTCCCCAAGACCAGAGGGCAATTCCAGAACAAGGGAGACTCAGCTTTGGTTGAGTAGGATCAGGTTAGGAAACATTTAAATAAACTGGACATACACATGTTCATAGGACCTGGTTGGATGCAGCATGAGTGCTGATGTAGCTGGACAAGTTCATTGGAAGGACACTCATTTGTCTTTGAGAGGTGACAGAGCCTGGAAAAGGTTCCTGAGGACTCTTTGAAAGCTAATGTCATTCCTATCCTCCACAAAGACCAGAAGGAAGATCCTATGCACCTCCAAGGAAAAAAAATTAGTCTCAATTTCTTGAAAAGTCCACCTTAGGTAGTTGAAAACAACAGTTAGATACCAGTTTAGCTTTTTGTTCTCCAAACTAAATACCATTCCCTCAGCATCCCTTCATACATCTCTGCATGTCCCAGCTCTGTAACTGTGTTAACGGTCTTTCTTGGACTTTTTCCGATTTTCAATCTTTGTCTTCTACAAAGCAGCCCCACATTGGGCAGACTATTCAGCTGCAGCTCATGAGAGCCTAGTAGTGGGAAATAATCCCTTCTTTTGACCTACTGGCTGCTGTCTTTTTGCGGCTGCCTCTACATTTTTGATGGCTGCAAGTAGGTGAGCCATACTTGCACAGACCTGGGTATCGGTCAAATTCTATTTACTGTCATAGATAGAATAAACTTGGAAGGGGTCCATTTGGCTGCAGGGTGAGATACAGGACATCAACTTATTGGTGTCAGCTGTCTGTGGACATGTTCTTCATCTGTGGCAATTGTGCAGGTAATTTGTGCCAGGTTATACTTATTACACTGGAAGGTAATGTGATTCTCATTAGCTCATGTATGTCACAGGCTAAGAATGTGCACAGAAACTCCTACTGTGGCTCAGCTGACTTACAACAACACTCTGTTCTGTGCCTGAGTCCTCAGTCCTGGTTTTGTATTTCTTAAGCCCTGGCAAAACAAAAGAGATGAAAGAGGATCTCTCTGATATGTCATGAACATTTCAGACACAAACCCTGAAAGGACTTCAGAGGCAGATTTGGTTCTGAGCATCTTCGGTGGCCAGCTGCTTTGATGAAGTGATCCAAAATCCTGACCTCACTCCCATACGAAATGTGGATCCAGTTCTAAACTGGACTCTGCCTGTAATGTGTAAATTCACATCTGTCTCAGCTATTAATATTTCAGGGTCTGAATGAAGCTTGGCCAGATTTTCTCTGATCTCTGCTTCATTGATATCTACTGAAAAAAGAGTTTCTGACTTCCAAAAGCAGCTTCTCTCTTTAAGACACAGTCTCTTTGCATGTATTACTTTATGTAGCTATAAGAAAGCTTTCTATGGAAATTCATACACTTTTTAACATGAAAAAAATTTGGCTAACTTTTTTTAGTAAAAGAGGTGAAAAAAAAAAAAAAAAAAAAAAAAGATTTTCCTCCTGACTGTCCTAAAAAGCAAATGTAATATGCAGAGGGAAAACCTGCTTGCATAGAGCCGACATATTTCTGGGCATCTCCGTAGTTAGCAGAGGGAGGATGTTCAATTAGTCTCTTTACCACAAGCTCCCCAGTTAGTCTCCCTCTGGAAAATAGGTGAGAAATTCTTATATTCCTCTCAATATGTTAATCAGACAACTGGTATCACAGTTCTCTAACTGTGTAATACCAGTCCCCCTTGGCAGATATATTTTATTTGGATAATGATGTGAAATTTAAGATCTACGTTTCAATTGTAGAGAGCCATAGGCAGTTGTCAATTTTAGTGACAGACATGAACCTGGAGCTAAATTCCTGTGCACAAGCAAAAATTCCAACAGGCGTAGCGCAATTCTGGTCCCTTAATAGAAATACATTTTCTCCCATTGAGGGGCAGTATTTTTAAACTGTGCATTGCTTCTCCTGGTGCTGGCAAATCATAAATGCTCTCAAATGCTTCCTTTTACTTGGACAGTTTGGTGACCTCAGCTATCAAGCAGTCTGCTGCAAAACCTAACAGTTATATGCTTTTCCTGCCTGAAGTGGCCATTACTTTGGTACCAAAGCATCATTGTATGAATCTCCTGCTTTTCTTTCCCGTTGTGGAATATAATTCTGCCTCATCATGCTCTTTTGAAACCCTGGTCTTCCTGGGCAGATTTTACAATTTTTAATGCAGACTACACTCTGAATCTCTTTTTCACTTCAGAAAGTCTAAGTTCGGTTCTCTATCCAGTACAAAGAAGGGTTTTCTTTAGCCCTAACTAAAATCTTGAAGAGTTATTCAGGGCGGTTATTTAGACATCTCTTTCCTTTTCTTTTTACTAGCAATAGCCTAACAGAAAACATCCTTTTCCTGCAAATATCAAACTGTAGGTATAGCATTTTAAGTTTCTTTCTATTATCATTAGCATTGTTATTATTTTGCATAATGTTTAGAGGGGAGATTTTCAGTTAGCGAGAGTGAAATTTTCTTTAAAACTTGCGGATGCATCAAAAGCCTCAGGAAAAGATGAGCTGCATTCTATTAGTTTTACTTTTCTTTTTTTTCTTTTTTTTTTTTTTTTCCCTAAAGTAGATCTAACACCGCTGAAAGCTGTCCCCAGAGCTGTCAATCAAAAGAGGAACAATATGAATAGCAGCAGCAGTAGCACAAAATTCCTCCACATTATATCACAATAGACAAGGCACAAGGTTAGGACTCAGGAGTAGAGCTCTTTTAAATCTGATTTTTCAGCTTTGTCATCTAAGAAGAAAGAAAAAAGAGAAAGACTTGTATCAAGTCAATTTATTTTTTTTTTTTTCCAAATATCGAATTAAAAAACAAGTCTGGATTTCTTTTTAAAAATTTTTCAGTAACACTTAAGAGTGTTTATTAAAAAATTAGAGATGAGCTGGATGTTGATCTGTTTCTCACAACATGCTTTTAGGATGCTGCGGTTCAAGATCCACATCTCTCATGAAGTCAGAACAGAGATGCAAACAAAATCTCTTAGCTTTAACAAGGTGCCCTAGTGAATACACCATGGAGATGCTTGGACGGCAGCTTTCATCAAAACTGCTTTGTTTCCTAAAAAGCACTTAAGTACTCCTGAGTGCTGGGACTTGAGTTTTCTTTCAGGTACATCCCTCAAACACTGAGCTATAGAGTTATTGCACACTCTGCTTGGCCAAGACAGTATCGCCCGTGAAGCTGAACTGCTCCAGCTGTGACAGCAGAGGGAAGGCTGCCTCAGATGGCCCAAAATTAGAGTTAGAGGTGGGAAGGAACCTTTGGACATCATCTAGGACAACTCCTCTACCTCAGAGCAGGTCAGCTAGAACCAATTTTCCCAGCTGGCTTTTGAATATTTTCAAGGATGGAGGCTCTACAACCTCTCTGGGTACCCTGTTCCAGTGCTCAGTCACCCTGACAGTAAAAAGGGGGTTTCTAATGTTTAAGCAGAATTTTCTGCATTTCACTTTGAGTCCATTGCCTCATGTCCTTTCACTGGATATCTCTGACATGAGCCTGCACTGATTTATTCCCCCATATTTCATAGCTATACACACAGATAAAATCCCCCAGGGCCACCTCTTCTCAAGGCTGAAATGAACTGATTTAAGTGCCCCCGTAGTCCTCACTGAGAAAAAAACCTCCCTAGAACAAGCATTTCTGCAGGAGGGTGAGTTTTAACGTCTGGGCAAATTTCTTAGCTCCCACATAGACTCGAAGACCTACTAGCTAGGGACAGATTTAGGCATATGCTCTCTGCCGAGAGACCAGTCCTAGCAGGTAGTTTTGAAGAAGCCACACTCTTTTGGAGATTAAGAGAATTTAATCATGTGTTCAGAGCTAGATGGTGACCATTGGCTCAGGATCTAGCAGTGCTTACTTTGCTAGTATAGCTGTAGCCAGTGACCACATGGGTCCTAGGTGGATGTCATCTGTCACCAGAGCAGGCATTTGCATCTGACCTAACTCTCTGAATTGCCTTCAGAGATGCAGGAGGGAAAAGGGACCTTCTAGGATTCAGTTCATCTCATCCTGAGGCATGTTTCTGAAGCAGGTCAGATGGGTCAAGCCCTGGAAATGTCTGCTTCTCTCTGTGACTGTAAAGTGATTAAAGCAGACACAGTTGTCTACGCTGTAGGCATCTGAAGTCAGAGGGAAGCAAGCACAGCCCAGGTAAGGACGCTTGCCTCCGTTTTTGCTGTTTAAAGTCCTCAGGCACCAGCTATTGAGACATGCCCAGAACAAACACAGCCTTTGTCACGATGGGTGAAACACTCAGTGCCCATGCCACAGGCAAATGCCAGCCCTGAGCACATCTCCCTGACTGGGTGCCATGCTCAGAGCAGACTTCTGCACTGGGTCAGGGATGAGCACGTGGAGGACTTGTATTCACAATCTCTTTTACTCCTACAAAACCTCAAATATTCTCTCCTTTCCCGTTTAGCAACTGCCTCAGCGGCGCCTGCAGAGCCAAGCACCTCATCTGGTGCAGGAGCACTTCAAAACCTTTGCAGACCTGTGTATTTGCCAAAATATTTAAATACTGAAGATACAGAGTTGATATTCTTTGGGGCCATATAGGGTTTTACAAGTCTAGCTGCCATAATCTGCATTTCACAATGAAGATTTCTCATTATGGGCGCGATCTCGCCACGTTAACGTCTGCAGATGTTTTGACATAACCATGAAAGCTGCAGTGGGACACGTTACAATAACTCATATTTCTGGCACAGAAGCAGTTGTCCTCTGAGCTGCTTCCGCACAAAGAGCCCAGCACTTCAGAAGAATACAACGTGTGCTAGAAAGGTTTCCATTTTCCCAAAGAATCATGAAAACTGGGGGCTTTAATCATATTTATGATTCTTTTAAACTAGATTAGTTGTTCCTGTTGTTAACAAGACCATGGTGCTTTTTGTCACGTTGGAAGTGTGATGTGCTTTAGCATACCCGGATTTGAGAACAGAAGCTGACAGGTTTTTGTTCACTTTTTTTTTTTTTTTTTTTTTTTTTTTAATTCTTTCTTCTTCAGATTCCATCTCTATTGATCTTTAATGGCTTCCAGATGGGATCACGTTTGGCCATTTTATAGGCTGAGCTCTGAAAGACTAAGAAAATACGGTGCACAAAAGCAGCCCATTAGCTAATAAAAAATAAAAAGGCACTGCAAATATACTAATAAAGTTTGTAATGTCGTAATATATTAAGGAGATGACAACTGCGCAGGAAATAGGCCTGGCCTGGCTGCATGGAATAACGAGGGAGTTTTAACAGCTTATGGTAGAGGTAACAGCTGTCGAGTAAGAGCAAAACATTGCTTACATTTTACATTTTAGCTGAAACAATGCATTAACCGGCCTTCCTGCTAAGACCTCAACTGTCAGCTAATCCAGTAAATTCATCTGTGGGAGAAAGCATCTTCTCACCCTTCTGGTTTATACAAGGTTGGGGATGCCAGCAGCAGAAATTAATTGTTGAACATCACGACGTTGTGGCAGATTGTGCAATACAGCTTATCTGAGCCACAGACTGTTGGAGAGGAGCCATTTTAAAATACCCTCTAATGCCTAACAGACTGATGAGAGTATCTTGGTCCTGCTTCCCATGTGTGACACACCTTGTGTAGCTATCGACACCAGTGTGAATGGGGTGTAAAACATTACTTAACACGACCATTTGTTTGCAGAAAGCAGAGATTTTGCATGAATGCGCTAGCATACGTGCACATGTGCACACATATTTTGCCCTTGTGCATAACACGTATCATTAGGTGATGCTTTTCACTGATTAAAACCGTTTGCACTGTTACCATCCATGCACAAAGTACAAGGCTTCTTCAGCTCTTATTTTTGATTCTATCAATATTGCTACAGAAAATGCTGGTAACCATTCATGCAAGGTCCTGTTCGTATGCCCATTACATAGGCAGTCAGCATTTTGGAAAACTTGCCATTAGCGTGTAAGTTACCAAGTTTTACAAAAGGGGCAAACGGAAGGTGTGTTTCAATATAAAGTCACCTGAGAACAGCCATTCCTTCATAAAACCTGCATGTGAAGAATACAGTATCTTTGAAGGAGTTTCTTTCAGTCTGAGAAGAGCAGAGGCACATCAAGATGCGTGTGCGTGTATGTCTGAATGTGCATGGGACGGAAGGATGTCAGTTCCAGAGCTCTGGGTGTCCACTTTGATGTGGTGCTGTGGGATGTGTGTCATAGAGTTTGGGAGGAGTCTCTGCAGGTCCAAGTACGTGGTAGGATTAGGGTGGATTATAGGTTGTGATGGAAGGGGATAAAAGTAGAGAGAAAAAAACCTCTCGCAGCCCAGGATAGGTAGGTAGCGAGGAAGTGAGTGTTTCAGTCAGATCTTCCCTCAGTCTAAACTCCAAGGTTGGGATTGTCCACAGTCTCACAGACCGTGGCAGAACTGGGGGCAAAACTCACGTTTTACTCTTCCAATTCTTTACTCATAAATCTCAGATTTCTTTCCTTTAGAATAAGCGGTATTATATTCCTGAGATATAGACTTAGACTACCTGCCATTGAGACCTTCTGTGTCTTTACAGTGTCAACACTGGAGACCAATATGAGGAAATATTAAAGGTTTTGTGGCTGTATTCTGGTTTATTCCTTGAAAATAATAAGCCTTTGGTTTCCCAGTCACTTCTGGGCTCATAATTGCAGTCCTAATATGAATGCATACAACAGCACTGGGCTTCTAAGTCTGTAAAGAAAATGACAATAAGATTAAGAACATGGGTTTGATTATAAAGGCGCCATTAAACTTTGGCATTATCCCCTTAGTGCACTCCACCCTTTTCCTTCAGAAACAAACGGTGTCGCCGTTTGTTTTCAGCTGCAGAAATCTTCATTAAAGTTGAGGAATTAAATATAGCACTTTAGCTAATTAATTATGGTTTGATCATTTTGACACCTCCAAATGACTCAGCCACATACCTGGAAGCTTTGTCAACTCAATTGCATCTTTATTTTTGTTGCCTTTAACCAACAATGAAGACTAATGCCACTCTTTCTAGTTTTCAATCACCTCTACAGAAGTGCTCCCCTGGCAATGTGCAGGGACAGACCTAATTAATCCCTCATCTGCCCTGCGCTGTGTCTATACATCACACTGGCAGTTGGAACTGCTGCTTGTTTTAAGGCTATTGCTGGAATGAAATGCTCATCTGTTTTTCAATAATTTTACCACAGGTGGTGATTTGTAATTAGAAAGGGCAGAATCTAAATTTTGATTTTTTTTTTTTTCATTATCATTATTATTATTATTTAGGAGAAGTGAGGGGAGGGTGGGAAAAGATGTGAGGAGGATTAGTAATAATAATAATAATAATAATAACAACAATAATAATAGCTACTGCACAGCAGGGAGAGAACATTAACTTCTGGTACCATGAATGATAGTAGATTTTGGGCTCATTTTGAGGAAAGAACAAAGATTTGCACTGATGTGGCTGCACACAGGTTAAAGATCAAAGACTTGCAGAAATTGACAGATTTTTGCTGAACACAGAGGAGCTTTGACAGCTCAGAATCGTCACAGAGCACTAAGAAGGTCCCAGTATGAACAGTCCCTTTTCTACCTCTTTTCCACTACCTGTCTCATCTGTTTCTGCTCTCTTAAATCAAAGCATCTCCTGGCTGGGCTGGCTAGGTGTGAGTGCACAGGTTCCTGCTCTCTGACACCGAGTTTTGGAAGTGGGATTTACTTAATGGCTGGACATGTGCCAAAATCGCTGGATAGATTTATCATGACATATAACGTCACTGGTAAGAGATCATGACTACAAAAAAAGTCAGAAGTTTCACAGTAGGCTGGGCATTTTTGCTTGATATTCATGTGGTTTTGTTTGATATTTGTTGCCACTAAAGCCTAATCAACTTCATCTTGACAGCTTATCATCTTAACATATTTTGGATCAGGTTCTCTGAGACGGTTTGACGGGTACACAAAGCAGTATCAGCGTTGTCACTTGGTTGTGATGAACAGTCATCGGCGCTAAATGGTGGGGTACCATGGCCTTACGTAGCTTTCCATACTAACCTTTGTAATGGTTTCAAAGCACTACAGAAAAGGTATGCTATGGTAAATGCTATAAGCATGCTATGAATTAATTTGAAACCAAAGTGCCCAGGACATTAACCTATGCATAATACTGTACTGCAATTTCATGAAGGTTTCAAATATGGACTTATGCAAGCTGCTCAGAGTGAGATTTTGAGAGATATTGTTATGTTTGTAGATACGTGTTAGTATCTCGTAGTGTTTTTAAGAGAACATAGGTTCTAATGCTGTTTGATTTAAGCTCATAGGTACTAGAAAATCTCACTGAGAAAATATTTCTATCTTTAGTAGCCTCACGAACTCAGTACACTACCTCGTGTTCCTCCGACTTTCTTGTTGACTCCTAGTTTCCCTTGATATAAGTAAAAGATGAACGTTTAGATCCTACCACTTCTTGAATTGACACATGGTGTCTTGTAAGGAAGACTTCCCTCCTCTTTCAGGGTGAGGCTGTTCAGCTTTTCATAAGGCAATGAAATATGAATTAATCTAAGGAATATAAGTCCATAGTTCTTACGTTAGCAAAGTCCTGTGAGAGATCTGGCTTGCAGGCCTTCCTTTTCTAACAGTTTTGTATGGACTGGAACAGCTTCAAAAGCAGAGGCCCATCTCGCACTACCTCGTTGTTCCAGGAACAGTGGAGTCTTCAAGGAAATAGAAAATCTGGGGGCAGTTCCAAGTTCCAAAACAGGCAGAGGGGAGACCTCTGTCTGCTTGTTATGAGTGATGTACCACCCCTCTGAGAGGTTTTACCCTCTCGGGGGGATAAAGGCCTGACTAAAACCCAGTTTAGAGTTTCCTATTCTTGTTTTACTGGTAAGTGAAGGAGAGGAGTAGGCTCATTTGCTGCTTCTGCTGCCAGAAAGGATGGGATGTGCGAGAGAAATTCATAAGTTTTCATCTAAGCAGACACTTCCTCCATCTCAGCAGCAATCAACCTGGTTTTCAAGGTTTGTGCCTTAAGCAAAGTATTCATCTGGTTGTTTTCCATGTCAGTAGCCTTGGCACCTTCCTATTTTTCTCATGTCTGGACATGGCCTTGGCTGGTCTGTTGTGGCTACCTGGTGTTAGGAAGGGCTTCCCATCAGGTTGTCCAGGTGAGATGGGTTTCTTACCTGTATTCACAATCACATTTTAATGTTCTCAGGTCAACCCCATGTGTTCCCTTCATCTTGTGACTTATGACCTCTAGTAGTTCTCCGCCTAAAACCCACCAGGGCTCATGTCCCTAGGACCTGAAGCACACAACTGCACTGTGCTACGTGACTCCTACATTTTAAATCTACATAAAATTCTTGGTTTTGGATGTTTTGTTTGTTTGTTTTAATTTTGGCCTACTGAAAGAGAAATAGCTTGAACTCGAAAAAAAGTCCAGGAGGCAGGGCATTGTACCTACTCCTCTTCCCAGCCCCGAAGCCTAACGCATGAACTGAGCACCCAGACAAGTCATAGGCTGCAGGAATTACCAGACAGAGCCCATGCATTTTTCTGGCTCAGCTATTCCAGAATATTACTTTGCTCTTTCACTTTTCCTCTCTTTCAGGGCATCTTGCCCATTTCCTGATGCCCTGAAATCTCTTTCTACGTGGCCAGGCATTTTGTTTTAATTTTTTTTAATGAATTCAGATCAGTGCCCAAACATCCCCTTAACCATGGATTTGTACGCTCAAGAGAAGACACGGAGAGATGTTGATGTTTTTGGCTAGTATTCATGCCCTCAGTACCCTTTTTTTTTTTTTTTTTTTTTTTTTTTTTTAATGAATATACATGTTTTCTTGGCTGCTTGCACTGGAGCCCATCTGTTAGAATGGCACGGTTCCTGCTCGCAAGTGGAATCAGACCCTCGCTGGAGGGGGTAGGTTTCAGGCAATGACGGGTTTTTAAGCAGAGCAGCAGGAGCCCTACAGAAAGGCGCTCCCCTGTGTCAGCACTGACACCACCTGTCTCCCTCCCCATCCACACACCGGTTGACACCACTGCACCAAAGACCAGCAAGGTCAAGCCGGTTAGGAGAGGAAGGCACAGGGTTCAGGGGCTCCCAGGAAAGCTGCTGGTGTTGCAGTGGTGCCCTCGAAAGAGCATGGGATACTTTCAAAAAGCACATGTATCTAATAACTGAAAAGGAAAATAACACTCATGTGAGACAGAGCAAGAGTCACCAATTCCTAGAGAGTTTAAGGCATTAGCTTAGCTATGAGGAACTAATTTCTCTGCTTTTGAGCAGACAGCTGAGACAAATTGCTTAAGGTTGCATTGGAGTAAGCTATGTTTTCAAGTGTCTCACAGTAAGTAGCCCATGAGTCATCCTTAGTCACTGTAGGCAGAGAGACCAACAACTCTGCTGGGCTTGGTCATGCAGGAGAAGTCTGGAGAGGAATGATGTCTCCAGAGTATTTGGTTTTCATTTAAAACCAATTTTTTTTTTTCCCCGCCCATTTCTTTGTAAAACTCTTTCCTGTCTAAAATGGGCGCCAAAAGATACAGATTCTGACATATGTTATATTCTAACAGTTCTACCAATGACCCCAAGCTATGTGGTGCTGTTGACACGCTGGAGGGAAGGGTTGAGCCATCCACAGGGACCTGGACAGGCTGCAGATGGGCCTGTGTGAACCTTGTGAAGTTCAACAAGGTCAAGTGCAAGGTCCTGCACATGGGTCAGGGCAATCCCAAGAACAAATACGGGCTGGGTGAGGAGTAGATTGGGAGAAGCCCTGCGGAGAAGGACTTGGGGGTGTTAGTGGATGGAAAACTGACTGTGAGCCAGCAGTGTGTGCTCACAGCCCAGAGAGCCAACCGTGTCCTGGGCTGCATCAAGACAAATTCCACCAGCAGTTCGAGGGAGAGGATTCTTCCCCTCTGTTCCATTCTCATGAGACCCCCCTGCAGTGCTGTGTCCAGATCTGGGGTGCCCAACATAAGAACGACATGGTCCTGCTAAAGTGGGTCGAGATGAGGCTACGAAGATGCTCAGGGGACTGGAGCAGCTCCCCTGTGAGGACAGGGTGAGAGAGTTGGGGGTGTTCAGCCTGGAGAAGAGAAGGCTCTGGGGAGATCTTATAGCGGACTCCCAGGACTTAAAAGGGCTACAGGAAAGATGGGGAGAGACTCGTTATCAGGGGGTGCAGAGATAGGATGAAGGGTAATGGTTTTAAACTGACAGAGGGAAGATTTAGATTAGTTGTAAGGCAGAAATTCTCCCTTGTGAGGGGGGGGTGAAGCCCTGGCACAGGTTGCCCAGAGAAGCTGTGGCTGCCCCCTCCCTGGAAGGGTTCAAGGCCAGGTTGGACGGGGCTTTGGGCAACCTGGGCTGGTGGAAGGTGTCCCTGCCCGGGGCAAGGGGGTTGGAACTGGATGATCTTTGAGGTCCTGTCCAACTCAAACCACTCTGTGATTCCATGATTCTATGATAGTCTGACATTTGGTACCTTGCATCTACATGAGTGTAAGTTCAGATCAGCTTTAGAAAATATGTGTGGGTCTGAAAACATCAATAAACAGCAACTTAAAATTTAGTCCGTCTTCTTAGACTGCTTCATGGGAACGAAGCACAAGAGAGGACCCAGGACACTTGGCTACTGGAGGAAATTCTTAACATTGATTCTGATATGATCTATAGGTTTCCTTAGAAAACTTCAGTACCTTTATTTATCTGTTGTTAAAACTTTCTTCTTTTTTGTCTGATTTTTCTTTTTTTTTTCTCCATATTTTTTCAGTTATCACTCACACTGAAAATGGGGAAAGCATAGAAGGTGAAAGGAAAATACATAAACCAGAAGTACTCACAGGATGATCCTTTCATCATAATCCTGGAAAACAAATATAGAGTGAGTTAAAAAAAAGAAAAAAAAAAAAGTGGAAACCCCCTGATACAAAATGAGTCATACTTCTATTTGATGACGGGACAGAAGGAAATTGTCTTTTTTTTAAAAAAAAACAACAACAACAACAACAACAACAACAACAACAACAACAAAAACGTAAGTGGACAAAAAAGCCTTTGGAAATTTTTTCCTGATTCCTCTAACTGAATAGCAGGTGTGTCTTGTGATCGCTGTACAGGTGGGATTTCCTTTGACACCTTTACCAGGGAAAGATGTAGAACTGGCCCACTGTCAGCTCTCAAAAGTCAATTATTTCCTACGAGACAGCCTGGCTCATATATTGGCTAGGGCAACAGCTCAAATATTTTCTCACTGATATTAAAAATATTGCTTTTCTTTCTGTCCCCAATATTCATGAGTTTGAATTTCCACACTCTTCAGCCATAAATACAAAACTTTAAATTATGTGAGAAGCAATTTGGAGCTACTTAGAGACTCATCCAGACTTCCCTTTTTTTTTGGATATTACTCAAAGTGTTTCAGGAGAGCAATGAAGGATCTGTCTAGGTGGCTGGAGTTAGTACTATCTTCTGAGCAGCAGGAATGAGAATATAAATGCCAGGGGGGAAAAAAAACCAAACAAACAAACAAACAAAAAAAAACCACAAAAGAGTTAAGATCTAAATCCATAAATTCCTCAATTTAAGGGGTTTTTCAGGCTTTTAGAGTAATTTCTGTCTGTATTAATGGGAGAAAGAAAACCTCAAAAAGTAGTGACTACAGAGCAATATTTCTACTGTTACATCAAAGATATACCTGCGGTCTTTATTCAGATAACTTGGGGCGTTGTCCTTATTTTTAATTTTCATTTAATTTCAAGTAAAATCAAACAAAACAAAGATGACCTATAACCTTGTAAGGTGGTGACCGTGTTATAAATAAAACCTATTGTTAATCAGCTGTCTCGGTGCCCAGCACACAAATAATTCAGGAAATCTGGAGAGTAAATCACTCCCTGGTCTCCAGAGAACTGATGGTGGGATCCATCCCCATGGTACCCAAGCACCATCCCCAAGCACCATCAATGAATTTATTGTCTGTCATTCTGACTCTTTTTGCTCATGAACCATGAATGTGAACATGGTCTTAAGGAGAAAGGAATAAAAAAATCCTAAGTTTCTAGGTAGTTCTTCTGCTCTGTCCCAATGTCACCTCCTATTAGAAAACAGGATCCTAATTTGCTTTTTGACTTGAAGCTCAGCAACTTCCCAGATGATTAAGTAGCAGACTTTCCAGTTTAGCCTGGATATAAGGAATAACTACACCTATTAAAAAAAAAACCAAACCACTAAAGTCTCTTCTTACTGTAGCTTTTTGCTTCTCTAACTTTAAGGTTGATAAATATGAATCAAATATTTTGAGTTCAATGTATGCTTAATCATTCTCATCCTTAGAGTGGGAGACATCTGCTTAAGCGTTTTGTTCAGCTGGGTCCTTGGGAAGCAGAGAAGTCTATTTTCTTCCCTCAGTGGAGCAAGAGCGTGGTTCCTCCATTAATTCAGGACATTGGTGGGACAATGAAGGCATTGCATGTTGGCAACTCACATTTCCTCTAGCCTCTGGATAAAGGATTTGAGTTTTGTGCATGCTGCCAATCCTTTAACAATCTTATACACCCTATAATCACCCTAAAAATGTGGAATGAAAGGGGGAAAAAAGGACTGAAAAGGAAAAGAAAAATCCTGCGGGCTGCCTTAGCCAAATATCTTGGACTTGAGAGCTACTTGATCATTAGTTTAAGTATGGATAATCGGTGTAATGCTAAATAAAGAAATTATACACTGAAATGGAAAATTCGCTTGGTAAAAGCCCAAAGAATTATTTCTTTTCTGGAAGCTAACATTCCCAGTGAAAGGCAAATGTTATTTCCTCCTCATTGTGCATTGCTTCTTGAGGTGTTTAACCGGTATGTGTGTCTGCGTTTTTATAATATTTCAGTGTTAGGATTCCCCTATGAAGTGTGGCTTCACAGTCTGCCAAGCAATGTCAAGATGTACTGAAAAGTTATGTCTTCATTGTCCAGAGTTAACAGAGGTTAAACTCAAGCTTTTAACATTACCTTATCGCCTACATGTAACTGTATTCTAGGACACTAGAATAAAATTTAAAGTATACTTTCATTCAGGTTAGTATTGATAATTTTTGCACGGAGG
The DNA here is from genome assembly GCF_003259725.1 of Athene cunicularia. Taxonomy (NCBI): domain Eukaryota; kingdom Metazoa; phylum Chordata; class Aves; order Strigiformes; family Strigidae; genus Athene; species Athene cunicularia. Next base: position 4,301,602 of record NW_020799097.1, read on the forward strand.
ATGCTGTAGTAGACTGAAGAGTGTTTGCAAAAGAAAGAGAACAATTTCCTGGAAGGCACTGGGAAAAGATATGTTAACTGCAGAATTACAAACACATGCATACATAGAAAAGAGAAGTCTTTGCAGTTGGGGTAGAAGGATGCAGTGACAAGTTTTGTCTGCTTCTATGCAGGAAGGGCATGGGGGTGTTCAGATTCACACCACCTCTCCCAGTTATCTCTGCAATGAAGTTGTGAGGAAAGGAAAAATCTTTGCCCCAAATAATTGAACAGGAACAAACAAAGTGAATACACAGAGGAGGTGCAGAGCAGATGGGAGGAGATAGATAAGGGGATGTGTTTGGGGACATGTGAGGAGAAATGGGAGACATACGGAAGAAGACACGAAGACTTTACTGGGAACACTGGAGAGGCACTCTTGGAGGATGGTGCTCCATGAAAGAGGAGGTGCAACTCTGAAGAGGACTGTGGCCCTTGGGTGGCCCATGCCAGGTCAGGAACAGATATCTGCCCATCACAGGTATTAAAAAGAAATTACTCCAAGGCATAAAACGTTTAAATCCTGTCATATTTAAATATGCTTGACTAGATCAAGGTCCTGTGATACAGGTATGTATGGAATGAGGACAGTGTGAGAAACGACTTGTCATTCTCCTCAGAGTTGCACTCCCAAGTGCATTTGCTTTCAATAAGAGCACAGTGGTGGTCATGCAGAATTATTAACCTTGACTCTAGAAATACAACAGCCACTCACCAGTGTGTATCTCCCATAGCCAGTTATTCTGGGTGCAGCTCTTGATATCAAGGCCATGCTGTTACTGATTCTCGAAACAGACTACTCTGGGATCTTCTCATATTCATCCGAATGTGCTACCATATGTGATGTGACCATATTTCTAGTGATTTGCTTGACCTCAATGAAAGAGCTTATTACAGCACCAGCAATGAAAGTTCACCTCAAGTTTTCAGAAAAGTATCCTCAGCACAAAGCTAGTTTCCTCTGCTTCATATAGCCTATTGTGCCTTGAGAGCCTTTTTTATCCTTGACGTGAGAAAGAGAGAGACCTGTTGGAGAGGGTTCAGAGGAGGCCTTGAAGATGATCAGGGGACTGGAGCACCTCCCCTGTGAGGACAGGCTGAGAGTTGGGGTTGTTCAGCCTGGAGAAGAGAAGGCTCTGGGGAGATCTTATAGTGGCCTTCTAGTACTTAGAGGGGACTACAGGAAAGAAGGGGAGGGACTGTTTATCAGGGAGTGTAGGGATAAGACAAGGAGTAACAGTTTTAAACTAAAAGAGGAGAGATTTAGATTCAATGTAAGGAAGAAATTCTTCAGTGTGAGGGTGGTGAGCCACTGGAACAGGCTACCCAGAGAAATTGTGGTTCTAGGCCAGGTTGGACGGGGCTTTGGGCAACCTGGGCTAGTGGAAGGTGTTCCTGCCCGTGGCAGGGGGGTTGGAACTAGATGATCTTTAAGGTCCCTTCCAACCCAAACCATTCTGTGATTCTATGATTCTATGACCTGGACATCAAATATTTCCCACATTTAATAGGCTACTAGATCTTAAAGCACAACCCTTTAGTACAAAAGCACTCTTGTCTATAAACTTCTAGAGACAATCCTATTTTTCTCACTAATTAACTGCAACTCTAAATCTTCAACCTGTCTCCATCTCCTTTTGCCCAAATTTAGATCACCTGAATTTGTTCTGTCAGAGAACACCAGAATTCTACTTTATCCCAGGAAAACCCATCTTAGAGTTTCAAATTCATTAGTGGAATTTAAACACTCTTCCTTCATTAAAGTTGGACAGATGTTAGGCTTTAATGCTAGGCATATAGATAAAATAGTCCCCAAAGTGTTTGGGTTTTTGTGTCCCTTATCTCACCTGAGAACACAGACAGCAAATACTGTAATTCCATGCAAATTCATGGTGTATATGATTTTTTACCATGTACTCACCTTGGATGTCTGTGGTACAGAAGGAGTGATAGGCCACTTCAATTTTAATAAGGTACTTTGCAGATACAGTCCAAGTATCTCTAAAATTCTGAAGACAGAAGTGAAAGAATGAGGTTGAAGACTTCTGAAAACTTGCATACCCACATATTCCTGGTTGCCTTCACACCATATATGAAATTGTAATACCACAGTCATATTGTCCTCATGATCTCATGTGACTCTTTTATACTGAGCCGTTAGCCAGTTTCTCTTGTATGATGGGAATAAAGCTGTAGACTCCAACTTTGTTTCTAGGGATTCAGTTTTCTGAAGATACCTGCCGGTATATTGAACACAAAGGGCAGTAACTCTTCCATCCCATAAACTAAGAACATAGCATGCAAAAGCAATGTCCAACATCAGGGTTTATTGGGTCCTCTATGATCACATTGAAGTTAGCCGTTTAGCAGTGAAAAGCTGAAATGTGCATTTATTTGTGGTAAAATAAACAAGTTATAATTCCACAAAGGGTGAGTAATTAATAACTATGTGCTAGTCACAGTGCACGGCATACCAAAAGACAAATTCTTTGCTTTAATAAAATGGCTCTGCAGAGACAAAGATGGAAAGTCCAAGTGGGTAATGGAAAGTCAGGCAGCGGAATGTGAGAACACACAAGTCCTGGATTTCAGGCCTCTTCCATCTCCTGTAATCTGTGTAGCTTCCTCTCCTCCAAGAACATACCAAGACCTGTTGAGGGATAAAATCAAAAAATGGAGGTTGAATAATGTCAGAGACTTTCCGAGGGTGAGATCTGTGGGAGTAATTGAAAGCCCAGTGGCATCCTACGTGCAGTTAAATGTGAGTGGACAGAGGACCGGAGGACATACCTGTTCAGTGCCCAGAGAGAGCAATCCGGAGTTGTCAGGAGTGGACAGAGCAGATGACCTCAGAGGCTTTTGCCATCTCTAATTTTAATGATTCATTGAGCTGCATGGCTTAGAAATACAGGGACGTGTATTTAAATGATTCATAAGCTTTGCACACCCAAGGAATGCTTTAGCTGTCATGACATCCTGTAATAGGTTTGGCGCAGACCAAGGCAGGAAAAACAAGCCATCATCTTGGCCTGACTTTGCCAGAAAAGTCTCTGGTTTCTCCCTGTTGATGAAAGTTGTAATTTCTGCTGTAGTTCCCAGTGTGTGTCGCTGGCGGAGAGGAAGCAGAGGAAAAGGAAAAAAAAAAAAAAAAAAAAAAAAGAAAGAAAACCTCAAATCCTAAAAGTCATCATAACAAACTTAGTGCTGAGTGAAGTTGCTGTTTGGCTGAGCGTGGTGACTGCTGTGCTGTGACAGATCCTGTCGGAGAGGCACTGCCCCAGCTTGCAGGTGTAAGCATGACCTATCAAACTGAATGGGAGCTGACAGAAGGGATTTCTGCAGCGCGAAATGGAGAGCTGACATGAAAACAGTGACGTGTGAGCGACTGAATCACCGCAAGCACAACTGTCACAGATGATGTCCAGAGAAATGACAGGAGAATACTAACTTTACTTGATGTCAGTTTAGTTGTCCTTTGTGTTTGGAAGAGTAACTGCTAGGAAGGGGAAAATTTTAAAAGCGCACAGGAAAATAAAAAGCCAACATCGCATGCGCATCCATTTCATCTCAACATCCAAAGCAGTTTTTATGTCTTCTTGAAATATTATTAGTATAGGCAATTGGGTGCTTTTGGCACACTTTCTTCTGGCTAGGAATTGGTCAGCATAAACTATTTTAAGACTGAGATTTTATTTAGTCTACTGACAACACCAAAGACCTGCTATGAGCACTGCTATCAGCTAATTACTCCTACTCCTACAAGGACGAACAACCAGTTACCTTTGCACAGCAAGGAGTGAATATTTTCAAGGCATAATTGTCTGAGGATAAAAAAATAAAACTATTTACTAAGGCATCTGAGATTTGTGTCGCATCGTGTTACAGACTTTCTACATTGGACAATCGCTTCATGTCTGTTACTCCTCCTGACATGCTTTTGTGTAGTTCAGCAGTAGCAATCTCTTCCGTGCACTTTTCTAAGTGCAATCAAATCTCATCTAAAACAGGCCCCTCCAGTCTGTGTTTTATGAAAATAGCCTAAGTGTAGAGAAATGTTTTTATCATGTTGAGATTGCAATAAATATATAAAATTCTTCACATTTGTCATGAATTATTCAGCAGTAAGCACGACCAGGAGCAGTGATATTGAACAAATGCTGAAGACACCATAGTTCAAGAGAGAGCAGACGAATCATGATCCTACTACCGCCTCTGCCTGTGCCAGGTTGGATGACAGGACTGACATGAAAGTTGTGAGATGTGAGGGGCATGACGGGCAGTCCTTGAGGCAGGAAACGGCTCCTACTTCTCCCATACTTCTGATTTTAACTACAGCACCAAACATGTGTCTTTAAGCTCTAAAGCAAAGTGGATTCCAAAATCTTTCCTTTCTCTGTGATCAGAGTGCCCTAAAGTAGATCCAAACTCCTATTCTTCTTTCAGTTAAAGAATAGCTATTTATTGTTGCTTTTCTGAGCAAGCAGAGAACCCCTAGGACAAATTACAGTTGATGAGAGAAACTATAGACTGGTGAGAGCCCTAAATGGCAAATCGCTCATTCTGTTGGCTTAGTTACGGTATCTGATTTGATGTGGGTTTAAAATCAAACAAATAAACCCAAAAAAAACCCTCAAAGAACTTGGGTTCTTATAATAAAAGATCAAAGACTATCAGAATTATTGTTTTCTAAAGAGGACAGAATTGGAATAGTAACCAGAAGCTGTTTTCTCTGAACTTGTGCACGTCTCTTTTTCTTCCTCCAGTTGCTCTCACTGTATATCAACGGCTTGAGGCAGAGATCCACTCTTCTTGTGAGTCAGATTCAAAGTCTACAGCAGTGTGGAGGGGTTTTGCCATCGATTGCTCAGGGCTTTGGATCAGCTCCTCAGCAGTTGTGCAGTGCCCTGTTCAGTAGTGGCACAATTGCATTTGAAGCCTCCAAATGTTCCCACATTGTAAATAATAGTTAACAACTCATCAGATTAATTCAGTTGGCTATCAAATTAAACCTTTATATAGCTGATAAAACTTGGAATATTCATTTCTAGACACTGTTTCTTCATTTTTTTTTTGTGTGTGTGTTCAATTGAAGGGAAAAAAAAGCCAAGATTTCAGAAAAGTCTTAGAAGATGTCATTATCAAAAAATTTCCTTTCATAAAAATTAAAACAACCTTATTAAAACTTCAGGTATACACAGCCTGAAAAACCTTCCTCTGAGTGAATGACATCGAAACATAGAATGGTTTGGTTGGAAGGGACCTTAAAGATCATCCAGTTCCAACCCCCCTCCCCCGGGCAGGGCCACCTTCCACTAGCCCAGGTTGCCCAAAGCCCCGTCCAACCTGGCCTTGAACCCTTCCAGGGAGGGGGCAGCCACAGCTTCTCTGGGCCGCCTGGTCCAGTGGCTCAGCACCCTCACACTAAATAATTTTTTCCTTGAAGTAAACCAAAGAAAATTATGAAATAATTCAAATTATTCTTGGTGTGCTGAGTTTTGTTGAGTCACTGTGTATGAACAGCATGTTAGAATTCAGTGAAACCACCAATTTTCTGTCAGAAAACTATTTTATCCAAAACAAATTCAGTCTTTTCTAACACAAAGGAATTTTGATCACAGGACAAATCACATAATAAGTGGTACATGTGATCAGAGGTCTAACAAATTGCTCAGAAATGTTGAGATTATATGATAGATTTTCTTTCTTTAAGAATCATATGCATATATGACACCAGCCATAGTATGATAAAAGACTTGAAAGAAACTAACTACATGTAAACATTTCTCATTCATTATCTTGGGTTTCTGCTACTGTGTGACAAATCATTAGTCGTAGTGTAAGGCAAGCTTTAAAAATGTAATTACTTAATCATGCAGTTAGTTCCCCATCAATCGTACCAGCACTTGTTCTTAACTAGCTTTAAAGAACAAAATTAGGAGTAATTTGTAAGCAAAAGTAATTGAGGAAAGGCTGATATTGCCAAGGTGTTGACAGCACGGCGCATGGTGTTGTTTCTTTTATTTCCCCAGCAAAACAGTGGTCTGCAAACTTTGCTGAACGGCACTGCTGGCTACTGGTTGAACCCAAAAACAAGTCTTGGTGGCCTAGCACTGAGGTCGGGAATGAGAATTTTCTTTAGTTTGTATCACACGTCTTCATAAATGGCAGGAAGGAGATGTGGGGTCATTCAGTGGGATGGGGAGAGGATGGGTTGATGAGACCTGGATATTAGGCTTGCAGTTAAACCTGTTTCATTTTTAGAGATGTTAGCATCAGGAACAGCACTGACCCAGAAAAGGGAAAGGATATGTTGAGAGCAAGAATTATCAGAGCTTGTTGTCAATGATTTTTATACTTTCTTAAAACTCTAGAGGATCTAAATTAGGGTAAAGCAGAAATGGGTGGTGAATGGGGATTTTTAAATGCAATCTGTTTCATTGGAGAGTGTAGATTCATCGAAGCTTAAACTGTCACAAGGACAAGATTTTTTTAACCCTTTTCTCACCTGTGAAAATTCTGAAAAATGTTTTTAAATTATTCAAGCATCTGGCCTTGCCATTTCCCAGGATTAAAAAGTCTAATGTGCTGATGTAAATCAATTTGTGAATTGCAGTGTGTATATGTACTATATCTATCTATCTATCTATCTATCTATCTATCTATCTATCTATCTATCTATCTATCTTTCTGCCTGCCTACCTATCTACCTACCCACCCATTCAACACAACTCCCAAATCGTCAAAATGACAATTAATACGTTTCAAAATATTAAAATAAAATCCTTAAAAACTAGAAATGAGATTAATTTTGACATGATTATTCTTGAAACAACAGTTAGTGGAGCTGGTTGAAAATGAGTTTATCTGCTTGGAAAGCAAGTCAATTTTAAAAAAGGGAAGAAAATAGAGATTTTTTTTTGGGGGAAAAAAAATCCAAACAGGTGGATTTGTTCCTAGGATTTCTTCTTCTTGGTCTTATCAACTTTCCATGAAGGATGCTGCACATGGAGTTAGACTGTTTAGGGAGCTTCCTCTACACCTGCCATGTATATTATTGAGAAGAAAAAGACCAAGAGTAGCCAAGTTAACTGGCAAGAAACCAAGTATTTTTTTCAGTGGAAACTTACCTGTTTTTTTATCAAATGTTTCATGAAAACTAATGTAAAAATGTTTTTCTTTTCAAAACTGACTATTTCTTTTAGAGAAAATTGGTCTTAATTTAGGAGGGGGAGATGCTGGGTCAGTTTTCACTCTTGCAGAAGCCAGCAGGGCATTCATTGCAGGAGAAGTTTCTATAGAGGCTTAACTGATACTAATTAAGTGTGATTGCAACACATTTCTTTTCAATAATGGTGCCTGTGGGTTTATTTAGGACATTCTGTTGAATGAACTCCAAAGGCACAGTTCTTGTGAAATCTGATACAATTACAGCATCCTTGTGTTAGCCATCTCTTCTCTTCACCAAGGGATAAGGGATTTAATAAGAACCATGCACTCATCTCCTATTAATCACTTCTAAATCACCTGAAACTCTTGCTATTGCAAATCCCGCCTTTATTATCACGCACTTGTCTCAACTCTGAGTTACAAATAGGGAGGGAACAGAAGCAAAGTTACTTTGATTGTGTAAAAGTGATGCACGTTTACAGTTGTAACATGGTGCTTTGCATCATGGCAACTCAAAAGGATGGAGAAAATCACACCAAGCAATGAACCCATGTAATTTAGCTTCTCCTTTTCCTTAGAGACATTGCGTGGGTAGATCATGATTTTCATTTGTGGTTTTAGCCAACAGGTATTTTAGCAACAGAAACAACAGAATTTGCCTCTAGGGTTTTGCACAAAAGATCAGGATGTGAATAGTGTTTTTCTTGTGATTAGCTGAATGAGGGAAGATTTATGCTACTTTTTTGCAGACAAAAGCAAAAATCTCTCTGTTCAGTCCTTGAGTTGGTGCGCTGTTACTCAGCATCGATCTAGGAGCTGTTACTGAAGCCCTGAATGAAAACTGAAAAAAATTCCATATGCTAAAAGTGTATTAAACAATGGCTCTGAATACTGCTGCAAGAGCCGTTGTTGGTGGCCCTTAGCACCCTGGGCTTCTGCAGAAATAGGACATGAAGAAACTGAATTTTGATCAGTTTTCCAACCTGCTTAAAAGATCTCTTTGGGGGAAATGAGTGTGACAGATTTTTAAAAAAAAAAAAAAAAAAAAAAGACACCAAAACACCCTGTGATATATAACTTTATTTCTTGGTCCAGCTGACTCAGATTCAGATTGAAAATGGTAGAATTCCTCTCGTTTTCATGTTAGACAGCTAAATATTGGATGCCTAGATCTAGTGTTTTCAGGTCTGACATTTTGGTACCAGCTGAGAGCTTTTTACATGTCTCGCTGTGGAGACCTCTTTTAGGAGGACACAAGTCCCTGTCTCAAAGGATCTCAAAGCACCCTTGAGTGCCTAGCTGAGCCTTAGACAAATAACATTTAGACACCTAAATGGGATGAGATGACACTTGAATGTTTTAACCCTGTCTCATGACAGAAAAGGAGACCCTAGGCTCCAGTGGAACAGGTCATCTTTAATTGTGGAGTGATGTATATTTGTATGATAATTGAACATTTTTATAAATATTTTCAGCGGCTCATTGTGCAGCACTGGAATTTAAAGGATGATGAGCCTACTTTACACATCTAAAACTTAGGAAAACATTAAAGAGAACAAACTAGATGAGCCAGGGCAGAAATCATTTGCTCTCACCCTAGTCTCTAGGCCTACTAACCTCTGTCTCTAAGGATGGGTCTTGTTTAAAAACTGTGTAATGCGATGGTATCCAGTATTTAATAAAAGTACTGAAAGTGCTGCACAGTGCCACAGATTCACTTGCTGAACATGTCATGAGGCAAAATTTTATAGGCATTGTAAAATCTTTTTACCACACACAGCTGTATTACCCAAAATTACTCAAATCTGCAGGGCATCTGAAACACACACTACAATGAAAATAGGCTTTGCTGCTTAAAAAGTGATTATGACTAATGCACAAAACCAATTATCACCAAGCTTAATTGCAAAGAATTAAACAGAGTGCATATATGTATATAAATATGCACACACACACACATATATATATATATATATATATGTGAATATACATGACATTCCAGATCTAGGTTCTTACTAGAAAACAGGATCTAACTAAAGATGAGGGCAACATGGGTTGGGTTGTGGGTTTTTTTTGGTGTTTTTTTTGTTTGTTTGTTTGTTTGGGTTTTGTTTTTTTTTTGTTTTGTTTTGTTTTGGTTTTTTTTATGATGGGCAGAAAAGGAAGGAAAAAAAAAAAAACCAACAATCAAAAACCAGAGTTTGTTCAACTGAAGATATGGAAGCCAGACAAAGAGCACTGACAATTCTCTTAGTGTTAAAAGCAAAGACCACTTTACTAAGAATGTTAATAACTGAGTTAGAGCTAAATGTCCATTGACAGCACGGTCGCCTGCAATGGATCCTCAGGTGAAGACTACAAAACAGGAAAAAGCTTAAATTCTATTTATTTCCTGAATATAGCTTTCCATCTTCCAAGAACATGAGTTTTAAAGATTTTACAAGCCACAATTTCAACCTGTGTCTTTATTTTTCAGAAGTCTGAATTAAGTTTTATCATTTTTTCTAGCTGCTTTTTGAAAATATATATGGTTTTGGTCTCAATGGCCATGTTGTCCTGAACATCCATACATGAATTCTCTGCCTCGAGTACTGATACTCTTTCATGGTATCGAGATCAACTGGCTGAATGATCTGGAGAAAGCCAGTATTTCTACTATGCTAGCTAAATTCAGGGCAGCATGTTTCATGCCTGCCTTCTACTCAGCCCTGCCAGATCAAGTCGATGCAGCGTCAGTATAAACTCATCTTACAAATCAGCAGAGTAGGTACCAACTATTTTATTACAATCACTGTTTGGAGAGGTTATTTTTACTTCTTATGCAGCTTCCAGCTGCGGTGGTCCTTAAAGAAGGATAAAGTTGTGATTAAAACAGAAATAATTAGGAAAAATGAGCTAAACCTTCAACTGTTGCTGGCTTCATTGACATCAACAAAAGTAGGTCAACTGATGTCAACTGGGGGTCCCACCACTTGATTTAGCTGTTTCTTCTGCTTCAGGCTTTTGCTGTGACCTTCAGTAATTACACCATACAGCAGGCACACAAGTGGTGAGACTACATTGTTTAAAATAAGGTGGATAAACCAGCAGAAAAAACCCCGATGATTATTATTAGTACGAGCTGCAGTAAGGCCCATAGGCTGGAAAAGGCAATATTTGTAGTGTGCAATCAAACACAGATAAGATGATGCCTGGGAACACTCTGTTGCCCTGGCAAGGCTCTGTCAAGCAATCCTTTCACCCCTGGCTGTGGATCACTGAGTTAATAACTGTGTCAAGGCCTCCTTGATTTTACTGCTACAGATGAGTCGTTTGATGCTGCTTTAGACTCTGTGGCTGTCTTTGAACTAGTAAACCTGGAACAGCAGGTCAGTGTCACAGTCTAGTTCCTACCATTAAATTGTTAGCGTAGCCACTAGGTTGTACAAGAAAACACATGAAGGATTTGGGCCACAGCATTGGAGTACTCCCCAACTAGCTGTCTGGATTTGAGGGTGATAGAGCAAGTCTGTACGGACATACACACACTGCTGTACCAGGTAGCGTGAGTCCCAGATTTGTCTCTGGCTCAGTTTAAAAACATCTGTGAGGTTGAAGAAGGTCTAATGTACCTCTATGGAATCTATTTACCCTTTACTCAGATAACTCTTGTTGAAAATTAAGATTCATGAATTTATAACGAAGATAAAACCCACGAAGATCAGAACAACATGGGCTTTCTGCTTGGTTGCTCTACAGGAATGGATATTGGGGTTTTTTTTTGGTGAGATTTCTTTCTTAAAAATATTTAGGAGATCAGGGTGATGCTGCAATGTTGATATTGTATTTAGGATTAATTTAACTTAATCTAAAATTTAGATATATATAGTATTAACTCAATAGCTGCTACAGTGAAAAGGTAGAGGCAGATATCTTCAGTGGAAAACTTACCCCACATCCCTTAAATGTCTTTAAATGTCTTTCTTCAGATGGGACTAATTGCCTTCTGGAGACGCACATCCTCCTTTATCAGCTCTTAAAGGAGCACAGATGACTTGCTTAGAACGTATTTCTGGAGTTTCGATGATCAAATTAAGACATGACTCACATCCACAGACTTGGGGTTTGCAAAAGGAGGTCAGAGCATCCAAAGCCTGTGACAGTCAATGGGAATTAAGTGTCTAAAGCCAAACTTTGTGTAGATCACTTCTCCTCACCAAATTACTTAGGTGCGCTAAGCTCTTTCTTGTAGGGGAATCCGCAGCCTTCGTTTCCCTCTCTGGTGCTGGGTGATAGTTGAGCTGTAAACTTTGATGCCTGTCAGTCAGGACCTCATACGGAAAACTACTTAAATTTATTAATAAAGAGGAACAACATTTGCCTTGTTTTATACTCAGTGACCCAATTTCAGGAAGCGTCAGAGGACTGCATTTTTTGAATAGGAACTACTCTTCGAAACAAACCCACTAGAAAGAATTAACTAGAATGCACAAACTATTTTTTTTTCCCTCTTCATTCTTTAATTTCTACCATATCACCTCTATTACAGCTCACACAGATTACAGTGTTACTTCTGAGAACTCCATTAACATGTTAACAGTAGGAGAGCTTAATGTCTTCAGACAGAAACCAGGACTCCACGTAACTAAGTGCTGTACACACACGCAGAAGAGAAAACAGGCCCTACTCTTAAATGAAATTCTTGTTAGATAGAACTGTGTCTTAAACTTCTGAAGTAAATTCTAACTGCTCAAATTCAGCTGTTTGAAAGCGGAAGAAAACATTATGCAAAACTTTTAGAATTTAAAGTTGGTGTCTTTATTATTTTCATCGAAATTGGAATGCATTTGTATGAGCTTTTTCATCTTCATTCATTTGTGTTATATTTGAAAAAAATTATTTCTGTGGTTTTTTACTGGTGATGAACTGGAGCTTTCTTGTTGCAGAGCTGGTATCTTAAAAATTCAAAGTTTGAGAAAATGCCAGCAGAAAAATCTGACATTTTACTCAAAGGCTGCTGTGTTTCGCATTTCTGATGGAAAAAAAAATCAGAAAAAAATTTATTAGCTCTCTAGAAGAACATCTGTTTGTGATTGACTTAAATCACTAGTCTGGTGTTTTGTTTTGGTTTCTTTTTTTTTTTTTTTTTTCTCTTGAGAACCAATTTTCAAGCTTGTTTCTATCCTTTCTAATAAAAATCTAAGGTTTTCCTATATCAGTTTTGAACAGACCAAAACGCTCAATTTTCACAAGGGGGAGAAAATAGTGATTGTGTTGAGCTCTGCACCTCCCAGTAGAAAATAGAAATTTTTTTTTTTTTTTTTTTTTTTTTTTTTTTTTTTTTTTTTTAATGGAAAGCAGCCACAGCTGTACATAACAACATGCATTAGTGCATCTTGCAGGGAAATGAAATCGAACAGCAAGACACGATCATAAGCCTATCTTGGAGTGTAGTCAATTTGTCCAGTAAATATTGTGGCATTAACAGTTTTATTTGTTGATCATTTCTGATGTTAATGGTAATGGGCCCCTTTGGTATTGGGATATTTATGTCTGACAGTGTGGTGCAATTTGCATTAATAAGACTCATTAATTTCAGATGGTTTCTACTACAGAGGAAGGAAATATTAGAAGTGTTTTGTGCTTTTTTTTTTTTTTTAAACATTAGTCTCTCTCTCCACACAGCACAGAGCCACTAAGCTACATTGCTGTACAACAATGAATGCTCCCTTGTTGTTGTTATTAATGATTTGCTTGCCTGCCAATGTTGAGGGTGGATATCTGCCTCCTGAAGAAATTATCTGGCTTCTACATTTTATTTAAGACTTTTTTTTTTTTTTTTTTGTCTGTGTGGAACTCATAAGTTCAACCAAAATGGGAAACATTTTTGTTTCCTTCTTCCATTTCCTACATCCTCTTCATTTCCATGATGATAACAATCCTGGCCATCGGTTAGAATCTGGATGCTAAAATTAAGCACAACTTTGTGGGAGGATCTATGGCAGAAATGACAATTCCTTCCTTGAAAATGATACAAATGACTCAGTTCTTTAATGTGTCCAATTTTTATAACAGGAAATAGAAAGCTAATTACTGGTTATTAAGGGCTTTCTAAATCTCTCTCTCTTTTATTAGTTGGACAATGAACAGTTACTTTGTATGAGATGGGAAAAGTCAAAGCAAATAATTTATTGGGACTGATTTCCATAATGGGTTTTCAGGCACAGACTCATAGCACTGGCAGCTCACATGACTGCCAGTGTCCTGCCTTAGCTTCAAAATTTTTTCATTCTTTGTAAAAAATGGAATATTCAGCATTTTAACTCTTCAAAATTCAGTTATACTGGAAAAGATACACAGCTTTGCAATGTCTAACTCCACAATGGAAAGATTCTGGGTTGGTTTGGGGTTTTTTTTGTGTTTTGTTGGTTTTGGGGTTTTTTTTGTGTGTGGGGTGTTTTTTTGTTGTTGTTTGTGGGGTTTTTTTGGTTGTTTTTTTTTTTTCAGTATCTTCTCTTGCTTTGTTTTGCAGCCTCTGAATAAATAAATTTTAAAATGTGTATTTTTTTCAAGGAACCCAGAAAATATGAGACTTTCTAAAGGAAAATAATTTGAGAAGTCATTAATGGCACAAGTAAATCTGAGGAGTAGAACTTTGGAATTAAAAGGTGAAGTTTTAACCCCAGGGAAATTAAAGGAAACACTCAGGGTTTCACTCTGATCCCATGGAAAAGACTCTCATTCTTACTGACTTTAGTCCCTAAAAAGTCTTTATATTAAAACTGGGTGTTGTTCAGAAAGGTGCATACTTTTCCAGTAGTTCTGTTTTTCCTCCAGTGACTCAGCATTACAAGAAAAAACCTCTCAGATTTCTCTTTAAATCTAGACATTAAATGAGAACGAATGTGTCCAGAACTCATTAAAAAAAAAAAAAAAAAAAGAAAGAAATCACAGATGGAAAGCTCATCATCTAATTCAGATAATTATTGACTTTTAAAAAATCTTGAGTAGAGAGCAATCCTGCATACATTTATGCAGGTGTGTAGCTTTTGGGTCTTCCGTTACTTCTGCTAAAACCAGGATTAACAAATGGGCATGCAGCAAAATATGTGCTGAGGTGTTAAAATAAGTATGTAATAAATGGAAAATGGAAAATATCTGCAGACTGGCAATTAGAAAAAGATAGTAAATGACTTAAGGAGCTGAGTGAAGTTAAGGACAGTGAAAACCCAGGTTTAATAGATTAGGAATGAAAGACAAAGCCTAATATCCAAACTGAAATCTGGGTTACCTTGTACCCCAAAGTGTGAAAGAAATAGAAAAAGAGGTTAGCGAAAAATTCACAGAGGTTCACAATCAATTTTAGACCCAATTGGCAAACGACTGAAGAAATAGCTTTCTGTGCTAATATATTAAAATGATAAATGAAAGATCAAGTAAACTATGCTCGGGCTTCAATAAAAGTGCTGAAAGGATTATTTAAGTTTTAATTATTAACAGAAAGTAACTAAAAATATATTAAGGTAATTGCCAAATGTAAGATGGGGGAAAACAGGTACTGCATGTCAAAGTTTATGTACTTTTTTGATGTAGTCACATGTCTGATTTCTAAAGACAGCATATATTGGTATTCACTCATATACCTTCATATTCTCAAAGTATACTCCTCTTTTTTTTTCTAATAGTTCTTCCTTTACTGCTAGAATAAAGAGTTTTGATGAGAACAAATAGCCCTGTTCAGAATTCCTCCATTTTCATTACTTGTTGACAGTTTGATTATTTGTGTTGAAATGAACCGGAAGCGTAAATTCATGCTCTTCCCTTTTGCCCTACCGCAGGCAGATACTTAATAGCAGTGGGAAAAATAACTGTCTCCTCATCTCCCTGAAGCAAACCAAAATTGTTACCCCTGGAGCTAAGCGAGATTTCAGGGCCAAGCTGAGAAACGTACATTTCTCATGATGATGCACTGATCAGACCTTCCAGTTTGTATGTGCAAGGTCTTTATTTGTATCTAAGAAAAGAGTGGCTCTTTCTGTGGTGCAAACTCCTCTTTGATGGGTGCTTTCTAAAGCTGCCAACAACAACAAAAAAATTGCAATAAAACAATAAAGGGAGATATAAAATAAAAATAACAATGCAATGGAACGAGTTTACTATGCAGAATTAATGTCCTTATGGCACTATCATATTAATTCCCCTTTTCCATATTTACATGGTGACTGCAGAGAAATACAGAGAAGTTTAATTTACACCCAGAGTCCCACCTGCTTTGCAGCCGCACGGTTGTCTTGCAGATGAGCAGTTTGTGGATGACACCTACCAGTTCCCCAAGACTACAACTTTGCTAGTACACAAGACAATATCAGGGTCAGTCCCATGCTATGGAATTCAACTGTAGGGCTCAGCCATGTCTGTCATAGATTACCTAGCACTCTTCCAAAGATTTCCATGTGCATTTTAACTTAACAAGGACCAAGAACTTTTTTATTTCCAATAGGAAATTTTGATTCATCATCTCTGCTCTGATGAATAACAATAATATGGACTGCTTATTCATATACACTAACCAAAATGCATTAAGAGGTACCTTAACTCTTAATACCACTGGATTAATATTGTATTTAGACCGTCTACCGTGACACCTGACAATTATACAGGCATTACTACTGTGCCTGCATTTGAGAGAGATTTAAAGATTTGATTCATGTAAGGACTGAACCATCAGGGATTGCCATGAATCAATTTTCTATGAGTCAATGAAGTTGTGATGTATACTGTGGATGCCTCATAAGCACCGTGACTCTTTCTGATTGTTTAGTATCAAGCTAGTAGTCTTGACTGTTCGTCCCTCTCTTCAATTTAAATACTAGAATACTGATTAATGACTATGAAAATACCATGTTTTAATATATCCATTAAGAGTAATTATCAGACATTGTAAAAACAAGCTTGGAGGATCAGCTGCAACCTATTTAACACAGATAGGAGCTATCGTAGCTGGATTACAGACACTTTCAAGGCTTCCTGTTCTGTGAATTATTCTTCACATTGACATTTTCTTTATTTTTATGAATTCTCACAGTTATAACGTCTGAATTTTGCCTTTATCCATGGCTTTAAACCGTGCTGTTGTCAAGTTATAGAGTCATCATACAATTTGATGTCATCCATAAAAACAAGAACAAAGCAACACACCAAGGTACGTAACACAACTTAATTGACCAAAAGACTTAGCTTAAAATAACCTATTTGCTTAAGGAAGATTTCCCACCTATGTAGAATAAGACCTAATTCTGACTGTCCCCTCCACTCAAACCTACCAGTTCTTGAAAGTGAGGTACTGCTTAATGTCATGGGATAAGAATAGGAGAATTAGTTTTTATGTTTTCGGATAGACATAACTGTGAATTATATCAGATTGCCTCTTAGTATAAAAATTTACTATTTCTTCTTTATAATTTTACCAAAGCTGAGCTATTTCTATAGAAAAATTCATTGTCCAGAATTTATATCCAGCCATTTGCGTTTTTTGTTTGGTTTGGTGTTGGGTTTTTTTGAGGGGTGGTGGTTTTCATTTTTTTTTTTTTTTTCCTTTTGAAATTCCTCTACTGAAAGATCTTACTATTTCAAAGAACAAACTGAAAGAATCATCAAGAAAGCATTAGTCCTACTTGAGGAATTACCTAAAACAAGGTCAGTGATGCTGTTCATGTGAAAACCTTCCCAGATTTGGCTAATCTGTGAGTTTTTGGAAACAGCTCCGTTTCCAAAGACTGTGCAATTATCCAGTGGTTTAGTTCAAACTCAGCATGATTCAGCCCTTCATGTCTCCTAGAAGACTGTAGATCCTTGTCTACTTTTCATAGTCCCAGAGCTGGGCAGCCTAGGCCAGGCAGTCTGTAAAGTGCATGAAGACAGGAGAAAACCCCATGAGCAACTTAGTAGGGTGCTTTTGATGTGGTAGTGGAGAATAACAGCCAACTCTTGCTATTAGCTACCTCCGTCAATGTAAGCTGAGGTTTGAATCCTGTTGATAGATTTGTGCTGGCAGAGTGCAGATAGGAGGAAGGAAAAAGAAACTGCAAAGTCCATTAACAAATTATATGGTGGAGTAATATAGTCAGACTTTATTGCTGGTTTTAGGTTTTAAACCTCAGGTGATTACCTGGCCTGAGAAATAATTCAGGTTGTGTCCTATGGAAACCAAACTACAACGTGTTGTCATATCACTAAAAACTCTGTCTTAAGGAGTAGACATATGAACAACCTTCATCATGGAACTGTTAAGATTCAAAATTTTCATACCTAGCATTCTCTGAAGATTCTTTCTTTGGTTTATTTATTTTAGCTGAATTTAATATCTGCCACCCTCAGATGCCAAGTGAAATCAGCAATTCTTGCTTGTGGTTTTGAGTCTGTCCATGTCCAGTTTCAAAGAGGAGGCACTTGACTACCTTCTCAGAGTGCCCTAAAAGCTGTTGCCTGTTTTCTCCAAGAAAACTGATGAAAAGGAAACAGGTTACCTACAACCACCCCCAGTGCCAATCCCCAGACCACGTTACGTATAAATATTGCCTCACTCATCCAAGCAGTAACACGGACAGCTGTTTAGAGGTACTAGTACCGAAGTCAAGTTCTGAAAGGTGCTCGTGTCCTTGGAGAGAGCACCAGGATGTTTTTGTGATGTGCGACAGCTGCATTTGGGTTTGTTTTCCCATATCTGAAGATATTCTGTAACTGGAATTGCTGTTGGTTCTCTGCTGAAAACAAGATTCCTATTTTCAATGGGGGCACAGCTTGAAGTAAATCTATACTACTTTTTATTTTTTTAAAAAAATCACCCTTAAGAGTAAATTAAAGCAGATACGTTGTCTTTGATCAAGTTACAAGCAGGCAGAAGTGTTAATATACTGGAGCATTTTCACAGCGGAAATGAATTACACCATAGGCCATGCAACTGTAAAGTCAAGAGGAAATTGTAACAAAAAAATCAAGGACTGAGTCTAAACTGCAAGGATGTTGGCAAATGTCCAGGAAAAGGTATGGTTGGTGCCAAACTTGCATTAAAAAAAATGGTTTAACAGTCAGTCCAATTGCTATAACTGCCTCTATTTTTTTTTTCTGTCTTTCTTTTAGCTGTTTTTCCTATTGTAACTAATCTCATTAAATAAGACTCATTGTCTCTCCCCCTCAGACAACAGGCTCATTCAGAGGAGCTGCGCCGTGCATTGAGATCCTTCAGCGGGATTTGAAAGGGACAAGAGCGCATCATAAAAAATAGGAGGGATTGAGTGTGTTCCACCCTGAAAGGCAGGAAAAAGCCTTCACAGCATGTCTGAAATCCAGCACCATTTGAAGACGTATCTTGGAAAAGCTTGTGTGAAATCCTATCAATGTTTTAGATTATTGGAAAGTGGGAGAGAGAAGTATTTTGGGTACGTCTGATGATTCCATAAACCTGTGGCAGCATGACAAAAGGAGGGATCAGCCACCAGGATTAGTGTGGGAGCAATGGAAAAAAGGCAAATTTAAACGCAGAGAAAGGTCAGGTTTAAGAATCTGATCCAAGTCCCTCAGTGGGAATGGGAAGTTTCCCACTAAATTATTAAAGAATTATAACAATTCTACTTATAAAGTACCTCTTCACTGATCCACACCTCACCTTTCTTGTAAGAATGTTTGGTTAGATAAATGGTGGTCATGAAAAAGCTTCTCATTAAGGTAAAAGAAATCACCCAAAACTTAGTGATAACAGTAACACAGAGACAGTTAAATTAAAATCATGGTAATTATTACTATGAGTAACCGGTACTTACAACTAAAATTCAGACACAAGTCTAAGTATTTGGACTCGATGCTCTCAAGTGTCTTTTCCAGTTTAAAAGATTCTATGATTTCACTAGCTCAAGTGAGAAACGTTTGCTGTCAAGGCCTTTAAGTCTAAACAGAAGTGCAGAGTGAGTGAAGTCAAAGAAGGGAACAGAGCAAAGTGCCGCACTCAGATTAATTCTGATCTGACTCCCATGGGAGTCTGTGCATACAGTAAAAATCCTGTGGATATTCTAGAGCATATTCAGGTACTACCAACAGCATCACACTGTTAGTGTTATACTCCGTCTAGAAAAATATTCCCTGCTTTTCAGCTGAAATAAATAGCCCGGTCAGAATCCAGCTTACCCAGTTCAAGGACCCAAGGAAGCTCTCTAAGAACCAGGGCAAGTATCTCTGGGTCACCTCGCTTTCAGCCTAGGGACATTCTCCATGTCTGGGGCTTAAATGGATTTTTATCATAGTTGACTAATAGGAAAGGTAATAATGATTTACACCTGTAGCCTTAAAAGTCATTTTATTTAAAAAACAATAAAGAAAAAATAATTTATTACTACCTTCAGTTACCAGATGAAGAAAGTGAGGTACAATTCACATGGGGTCCTTCACATAGCTAACAGAAAAAATGACAACAGTTGAGTCTTTTCAGCCAGATATTTTGTTCATCTGTGGGCACCACCAAAGCAAATTCCACCCGTTTGTTCTCGTGTTTGCATTCCTCTGTCCTTCTCATTACATTGTTCTTCTCTTTGGCTTTGTCCGTCTACCATTTCCATTTCTTTCACATATGCCCGGCCAAGCACTCGTGCTCCTATGCTAAGTCTATCCACAGAGTTCACTGGGCTCAAGTGAAAGGTGGCCACAGAGAGACAAATTAAACAAACCTTTTGTTGTTTCACACTCTCCGAACCTTCTCTGTTGGATCTCGTAGGGAAACAAACTACAGGTTCTACTTTAAGGAAAAAAAAAAAAAACAAAACAAAAACAAACAAAAAAAAAACCCAACCACAGCAAAGAATTTAACTTAAAATTACTTTTTTGACCGAGCATTACCAATACCTTTCAATCATTACTACAGAAAGTCAAGACCTTTTGGAGTTTTGACCATCATTGAGCAACACGTGCTTAGACTGCCCTGAGGAAAATATCCCTGGCTCAGAGAAAACTAGCATATGGATGGAAAGACAAATGTATGGACAGTTAAACCTCATGTATAAATAGTATCCTCAATGCAGTGACAGTCACAGTGTCAACTTTTAGGTGAGTTTCCGTTCAATGTTGTTGCACCTATCGAGAACAATAAGTGTGCTCCGTGTGAACTAATTAACTTGTATCCTGGAGAAGGAGGTTGTCACCAAGGAAATGTAGTACAAAGCAAAACTTAAGCGTCCTAGACCCTGGCCTGTAGCAACAAGAATAAACCACAGATTAAAAATAACTGTCATGTTACATCACAGAAGCTTTATCCCTCAGCCCTGGCACATCTCTACACAGTGGTTATCATTAGCGGTTGCAGTTAAGAACAGCAAGAATCCATTCTTTTCATTTCTATTAATATCTTAAGAAACAAAGGCATTGTGGGAGAATCAAACTCAACAGGAACATGAAGTAAATCCCTCAGCCGTAGCCAATTTGGATCTCATTTTACACAGAGTTAATCTAGGTTTAAACCTGCTGAATTAGACTGGATTTGCAGTCAAATCAGCAAGAACAAACTTGGATCCTTATGATCGGGTATAAGGCTCTGGATGCTCATCTGGTGTGAGTCACCTATGCACAGACTGGATTCAGCGGAGCTATTCTAATTTATACCTGGTCATCTGCATGCCAAGTGGTTTTAGTGTTTTACATAAAAGTTTGTTCCTGGATTGTTGCTGTGTGATATAGCCAGCCTGGTGAGTCAGTGGCAGAGGTGTTTCCACTAACATCAGTTTAAACTATTTGCACAGACAGGAAAAAAACATTTCTGTTGACTTCTAATATTTGGATCCTTTAGTAAAACTTTTAATTCTAGTCAAAGTATGTTTTGTGTTTTAGATCTCTTGCCTGTGACATTGCATGCATTATGTATTAGTAACTAGGAGTCCATCAGGGAATTATTGTCTCCTGTAGATTTTTATATGGGGATAAAATTTGTATTCTTTCATAAGAATTTTACACTTGTGAAAAGGTGTGCTCTTACCACCTACCTGAAAATTCCTTTAAGAAATTCTGAGACCTTCCTAGCAGCCACCACATTTGAATTGCAAGGTGAGTAATTTCCACACATTGATGTTCTTTCAAATATTAACTGTGCTCTGCCTTCATTTATAAAAAGAATTTGGTGGTTCTGTTAAATGAAAACAGGTCATCCACTGTGAAACAGGATAATGAGAGTAAAAATTCTGAGGGTTGTAAAGTCTCTGGGGAAGTTATGGTTATTTTGGGTTTTTTTACACATAGCAAGGAGCAAAAAGGAGCCCTTCTTGATCAGTCACCACAACACTAGGAATAATACGCATAATAAACAGTAGTAGTTCACCCCAGGGCACTTTATTAGCCCCAGCTCACACAATCATGCCCGTGCTGCTCATCACACTTCATCCACAGCTACTGTTGGGCAGCGAGGGCCACTGATTTTCTGTGTAAGGTCAGGCTGCTCCAGAATCTCACCCGACCAGGTCTTAGAAACTTCCTTTATACAGCACCAGAGTAAACACGATTGTTTTGGTGACAATATGTTTATTTCACTTAAGAAGTTCTTATCCCTCTCCGTTGCTTATTTACGGGCAATTTGTCTAATCCTTGTACATAGCCCAAACACACTGATCCATCATTTTACTACATACATATGCCATGAATTTCTGACCTTGTCTGTTCCACCCACGTGAGAATGGGATATGATGGTATTTGGGACAGGAAGAGTGGGATGAACTTTAACTAACTCCATCAGCCACAGAAATAGACTTTTAGATCTCAGCTATTTGCCATAGTTGCCTTTTAACTTATTTCAAGCAGGAATTCTGCACTAAGGATGTTGGTTTCCAGCATCGTAATTTTAATCACCCACAGGTGTTTCCATTTGTGCTGGGTGCCCCACTCCTGTCAGTGGAGATTGAGGCAACAGATATGGCAGATTTTGGAGAGCAGTTCAGCTGTTCGAATGTATTTTCTTCCTTCAGGATTCATCGCATCACTCTTCACACCCCGTTGACTGAATTAATTCACTCTTAGATTGAAACTGGGATCTAAAATATCCACATGTGAGCACCAGCACCATAGATGTCTGAGTTAGGACAGTTGAGTCCAAGCTCAATGATTAGTTTGAATATAGTTGTCTATATATGGTGTCACTATCATGATCAGATTAGAGACTTTTAATTTATTTTTATTTTTATTATTTTAATGTCTGTCTGTCACCTCCCGGCACAACAGCTCCCAACTTTGACTGCCGTTCAACTAAATGGACTCAAACTATAGCACATTTGCAGTTCTGAGATTAACTTGCAGAATAAAGCTTCAGACCCAGCAGAAAATCTGATTTCTCCTAACTGTGTGAAGGAAAACACACCCTCTTTATTGAACTTCATACTCTGTTCTGGCACGCTCTTATTATAAACTGTTGTTGATTATCTAATTCTTCTGGGCATATGAGCAATTCCAGAATGTCGGTTTTACATTAAAAGGATGCAGTTTAAAAAACAAAACAAAACCCTAAATACAGAAATAAAATATGTGTTTAAAAAAAAAAAAAAAAAAAAAAAGTGGGGAATGGATGCCCATAGGGTCTGATAATATTTTCCTAGAGTGAAAACTGCTCCTACTATATATTAGTAAATATCCATTTGTGTTAGTAATTAACTTGAGTGTTTGGATATCCATTTATTTCTCCTGATTTCATGTTCCGGTCCAGATCATTGTTAAATGAGCAGCACCATAATAGCATTGATGAAACTGTTTGGACAATTGTTTTTCAGTTAAAGCTGAGACATAGCTGATCTCTATCATCTGCCTCACAGCTGAGCTTGCGGATGACTTGAGACCCTAGATTATGGGGCACATGAACTGAACAGAGAAAAATTCTATAAAGTATTTGAGATTTTGAGGCTAGTGAACCCAAATGTCAGAATATGAAGTCTCTCCAGGGAACAAAAATAGAGTTTTCATCAGGCTGTAATAGCATTTAAAAATAAATAAATAATTAAAAAAAAAATAGCTAGTTCAAGGAAAACATACTCAGAATACAGAGACAAAGGCTTCTAATACACAAACTTCCAGCCACAAACTGATCAGGAAAACACAAGAGCATAAGAAGCATGAGAAAACAAGTGAAATACCTTCCACTAAAGAAGTTTGATCAAAAGTATCTGATGAAACCAGAAATAAATACTCTTAGGGTACAAATCTGGAGGAAAGAGGAAAATATACTGAGGGAGTAAGAATCACTGAAATTTTCAAATATTGGCCTGAAAATCTCAGAGATCTTTTTTAATCATAGAGATTGAAAAGATTAGGAAGCATCCAAAGTAGGACAAGCAATCATGCAACATGGAATTAATCCCTGAGAGTTCGTAAGTGTTTCACCAGCAAGTGGGAAAAGTATCTCAAAGACAAGTGAAGAACTGAATGAAGGAAAGGAATATTATTCAGTGGTTCAGAAACAACCGAAATTCTTTACTGGTCCTGTGATTCAAGACAGAAATAAAAATGTTGCTTATCAAAATATGACCCTTCGTATACACATGCGCATGCCCATGTCCCCTATCTGTCTATAGACTTGTGGGTGTGGATTTTTACTCAGAAGTGCAGATTTTTAATTGTGAAATCTTTTAAGTATCCCATTAATGTAAAAAAAAAAAAAAAAAAAAAAAAAAAAAAAAAAAAAAGCGATCAGGGAATATTTTCAAACTATCATCTCCCGTCAAAAATATTTGTTTCAATTCATTTGTTTCAGATTACATGAAGATGAAAAGTGACATTAGGTAAAGGTGTTGCAGGAATCTTTTCTCGGGATTCTCAGTCTTGCTGCTTAGAGGTAAGAGGGGGGCCCAGGGCTGGTTCTGTGCCCTGAAGCAGCAGAGCTGGTTTTCTCCCCAGGGCAGAGTCCTCATATGCTGGGAATGACCATGGTTTATGTGAGCTCCTAGACTGTCCCCGGTTATTTTTTGGGTGGCAAATCTGTCCAAAACTTTGACAGAAAGCACACCAACAATTAAAATCTATAGCAGATTTTGGAAAAATATCTCAGCTCCTGTTCTGGCTGTAGTTAACTGCTACAACAGAAAAGGGTAATCCTCATTTTCTGTGTTATATTGACTAAACCAATTAGGTTTTCAAACCTTTGTGCCTGAAGTTAAGCGTATGAATTATTTTTCAGGTATTTAAATAAAATTGGCAAGGTTTTCTGAGAAGCCGAGAATCTTCTGAGTCAATTTCCTTTAGACTTCATTAAAACTTTAGGTGATCAGTATAGCGGCATCTTCCATGTCTGAGTTAAACTGAGACTTTTTATATTTTAAATCCCAATTTGGATTAGGAACTCAATTCTGAATTATGTCCTGAGCTTATTTCTAAATTTGCCAAGAGCAAAATTATTATAAAGCATCCCAGACAGATATCTTGTTCAGGACAGGGACTTAATCCATATAGGAAAACAAGAATTATCCTGCATATTTTAAAATGGAAATTTCAGCATGTGTTTTCATTTGAAACCCAAAGTTTTTTACTCTTTCTTTTTTTTTTTTTTTTTTTTTTTTTTTTTTTTTTTTTTTCCTCAGGTGAAAATAAGAAGCACTTCCTTTCTCTAATGCTTCATATGCTCATCTGGGAAGTGGGAACCAGATGCATGTTTTTCTCTTAGTCAAGGAAGCCAGAATGTCACAGCTGACTTGGGTTATTGGTATTATCGCTGAGATATTGGTATCGGTATTATTACTGAGACATTGATATCATAACCTGGATGTATTTCGACTGTTTAATTTGACCACAGAACTCACTGCTAGACTTGATGCGTTGTCTCAAAATATGTAGCATGACACATGATACATTTCTGTGGGAAATTTAGCTTTGATAACTGTCCTTTTCCGAGCACAACATTTTATCCAGAGTTTTAGGCTCTTGAAGCTGGCATTTTATGACCTATTAGGTTAACTGCTCGGGATCATCCACACCCTTTGAAAGATGTCTTTAACAGGAATGGGGCTATGTGTGACAACTTGCAAAACAGACATAGGGAGATCAAGTTTATACAACTGCTGCAACATAGTAATGTGATCCCATTTATATGTACATACCACACATAGCAAAGTAGAGCCTCAATTCCTTTTTAATGTCTCTAAGTGCTATGATAGAATAAGCAAAAATTATCACAAAGACAACAAGAGATGTGTAACTGGTATTTTCACAGCAGCCGCATCTTCACCCAAGATTGAAACCTTATTGCGTTAGGCACTGTATTTAGACATAGTAATAAGCCCCCGAAATATGTCAACAGAAATTAAGAATTCAAATAATCTCATTGTCAATTGAGATCGGAAAGTCAAATATATCTGTGTTGTTCCCAAAGTTGTATTGTAACTGGATGAGAAGTGATGGGCTTCATGCAAGAATCTGAAGGTGCAATGTGTGAGATTCATCTTTCATCTTGTGGCAGAGTTGTGCACCTAAGACTAAGGTCCCCCCCATAGCCTGTGGTAGCAACTCCTCTTGTCCTAACATCAGTGCCTTGGGTGGGATGGATCGCTTCTAGCAGCCGGTCCTTCTCCTAACACTGAGGTGGCCAGTGACAGAGGAAACGGATCTTCCCTCAAGATCATCTTTACGGAGTCCTGATCCCTTTGAGATGATGGACGTGCTTGGCCCCTGACAGCAGTACCATTAATTTTGGTGGGATTTGTGTAGCAGCAAAAATCACTCCACTTGGTGGTTATGCCCTTCATTGCATTGGTGATACTGGCAGGAAGACAAACCCTCAGAAAATGAGACAGGTTTTTTTTTTTTTTTTTTTTTTAAATGGAGTTGCTATTTTGTTGAGGCTTTCCTTTACCAAAGACGGAATTTTAATGTGATCTGGAAGCTGGACCAAAAGCTTGGAAACATCATTATTGCTATTTATATCACTGTTTAGTTAGCAGTACTGGAAGGTATTAATAACACTCTCTGCATTATTAGAGAAAAATATATGTTGGGAAACATTGGTCATGACAGACTGAAAAAAGAATAAAACAGTGAAGAATTTTCTCCCTTATATTTTTTTTAATAACAATAAAATCTATAAACCAGTACAAAGAATAAGAAATATCATGTTAGAAATAAACATAGATACAAAAATAGCAGTAAGAACAACCACCAAATCTGCTCTTAAGACAGAAAACAGGGTAATTAACTCCTCTCCCATCCTGATTTTCTCATTTGAATTTATGCAATTCCTTTATTTTCTCCTTTGTTTGTTCTATTTTCCTTTACCCGTGTGCTTTTATCATTTCTGTTGTTTATTCATGGCAGAGCTGGTTGCAGCTTTCAATCAAAAAAAAAAAAAAAAAAAAGAGAGAGAACAGAAAAAAACCCAACTGTACCATCCTCCAACTGGCCAACGTGAAGGTTGGAGACCACACGGGGATCAAAGCGATATGAGGACAACAGGGGTTTCATTAAAATGTTCTCCTCTCTGCCTGAGGAAAGAGCAGTGAGGACAGGGTGAGAGGGGGAGGGGGGAAGGGAAATCATCTGGCCCAAACAAGTTTAACTAAAAAAAAAATCCAAGCAAACCACCTGTGGTCTCCTTGGAAACTGGCTTGCAACCCCTCCAGCCACCTTTTAATGAAACCCCAGAGCCCCTTTATTAATTTATTAAAGAATCTATTTTCTGAAGATTCATAAACCGCGCATAACTCATATTCCAACACATCTCTGCTATGCTAATAGCGCGTGCTGCCATGAATAATTAATTCTTTAATTAGTAATAATTAGAGGTTGTTGTATAGGTCAAACCATTGGGCTGACAGCATGCTACTGTCAAAATGTCATTTGAATTAACAGGACTGTGGCCCTTTCTACACAGAATGATTCGTCGTTTAGGGTCAGTTGTTCCCTCCCCACCAAATTTCATTGTTTTAGTGGTGGGTTCCATTAGAAGGTGTGGAATATGTAAAAGAAAACATTTAATAGCATTCATGGCACAAAAGAAAAGGCTGCAGAGCTTCAGCAGATGCTTATAATGGTGGATCTTGGTCTGGGCAGTATTTATTCCCTCCATGGAAAAAAAAAAAAACAAAGAAACAAAACAAAAAAAAAAAAAAAAAAAACAAGAAGGAAGGGCTGAAAGCAGTTGCACTGACATTCTGCACTAAGTTAAATCACGACTTTTTGGTCAAAAATCACTGTCCACTCACTACATCCTTGCGGGGGCTACACTTGTGTGTCTAGTTATTCCACTCAATGGATGATCAGAGAAATTTAATCCTTGGAATTGATATACCAAGTCTGAGGTTCAAACATTTGACTGTTTATAACCTGAGGAATTTTGAACCATTGTTCTCCACTTTTTCTGGGAATACAGAAGCAACTGGTATGGACAGGCTTGAAAATTGGCTGTTACTACTGCTCTGCACTATAGGAAACAAACCATCACCACCAAAAAGGGAAATAAGTCGCCCTACGAGTTGAGGCACTTGACTGGATAGAGGGGCTTGAACAAGAAGACAGTTAAGGGAAGAGAAATCACCAGATTCATAGATCACAGCATCACAGAATGGTTTGGGTTGGAAGGGACCTGAAGGATCACCTAGTTCCAATCCCCTGGCCGTGGGCAGGGACACATTCCACTAGATCGAGTTCCTCAAAGAGTTGTGGTGAACGGAGTTAAATCCAGCTGGGGGTCAGTCACGAGTGGTGTCCCCCAGGGCTGGGTGTTGGGGCCACTCCTGTTTAACATCTTTACTGATGATCTGGACGAGGGGATCGAGGGCACCCTCAGTCAGTTTGCAGATGACACCCAGCTGGGTGGGAGTGTTGATCTGCTCGAGGGTAGGAAGGCTCTGCAGAGAGACCTGGACAGGCTGGAGCCATGGGCTGAGCCCAACTGGGGGAGTTTCACTGAGGGCAAATGGCAGGTGCATCCGCCCAATGAAAGCAGAGTTTCTTGGCTGCTGAGGTGTAGCAGCTTTGGGCTGCCTTTGTTCTCAGGGCCTCGTGTCAACTGGGGACTTTGGCCAATGGGAACCGCTATCAACCGCAGGTCAGATTCAGCCTGGGTGTAAATGGAGTCCCCTGGGGGGGCTACTTGGAGCTCGTCCCCTGGAGCAGCATGCTGCGATGGAGGATGTTTCCACTTGGGTCAGGACGCTGCCCAAGGAAACTCCTCGAGGTGCCTTGGGTCAGGACACTGCCTCGAGCAGGTCCTTGAGGTTGAGAGCCCTCACTTGTCAGGTGATTATAGAGCGTTTTGTGTTGTCATTAAACCCTATAGAGTTCTTTCTTATGCGTTCTGGGTTGCATTAAACCCTAGAAATCTGTTCTGTTCTCCTCTCACAGACATTTGAATCTGTAATTTACGGACAGCTAGTTACCTGCATTAATAATAATTTTTATTATTTTTGGTGGGTGGGTGTTTAATTGAGAGTATCCGTAACAATGCCCTTGGTCCACAACAACCCCCAGCAGGGCTACAGGCTTGGGGAGGAGTGGCTGGAGAGCTGCCAGTCAGAGAGGGACCTGGGGATGTTGACTAACAGCCTGCTGAACAGGGGCCAGCAGTGTGCCCAGGGGGCCAAGAAGGCCAATGGCATCCTGGCTTGTGTCAGCACTGGCGTGGCCAGCAGGGACAGGGAAGGGATCTGAGCCCTGGGCTCGGCACTGGGGAGGCCACCCCTCGATGACTGGGTTCAGTTTTGGGCCCCTCACCCCAAAAAGGCCATTGAATGACTCGAGCGTGTCCAGAGAAGGGCAACGGAGCTGGGGCAGGGTCTGGAGCACAGGTCTGCTGGGGAGCGGCTGGGGGAACTGGGGGGGTTCAGTCTGGAGAAGAGAAGGCTGAGGGGAGACCTCCTGGCCCTCTACAGCTCCCTGACAGGAGGGTGCATAAAGGGGGGATGATTCTCTTGAGCCAAGGAACAAGTGATAGGACAAGAGGGAATGGCCTCAAGTTGCACCAGGAAAGGTTCAGACTAGCTCTGAGGAAGGATTTCTTTCCAGAAGGGGCTGTTGGGTGTTGGAATGGGCTGCCCAGGGAGGTGGTGGAGTCCCCATCCCTGGAGGGGTTGAAGAGTAGAGTTGACACAGCGCTGAGGGATCTGGGGGAGTTGGGAACAGTCAGTGTGAGCTTGATGGTTGGACTGGGTGATCTTCAAGGTCTTTTCCAACCTAGATGATTCCGTGATTCTGTAATACACCAAGGCCTTCTCAGGTGTGCTCTCAATCCACCCATTGCCCAGCCTTGACCCATGTGTAGGACCTTAAACTTGCGCTTCTTGAGCTTCATGAGGTTCACACAGGCCCACTTCTTCATCTGGTCCAGGTCCCTATGGATGACATCCCTTCCCACCAGCATGTCAATCACACCACACAGCTTGGTGTCATTGGCAGACTTGTTGAGGGTGCACTCAATCCCACGGTCCATGTTGCCAACAAAGATGTTAAACAACACTGGTCCCAATATCAGGCCCTGACAGATGCCACTCATCACTGTTCTCTACTTGGACATCAAGTTATTGTTCACAACTTTTGAGTGCGACCATCCAGCCAATTCCTTATCCACCCAGTGGTCCAGCCATCAGATTTATATCTCTCCAATTTAGAGACAAGGATGTTGCTCATGACCATGTCAATGCTTTACACAAGTCCAGGTAGATGATATCAATTGCTTTTCTCTTATCCACTAATGCTGTAACCCCATTGTAGAAATTAATAAGTATTGATTCTGCATCTATTTATTTCACTCCGGGGTGCAGCACCCTCTAGAGAAGGATGACAGGTCAAACCAAGACTGCACATTGCCTGGAAGAGCTCTTCACAGATCCCTGACACGTGAATTGTGTCATAATTTCTCATCCAAGGAACAGGTGACAGGCCTTATCTGAAAGTGAAATGACAAGGGAATATCAGAAATGCCTGTGGAGATCAAATGCATTGAAGATTACTAAATGTATCAAAACTACAACTGACTCTTAAAGTGGAAATGCTGGAAACTATGGAAATATGAGAAGGAATTATCAGATATGCTCATTCTTATTATTCCTCTACAGGAATATATTTTTGGTTATTATCAGAGATAGGATGCTGGGTTGGTTGGAACTTCAGTCTGACCTAACACAGCCATTATGATATAAAGAACAATTCCTACATGAGGAATTTGATGTGCTTGGCACCTCTTTGTGTGACTTCTTTGTGTGTTTTCAGAGGGCCGTAGCAGACATCTTCAGATGTAGTGGGATTATTTACCACAGTGAAGTGCTGGGTGAAGGAAAATGTTCAGGCTTGCTATGGTCAGGCAGCACAGCAATGAAATGAACAGAGGAGAACCTGCCCCAGTTTGAAGGGGGAAAGAGGAGAGAGACGGTTCAGTCGGAAAATTGCAGTAACGCAGGTAGAGGAACAGATGTGCATCAGATGTGGTGGGGTAAATCACCTAGGCAGGGTCCCACACTATTGTAATTTCACTGATCTTAGTTCGGCTCAAATACTCTGCATGTCACTGCTGTACCCGACAGACCCACGTGTTAAACACTGATGGAGCAAGGGATTTGGTTCATGCACTGCGTTTCACTTCACTTGAAAGACACCAGCCTGAATGAGTTGGCGTTGTTGCAGTCAGTCATCACAGAAATACAAACGCACAGCCTTAATCATAACCAAAGTGAATGAAAAGAAGTCCCCTAACTCACAATAGAATGGATTGGAGCCCAAGAGCCCACTCTTTTCTATTTCTGCTCTGACTGCAAAACACACATTCTTTCTTTATATGAACAACCGTAGCAGCCTTTTTATTCCTCTCTTCCTTGCCTACTAACAGAAGAATTAATAAGTGGAGGCTAAGCAAATGCAAAAGAAAAAAAGGGCTTCCAGTTAAAAGGAGATTAAAAACAACCCTTTCTGTAAAGAGGAAAAGAAAGAAAAATATGACAAGAAAATAAACCCGTAATAATATAGGCAGTGAAGTGGCAGCTATTTCGCTGCCAGTCAAAAAATTATGTTATCAGAAACCCTTTTGTATCATTACATATTGATGTTTTAAGAAAAAATAAAATGAAAAGAAAGTCACCAGAGATTCTACATAAAAGTTGTTTGCTGTTGACAATGCAACAAGGTCAAGCAGGATTTTACACGGAAGCTCTTTGAAATCTACATCAGGGATTCTGGCTTGCAAAGGGAAACAAGCGCGTTGGTGACAGTGAACGTTGTTGCAGATCTGCTGCTCACAATGCAGGGGACAATTTACGTTCTCTTTCTAAAAAAAAAAATAATACAAAGCCTTATTGGTGTGCAAATGATTTAAATTAATACGTTAATCAGATTTTTAGAGTCAACAACTTGTGACTGGGCTGTCAAAATAACCCCGGCGTAGTTTAACAGCGATTATAGAGTACTGGCAACTGTGGTCAAAATATGACAGAACTCAAACTTTTGTCACTGGAGAAAGCATGGTCTATTCAATGGTCATTGAATAGTTAGCCCAAAGTTACACAGAGGCTGTTTTACTCTTGCTTCTGTCTAATCTACTGCAAGACCAGCCACACATTAATTAATCTTTGCCTCATTTTCCCCAGCTGGTAAAAGCAGAGTGCCCAAGAACTTGCTGGGGAAGAGATAGCTGATGTATTCTTCTCATACGGTTTATTTTTTGCCCCTTGTGTGCATTCTCCTGGAAGACGACACAGTTTTGTTCTCTCTACCCACTCTTGCGATGGGTCTTACAGTCCTCCCCAACAAAAGTCCGTAACAGCACACATCTTCGTGGAGCTGCCATGAACTGTGTGAACCACAATCTGCCTCTTCTGTTTCTCCTTCTGTCCACAGCACTTTCCATGTTCTGTTCTCTCACAACCAGCTGCACGTTTCTTCTTAGGATTTTCTCCATTGTCTCTTAATCTTTTTTTGTATGACAGAATTGTTCTCTTTTTTCTTTTTTCTTTTTTTTTTTTTTTTCCCCTTATTTTTCTGCCTCTTCCTTTCCACGGTTCTCTTGTTCAGAAAACTTGTTTTTCAACTCACACTTCCAACAAAGAAACTCTTCTTTTGCCTTGTTTTTATAGTTTTGCAGGCATCTGCCCAGACTCTTGCACTCTTCTTGTTTAGTGATTACCAAAACATCTGAATTACCCACATATCTTTTTGTATCTTCCACCATGCCCTGGCTCACCTCATCTTTGTATCCAGTAGCATATTTATACCCAGACCTTCTTAGCTATGAACCCTACAGACAAAACACTCCCTACCTTAAAACCTTGTGTCAATAAGTGTAAAGGAAGAAAACATATCCTACAGATTCTGCTTCTAGATCTCTGTCACTGACACTCTGTGTGTTAGTTTGGGTCAGAATTATATCATAATCTGTCACAAATTTATCTTCCTTGCCCTAACTGTAAAGTATGACCATTTTCCTCAAATTTCTTAGTTTTCAGTAAGACTCTCCTTATCCCCCTTGTGATGATCCTCATCTTATGAACTCCTCTAGTCAAAAGCTGTTCTCCCTTTGTATCTTTGGTCCAAGTCAGCTTGTTCCTCTTTTAGGACTGTCTCTTAGCTGTGCTCAAACAGCTTCTATCACATGGCAGCTCCCAGTTCATTTGACCCCCCATGGACTGTTTGGTATGCAGTGCCATAATTCTAATGCACTAACTTTCAGCATTTAAGACTGGTTACTTCTTTGATCAGATTTTTTTTTTTTTTTTTTTTGGTGTGTGTCGTTATGCCTGCAGATTAAATTCCACCATGTATAACACAGAATACAAATCATGCAGACCCTTGCAGTGAGCTTCACTTGAAAGGATTTGTGTTCATGCAGAGATCTGCACGCTGTGTTCATGCACAGACCTGCAGGTCCTACTGAGACAACACCAACCCTATTCTGGATGTATAGATGCCCTATCATGCTACCTATGTGTTTGTAGAAGGTGTAGATGTGACGCTAATTCTCTGTCCATGTCATTTGACAGCCTAATGAACGTGTTCAGCTGAGCAGGAGATAGGAACACATCCTTGCAATGCAAGGATACAGATGATAGAGAAGTCATATGTGTCTTTCAGGTTGATTCACTCAACCCCGTTATTTCGTCATCTTTCTACAGACAATATACCTCTATTTCCAAGCTTTAACTTGCAGAGAGCATTATGTATGCTCTCCTCCTTGGCAGCATGGCTTCTCAGACAAAATACCAGCTCCAAACTACCAGGAGCTTCTGGGATCTTCCTACTCTTGTCCAACCATGAACCATGCCCATGGCAGTTGCACATGTTGGGTGCTATCCTGGTAGTGGACTAGCAGGCTCCTCTGCTCTGCTGGTCCCTTCAGAGATAAAATTCTCCCATTTCACTTCCAGAAGACTGCAAGATGAAGCCTTGATAACAAGGAATGAAATCAGCCCCCCTGTTTACAGAAGTGGTGTTCATCTTCATCTTCCTCCATTTTCACCTTTTTTCTACAGCTGACTCCTAGAAGCACGGATAACTTCCGACCCACCCTGTCACAGCCCTGTACCAGCATGTTCTCAATGCACCACTGTCCTTTTTCCCGGACGCTATGCCACCTGCAGCTATTACTACCTCCTCAGCTACCCCTGCTCCTCTCATGGGGGCTCCTCTCCTCAGTGACATTCCTGGGTGCTTGGGTTGGTAAACAGATCTTTCTTCCTGCTGCAAGCACCCGTTTTATTGCCCTGACATATACCGTGACAGGTACCACCAGGACAGATACTCGGAGGAGAAAGGGTTTGCTCTATAATAGACGGATGGACTGTATATATATCTGTATAATACATCACTGGGATTACATTTCATCTATCATCCTCTGTTGTCAAAGTACATTTCAACAGAAACTTGGGGGTCATCACAGCTCACAAGGGACCCTTGACTTGCAGGCAGGTTTGCTCCCAGTGTCACGGTTGTTTCAGGTGAATTGGAGTAGTCTCTTTTAATGACCTCGAGCCAGCAGAATGTGCCAGGTTTGTCTTTAGTTTTCAGTGTGAGAGGTGCCAAAACTAAGAATGCAGACCAAATCTTTGAGGGTAGAATTGAATGGACGTCCTGTCACAATTAATGCTATAAAATATGGGAAGAATATTTCTGGCCAACATGCTCATGCAAATGTTGGTTTTGGCTTCGCATGTAAGGTGTTGGCTTGACTTCCTTCCTTTCATTTGTCATGTCAGAACAAGAACCTGCTGTACATGGTCACACCAAAAGCTCGTCTAGCCCCTTTTTTCTGTCTTTTCTGTAAGGGATAGTAGAAAAACAGGATGGCCAGCCAATACTACCTCCTTTACATGCTCAGGGCTCATAACATGCTTGCCTCAATCACTTCCTAGTCTTGATTCTGCTCACATGTATGGCACAAAACCAGATTTCAGCTCTATTAATCTGCTTCTTTCTCAGAGTTGTGATAGAAAGTCACAAAGATGCGTTGGGCAAGAAGTTGGTTATTATGGAATAAAAAAGACCTTTGAGTGACTTCTAGCATTCTGGTTTAAGCCAGCCAAATGTGTTTGAGTCAAATTTCAGGGTTGTACATCTGTGCTGGAGCCTGAAACTGCTGTCTTGTACTTAAGAGCCTCATGGATTTTTTGCAAGACATCTTCATATATTGTACTTTTGTCTCTCTTCCTTAACTTTCTGTTCAAGGTTAGCAGAAGGTCCAAACCACTAGTCCTAACATCTCTTATTCTTTTTTTTTCTCATTTCCTCTTTCTTTTTTTTTTTTTCCTCTTTTCTTTTTGTTTCTTCCTTCTTTTTCTCCTTTCTTCTTTGTCCTTTCTTCTTGATCCTTTTCCAACAGAAGGGATGAAGTGTTTCAGGTAGTTTATAAAATATATTGGTCCCACACACAAATCAGAAAGGCCTAGAAATGAAAACTCTCAATTCTTGTGCTGATTCTAAAATTATTCTGATTTTGTGTTTATTGTATAATAAATGAACCTTCATCCTGGGCATAAGATGTGTCCTGGTTAGAATGGTAACCCTTTGGCCTTCACAATTTTACTATTATCAGAACTATTATGGAGGCACAGGTTGATTAAAACATAAAAAGCAGTCAGTGCCCTGAGGTACCCATTTTATTTTTAGCTCAGAGGAGACACAGCAGCCTTGCAGAGCTTCTGTGTGACTTCTGAGGATTCCTCTCTTGGTTCAGGTCACGCGGGCAGAACAGACATCACTGGGATGTTACTGAAAATCTCAGCATTTTAAGAGTTCCGGACATTTCTTCCCAAAACTTTAAATAACAAAGAAAGACATGCCAGGGACTTAATAAAGGGTTTCCCTCATTTCTTTTTTGAACAAAAATTCCTAAATGTTAGCTTTGATTGGCAGCTGCCATGCAGAAATCCTGTTGTTTTACTCTGTGGCTGAGCCACAGTTCTGTCCTCCCCACTCCATTTTCCCTTAATGCAGAGCAAAAGTACAGGAGGACAGTAAAGAGATTTAAAAACCTGTTTCTGGCCATGCCAGGGATTTTCCATGTAGGAAACACAGAAAAGTAGAAATTCTTCCCCCCAAAAAAGGAATATTTTAATGCATTTACATTATTTTTTTTTTTAAGAGATTTCTTCAAAAATCGAGTGCTTCAACGGGCATTTAATAGCCATTGTTACATGGTGAGAATTGGCAGTGGTGCAGCAGAGATCACTCTGCTCTGCTTTTGGGTTCCAGTGGGAGCAGATAAAGTCAAAACTCTAAGCTTCAAGCTGAAGAGCAAAAAAGAAATCAGTTTGAAGAGTGCATCTGTATGTCTTAGATATTTTTTGTGTCTGAATCACTGGGTTTTTATTCCATAAAGAGTATGTAGATGACATGTAAATGTTATGTAAATTGGGTCCATAGTCCATTAAAGCACAATATTATAATCACTAATACCCTATAGGCATGGACAGATCAACCAACCAAGTTTTATTTGATCTTTGTCAGAGGCAGTGAGCCCTTTTAAGCAATATTTTGTGTACATGCCTTTATTGTGAAGATGACAATTTCAAAATGTGCCCGTGTGGGATAAATAGATGTTGTTGATGTGTGTTTCTGCAGCAAAGTTCAGCAAGTGTGTTACTAGCAAGGAGACATTTTATAGACTGACCAAAATGAAGGAATCCTGCCTTCCAGTGAGAATTTCCATCTAAAGTGATCACCTAATCAGTAGACTTGAACAACCTCAAATTGCATACAACACTTAGCCTTCAACACCTGCTACATTCACTAGCCAAATTAAAAGAAAACAAGTGTATACAAAAAAAAAAAAAAGACTGGAGGGCTGTTTGGCCCTTGTCTAGGAAAAATATATTCCTTACTAATTGGCACAACACTGTTAATAAATACTAACTGGTTTACACAGCCCTCCCGTTTACTTAATGAAATGGTAGTTGAGGGGTTAATGGGTTAATTGGGGAAAGGAAATGAATCTTCAAATGTATCAAAATCTGATAAGTGATTTAGACTAATTAATAATTTACATGTAAAGACAACATTTTCCTAGTTGCCACATGCACTTTCAAAAGAGAAAGGTATAAATAATAAAAAGCCAAATCTAAGTAAATTCACAGTGAACGTAAAGCTTACACTTGTAAGAGATGAGGTAATTAAACCACCGCAATAACATAGCAGGAATTGTGGTGGATTCTTTATCACTATAAATTTTGTAACCAGTTTTATTTTAGATATGAATTTGAGAAACCCAAAGAACAGCCGTGACACTAGAAATCAGACGTTATTCATTCTCTCCAGTTCTCCGCCATCACCTACTAAGCCTCACTTGGTGACATTTAATGATGCAGCTTGTTTAACCCTAGCCTCCTTTTCCACACGAAGATGATATTGCATTTGCTGTTGAAGAAATTGCTAACACTGTTTCGTGAAAGTTCATGAAGAGAGGTGCCATCCCACCCTTACTGGGGGTGGGGGTGTGGAATATAAATTTGAAGAAAGGATTCACTTGGCCTTGTTGTATTCGGTCATTCTTGATTGATGATCCATCTACTATCAATATCAGTACTTTCAGAGGGTGAGTCATGCCATTCTTTTATAAATATCTATGACAAGTGCCACTAACCACTCCAAGAGTTACCTGTCTTTCTCCGTGAGCTATAGGTGGGGAGTACGTAACTAATATAGACTAGACATAGCTGACTTATGGACAAAGTGAACATAGGATGAAATTTCCCACCCAATGAAAGAGCATATAGGGGGAAGTTTTCCACCCAATGCACCACGGGCATGGCCATGATGTAGCTGAACTCAATGGTAGTATTTCTATTAACCTTTTCCTCAGGTCTTCTAATGTGTTTACTAGGAGTTAGGCTGGGTGTTCAGTCACAATTTAGTGCTCCAGGTGCAAGACAGTGCTCACATGCCATGGACATCGGGAGTGAGTAAAGATTAAAAAGGATGTGGAGCCCCGTACAATGCAACTTTTTCCCCAGGGTTTTTACAGAATCATTCTTGTCATAATCTATGGCACGTGTAAGGCTGTAAAGCATCTCGTACCCTTGTCTGGCACGCCTGTTCAAAGATTGTGAGCAATTGGATCTCTGTTAGTCTGAGCTATGCTAAGTACTGAACAGAATACACGATATTTCTACATTCAGTTCTGGAATATTAAAGATCCAAGCTCACGAGCAGAGAATTGTCAAGCTACATTCTTGGATATATGACAATGATATGTGAACTAGAAATCAGACACAGAAGATTAGTAAGTCTGGAATGTCAGGAATAAGTGACATGATTAAATTAGAAAGGCACTACTAAATCAACCCATGCAAACCTGATCTGCACAAAGTGGACAAATCTCTCCACAGCCATGCTGAATTTTCATTTCATTTCATATTATGGACTGCATAATTAAAAAAAACAAAAACAAAAACAAAAAAACACCACAAAGCTTACATGTAAGAAGATCCATATCTTTAATTCTCCTTTCAAAATAATTAACCTTTAATAAATGTAACAACAGTTCTGAGCTATATTTGAAATCTTTAATAGTTCAGTTTTCAGATTTCAGAGAAAAGCAAGAGAAGATAACTCCTGAACAATTTACTGAAATATAATGAACCTGAAGCTTCTGTTAGATACAATATCGTCTTTCTCATGCACATTTGTAAAGAGTTTGGTCCTCTGTTGAACACAACTGGTTTATTCCACCAGAAAATAACCATGTCTCAGGAGTGGAAGTAACAATCCCTTCATATATCCTTAAATAATGTGATGGGATATGTTGGAGAAGGGAGACAAAAAGATAAATGATTGAGTGTTAGCAGTTTTTAAAAATTTTAGAGATATACGTTCTTTCAGTAGAGAAAACAACAACAACAAAAAGTGGATTTATATCAAGAGATAGGAAATACATTTGTCCTAAAAATCTTCCTATTATGAGGGCTTGTATCATGTCTGCTATGAAGCACCTTCTTGGTTAAAGAATTATCAGGCATTTTGTTTGTCTGAATGATGAGAGGACAGAAGATGCATTTCACTATCCTTAAACCAACCCTGACACCACCAGATGAATGTCAGGTCTAGTCAGGAGAAACAGAAATGATAGGCATTCCCCTGCCTCCTTGAACAATTTACTCTATTGGAAATGATATTTACCCCACGTGAATGGGTCCTGTACAAAGGCTTTTGTACGACAGACATGACACAAACTCCCGTGGAGCTCTGCAGCAGGGCATCTCTCTAGTACACAAGGGTGGGTTTCACCTTGCAAAAACCTCTCCCAGTTCTGGTTCAGCAAAGAAACTCAGGTGCTCAACTTAAAGGATGGGTATTATATCAATAATTAGAGACCAGTTTATTAATTTATTACCTGTTTACTCTTTTATTTCATTGCTTGCCTGCCTAATGGCTTTTCCTGTCTGTCTGTCTATCCACCTACCTACCTATAAATCTTTAAAAACAGTTATGAAGCACAGCTGAAAACATACAGCTCTCATTCAGGGCTTTGTATATCCAAGTGTTAGCTTAATACATACATTCCTCTTGCACGCAATTTATGAAACTTTTCTTCCTTTTCTATAGGCATTGAAAATGTGCCCTTGTCAGGACATGTGAGGTCACTGATGTTGTCAAAGATGATCTTTGTCAGTTATTGAAATGAGAACTAATTTGACCTAACCTAAACTGACAGACAAAATGGTTCATTGGTAAAACAAGCCAGTTCCAGAAACTGGTGCTAAAGCAGAGTACAGGAGCAAAAAATGTGGGTTTACTCTCTCAGTTTAGATTCTGAAAACTGGACTTTTAATTGGGTCCAGCATAATGTGTCCAGCCAGAGCTATTAGTGGGAAGAATGTTGGATAACATACTTATCATATACTTCTATATGTTTATATGTTATTTATAGTTATAAATAACATTTACACTTTACATATAGTTGGTTATATATTGTTTGTTTGCAACGTTATGCAGTTAATTTCACTACAGTAAAATTATTATGATTAATGATATCAGTGTAGTATCCAGGAGGCATTGACACTGTGACCAGGAAATTATTCAAAAAATCTATATCCCAGCAAATTTTATTCTACCAGGACAGAAAATTACTGCTGTGTGAATCACATAAAGCAGTATTACTTGGTCCTGGCCATGTCAGAAAAAAAAAAAAGAAAAGAAAAGAAAAAAAAAAAGTGATTTTCTTGAAAAGGATGTTTGGCTTTTCTTGAGCCGAGCATTTGAGCTTGAACTAAACTTTGCTGAGCAGGAGATTGTGCTCTCTGCAGCTAGTCCCAGCTATTCTGTCAGTGTGAGTGAAACTATAGATGAACTTTAGTACCTGTGGGATTAAGGCCGGGGAAGACAGGCATTACAAGGAAGATTAATGGGACTCCACATGCTATTAAAATTAATCACTTAAATTAAAGATCCTTGCTCTCCTGCTGCCCCTAGATTGTTGTTGATACGACAGTGTCATAACTGATCTATTCAGCTCATGGATATCTCTTAATAGCTAAATTGAGATATTCTACTTCTGCATGGTCCCAGCATGAATTGAACACAACAGTTTTCAAATATCTGTGCACATATCTTATATATGGCTCTGATATATAACAAGGAAAGGAAAAAGGCAAAGGTAAAATAATATTAAACATTAGCACCTAATATTTAGCAAGCAGCTGTCTTTCCCAAGGATCCTGTAAAGCTTTACAAATGTGACATCTCTTAAGCATTCGCTTCACCCATCAGTGAAGCACAGTCACCTGAGGCTGCTTAGACTGCTCTGAACATTTTCCCTTTAAACGGCTTTGAATGGAAATTGGCTCTTTGTTCAAAGTGTGAATGTTTATGGAAAATATTCATCTCATTGAATAAAAAAAAAAAAAAAAAAAAAAAAAAAAAAAAAAGAGTGTTGTTTTCCTCTATCAAAACAAGCTTGTTTTGTTTTTGCTTTGTTTTGTTTTGGTTTCTATCCAAAATCAGACAGCACTTGAGAGTATACTTAGAGGTAAAAATCCTTTAAAAATTTTTTTTACCAAGAAAAAATGGCAGCTTTTTGTTAATTGCTGACAACTTGGTGTTAATTACTGACACTAAGCTGTGATACTTTGATCTGCTAAGTAAACTATGACGCACCTTATGCGAAAGGACATTTTAAGAGCCAAAACACTGAATACTTTACATTTCCTAGTCTTGTCAGGGAAGTCACAAGATCTTCAAGTGTTCACGATTAAATTCAATAATTGAGAAGGATTGGAAAGAATTAAACTCTTCAAGAATCAACATAATTCAAGAAATAATTAAATAATTGTAAAGTATTGAAAAATAGGAGAGAAAATATATAAATTCTAAAGTGGCAAATACATTAAGGCTGGGTGAGGACTGCACTTTTGTGGTTTGCTGATATATGCATGAAGGGTATTGTCTAAGGAAAATAATATAGTGGCAAAATAACAAGGGAAGATGCTCTTGAGTTGAACAAACTGGTTTATCTCAAATAAATGAACTTTAACTTCACTTCTGACCAATTATATTCATTTTAAACTTGTAAAAATAAATTATATATTATTTTAAATTGAAGATTCTTGTAAATGAAGGAAAAAAAAAAAAAAAAAGAAAAGGTCATATATTTTCAGTTTCTGCCTTACCAATGTGCACCAAACAAAGTAAAGTATGAAATGTTTCATTATTCACTGAGAGTCAGGTTTTTCTAAGAAGTTTTGATGAAAAACTTTCCTCCAGATCCAATTCTGAAAATCCTGAGAAAAGGTATCATGTATGTTTTCTATAGAGAGATCATCCTAAGACTGTTTGATGTCTGAACCTAAAATGACTTACCTTCCCTCAGAACTTAAACTAATACTGGGGTTTCTTTGAAGTGCTGTTGTTTTTCTGGCATTTTGGCCTAAAACAGAAAGGTCAGGGAAGTAGCATTAGATGCTAAGAACCAACCTACTTGTTTCCCTGGAATAGGAGAAGTTTCAGGGAGTTCTTGTGTATCAACAGAAGCCACTTCTCTTTTTTTAATGTTTTAGTGACTGTGATTAAAAAGACAAGGGAATGCCCTCTGATATTGGCAAAGGAGAGATTAGGGCAAATAGAAAGCCATGCCAATGCATTTCTCTTTTTTTTCTGATTCAAGATACACAATGCAAAAATCTATCTGTTTTCCCAATGTGTGTACGTGTATGAATTTGTATGTATGTATTTATAGTTTTATGTGATATGCGTTCCTCTCCAGGCAGGCTCCTGTATTATGCATCAGATCCATTCTTCTTACTGTTTTATGGTGGGTAATTTCCCGTTACAGCACAACAAGTCAGATTGCAACAGTGATATATTTAATAAAAAATTAGATGCACTTCTACTGCCTCTCTCTTTTTTTTTTTTTTTTTTTTTTTTTTCTTCTTCTTCTATCTGGGATACTGACCACATAAAGTTAGTGTTTAAAATAAAATGACTCAAATCACTGTTGAATAAGTAAGATACTCTGCATGCTATGGGTTCTGTCTCAGCCATGAAGAATGAAGATGTTTTGTAAAGTGCTAATGCCTGCCAGACTCTTGAGTTATGGGTCACGAAAGAAGCAGAACACTTACCCTAGGGACACAAACTATCCCACACGTAATATATTTTCTAAAAGTGCAATGTGCTCATAATTTCTGGATGTCTGTAAACTCAGAGTTATTACCACTGCTATAGTTTGGTTCAGGATTTCTATCCAAACTCATAACATTTCTATGAAATATCTTTCTCTCTCTCTCCCACTGCAATTAGTGTCCAGGTTAAAAGGTCAATCAAACAAATAAACCATCAAAATACAAACCCTGTTCAACCCTATAAAACCCATGCTCTTGAGTCACTTTTCTTCTGTGGAGGAGTAAAAATGGACACCTCCTGTCATGCTCTGAAGATCAAAACCTTTGGGGTATTAGAGATCCAAGCCTGGGAATGCAGGTGTTGAAACTACTTGTTTCAGACGTACTGAAGGCTGCTGCCAGCTATCTTCTACCCACCACCTCCACTTTTTTTTTTTTTTTTTTTTTTCACTGAGGGCCAAGCCTCAATTCCCTGTGCAGTAAAGCAGTCTTCAAATTCACATATATTTAAATTGATATGTAAGACTAATAGGCAATCTCAAACTAACTGTGAATCTCTAGTCAACAAGCACTGTGTTCTGTCTCAGAGTTGACCGGTGTTACCAATTCAGTAACTTCTTCATTAAATTCCTCTCATGGGCCACATGCCTCACATGCCTCTGTGTTCCAACCCAGAGAGAGGATACCCACCAGAATTAGTCTGGGTAAAGAACTAGCCGAGATGCAAGGACTGGACATGACCCAGAGCAACCTGAACTAATTGGACTTGCTTTGATGATGGGTTAGACCATATGATACCCTGAAGTTAAACTATCTTATGAATTTATAATTAATGGTCTGCCTGGGTTACTTTAAGCTAATAGCACAACTTTCAGTTTTAAAGTGTATTGTCTTGTCTTCAACAACAAAACAAGCACTCTCAAGTAAGAAGTTATTACAGAAACCTCTGAGGCAGGAACTGGAGAATTGCTAGAGAAAAGATTAAGAAAGTCCCAAAGGACATGAGACCAGAGACCATGAGAGGTTCACTAAAGCTAAGAAAGTAGCAGGGGCCCAGACTTGAAAGAAGTTTGATGTCTTTTCTAAGCTAGAGGATTTGGGTTGTCTTATAGAACATGACAACCTGCTCTTAAGCAGTGTCACAATGATAGTCATAGCAGCTCTGATGAGTTTGGGACCTACGTGAGCTGACATTTATATGCAGTCATGCTGTATAGTAGTGAATGGATCTTAACATGATAGTGACTGTGCAGCCACATCTACACTGGGGTTAAAAAATAAAAATAAATAAACATGGGAAAAAGGTCTTGATCATTGTTAAACTGGAAACATAGTGCCTGTTCTTCTTTTGGCACATGCTATCGGCCGCCTTCTAAACCCTTTGTGATCACTATTTGGGAATTAACACAAGAAAGGGACTCTTTTCCGAAGATATATGTATGTGATCATCTTTTTGAGGTTAAGAGAAAATTATAGTATATGTGGTTAAAAGACAGCAGATATATTTAGGGCCAAAGAACTGGTCCTAGCACTGGTTAACTTAACTTGCCATTAAAGTACCCAATCAGCTTCAGTGGCTCTCAGAGAGGAACATGGACTGAGATTCAGGGATGGAGAGAAATCTGAATACAAGGTCTATTTTTTATCCCTTTCATCTTTCAGAAAGTGATATGCAATAGCATAAAGACAGAGTTATACCTAACTATTTATATCATTTTAACTCCTTTTATAGCTACTACCTAGATCACTGGCCACCAGGACTGATGGTAGCAAAGGTTAGGAGACTTTACTTTCACTGTAGCAACCACTGTTACCAGCGGGAATGTTTCTGGGTTGTGGAATTCATGGCAAGGGATAATTGCCTCATTCAGGTAGAAAAGGTAAAGGAGGGAAATAAAGTTAGGCAACTGGTCCAAGCTATTCATCGTAGTCTATAATGAAGGGAGGAAGACACGTAACAACAGAAGGTGATACACCTCCTGGTCTCCAGCTCCTGGTCCAGAAGTATGAACTGTCCAATAGTGTTCT
The DNA here is from genome assembly GCF_003259725.1 of Athene cunicularia. Lineage (NCBI taxonomy): Eukaryota > Metazoa > Chordata > Aves > Strigiformes > Strigidae > Athene > Athene cunicularia. The sequence continues at coordinate 4,345,844 of NW_020799097.1, forward strand.
GGTAAGAGATTAGCTGTCTTTTTCTATCTGCTAAGCCACAGAAATGCGGCGTTCAGATCACAGCTAACCCCTGCAGGAGGTTAAAACCTTCGCGGGAACAAAAGCACAAACGCCAATATGGTGGCTGCTATTTGTTCGGTTTATGAACTGCGCAATTGCTTTATATACACCTTTCTGTACATAGCGAGATCTTTAGTTCCCTGTTCTTTCCGTGCGTCGCGAGATCTTTCATGTGCCTCTATTTTTCCTGTACATCGTGAGATCTTCCGAGCGCCTCTCCCTACACAATAGTCCTATCCTATAACTGTCAACAGATGTTCTAAGGCATCCAAAGAGCTGTAGACCATATAGAAAGACCATAATTGCTCTTTATATATGTAACTGTTCCATTTCCAAAAGTGAGATGAATCTCCCCGTCTCTGGCTTTGATGAGTGGGGTACATTACACCCATTATTGGTGCCAGTAGAAGACAAAACCACTTAGGGAATCTTTCTAAGACAGAGGAATATGCACTTCAGCAGAATCTGGGAAACTGAAATCTATAATGCATCTGGGAAAAGAAGATTAGGTCATTTATATTAGTCTGCTTAGCTATTACCAAGCTCTTCAGGTAGGTCTGCAATTGACTGGAATAAAACTGGACACTATGTTTAGATGGAGTCGGTATTTTCTGAAGTAAAATGAGCCAATTCTTTTAGATGGATCAGAAGCAGACAAGTAAAATCAGTCAAGTGGCAGACTTGAGAAGGAATTGAGGCCTTGAGGAAAGGAGAGGACTTCAGGAAATATATACTGTGTTAGGTATGCTCTCATGAGACTTTGCAAAGGTAAAGAAGACAAGATCTTCCTTATGCACTGGATTTAAGGAGGGATATGGCTTGGATTAAGAGGTCTGTAGCAGGGTAAGATGCGTTTCTTGTCACACCATGGGACAGGGCTGCTCTCATAGCAAAGTCTTCCCATCCACCTATCTGATGTCTATAGCACCACCAGTATGGACCCTTTACATGTGCCAGGCTCTCTTCCTCCAGCCTGAGGGCATGGGACAAAGGCCAACCTGAGTCCATGGTGAGATTCTCTTCTCCATCAGTGTGGCCATGTCCGTGCTGCTCCCTGGGAACCAGTGGGGAGGGTGCTTTTCCCTGACTGATGATGGCATTTTTCAGTATTGCTCCTTGCCTCCATCTCCTCTTCCTCTCAGAGACACTATGCCAACACCTTCACACCATCTCTTAGTGCAGTTTTGCTTTCCCTAGGGAAAGAAACAAGGTGCTGTGCAGAGTTCGTGTCTGGCAAGACCTTGTAGCTGAAAGCCATCCCTTTGACCCACTAAAAATGGCATATGAGTTTCATCAAAAAATGCTCTTCAGATACAGCAACTTGTGACAATATCAGAGCAGGGTTGTTGTCAGCTGCCTGTTATTCTGCTGCATACTGAAGCTTCCCCAGGTGCATGCCCCCTAGCTAAGGTGTGGGACCCTGCTGAATACCAGATCCCTTTGTTGCATATTATCGTGTTAGCTAAGCTGTCACGAAAGTTGCCAGTATATATGTAGAACACAGAGATTAATCCAATTAAACCTCCACTGACTTTTCCACATTCTTCGTGTTGCAGCCTATATCTCTTCATGGGTAGGCGTTAGAGCATGGATAAGATTAATCAAATGATGTTTCTGGAATGGCAACCCAATAGAGAGCGTGACATACATAATGAGAGGGAGAGAGTGAGTGAGTGATTAACAGCTAAGCATTAACCCACCGTAACTGCTGGTGATCCTTAAACTTTTGGTGTCAATTTTAATTGTAAGGATGGATTATTATTTTTTTTTTTTTTTAAAAAAAAAAAAAAAGGTATAAGCATTGCGCTGCCTGACCTGAAGTTTAAGAATAATATAGGTTTCAGATTTTTTCCAACATCTGAAGAAGACCCTTAAAGACAGTGTAAAGTTCATACAATAAAAGCTAATAATGCCTTTAGTAAGGAAAAAAAAAATCTGCAAATTAAAATTAACAAATATGTTCAGATTGAAATTTATGTAGTCACACAATGACACAGATGGTAAATTTTACTGATATATATTTTCCCCTGGTGTAGAAGACACAGTTGCAATCCAGCATGACAGATTGTATCCTAGGCTAAAACTGTGTCAGACACAAAGTAATCATAAGATGCTATCATATAATTTGCACTGGGGCCAGCCTGAATCTTGTAAGCATTCTTTGTTCAGCTGCACTGAGTTGGTTGGGGGGTTTTTTTTGTTTGTTTGTTTGTTTGTTTGTTTTTTCAACAGGGTTTTCTTCCTGTAATGTAACTCTTGTAATTTTTTCTGTTGTTAATGTTTCTTTTCAGTAGTTTCAAACAATGGTCCCCCTATTAACTATTATTGTTGTTGCTGTTATTGTTCTAGAACACGGAATAGGACTAACGATCATTAACATTATTGGTATCCAGTGAATGAATTCAGCCTGATCTGCAGCCCTTGGTGTGGTCAAATACAGAATTTTAAGTCACCATTGAACGTGCAGATTTAGAAATTAGATTAATTTCTGCTAGTTTAGCCATTTAGGCTAAAGTAGACTCTCTAATTAGACTCCTACTACTGAAAAGTGTTTTCCCAGAGAATGTTTTACCTTATCCCTTTTGGAAATTTATTTTAGGATCCCCAAACAACCCAATGAGGATGTTCACCTCATCTCCAGAAGACTGACTTAAGTGACATATCTAACATTTTAATTGCTAAATTTATAGAAGATTGATCCCTTCTGGGGTGGCAACAGTGGGGATTGTTTTTACACACCAAGGCCAGAAGGAGCATCTACAGTGACCAGATCCTGTTGTCTGACCTTGATACCAGCTCTTTGAAATCAATGAAGTTGTTGAACTACATTCATTCACAATCTTTTGGGAACTATTTGACAATTAGTTAGGTGAACTGGAGCAAACACACGTGAGGGGCCATAGTTATGATTCAGTGGTGTAAAAGAGCGTATTTCACTGTCTTGATTTATGCTCAGGAATTGTTTATTAGTATAGATGTAATCAGATTATTCAAGTAAGGCCCAGACTGCAGCTCTAATCATCTTTTCATCACTAATCGTATCTGGATTTTACAGACATGCTGATATCGGTATCAAAAAAGTCATTCTGCAAATATGTATAAGCGGTTTTTAATTTGTGTGGTGTGAATGGTTCTTCCAAAACTGAATTTCTCTCAGTGGATGTCAAGCAAAGTACCCAGCTAGCCATTTCTCCCATAAAATCTCCAAAACCTCAGCTTCAAGCTGATTACACACCCTTTCCTTTTCCTTATTTTAGGGGAAAGATAAGACAGAACTGATGGCAAAGGGACTTTTTCCCTCCATATGAGCCTTCAAAGATAAATATTTTTTAAATATCCAGACATTTTCTGTCTGTGGTCTGTGTATGCTGAGCAAAGATTCAGAAAATTCAAGTTCTATTTCCATGTCTGCTGCTGGCTTGCTGGGTCATTTTGGGCACAAGTATGTTTTTATCCTCATGTTGGACCTGTGTTTTCATGGGTCTGACATTATTATGGACTGGTGATGAAATAGTTTGTCTTGTATTTTATGGCCATGGATGCACATTCATTTTTATCCTCTTGCTCTGGCATATGACAGCCTGATGAGAGTCAACCTGGGAAAGGCTGGGTTTGAAACCAAACCCCTTCCTCCATCCATCTTTCACCTTGGCTCCACAAGCGATAGTGCTGGCCCAAAGAAAGTATGAGAAACGTGTGGCGGGGAGCAGGAGCAGGCAGCCTGCACTTCAGCTAACTATGCATGTTTAAGAAACTGTTGCCTTGGTTTCCCCGTCTGTCAGTGCAACATCTCAGTTCACAATAACCAGAGAAGAAAAGACCACACACAATGCAGGGCATGCCTTAGAGCTTGCACAGTTTGCTGCCTCTCATTAAATCATGATGGAGCCACCAGCCGAAGGCTTTAGACCCTGCTTACCCTGTCCAGTATGATCCCAGGCCTGTGGCATGTCCCTGTATTCGTGATGGTGCCAACCTCAGGACATCCAGCTCTTAGAGGAGTAGCACTTATGGATCCACCTTGGATATCTCTACATTCTGCTTCCCATTCCTTACAGTTCTGGGGGCAGCAGGAACTGAAGATGGGATCTTTCTCTTTCCCAAGCACACATGGATCAAAGCCCGTTAAAGTCTGAGGTACAACAGCCCACCCAGTAAGATCAGGCCACTGCCTAACAACTGCTTTTCCTTGGATATTTTTGCTCAGCAAGTGGTGTTGCAAGTCCCGTTTTACACAAATGCTGCCTGTTATTGCTGCACATTCTTGGCACTCATTGTAATGAGTTGGAGTCATAATGGGGTAAGCTGCAAACTTGCAGCAATAATAGTAATAATACAGAAAACTCAGTCTATTTTTAATGTCCCCATACTTACTTCCTTTGTTCAATGGGGCTGTTAGTTTAAAGAAAAAGAAATTAAACTGCAAGAGCTACAGCAGGCTGAAACAATTTTAAAAGGCCGAAGACGGAATGACAACACAATAATAATGACAGTGCAATAATGTACATTTATAAGATGGCTTTCATCCAAAGCTCTCAAAGTGCTTAACAAACTTTGCAGGCAGAGAGCAAACTGAAGGCCACGTGCTTTCGGGACTAAGGTACAGGTGAGTTGTAGTGGATTTCTATATATTTTGAAACATTTGACTCCTTTACTGTTAAAGCCTGCTGGATGTTGTAAAATCAAGAGGCTGATTGAACACAGTGACAAAATTAATGTGATTTTAGAAACTAGAAAAGAAGGCCAAAGCTTTTACAGATGGACATTACTTATTTATAGAGGGCTGAGGGCTCTGTGATTTGGCAGAAAAAGGCTACCCAAAATCCCACGTCCTGGAGTTGGATTTCAGACTGAAAACAGCGACAAAACACTTAGCAGTGGCAGTAATTAACTATCAAATCAACTCACCCAGGAACATAGTGGACTGTCTGTTTCTCGAAGTGCTTAAATCAGAACTATATGCAGCTTAAAAAAAAGGTATAGTGTAGCTCAGAAAAGTTACAGGCTAGATATAAGAATAAAATTATAAAACCTGTCTTCAGCAGAGGCTCAATCGAGGTGATTGTAATGGTCCCTTCCGGCCCTAAAAAAAAAATCTATGAATATATGAATCTATTTATATATTTATTTCCAAAAGGGCTGAGGAAGGGGACAAGTAGGGACACAAAAGATATATTTGTGTAATGGGTTAAAAATAAGGCTGTTTTTCCTTCTCTGACATTTTGACTGGACTGATTTAATTCTGTACTTGTGTATGTTTGCTATTAATTAATAATAGGATTTGTAATTAATAGTAATAGTAAATTTTTTTATTTTTGTTGCTTGTAATGGTTATCTATTCTATTGCTTTCCCTTCTCCTCCTTTTCCTGAGAGAACAATGGTTTCTTAGGACACCCGAAGCTTTTCATTTGGGTGTATTTTACTGTTATTTCCATTAAAATACGGCAGACTAAGGTATTCAAACCCTTCACTTCAAATGATGCTCATTTTCCCATCATTCTCTTAGTGCCCTTTCAGTGGGAGGCAGTTTGCCTAAAGAAATATTTCAGTCCTGGTTTTTCAAATACTTGTGGTGTTTATTTAACATTTATAAATACAACTTTAAAAATACGTTAAAATTGACGTATGTTTGGGTGTGTTTATATGTGAAAGTAGAACTTGAATACATTACTAAGAGTACTTTTTTTATATCTCTCTGTATGTATGAGAGAGTTGGAAGATATATACACAACCAAATCTTGCACCCTAGAAGCAATGTAGCCCTTGTAATAATAAAGCCTGGTTATAAGGGCAAGACAGTTTAGCTATGACCTAGAGCTGCGCTTATCTGGCTGTACAAATGTAGGTGATTTTATTGAGCCTGATAGAAGATCGAAAGGAAGTTTTATCCTTCATAAAACCCCTGGTCAATGCAATGAATACAACATCTTAGGGCGTCTTTGTGGCTGTTCAGTTCTTCCAGCCAAGTGCCAGCTCCAGAAAAGATTAAACTAATCCAAGTCCAGAGCGAAGCTGTGCTCTTCTCTCCCCTAGACCTATGTGTGCAGACCTACTCTCTCCTCTTGTACTGGAAAAAGGCAGTGAACAAGTGCTATTGGTTGATAAAAGTTGATACATTTCTTGCCTTGCGCTAGTTTTCAGACAGAACACCCAACCACCCAGTTGGATTAGCTGACTCACGGTGAATGGGAACATGTGACTGGGAAATCCAAACACAACCACACATTGTGTTGAAGCTGTGTCTACACTAATTAATAGATAGCACCATTCTTTAGTTATTCTGAAGCAAAATGACATGACACTGCTTGCACCTGTGTCTTACCACACCATAAAAGAATAGTTTACTGGTGTAAATCCCTCTTTCATGCCAGCCTTGAACCATGACCAGGCAGCGAGCGTGCTGGTCGATTTGGATCAAAATCATGACAGATGTGCTAAGTGTACCAATACAGATGATAAGGGGCAAAGACTCATGCCTGTACTTGGCTCAGTTTGGGCTTTTTTAGCATAGATATAACCAGACTGTCTTCAGCTGCCATGGAAATGCGACGTCAGATCATGTTGGTGTCCACCAGACAACCAACATTATCTGAGATCAGACTGTAGGGAGCAGCTGTCTCATGTCTAATCAGCTTAAAATGCAAGCTTGTATCCGTCTGCACCTATCCATGCGGGCATTAATTACCTTTCCTCACCTGTATTTGCTTGAGAGAAATCAAGCCGTAGTTCATGGTGGAGTTCTGGCATTCAGGTTATCCTGGATCTTGCTGACTTAACTCCCAAAGCCCATTCATTCTTCTAGCCCTCCTGATGATTCATAAAGGTATAAAATGTACCAGTAGGCACCAATATCATGAATTTCAAGGGAAAAAAATCAGCAACAATGAAATCAGGGAGCAGGCAATATGTGAAACCTGCCTATAAAAGCAGCTGCTCATCCATGTTTAAGCAGTGTGACTTCAGCAAGCTGGTGGGAGAGGGAGAGGCTATGGAGGTACTTGCTTAGGAAATGTCATCTGTTTACCCACTGATGCTTATAGGCATGTACATATATTTACGTGTGTATCTGTGTATATGCATATCTGCATGGGTTTTGTCCGTGCCAATAAACAAATCAGTGCCATTGCACAGAAGCAAACACTGGAATTTGACAGTCACCGCAACTAGTCAGATGGTCCCTGGCATGGTGTCGATCCAGGCTAGCTAGCACTGTCCCAGACAATTCCCAGGCACAGCTCAGGAGCCAGCATGCACCAGGCACTGTCCCCGGTAGGCAAGTTGGAATTGGCTATTTTATTTTGGAGGTAAGGTTGTTTAATACTGAGGAAATGGCTAGACGGTGCCAGCTGGCCTCGGGGACAGAGAGCTGATCCTGACACTGCTTAGCCGACTAGCAGAGATGTAGCCAAAATGTCTGGCAGGAGATTTGTCTTGGTCCCACTTCTGCAAGCTTGCCTGGCAGTAAACACACAAGTTCCTTTCTCCTCTGCTGTGCCTCAGCAATGACGAGCTAAAATACTGAGTTTTGTTCATGCAAAGATGAGGAAAGAGCCATGCCTTTAGCTTGAAGGGAAGGAATGAAATGAAGGGGCTAATCTAAGACAGAGGGCTGGGAAAAAAAGCCGTTGAAGAAAGAGCCTACTGGTCCTGCTGCAGCCATCAGGATGGTGGGGATAGGAGATACAAGCCCTGCTTTTTGGTGAAGCACTCCTAGTACACAGGCTCTTTGCCCTAACGCATCTGCAGGAATCAGTTTGTCTTCCCTGACACAGGCATGATTAGCAACAAAACCCTCTTCATTTTGTTACCTACTTCAGCTGAGTGCTAATAGACAGCACCCATTAGCTATAGTCCTGTTCCTATTACAGCCCAAGATTTTCTGTCTACAGAGAGTCATTTTGAAGATTTGGCTCGGTCTTTTTTCTGCCCATGGCCACCTGAATGAGACACTATGGTGAAAGAGTTCAGATGGGAGAAGTGAGGGGAAGGGGTGGAGAGAGGAAATTTCTTCTCAGGTTTTCTTCTCTCTCTAATTAAACACAGGGTGCTATTTCTTTGAGTTCAATATATAGTATCCATTTAAAAATAATAATAATTAGAGAATCTACTTATCATTTTGTCTCACAGAAGGCTTGCAAGGAGTTGTTCCATAGCCTGAGGCTAAAGCTAGCCCAGATATTAGCTGAACCAAACAGGGCTGTCATTGTGAGCCAGTCTGCACCCCTGTGATATTTAAAAAAAAAAAAAAAAAAAAAAAAAAAAGACAGAGCCAAATGCCTGCATTTAGTCATCTACCACATGACTTATGGTGGACTTATATATTATAAACTCTGAGGGAAAGAGCTTGGTGGTTTATACAGCTTTCCTGCTGTGACTGGTTACATAACCTTGAATCCCCAGTTAACAGGAAGAAGGTCTTGTATTCAAACCACTACTTTGTCGGTGTCTTTAAGCTATTGCATCCAGCTTTCCTCTCTGACTCTACAGGGAAATAGGACTTGGCTGCCTGAATAACAGGTGAAGTTAATTCTTCTTTCAGGCACACACTCCACAGCAATTATATAAGTTTGTTTCAGGCACCACAGAAAGCTGCTTTGTGCAGCCTGGGTAGTGAGTTTGTAACCTGAAGAACCAGCAAGGAGAGGAGCAGGGAGGCCTGTTGCTGAGGGAAACTGTCACCAAGCAGCCTGACAAGAGCAGAGATGTCAGTGATGCACAATGTTCCAGAGCCTCCAGCTCAAAAAGACAGCAGCACTGCAATATGTCAAGCGCATCGCTGAGTTTCAGCTCAGTGGAGAGGACAACGCATACACCTGGGAACTGAGGAACATCTGCTGGAAGAAGTCACTTGAAAAATAACCCTGCGATGGCTTGGGAGAAACATCTGTGCAGCAAATGACATGCCACCAGTCATGAAAGAATGGAAAGACAGAAGTTGGGGAAAGCATAAGAACCATCTTGTGTCAATAATACAGGGAGCTGGTGGCAGCACAAGGGGAATTTAGGTCAGCACAACTTTATTTGTCTATTCACCTTTTATACATAGGAGCTGATGCAAGAGCTGTCTAATTGAAATGACTGTGCAGCTGTTTTACCACTGGGCAATGTGAACAAGAGGGATCCAAACTTTCCCCTTATCCCCGTTCTCCATTCTGAAACTCTTTCTCTGTTTTATTGTTTTTCTTCTCATAAGAATTTGTTCACATGTGTTTCCTACTCTGTACATATATAACAGCAAATTGGAGAGGATATGAGTACCTTAAACCAGATTAATATTGTATCCTCCTAAGATCCATAGAATCCAAGGCACAAAGTGATATATTTTGTCCCAAACAAAGGTAGCTGATATGTAGGATAGGAGGAAACTCCCAAACCCCTCATGCCTTCACACTGACTCTTATTTTATCCATTATTTTGGACAACTGTGTTATTCAGGCAGAGCAAAGATTCAAATGAAACACCTTCTGACAAGATGCATTCCCTTTGGGAAGTACTGGGTGAAATTCCCTGGGCTACTAATTTTGGGAAGTCAAGTTAGGTGGCTACTTTTTGTTTCTTGTGCCTGCACATTTGAAAAATAGGAAACAATTTAATTTGTCTGAATTAGTAGAAGTCAAAATCATGGCAGAGACTCTGATGAGAATTTATCGGTTTGTATAATTGAGGATCAATGCTCAGAAATTTACCCTGGACCTGTTTAGTTTAGTTTACCTGTAGCCAGACCATTCTCAAGAGTCATGCTGGTATCTATCTGTAGTTGAAGTTGTGGACAGGAGCTGGTTCATTACTGGTCCGCTACCACATCCAGTTGGTGCAGGTTCAAATCCTCCATGCCCCAGTCCGAACAGGTGAAGTGGTAGATCAGTGACATAGCATCTCAAATTTGCAAGATTATTTTTGTCTCGTGCCTCTGCTCTTGCAGAAACACATGACAAAGAAATTGGGAGACACAGTACACTCACATTATTTCAGCCATCGAGGAAAAGGCAGCAGAATTTTCCTAAAATGTGAACCAATGTTTGCTGGCCATGGTACACACCAGCCCTTGCCATTACACACACCTGCATGGTGAACAGAGCTGTTACAGAAATAGTTTGATGAGATTTGTACAGCAATTTGATCAAAAAAAATAGGGACAAGGCCTAGAAATTGTAGACAACCCTTCTGTAACCCCTCCACCTTGTCCCCATGAGGGTAAAGGCATCAACTCCACAAAGGTGATGTGATGTGCCTTTTGGGAAGGGACCTGACACTGTGGCAGGACTAGGAGAGCTGGGCTGGCAGGTCCAGAGGAGGAAACTTGTGGGAGGAGGTTGAATCCTGAGGATTAGATGGTACAGATCTAAAAGGGTATGACACTGAGCAAGGAGGATAGGTCTGAAGTATGTCGAGTGTTGGAAATGTGGAGGAGAAACCAATCATAATTTGGGCAATATAAATAGGTGGATGGTGCAATCTGCAAGTGCTAGAGGCTTGGAGCTAAAACTGAACAATTACCAGGGACTCAATGTCTTTTATCCAGGCATCATCTCTTGGAGGGTATTGGAGAAGGAACCCTGGGTTAGACGAAGCTTTGATTTATTTTGTATGGATATATACCTCCTACTGAACATAGCAGACCAACTGCCCCATTCATCTGAACTCTTTCCTGACAGAATTTCTACAGTCTTTGACAGCTGCCTTTCCTGGATGGGCAGTGAGGAGAATGGGAGAAGGGTAAACGAAGACAGCGGGAGACTAGGAGCAGGAGACAGAGAAAAGATAATTAGCTACATGCACATGAATTTTGAGAACATGGTGTTTCTACAAGTAAAAAGATGCGATACACTTAAGGAGAGATCTTTAACCTTCAGAGGAAGAACCTGAATGCAGTGAAGTGGAAAAAACGGGACAGAAGGCACAAAACAGAATGACCAAGTTTCAGAGGACTTCTGTCACTCATCACAGTGCTGTGAGAAGGAGACTGGAGTCAAGAAGTCAAAAGCCGTAGGCATGTTTTAACTAATTTTATGTCTGCTTTTCTTCTTTCTTCCTTCTTGATCAACTCATTATGTCTGCACTAATCTCAACAGGTCACCAAGTTATCAGCACCAAAGAAATGCGTGTGTAAAATGCAGATATTTTTGGTTTATGCTGCACACCTGGGATCTTGCTATTTGAAAAAAAAAAAAAAAAAAAAAAAAAATGAACCTTTTCAGTTCACTGTTCTCATAGCAACTTTTTCACGACATTATGTGAAAAATTAACGTCACTTGATAGAGCTGGTGAAGTAGGAGGCGATATTTGCTTTATGGCATTGAGAAAATAGGACGGAAATGGGTGTACTACTCATCTCTTATTCAGTGATGTCTTCATCTTCTACCAGAACTTTGCTGCCTTCTCATCATTGTAACTCTTCTTTTCTCGTCGTTTCCCTCTTTTTGCACAAGACCCAGTTTAGGATTCCATACGCTTTCTTGAAAGAAGAGCATTTTTTTCATTGGGATTTCTATCCATGTTCTACTTTTCATGCGACAGAGAAATCAGGGCTAAATTCCATTTAGCCATTTCTGAAGATATCCCCAATTTTGTCATATAATCCATACTCCAACTCCAAGGAAAGTCTATAAGACTTGATTTTCCAAGGGAAATCTTTGAAGAGTTTCCTACGCTGTTGCATTCGGTCAACACCTGATTGTTTTCACTGCATTCATGCCTGTTCACTCCTAGGATCCCTTTCTTAAGCAAACCACACTAAACCCACAGATGACAAGACAATGCTTTCCAGGGTCCACTGCAGAAGGTGTTGCTTTTTTTTTTTTCTCCTACCCAAGAGAGTTTTCCCAACACCATACCCTAAGGATTTTCACCCTAAAATGCTTCCATATACCTTCTGGACAAGTTCATTATCCTGCAAGGCTTTTTCATCGTGCTAAACTACAGCGCGAAAGAGCACACACATCCTTTTCGTTGTTTTGCACTCTTTGTAGTCTAAAGAACACTCGCAAAGTTAATACCTGTTGCAGAACCCCAGAAACAGCACTTGTGATGCTGCAAACACCCAGGCCAAAAGCTCTTCGATGTGTACGGCTGGCCCACATTAGATGGCCACAGTCTTGACTGCCGTAGAGACAATTAACTCAGATAAAGTAGCTGAGAGGGGACAATTTCCTTGATGCAGACTTTGAGGAAAATATAAACCTACCACGATAGGAATTTGGCCTTGGTCTGGTCTCCTTGGTAAAGGAAGTGGACATTCTTCTACTTTGATAGATTTCACATGGTTTGCACAGATAAAAGGATTTGGGCCTTTTGAAATGAAAAGGAGATTTCTACTACATGTCAGCATGATGCTGACAAGGTCTCATCAAAAATGCACCATGACCATGTCTCCCCCCTTGGTTCCTCTGTAAAGCGTGTAGCAACCTGTGTCTGCACCACGGGAAAAGCTGTTTGAAGAGATCATCCTCGGGACTTGACACCGAATGTGATAGTCACTTGAGAGTCTATGTAGTACTTTCTGTTCGTGACTCTCTTTATCATACTACAAGTCTTGATTATTCTAATGACACCGGGCCTCTTCAGAAACGCATTGTTTATACCCCCAAGGAGTTTGCTGCACACACAAATATTCTCAATCTACTGTATAAACAAATGTGTTATTCAGCAGACAGCTGCAGTTCTGTTGCTGATAACTGGCGAAGGGACTGACAACAACACAGCAAATATTACCACCACCTCTAAGGAGTTTGTAGATTTGTACAGGGACTGGATTCAGTCTCCATCATTCAGTGGGCTCTGGAGCTTGTATGGTTGTCTGCTTTGGGGTCCTTGGCGGATTTTTGCTTAAACCAGAAACCTTAACTCTTGACCTCGCATGTAAAACTTCGTTTTGTTCTATTTCAGCAAATGATTGATCACAGTTTTCAGAAAAGGGGTCAGTTGTCAGGTCCACAGCTTTGGGAATGCATCAAACACAGGTGTTTCTCTATTGAAAGCATGCAAGTTGCAAGAAGGTATGAATTGGCAAATAGTGGAAGTGTTCTTTTCACTGAAACTGTGGTGGTGTTGGCCTTCCCTGCTACAGTTACTCCTGCTGATTCACAGTGCTCCTTTGTTTGGATACAGGTTTTAGAAAGAGACATTCTAAGGTGCTGAAAGTGTTTAAAGCCTGAATTCCACTTGAAAGGAATGTATCTATGGGGAGAGAGAAGACTAAACTAGGAAAAAAAAAAAAAAAAAAAAAAAAAAA
>NW_020799097.1:4359185-4372485 GCF_003259725.1 Athene cunicularia
GGAAAGGAAAGGAAAGGAAAGGAAAGGAAAGGAAAGGAAAGGAAAGGAAAGGAAAGGAAAGGAAAGGAAAGGAAAGGAAAGGAAAGGAAAGGAAAGGAAAGGAAAGGAAAGGAAAGGAAAGGAAAGGAAAGGAAAGGAAAGGAAAGGAAAGGAAAGGAAAGGAAAGGAAAGGAAAGGAAAGGAAAGGAAAGGAAAGGAAAGGAAAGGAAAGGAAAGGAAAGGAAAGGAAAGGAAAGGAAAGGAAAGGAAAGGAAAGGAAAGGAAAGGAAAGGAAAGGAAAGGAAAGGAAAGGAAAGGAAAGGAAAGGAAAGGAAAGGAAAGGAAAGGAAAGGAAAGGAAAGGAAAGGAAAGGAAAGGAAAGGAAAGGAAAGGAAAGGAAAGGAAAGGAAAGGAAAGGAAAGGAAAGGAAAGGAAAGGAAAGGAAAGGAAAGGAAAGGAAAGGAAAGGAAAGGAAAGGAAAGGAAAGGAAAGGAAAGGAAAGGAAAGGAAAGGAAAGGAAAGGAAAGGAAAGGAAAGGAAAGGAAAGGAAAGGAAAGGAAAGGAAAGGAAAGGAAAGGAAAGGAAAGGAAAGGAAAGGAAAGGAAAGGAAAGGAAAGGAAAGGAAAGGAAAGGAAAGGAAAGGAAAGGAAAGGAAAGGAAAGGAAAGGAAAGGAAAGGAAAGGAAAGGAAAGGAAAGGAAAGGAAAGGAAAGGAAAGGAAAGGAAAGGAAAGGAAAGGAAAGGAAAGGAAAGGAAAGGAAAGGAAAGGAAAGGAAAGGAAAGGAAAGGAAAGGAAAGGAAAGGAAAGGAAAGGAAAGGAAAGGAAAGGAAAGGAAAGGAAAGGAAAGGAAAGGAAAGGAAAGGAAAGGAAAGGAAAGGAAAGGAAAGGAAAGGAAAGGAAAGGAAAGGAAAGGAAAGGAAAGGAAAGGAAAGGAAAGGAAAGGAAAGGAAAGGAAAGGAAAGGAAAGGAAAGGAAAGGAAAGGAAAGGAAAGGAAAGGAAAGGAAAGGAAAGGAAAGGAAAGGAAAGGAAAGGAAAGGAAAGGAAAGGAAAGGAAAGGAAAGGAAAGGAAAGGAAAGGAAAGGAAAGGAAAGGCAGAATAGAGATGCTCCAGCTGATTGCACAATATTACATAAGGATGACTGAAATGATTCAAAACGAAATAACTGAGTTTGGTAGGCTAAACACAGCATAGCTGAAATCCTATTCTAGCACATAGACTTGGGAGCCAGCAGAGATCATTAAAGGAATCTGGATGTCAAAATCAACTGAATTTAGCAATCGCATACCGGTTTCTGACCCTTCTCAGTGCAACATGATCTCTCTGTTTGAGTTGTTTTGGGAATAGCAAAGTTAGGTTTTCTTCCTTCTTTCCTGTAGGCCAGGTGGGTAAAATATGGAGATACCAGTAAGCCAATCAAAATTGCAATATGCACAGGAAAGTAGAAAACCTCATCTTGTTCCTGCTGTGAAATGAGGGATACAAAGTCACTTTATTAAATAATAATGGCTTTAAGAACTTTAAAGCACCGCAGTTGTTTAAAAAAAAAAATCCCATCTGTGCCCACAAACACAAATTCCCGTCGTCCTGCCTTAGCTACTGTGTTGATACTCCACGATAAACGAAGCTGGTGTCTAAAGATGGATGTTTTGAGACCTTACTTCTGATCTCTTTTTTGCATGTGTGCTTGTTAGTTTTTTTCTCCAATATTACTTTCCTTCGATGTGGATCTGTCCTGCTTGAAATTAAGAGGTGTCACGCAACAAAGGGTGAGCCAAAGGGGCAGGAGATAAATATGTGATTGTCATTGTCTGTCCTTTCCTGCCTTTTTTCTTTGGTTCACACACACACAGACGACCGTACTTACAGGGGACGCCCTATAAATGTGGAAGAAATATAAAGAAATTTTTAAAAATTGTTTAACTGGTACCACTCCTCTTCTCATTGTAGATTTGTTTCGCGTTGCTGAAGCCAGAGAGGTCATCCTGATTGCTTAGTTAATATTTTTATTGCCTATTTCATTTTGATTTTATGTGTGCATCCCAAGCTTCATGTTAGTATTACATATGTCTCTGGAGTGTAGTTTGGAGGTTTAGAGGAGAAAGTGGACTGTCTCACCATGGCAAGAAGACGCAGTTATTGATCCCTGCCACGAACGTCATTAGCATTCAAGCCTTCTCAGTATTTTAGACAGGAAGGAGAAGAAATGGGATCAGGCCAAATCTGGATCTTTTCTGCTGCAGAGGGAGAGACAGAGGAAAATAGACACAGACCCAGGGAAAAGTCCTGAAGATACAAACTAATCCTGAGGGAGGGTGAGCAGGGGCAGTGGCCAAAATTCAGTGAGGAGCTGCTTTGCAGCAGAGGCTCTGCCTTGACAGGGGTCTGGCATACAAGAAATAACCAAGGCAATGTCTATTTTATGGCCAAAAGCAATCTGCTCTCCTAGCACCCATCTGCCTGGAGCGACCAGGTCTGGTGCTCAATGTGCAAAAATGAATCCCAGAGAAGAATCACCCCATTTTATTATCATTCTGTGTTCTCTAGTAGTGCCAGGACACCAGCCATGATGTAGATGAAATTCCCTGAGACCTGCTCAGTTCTTAGACTCTGAGGGGCTGAGCAGAGCAACACTGCACAGAAATGTCCATAAAGGAATAGTGGAGGTGGGGCAGGAGCAGTCCTTCCCTGACAGGGGGGTTGTGCACATAAAATCCGTTAATGTTTTAAAGTAATCAAAGGTGGCATAGAGGCAGGGGTTCTTAGAAATCTCTCAGACAGATTCTGGGAAGAAAAACTACAGGTCCAGAAAAATGCTTCTTATGCTCAGCCTGTGCTCACTTTGCCCTGAGTGCTTTGTCCTTTCTTTTAGACCGAGTTTTTGATATGTAAATTTATCTTTCCATCATGGACATGTTTATAGTTTTACACTGTCTTTGTCTGGCTATCTAAAACCACTATCTTCTGATTATGTTCTCATAAATTTGAAGGCCGGAAGAACCGTTATTTTAATGTAGTTTAACTTTTTCCATACTGCAAGACACAGGATTAACCAGTGATCCCTCTATCAGGCCTGTAACTTCTGGTTGAACTAGGGAGTCTCTTTAGGAAAGACATCTAATCTTGATTTAAAGACTTCTTTAAAGACTACTTAACAACTCATCAAGCTTGTCTGGGGTTTCTTCTTTGGTTTATAGAAGTAATGAACCGAGTCCCCCATCCTCCCCTCCTGGAGATACTTCTTAATGGAAAGTAAAAATGCCACAATTACGACACACCATGTGTGGGACATAAAACCTCACTCTCACTCTAGTATCTGTATCGTATTTAATAAAGTACCAACAGAGCAGCAATAATGTACACTGGGAATCAGGCATCATAAATAAAAGGAGGAAAATGTAATAATGGGAAGTTGGAGAAAAATATGAAAGCAGCTGTAAGAACAAAAACAGACAAGGAAAAAAAAAAAAAGAAAAAAAATCAAAAAACCTCACAGCCAGAAATAATGTATTTTAAAGTAGGTGCACTTTTAGATGATTCTTCCCGAACAGGGGAAGAGATACACAGGCAGGCATGTACACACACACACACACACACACAAGTTGCCAGATCTTACCAGATGATGTAGTTGAGGCTGGCTGAACTTAATTAACTTGGATGAGTGGTTTTAGATTTTAACCTTCCTTGTTTATTTGCTTTCACTGTGCAGCGGTAAAGACTTTCAGACATGGAGGGAAGGGAAGGAAGAAAAGGAGGGGTGAAATGACTTGAAAACAATAAGCAGCTCCATATTTGTCCAGTTGTTTGTTTTTAAGGATGCAGGGTAATTACTCAGCTGTTGTAAACCAGCACAGCTCTGATACTGTTCTACACAATCTGAGAATCTGGTCCTAGGAAGCTTTTCCTCTCTGGATTTCAAAGACGGCTAGCAGTTCATTTTTCCTACAACCACATTTTTGCTGTTAGGAGAATCACTGCAGGAGGCTACTGTTTGACCCTAAATCCACCTGATGTGATCCGACCACTTCCATAGTTATCTTAGCTTCCAGAATGAACTGTTCACATCCAAATTTAATTATAGGAGTGGTCTCTGGTTCTTGTTAGTTTCCAGACCGTGCCTGGCTACTGTTTGGGAAAGGGCTAATTGGTCTGGGCTAAAGACTTGGCTGGGAATGGAGAATTTTCTAAGAATGACCTCCAAAGCCAAGGTCTGTGTCCTGGCTCTGAGTGATTCACTGATGTAGGCATTCTAAAAGCATCTAGAACAAGGTGAGAGATATATACATACAGATAATATGGGTCCTTCGTGTCTGAATCGAAGCATATCAGGGCCTTCGGGTTCAAAGAGACCTTTGAAGGTCACCTAGTCCAACCCCCTCTGCTATGAGCAGGGACATCTTCCATTAGACCAGGTTGCTCAAACTCCCATCCGATACGACCTTGACCATTTCCAATGATGGGACATCCCTAACTTCTCTGGGCAACCTGTTCCAGTGGTTCATCTCCCTCATCGTAAAAATTTCCTTCCTTATGTCCAACCTCTGTCTACTCTACTTCAGTTCAAAACTGTTGCCCTCTGTCCTGTCACTAGAGGCCTTGGTAAAAAGTCTTTCTCCATCTTTCTTATAAACCTCTTTTATATACTAACAATCTTTACATATATATATAAAGATCTTTTTCTTAGTCTCTGACAAACACAGGTTTTGACATAGTCTCCAGCATAATCTAGGAGGTTGACTCTCAGCCCTGCCACAGTTTTTTTTGTTTTAGTCTTTAGACTTCATGAGACACACATCACAGGGGATTGTAGTGGAAAGGATCTTTGCAAGATAGCTGAGGGATTCTTCTTAGTCCAGGGTTTATTTACTGATGTCTCTTTCTGCAGAGATAAGAATCTGCATTTAGGAAAGAGAAAAATCATCCTGATTAATCTGAGAGGGATGTACAAGCAGACTTTAACCCTGAAGAAAATAGCTGAGGTCTGAGGTCTAAAGCCCAAGGTACAGCTGAGATCTAAGGTGGATGCGGGTTCTTACCTGCCTGCCAAGGCATTCTTACCACTCCTCTTCTCCCTGTCAGAAGCTGAGCTGGCCTGGGCTGGACTACAATGGTCTGGCAACACCTATCAAAGAAAATTAAAACAGCAACAGGAAGCAGCAGAGGGCTGCAAATGTTTGTCCATCTGTAATCTCAAACCTTTTTTCTGGCCTTTTGTTCCTGACAGAGAACCTCAGCTTACTGCTTCCAAGGAAGGTGGATTAGTCCCTTGCACATAAACGCCCTGCCAACTTGCCACAGGGAGTGGGGAAAGCTCACGCCTGACCTCAGTGCTGACAGTCGTTGCGGATGAGCAAGAATCACCATGGGTAAGGATTTAACGTGACGGTGAAAAGCCTGACAACCACACTTAAATACGCAGTTCAGCTCTGAACAGGGATGTGTAAAAATGGTACTTACTCAGCAGATCAGCTCCCTGGGCCTGGTCTGCTGCCCTAGCACTCAAAAATAATAATAAAAATGCAGGAGGAAGATTTTACGTGTGTCAGCCCTGTTGAAACTGTATTAATTAACTTTAGGTCAACTGAGCTGTACACTGAAGTTCTTCATTGTTGTGTTGAAGACTTTCAGTGTTAGGTAACAGAGCTCAAAATGGTGCAAATAGCTCCCTCTCAGCTGGTGCTTCTCAAATGGTGCAAAAACCTGGCTTCTCAGACACTGCCGTCAAGACTGCTGGTGTAGGGGAACTCAGTGCGAAATCTAGGGTACAGTAATTGCAATTTCCACTCATGCATGGGAGGGAGAGGTGAAGGAAGGGAATGCAGCGCTAAGTGTTTGTGTTATATGAGGTCAGCTGAGGAAAGAAAAGTGTCTGAAACCTTGAAAAATTTCAAGGCTTCTCAAGACAACCATGTCTGTGATGACTGCAGAGGAAGCCAGTAGAAGTGAAGAGTTACCAATGGCTGCTCAAGCTCTTGCCGTCTTGGAAACATGTCTAATGAGAAAGAACTGGTTATTTAAAACAAATTTAAAAAAAAAAAATAAATGATGGCAGTCTCCACTTTTAACACCAAGACCTAACAGTTAGAGGACTCTCCTTGGTAAAAGACTAAAGTCCTGGGTTCTTCTCAGCCTGCAGTTTCTTCAGCTACTAGATCTCACACACAAGATCACTCCTGCTCTTTGGAATGTGGCTGTTTTATCTTAGATCAGTTCTTGGATAAGAAACAGAAAGAGTCTCTGGTCTGGGGATGAAAACACCAGGTGTCCCCTTCCTTCACCAAATGCTCTAGACAAGGCACAAGACAGGTTCCCTCTTGCCTCATGTCTGCTTGGTCCCATGATCTTACATTCCTGGCTGCACACTCATCCAGAATGCTCTGTAAGACAGGGAATTCGATATCCTCTTGGGATTTGTAAATAGATGGTTTCCAAGCATTCAGGTTAAAGCTGTCCTGATGCTCAGGTCTCTTGCTCCTTCAGTGCATACTGTAAAATATTACACTCCCATGGCAAATGGAGTGAGGGCCCTGTTTGATATAAAGACTAGATGGTGCTCAGGGTTGGGGTCATGTTGAGGTCCGAGACCTTTGGTTGGCTTCTTTTTTTTTTCAGAATAAACACTCCTGACTCCTGTTCAGCTGAAGGTTGACACTAGTATTAATGGTGCTGAAAGGCGATGGCCTGGATTTCTGCCAGGTAGCTGGTAGGTTTAAGTCCCAGCTTCAGAAAGCTGTGGGTCCACACATTCCTACCTCTTGCCATTTCTGAAATAAGTACATTATTCAAACAAAACTGGATAAACAGCACAAGTGAAGTCTCTTCCAGAAACCAATCTTTCCTAAAACCTATGTTGTGCTAGATAACTTTTTCCATTACTCCAAAAATATTTGTTGTTGAAAAGAAAGGAAAAAAGAAAACGACAACAAAAAAAAGGAACTACCATTACCACCAAAGAACAAACAGCAAGAGACTTACACTTTTTCAGTAATTGGTTTGCAGCCCAGTAGATATCCTGTGATGGATATTTGACTCTCACAGGGTCTCTACCTCTATTAACTCTTTCATGGATACTGGAAGAAGATTGCAGTAAAATGCAATAAAATGTTACTGATTCAATCCCTACATTTTCCTGTTTGGAATTTCAGCAGTCTGATGTCATATGAACCAGACACGTGACACACCCCACCACTAGGCCTCTTTTCCCAAAATACAGCTTGATTTTAGCTCACGAGGTGCTTGCACGGTGATATTAGCCAGCTGTCACTGGAGGATCAGATGATATTAATGGCAACTGGCACCTCTGTTCAGCAAGCTGGGCTTATCCCTGCAAAATCAGATGGAGTCTATTGCAAACAAAAAAAAAAAAAAAAAAAAAAACCAGAAAAAGCCAAAGTGAAATGGCAAAACTGCCACCAACTTGAACAATCCAGCAATTTATCACCCGAATGTAGTCCTTGTGAATGTAAGGAAGCCATGGAGCAAGACTGGGTCTACAAAAGGTTTCCTCGTGGCTTCTACCGAGTAATTTGTTGAACCTCAGTCTTTGCCTCCTAAAGCTCCGTGTCTGAGCATCTGAGCCTATGTCTTTAACAGTGCACTAAAATCCCGGCTGACAATAATATTCAGTCCATGGCTTGCCAGTTAAAATCCGTTCTGCATCCTGCCAGACTTGTTTTTCATGTGTGCTTCAGGGTGGCAAGCACTGGCCCTACCGTTCACCCAAGGATATGCATAGCTTAAAGCGTATGAGTATCCCATAGACTTCAGTGGGACTGTAAATGTGTTTACACACCTAAGCAATTCACTCATTATTACACTAAAACCGTATTATATTTCTGTCAAAAAGAAATCTGAAGTTCACTTTCCAAATGCCAAAAGCCTGTGCATTTACCAAGAACAACATTTAGCTTTTCCAGCCTCTCTGTTCCTCCGGGACAGAGAACTTGTACAAAGGAGGAAAATCACCCCAAATGTGCTTTCCTTGTACCACGACGATGAAAGCAAAAATTCATTAGGTAGAAAAGGTCTACATTTATGTTTAAATATTGAATGTGTAATTTAAATGAGAAAGCCAAGTTGAATGCAAAGCAATTACTGACACTTAATATTAGTCAGACTAATAAAGAAGCAATTAAACCTCATTATACAGCCATAAAATTGATGTGTAATAGATTGATTGCACCAAATGCTCATACCAATGTTTGATGGCATATCATAGGCAAGGTGAACCTGTTCATTTAATTGGCAGATCAAAATAATTTCCTGCAATAGATTTAACTTTATTGTATTTCCTGGTTTCAGATGACATCGGTGACAGTACAAACAAATAAATAAACACAATGAAAGAAAAAAAAAAAAAAAGCCTACAGACCAGCTTGCTCTATGGCAAATACTCTCTATTCCATAGTATAATATTCCTTCTCCCAGGAGATCCACTGTTATTTGAGAATCTTCTTGCCAGCAGCACAATTTGGATCTTGCACAGCAGCGCTGCTTCATTGTTCACTCCTTGAATTGAATGTGAGGAGCTGAAGGAAGCCTACATGTAAATGTTTTGCTTCATGTTTACAGCTGACACGGAATCCAGCACCTCGGAGTATATTAAGTCCAATGATTAAAAGAAATTGCTGTTGGAAACCTAAAGGGTAAGCAGTGAAGGGACCATTAATAAAAATCTTTTAAACTCCTCCAAAATCTCATTGGAATATTTTCACTTTGGCAATAGGTTCAGACCTAATCATTATATATAATCAGGGTCTAAGGGTACAGCATATCAAGTTCTCTCCCTTTTTTAATACAAATTATTTACATGGGTTCATGTGATTAATTTTTTTTTTTTTTTTTTTAAAGGTTCAATTCCTTGATGTCTATAAAACAGAATATTTGCTGAAGACAAAATATTGGGCTTTGGTTCTTACGGATTTCCATATCACTCATCACTAATGTCATATAATGACCCATTATCCTTAACTATCCATCTTTGCATTTCGCAGCATCATTACTAAAGCTGAACCACCATGCAGCAATAAAGCTAAATGAATGACCATATTTTCTGCTCCAGCAACATCTGTCTTGGTCAAGAGAGCTTTATCTTTCTACATGGACCTCATCTCTGCAGCAGCTGAAGGGCTCACAGACTGCATAACCCCATGTCAGAGGAACCCTTATTATCTGGAAGACAAAGGGACTTTGACTTACCCCCAAGATCCTGGGACCAAGTAGGATTTTATATCATGATCTCCTATACAGGTGGCCAGCAAACAGTGAACATTTTCTGCAAGGGGAAAACAAATCTACTTTTAAAATCCTGCGAAGACTGAGGTCAGCAGAAAATTCGCTTTTGATGTCAGGATTTTCCCAAGGATTTTAAACAATGCTACTTAACAAATTCCAGGCATAGAAGTAAGGGAGATAAGAGGGCTATAGCCCATCCCTCATTTTAATGCTAGTGGTTCAGCTATCAAACTTCCCTCCACAAACCAAAAATCACAGGATCAGCAAATGTTCCATTTGCATCAGGCTTGGAGTTTCCAACTAATTTGGTGAGAAAATCATCCCTTGCAAAACCCTGTTGCTGTCGTGAACCTTTCTCTTTCCTTGGTCTCTGATGTGCTTTGGTTCCTGCTGATCAATTGTGGTTTGAACTTTTTCTGGGTTCCAGCAGAGCAGTGACCTCAGGTCAGATTCATTACTCCCTCATCCTACAGAGTTGAAGCTCCTTATTTTTCAAATTCCTGGAGTTTCTCAGAACCAGATGCAAGCGCTCTATTGCATCTGCTGCTTTTATTGCATGCTGCATTGCTACATGGTCAGGTGAAACAGCTTTTAGCTAACACCCTGACATCTAGCCCTCTACTCACATACGTGACTTCAGTTCAAGAGAGCATCACTGGCATGAAAACAGAACATAATAGAGGAACAGGGCACTGCTCACACCTGTCTGGTTTCATTCAGCCATTTCCATTGTGCAACATGAAAAAGAATTACATATAAAAGAAGAATAAATTCCTGAATATAAGCTACTTGTGCTCCATTTTTTTTCATCGCAGTTTAAGTAAAAAGACAAATGCTTAATGCTTAATAAAGCATGGTACTTAAACCCCTTAGAAGGGTGCTGCTGGCCAGGCTCACATACTTTCACCTAGACAGAACATGTTTTACTGCTCTAAGATGAGATTCTTAAAAGTAGGATCTGGCATTTCAGTCCATATTTGAGTTCCCAGGCCTACGGCTTTTAGAAACGATGCCCACCTCATTGTAACGGAACTGTCAAAAAAATTGCCTTTTTCAGAAGTCAGGCCTCATATTTACTGTCCAAATATTAACACTGTAGCTTGATTTTTGGCACCTATACTTGTAAATCTTGAGTCACGTTTTGTGAACTGTCATTGAGATTAAAGTTTCAGAATTTTAATTATACTTCATTCTAATATATCATTTTCCTCTAGTGGATTTTTATAGTTTCTGCTCCTGACCCCCTCAGTGTGAACTCTACTGAAATGTACAAAATGTGAAAATGCAATATATTCATATGGGCATTTTTCAAACACCGTATCGAATGTATCCAAGATCTTGCTGTGTTTCCTGAGCAGCTCCCTGTAAAAGCTGTTGCCGTGTTTTCAAAATCAATAAGGTCACCCCAGCTAGTATGTGTTTTGGATCCCAAATGGCTCTTCTCTTTTGGTATGCAGCACCTTGTACACATTTCTGCTTCTTCATTCCTTATCAGTTTCTCCAGTGCAGGTAGTGCTGTTTTTTTATGGGAAATTTTTTGTTGGATTTATTTAGTATAAAAAGGACTAAAAATTTATGCAGAGATATGGCGACTGTCTGAAGATGCAAAGGGATTGCTGCAAAGGAGGGAAATGAACTGTTCTCTGTATTTTCTGGGGGGTGGAAAACTATGAGACTTAAAACAGAGCTAGGGAGATTTAAGAGAGGTCTCAGGTAAAATGTGTTACCTGCAGCATCACTAGGGCCCAGAACAGCTTGTTTGGAGGGATTGGTGAAGCTTAACAAGTTTTTAAGAACAAGTTAGGTGAATGTCTAACAAGAATGATTCCACTGCAGCTGATTCTATTTTGGGGCAAGAGAATGAGATGGGAAATAAACTGAAATTTCCTCCTACCCTGATCTCTCTGAAACTATACATTTTAAGAAGAAAGTCTTTCTACACTGGACAGAAGTCATCAATGGGTTGATAAAAGCAACTCAGATTTGTTGGCAGGCAGGTCTAAGTTTCCCTTACAACAGGATATAATATGGCCTCATATTTGTAGAAGGATGTAATGAGAGGTTGATTGTGTTTTGGTTAAGATTAGAGAAAGGATGTTTGAGGAAACAATAAATTATCTAATGGAATGTTAAATCCATTGATGAAAGCAATTCTGAGACAGAACTGAAATTACTTTCAAATTATTTTCCAATATGGGATTAAAAAAAAATAAAAAGCACAGAAAAGTCGGGTGAAGTTTGAATACTCGTCATATGCTGTTTCAGAGCATTCGGCATTGATTTAAAGTCAACAAATAGCTCTCCGGCATGCTCAGCTCCCTCTTTGGCTGGAAGAGTCAAGGCTAACTTAGACCTAACTGCTCTGTCTGAGAGGGCTGAGGTCAACTGAGATGACTTCTCTCCTAAAGTATCTACCAAAATCCCTCTGTGATACTTACAGATCCATCTCTTTAGCAGCAAAAGACAGCCACGCTCTATTACCATCCATTGTGATGCACTGATCTCTCCCAGCTGTGTGCCCAGACAACGCATGCATGTGCATGCAAATGGACAAACGCCTTCAGCTGAGGCCTGTGTTGCCTCCAGGGAACCAGGAGAAGGAAGGTGGTGACTGCTGTTTCAGTGTGAGCCTTCTCTACAAGCAGTAGTTGCAGTCTCTTGCTCCCTCATCCCTCTCTCTGTAGTGACAGCAGCCAGACAGGCTTTCCAGGATGGTGCCACTGCCCAAATTGGATGTGGAGTGTGGGGTTTTGCTGTTTCCAGTAGTCTGCTGGCCTAGGCAGCCAGGGATATTGCATATAAATAAGACCATGATGGACCTGAAACAAACACTGAGTTTTAGAGAATAATGAAAATTCTAGGGATAAATGTCCAAATAATAAATAAATTTTTTAAAATAATAAAATATAAAATAAAATAAAATAAAATAAAATAAAATAAAATAAAATAAAATAAAATATCAAATAAATAATAAATAAGGAATGATAAATAAATAAATAAATAATTGTGCGAATAATCTGTAAATATATATTGCGGCTTCCACATTTATACATGCTGTCATTTTGAATTACCTGATGTCAGCAAGTATAGGAGCTTGAGTACTGGCTAAGGTGGCCCATGGATTTTCTTTTGGTGGCTGAAGTGATGCTTAAGTGTAATGAGATGGGAAGAACCAAGTTGTCTCGGACACAAGTAGTAACGGTGTCCAACTTTCCAGATTGTTTTGCTCTGAAAATCAGCCCTGTGACCTCAGTGTGACAGAAACGAGAGAGGACATTTCAGCACATGTTAACAAAATGTGGTGGAGGGACTCTCAATAAATCTGTAAGCAGCACACAGCTTCACTGGATGATCTCCAAAGAGAGGAAGATACATTAGTCTGGCCAAGACGTAAGGCAATCACAGCTAAGTGATGTGACATGCTCCTTGGAGAGGCGGAAATGCAGCCTTATAGCATTCCCAGGATGGAGAAACTGAGCTGATCCGTTTTTCTAAAGATAGTCAGGACACTTTGATCACACAGAAATATTTCTTCACTGCCACAGACGTACAGAAAATTGCACATGAACAGGGCAAGAAAGACAGGCAATAACCACTGGAAACAACAATAAAAGTCCTTATCATGTGGCTTTTTTGCTGGTAATAACAGCCAACTTTAATGAACCATTAATTATTTCTCTGAGCCTGGGCAATCTTAAATCACTGTGTAATGGCCACTGATGACACCAATGCATGTACAGGTCTGATTATTCTTACCTTCTTTCACATTTGGGACCAGTTTTGATATCCACTTTTTTGTCACATACGAATGAGAGTTTTCTTGGGAAGAGTACTGCACCTGCATGTTCAAATGAACTTACTGATTTTTTTGGTACATAAAAATATTTGACACTTCTTATTCACAAACATTTTTCCTGGAAAATCATATTTGTATAAAAGGAAAGTTATGTAAAATAATTTTCCTGATTATTTTGTATTAATAAATTAAGATTCTTTTTTTTCTTTTCTTTTCTCTTTTCTTTTCTTTTCTTTTCTTTTTTTCTTTTCTTTTCTTTTCTTTTCTTTTCTTTTCTTTTCTTTTCTTTTTT
>NW_020799097.1:4372535-4386777 GCF_003259725.1 Athene cunicularia
TCCTCTCCTCTCCTCTCCTCTCCTCTCCTCTCCTCTCCTCTCCTCTCCTCTCCTCTCCTCTCCTCTCCTCTCCTCTCCTCTCCTCTCCTCTCCTCTCCTCTCCTCTCCTCTCCTCTCCTCTCCTCTCCTCTCCTCTCCTCTCCTCTCCTCTCCTCTCCTCTCCTCTCCTCTCCTCTCCTCTCCTCTCCTCTCCTCTCCTCTCCTCTCCTCTCCTCTCCTCTCCTCTCCTCTCCTCTCCTCTCCTCTCCTCTCCTCTCCTCTCCTCTCCTCTCCTCTCCTCTCCTCTCCTCTCCTCTCCTCTCCTCTCCTCTCCTCTCCTCTCCTCTCCTCTCCTCTCCTCTCCTCTCCTCTCCTCTCCTCTCCTCTCCTCTCCTCTCCTCTCCTCTCCTCTCCTCTCCTCTCCTCTCCTCTCCTCTCCTCTCCTCTCCTCTCCTCTCCTCTCCTCTCCTCTCCTCTCCTCTCCTCTCCTCTCCTCTCCTCTCCTCTCCTCTCCTCTCCTCTCCTCTCCTCTCCTCTCCTCTCCTCTCCTCTCCTCTCCTCTCCTCTCCTCTCCTCTCCTCTCCTCTCCTCTCCTCTCCTCTCCTCTCCTCTCCTCTCCTCTCCTCTCCTCTCCTCTCCTCTCCTCTCCTCTCCTCTCCTCTCCTCTCCTCTCCTCTCCTCTCCTCTCCTCTCCTCTCCTCTCCTCTCCTCTCCTCTCCTCTCCTCTCCTCTCCTCTCCTCTCCTCTCCTCTCCTCTCCTCTCCTCTCCTCTCCTCTCCTCTCCTCTCCTCTCCTCTCCTCTCCTCTCCTCTCCTCTCCTCTCCTCTCCTCTCCTCTCCTCTCCTCTCCTCTCCTCTCCTCTCCTCTCCTCTCCTCTCCTCTCCTCTCCTCTCCTCTCCTCTCCTCTCCTCTCCTCTCCTCTCCTCTCCTCTCCTCTCCTCTCCTCTCCTCTCCTCTCCTCTCCTCTCCTCTCCTCTCCTCTCCTCTCCTCTCCTCCTTTCCTTTCTCCTCTCCTCTCCTCTCCTCTCCTCTCCCGATTTTTCCAGCTTTCTTCATAAGTGGGAGAATAAACAGAAAGGAAAGAAACTGAAAACAAAAAAAAAAAAATCTAAAAGGCTTCATTTTGGTTTCATCCAACATTAGAAATTTTGAGAGAGACCAAGATAAGAATTCAAAATTATGTCAATGTAGAAATATTACAAAATCATTAAATGTATGCTTTTAAATCAATTCTACTTGTAGGATTACTAAAAAGAAAATTTTAGTGCCTTGGGGGACACTGTACTAGCAGTATTTGAGGACTGGCTGGAAATATGAAACAAGCAGACATGTCCTGAACTGAATCCATTCCTGTAAGATTTCCAGCCTAGGGCAGCATTCCTTGAAGGATATACATATATCTGCTTAACTATACATATGATGCTCCATCCTACTGAAACCAACAGGAGCATTTACTGTTCATCAAGTTAAGCATTTACATAAATGTCTGTGATAATGTAGTTTAATCGAAGAGTCAAGTGCTTGGATAAATCTTAGGTTATTTCAAGCAAACTTCAAAGCTTCTTACGTTCACTTAGCACCAATTATTACCCAAACAAATCAAATGGACTGTATTATATGTGAAGTTTTAAATTCACAGATGTAACTTAGAGTGGCTTTTTCTATTCATCTGCATCCTTTTTACCTCACTGAGAAAGGATTCCTTATTAAAGCTGGTTTAAAAAAAAAAAAAAAAAAAAAAAAAAAAAAGCCAGAAAATGCCTGGAACAAAGTAACTGTAACTGTAAAATGTCCTTAAAGGCCAATTAGAAATTGCAATACTGGGAGTTTTATTACAACTAACTCCTCCTTAATTATCAATCAATGGATTCTGCTGAAAAAAAAAAAAATAAATCTCAAATTCACAGCTGGGAAAATGATGCTAATTATTTTCTGTTAATTAAGGCTGTGCTGGGATTCAGACTTGCCATCCTTCAAGTAAAGGATTGACATATCAATGCTAACATAATGCTTAGGGTCTTTTCCAAAGGCTTTATTTCTAATGGTAATAAATTGGTGTCACATTATAAGTGTCTTAAGTTATCGAGCTGTTACCTAACCCTGATATATGCTGAGAATTATATATCTATCTCGGTACTGATGCCGACTTTTGATATGGAAGTTGAATATTCATCATTTTGCGCTGTAGCTGTTCTATTGTGAGAGTGAATGAGCTTTAAATCATTTGGAGCT
The DNA here is from genome assembly GCF_003259725.1 of Athene cunicularia. Taxonomy (NCBI): domain Eukaryota; kingdom Metazoa; phylum Chordata; class Aves; order Strigiformes; family Strigidae; genus Athene; species Athene cunicularia. The sequence continues at coordinate 4,374,747 of NW_020799097.1, forward strand.
GAAAGAAGTAAAGCTAAAAATATTTGAATGGCAGTAGGATTCCCCAAATATCACAGAAATTAGAGAGAATGAAACACTTGAGTAAAATTCTGTACACATTATATTCCACGACACTCTTCTCATCAACTTTCAGAGACCAAGATCTATTTTACTGTAGTTAAACCTCCGGTCATCCCTCATTGCCTCCTTCATTGTGGGAGTTCCCTAAAAAACAGGCTGTGAAACTTCTCATGTGGGAAAGGCAATGAAACAGAATTTATTAGAAGTCTCTTTTCTTGCTTACTTGATTGTTCCTTGTTATCTACCACATTTCTTATAACAAAGACTGATGAAAGGAATAAGATGGTAGAACAGATAAGCAGGGGAAGGAGGAGTTAATATTCTGCCAGATTCGGTGTGATATATATCTGAAATAAAGCTCCAGGTGAACTCATGATCTTAGGAACCCTTGGCCTAAGATTTAGACAAGTTTTAAAGATTTGATAACAATTTAAGACAAAACGGGTAGGAGGGTGGTGTTTTTTTTGGGTTTTGCTCAGAATTATTGTGTCTGTTTCTGAAAGGCAGATAAACAGCTCTGAAAATACACACCCATCCACCAGCACGGATTCTTGGAAACCCTAAGAATAAGCATTTTAAAACACCCGAGACAGGTTGAACAGGAGAACGCATGAGACACAACCATGTTATCTCCCTTCCCAGAGATCCTTTCTCTGGCCTCCCTACAGAGATTACCAATGCCATGACCACACCGGTAAGTAATGTTTGCTGTGAGATTTAGACTGCAAAGCCCGAGCTTGTTTGACAGATGCCATGAAAACGACTGTAACACCCAGTTACAGTTGACCAACTAGAACATAGCACCAACGAACCAAGAGACCGGGTGAGTGGTTCACCCATTGTACCTTAGGCATCGACAGGTTCAAAGTGTGGCCACCGCTTTCCTCTCTAATAAGCAGAAAGAAACAGGCACCTCCACAAGATATTTTGTCTCACCGGAAAATAATATCTACGGTCGAAGGTGTTTTTTCCTTATGGTGTGTATTTCTCCCCAGTGACCAGAAAGTGATGATGTCTAACTCTGACTTGGACGTTCACCTTTAAGTTGTCCAAAATTAGCTGTTCAACCATTTCGAATCTGTATGCCTGTTAAAACTCTCTTCAGCAATTTATTCAAAGTTCTGGAGACAACGCAGTGTTTTCCACTTCAGTTATTTTTCAGACCTGGAACATTATCTTCTACTTGTGTGTAACACCAATGTGAGTGGATCCACAGCTTAAAGGCTGTTCCTACTGCACTGTCTGGCCACGTCAGATGGGAACCCATTTCTGCTAGCCACTGTGCAAGGGACAGTAAAACAAATCCCAAACCCTGTAAGAGTCACAAATCCAAGATAATTCATCAAGAAACCAAGATCAGAAAGAGGAATCTAATGATTCACAATATAAACCCAAGGTCTTTGGTCATCACTTAACTGAACAAAAAGGCTGTTGAGGGCACTGGGGTATTTCTGATGGGTGAAGGTTGAGGAAGCTGTTCTTAGGGGTCTTTGTCAACCTAAACTCTCCTGCAGAACTTTCTGAGACTGTGAGCGCCTACTCAATGACCTAGTGGGCCCTATCCAGTCCTGTTCTCTTACAACTATGAACTTTCAATTCAAAGCATATTAAAGCCATATTTGTATGGCGTAAAAAATTTACACAAATGGATGGCAGGCAAGTTAGGACAATAGATTTAGTTCAACTTTCACCATTTCTTCAAAAAGTAAACTAAATGGAATCTGGAGTGCGTATCTTTACATTTACTTGATCCTTATCTACCCCCAAATAAAAAATATTTTACCTATGCTACGTGATTACAAAGCTTTCTCTCAGCTTTTGTAATTCATTTGTGCCTTCTAGCAGTCATGAGTCATGGGTTTTTTACACTTGTCAAGTACACCTAATCCCTACCCTTCATGGCCCAGAAATCCTAAAGATGGCTGAACATGTAATTGCCTTGAAGTGTAAAATATTTCCCACATTATTTATTATAACATTGCCTGCTAGCACCTCTATAGTTAAGGTTGTGTCAGCATTTTCATTATAAGCACCTATTTTCAGCTGTAAAAATGTGCTTCAGGCTGGAACTAGGAATGCTAGTGATTTTTTTTTATTATTTTAAAAAAATTAAATTACCTTGGACATTTTTTAAGTTATCCCATCTGTAGTCACAAACACATCCACACACCCACACGCGTTTATTTACAGCTATATGTGCACGTGTTAAGGGATATCTGACATGGTATAAATCTAGAAAAATATATTGTCATAATAAAACATGACTTTTTTTTTTTTTTTTTCAGCTCCTGCTCATAAAAACTGTATCTGTTTGGGAACAATTTTAGTGATAGCACAAGTTTTATTTTGAGCTGTTGCAGCATCCTTTTCCTAATTAAACTGATTGATAAAAATGATAAAATATTTCTTTATTTTTAAATCTTAGAATTTAATTCTGCAGGAATCAAATTTTCTTCTGGAATAATTCCAGTAGAATTATTTCATCCCTGTTCTCGGAACACGAGCAAGAATACCAGCTACACTCAGGTGTTGCTCCACCAAGTGCACAAAAGATGATTCCTCCTGTTGGGTCTCGCTCTCACATAAATCCAAGAGCAGGATGTGGGCACCAGAACCGGGACTGTGCAGACCTAGTTGCTGAGCACTCATCTGAGTCTGAGGTACACCAGTTTAGACCCCACTGCTCTTTTCCACATCTACCATGGGTCACATAAGTAGAGTTAAGATTTAATACAAACTTTTGTTGTTTCATGCATCTCATGGATTGACTTACTGTATCTAGTGGAAACTCTCACCAGAGGGGCACTACTTACAAATATCCTACTGCATATACCCTCTATATTTTATGGGTCATGGAGTATTTATCAGTAGTATATTCAATTTGGGATTTTATTTTGTCTTTATTGTTATGATTGTTAGTACTAACAATGATAACAATAATATGACTAGACCAGAAGAGGGTTAACAGCGACAGGATAAAGTTTACTGTCTCTGAAAAATCAAAAGATTTCTTTTGCCTGTTGAGTTCTGGTTTAACTCCTTATGTTCTTGTTTTCCTCAATATTTCACAAATAAATGAAGCAGATAGATAGAGTTCTTGCCCATTATTGCCGGTGTTTAACAAGGTGTTTCTGGAATGAATGCTAACCGTAGTACTTGTGCCTTTATTCTGAAAAGGGAAGGGGAGGTTTTCACACTACTTCAGCCATGATCAGTCTGGTCCTCTGACCCTCAAATACAATTCCAGCTTCAAGTTTTTGAACGTAATCATACTTTACAGCCTTAGTGCAGATCATCTGCCTTTTCCCAAGTATTCCAGAACTGCTACCACTTCTACGTCATATAAAAAGTAAACAGGCATTTGTTGGGTTTGGGTTGGGGTGGTTGGTTGCTGGTTTGTTGTTTTGGTTTTGCATTTTTTTGGGGGGGGGGGAGTAAGGGGGAAGTTTTAACCATTCTGGATTAATCTTTGAAACAAATCGTTGTTAATGGCTTCATAGTTGTGGAAGCTGTCCAGAACAGCTGGATTCCCATGATTTTGTTTGGAAACCTAGTAGGACTGTGTTTTTCATTGAATTTCGTTGCAAAGTTTTAGGTTTATTCAGACCCTGGACTCCACATTCTGCACAAGCATACAAGCTGAAAAAAACTAATGCCAAAGTAAATGGTCTCACAACTCCCAGTCTAGAAGAGCTGAGTTTCATACAGAACTGCCAACAATGTTCTCAGGTTAAAAAGTGTTATCTCAAACTAGTACGTGGAGCTGCAATGTGAACCATTGTTAGCATGTTCTATCCAAAAGAAAGAGATGCAGTTTTCAGCTATGCTAAAACTCTTTAAAAGAAGCATAAAGGAAAAATATATAAATGACAGAATTCCTAGTTAAGTTATTCTTATACTGCCTGGCTGATGATGATTTCTGTATGTGTTTATGAAAGACCATTCAGATTATATGCCTTCTACTGGATGACATCTATTTCATATAACATTCGTACAGTTTTGCAGTCCCCTTGTTGAATACACTTAGGAGTTTAACCCTTATTTTTCCTAGGAAGATGTGGTTCCAAAACTTCAAGCTTTAGATGATTAGAAATGTTCCTCAGAAGGAAAAGTTGGAATTTTTCTGGTCAAATGTAGATATCTGGTTGTCTACATCTGAGGCCTACATCTGAACTCCCTTTCCGTTTAATTAAAAGAAATAGTTGGTTTTAAGTGTGATCCACCTGACTTTAGTAATTTATCTTAGAATGGAATAGGATCTGTTGATCTACACTGACTATTTATGGAGCGAATGGCAACACAGACATCTGCATTAAGAGACATTCACTTTAAATCATATGTATCCCATCTTGGTTTCCCAAGCGTGTGTATGGGAGTTCTCTCAGAGAAAGCCTATATGGTAAGTAACTATTTTGTTGGATGCTATAAATCCCCGTACATATATTGGCCAAACCTTGCAAAGCTGTACATCAGTGGTTTTGTCCTCACAGACAACCTCCTGACAGGAGGGTGCAGAGAGGGGGGGATGAGTCTCTTGAACCAAGTACTAAGCGATAGGACAAGAGGGAATGGCCTCAAGCTGTGCCAGGGAAGGTTTAGACTGGCTATTAGGAAGCATTTCTTCCCAGAAGGGGTTGTTGGGCGTTGGAATGGGCTGCCCAGGGAGGTGGTGGAGTCCCCATCCCTGGAGGGGTTGAAGAGTAGAGTTGACACAGCGCTGAGGGATCTGGTGTAGTTGGGAACTGTCAGTGTGAGGTTCATGGTGGGACTGGATGATCTTCAAGGTCTTTTCCAACTTAGTTCTGTGATTCTGTGACAGACAGCAAAGAATTCAGCTCAAAACCAGAAATCACATAGCTTTACTTTCTCTGTGGAATTCCTTTTCTTTTTATCATAGTGACACACATGAATCTAAGGAAATGGACTGAGATTGTATGGGAATAGACGTTACACAAATATAGCACAGAGAAATGAAAGCTGGTCCTGATCCACAGCAGCATAAAGAAAATGAATGAACGTGGTCACAAAGACACAGATTTTTAAAGAGCATCTGAGACAATACTATTGTTATTTATTTATCATAAAAGAAGATACAGCCTTCATCCAAAAAGGCTTGCCCATGCACATCTGTCCATTCATGCTTGTGTTATTCTAAACCTCCCTCCTCCCAGAGTCAAGCAGTAATTCGTGTCTGACACACAGTTCAAAGCCTTCCCGGTGCAGAGAATGAGTACGTACTTTCACATTTATGAAGGGTGATATTGAAAAGTGAGTAGCATCTGACTCATCTCCCTAGTATTTTTGGAGTGAGATTTATCTTTTCTTGGTTTAGGTAGCTGAAAGTCAAGCAGTCATTTCATCACAGTCTACAGAAGGAGGTCCTGAGAGACAGAACAATCTGAGAAGAGATTCATCCCATCTGACTTAGATGGGAAGAGGAAGAGTCACCTCACCAGATTTTATCCATTGAAACTGTAGCTAGCAAGTTTAAGTTTATCATCTGGAAGATGACAGCAGCTCAAAAGCAACAGTCTCAGAACAGATGGATTTCTTGTTTTAACACAGAAGAAAAACACAGCATAAGACCAAACCAAAGAAAAAAAAACCAATAAGCCTTATACATGTCTATTGTTTCTAAAGTCCTACAGAGGACTATTTTATCCGGACAAAAAATTCTGAGACATGTCTCACACGTGAGTATAACTGTATTTTAGACTAAGGAGGTGTTTGTTCTCTTCCTGAGTTTTCAGACAAAACTGGGCCGATTCACTCAGGCGCTGGGGTTTGGGCAGAGTTCTCACCTTGTTACTGAAACTACCTGGAAAATTATACAAGTTACAAGTAACTTCTGCAAATATTAAGCTCTTCTTAATTTAAGTACACCGTTCGGCTGAGTAACCGAACAAGCAATTTCACTTGGGAACTATAAGTGTCCAGCCCCAACCGTTACCTTGTGTGGTTTTATTCTGTTCACAAGAGATTTCTTCGATATAGAAGGTGATATTTTATAACTAACTTACCCGAGGATGACCTATGATCCTGTCCAGTCTGAAATAGTTTAATATCTTTTTCTGGCCTTAACTGTTGTTTCAGTGTCTGCAGGAACTCTGTGTCCCCAAGACAAAATGAAAGAACTCTTCATGGAAATAATTATCAAAAACATCACTGTTCTCAAGTCCCTTTTCCACTGCACACTGTCGTTTCAGAAATAACTAAAAGAATGGGACGGCTTATTTATTTCTTTTCATTGACTACAGAAGGAAATTTAACAGACAGCCCACTATAATTGTATAAAATTTTGGTGGTGAATTTGAGCCACGATGAAGCTCAGACATGGTATTTTTCATTATTCAGTTTGGATAGATGAAAAAGGAAAGACATGGCATACAACTAGCAGTTGACATACAGCTAGTACTAGCAGGTACTCCCCCAGTACCATTTTCATTCTGATTTTACCAGGGAATCAATATAATGGTTGAATTTGCTGACATGGTTTTCCCTGGAGTGTCAGACTAGTTTTTCCATTTCACTGAAGGCAATTACTTTAATGCATGAAACTAGATGTGTTTTGTCCACCAATTTAAATGTCGTGTTCCAAAGCTACACTTTGACTTTAATGCTTAATTCTTTTTTTCTTTTCCAAGTATAGTTACTTGGATCTGAGCGATGTAACAACTGATATTTGGAGAGACTCAAGGAATCAAACGGTAGAGCAGAGTAGGACTGAAACCATGACTCTCCCATGACTTATCTGAAACAATGCTTTGCAACATTCAGATTAAAACAAAGAATTCATCATATTTGTAGACTCTGACATGTAATCCCACATTTGTCACACCACACTTTCTGTGGTTAGTTCAACACTTCTATCCAATTTTTCCTCCCTTTTGGCTTAGTACATTTGGAATTTTTATTGTATGATTTTTTGCATTATGAAAATGTGATTAAGTAAAGCCAGCCATCAGGAATTCTCTTTACACGACCTTTTAAATATTATCCAATAGGTGAACGGCTTGTGAAACTATAATAATGACAGTTTATCATTACTATTTCCTTCTGCTGACTTAGCAATATAAACAAACTCTTGTAATACCCAAGAGCTTCCATGTGATAATATAGATGGATTTAAGAAAGAAATAAAAGGAAAAAAAAAATCTCTTTCTAGTAAGTACAGGGGAAGAAAGGTGTCCAAAATCTTGAAACCTCAAAAGAAAATTAAACTAACAGAAGGTTTCGTTTGTTTGTTTGTTTGTTTTTCTAAAAATGTATCTTATTTCTACAGTGATGACGAGAAATTGTGGGAACATTGTTGATGCTCATGTATGAGAAAATGTCCACAAATAGATCAGAAAACAATCATAATAAGGGGATAGCTAATGAGATTTTCTCATGTCTACACAAAGCCTATGAAATACCTGCATTTCCTTTATTGTTCTGATCCCCAACATGTTTGTAATATTACAGTAGTGTGTAGATAAAATAAGAATAGCCAGAAGAATAACGATGTCAACAGTAACAAAAAAAAAAAAAAAAATCTAAATCTCTCCACCTCTTAAAGCTGCTATGGTTTTCTTTCAGGATTTTTAGTTCTTTCTTCTTTCAAGATGTGAGATAAAACAGGGTAGTATCTTTTATAATTTTTTTTGTTGCAGCTACAGTTTCATGTTTACTTGATGCAGTCACCAATGTGCTCTGAAGTGTCACGTTAAATAGAATCAGTTTGTTGTCGCATTAGTATTTTCAGAAAACTTGAGGAGCAGAAAGGAAACACATCTCTCTGCCTTTTTTTTTTTTTTTTTTTTTTTTAACAAAGGAAATAAAATTGCGATACTCTTGAGAACTGTAGGTTTAGTTTAGCATTCTAAACTCTCTGGGGAGACAACAATGCAAAATGGTGTTCACTGATTTCAAAATAGCTGGCAGATTTGTGCTTCACTGTGGACGTGTTTCTTCAATGGGACTGGAATAAGATGTCACTGATACATACAGCAAACTATACTGGAAAAATGTTTATGAAATTAAAGCTGCAAAAAGATACTCTAAATTATGTAATGGGGTGTGTTATGTCTGATTAATTTTCTTGTGTAATTTTTAATACAATCTATGGTCACAGGATCTAATCCAAAACCTCTTAGATTCAACAGGTCTCTTTCCAGTAACTACAAGTTTGAGACATATAAACTGGCACCAAAGGTTGTGCAAGCCCGACTTTGAAGACTGCTTTTTATGAACTCACTTTATTCTTTGCTTTCGACAAACACAGCATCAGAATTAGAGTGGTGGATGCAGAGCTCCCTCTGCACCCAAACTTCAGGGAGCTGAAATCTGGTGCTGAAGTCCTGACCTCATTAACAAACAATAGGAATTTTGCTACTGGCTTGAATGAAATCAAGATTTCACTCTAGAAGACTGAGACCTAGGAGTTATCTCTTGGATCAAACAAGAACACTAGCCCTAAACATTTATCTTTGATGAGGAAGTGCAGTTTCAAGTCAGTTTGAGCTTTGAAATCTATGATTCGAACTTATTTCAAAGATGAGTTCACATGATTCAGTAGGCTTTGTAATCTGTGAATTTCATGCTTTAAAAAAAAAAAAAAAATAGCTGGAAGCGGAATTAGTATGTACAGAATAATAACAGTCCAGTTCAATTGCTGTTTAGTTTGGAATGGTTGCTTCGAGAGCTTGTTGGAAAAGGGAAAAAATGCCATGAGAAGAAATATTTACTGTGCAAACTTTGCATGCCAATAAAGAAATTATAGAGAGACTATTGTTAGGCTTGACTCTGTAATTATAATTGAAGCACAAAGATGATCAAACGCAAGGCCATTTACAGTTAATCATTTTGACATTGCTTGATTTTTCCTATGAACCATAGAATAGAAGAATCAAACAACATTATATCACAAGAGCCTAAACCTTAGGTGGTGCAAATCAACTTAGCTCCTTCACTTTAAACAATCAAGCCACTTTGCCTCAGCTGGTGGTTTGCCCTCACATATCTTTGTTACAGTTTGAATCAGCTTTACTGAAGGGAAAATTATAAGTCTGCTGTCAATGCGATCTAGCAAAGAACTTGCTATGCAACAGAATCTATTTATAACTCTCTGGATTATTTCTTATAAATTACACAAGGAAATTTGAAACTTTTTTTTGCATATCAGAATGTTTTGTTATTTAGAATACATTTGTCTTTTTTGTAAACAACAGATAAAAACATAATTTTTTGCTGGGAAGTAAATTCCTGATAATTTGATTGTTGTTGTTGTTGTTGTTGTTGTTATTATTATTATTATTATTATTATTATTATTATTACTACATTGAAATCGCACTTACGGGTCTCTGGTGAGACCAGTACTGTATCGTGCTAAACATATAAATGGAAGTGATCTCACCTAATGATTGTCATCTAGAAATGTATTGCCTAGTCTGTTTTTTTCACCAGCTAGGCTCTGTCAGAAAACTTAAGAGGGAAGAAGTTAGTCTATTGATGTATTTTTGCAGAAAAAGGGAGCCTGAGAACAGCTTAGATGAGATTTTACATGTAGGAGTCTAACTGTAGATGAAATGAGTCCCACAATCATTTCACCACCTCCAAAAATGTCAGCTAAAACGTAATAAAAAGGGTGCTAAATGCTGTCACGCTGCTGCACAGAAGCAGTAAAACCCGTTTGTAAACAGTCCTTAAGTGCCCATGTCCATTTTGACTTAAAAAATATTTGTGGTCATATTCTAAGATTACTCCAAAAATATTTCATCCTTCCCAATGATTAAACAAGGACTCGGACAACACAACATTCTGCTTCTCTGTCAGTGTTTGAATTTCAGACTTGATATCAAACTTCTAAATTGGTGTGTGGTGAGATAAGCAAATAAGATAGCAAATTATGAATTGTATTGTTCATCTGTGAACATACTTGCTTGCCTGAGAATTTCTAACATGAAACCCATTGCTCCCCCAAAATTTCTCTTCATGAAGCCATTTACTGAACTTTTTTTTATTTTTTTTTAACTCATTAACTGTTTGGAATTTGAACGAATGATAGTTAAAGATGCTCTTATAATTTTCATACAGCTCGCAATGTAATCAATAACCTATATACAAAGGCGTCGTTATTCTTTCAGTCAATTTGTATTTGCACGTTTCAGTTCCTTCTGTTCACTATGTTTGTTCATTGCTGCTGTACGTGTTTACTTCCTTCATAGCAGTGTAAGACATTATTCTGGCCTCATGGTGCTTGAAAGATGAGTCAAATTAATATGTTTCCAGGATTCATGGGGAACTGATTAGTTGTAAGGTAACACACTGCCATTGTGATTAAGAATCCCTAGGGGATGCTGGACATCATTGGCCATGAGGAAAAAATCAAAGCTACTTTTAGTATCTACAGATGGGGCCACCTTCTGCTTTCAGCAATTGGCCTAAATCAGGATTATCTCCATTGATTTCCATGGTGTTCATCAAGATTTATATCAGATGAAAAGGTATAACGTTTGCCTTTTCGGCAATGGAGAGATTATGACCCTATGAAGTTTCACTGGATCGGATCTATTCCAAGAGAGCAGTTCAAACAACAGCTCCCAGCTATCAAAGTCATTACTACGGTACTTTATTTCACTTCATTTTACTGTAGTTATCCCTTTCAATGTTTGGTGCTGATTACTCCTCCTGAATCTTTCTTTGGATAGAAAACAGCTGTGATTTCTGACTCTTTACATCAGCTGGAGAAGCTTTGCCAACTAAATGATAGGCTCCTGCTCATTCATTTTATTACAGGTATTGCAAAAGTTACCAGTGGTGTTATCAGATGGGAAGCCCTGTGGTTGCTGCATTTTCTTGGATTCTTAATCAGTTTGTGTGCTGCTCTTCTGGTCACCTATTCAGCTCCTGAAGGGTAGAAGTGTCTGGAAAACTTTAAAATACCTCCTTCCATTTTCAATGCTTCTGGGCCACACTGAGGTTATGATAACAAATAAAACAATATGAATAGTGCATAGCGATAATCACTATTGCTTAATTTTTTAGACAGCACAATTCTGGACCTCACCGGCTAGTATTGTTTCAGACAATATTCAGGGAAGGATTTCTAACAATCAGGTTGAAGACACTCGTTATTTGGGAGGGAAGAGAGATGAGCCACGGGAACGTGTTCTGCAACACACCTTCTGCCCGTGGAACCCAGGAAGGCTCCTCACCCCATTTCATTTAGTCATTTAAAATGGAACCTGAGTTACGTCTGGAGATGACTGACATGTTAACCGATGGCCGGGAGCCAGGGATCTGAGGTAAAATTGTAGTAGCATCCTTTGACTACGCGACGCAGGTGTTGCACGGGGACATTGTGGGAGACAGCCGTTGCCGTGCACAGCTTTCATGCTAAGCAGAGTGGATGACGATTAAATGGTCCCATCATTATCAAACATCAGATCAGCAAAAAGGCAAAGAATTGGGCTCTTGGTCCGCTTTGCCCAAGGATTTACTAATTGCTCTGGGTAGCAAAGAAATCTTACATGACACAAAATCAGAATCGTTGTCATTATTCCTGCCAAGGTTTTCATCACTGCTAGTATTTTATTTTGTTGTTCACTGAGAAGTGTAATGCCAGTGCTGCTTGCTGAATCAAGCAAGGGTTAAATCTTCCAACTTATAACTGCAGCAAGATCAATAGCATTAAGTTACTTGGATCCTTGCTGAAGTCTGTTCCTCTCCTTTTTTAGCCTGCCATCCTCTCTTCATCTTTTTTCCTGTGACATTTAGGTCCTCACCCGAGAAAGGTAATGCGGTTTCTTTAAGAAAATACTTATAGTAATAAAAAAAGACTTTAACAGCAAAAACTAATAATTGCTAAGGAGCCAATTAAATTCTGAAAGCGAGATGAAACCCTTCTTATTTCCCCTGGTGATTTTATGCTTTAAACTCGCTTCCGTGTTGGAGGGGGGAAAAGGGAAAAAAAAAAAAAAAAAAAAGGGG
>NW_020799097.1:4386827-4410445 GCF_003259725.1 Athene cunicularia
TGGGCCCAGTTTGGCTGGGTAATAAAACAGACAGATAATGATTAGAAGGTCGGGCCTTCAGGGCACACAGCTTGGGCCCTAGCAAATACCAAACAATGATCCCACAAGCCTGGCTTGCTGAAGATTAGTCTAATTGCCTGCTGATGTTTTATTTTTTTTTTCCTGAAGTTTTTTTTTTTTTTTTTTTCCCTCCTTCTCCTTGAAACGCTAAACAGGGTGGCAGTTTGGTATTAGCTTTTTTTTTTTTTTTTGTGTGTGTGTGTGTTGTTTTCTTTTCATTTTAGGAATATATACACAAACACACACACATACACACAAACGTGCACGCATGTGGTCACACACACACATGCAGAGACAAATGAAATCTAGTTTAAACCAGCACCTGCCCTTCTCTTCTTCAGCTGGGTTACAATGAGGAAATAAGTTTCATTTCCACAGTTTTTATTGCTAACTAAATCAATTTTCTAACTATTAGACAAATAGGGACAAATTTCTTATGTTAAAACCCCAGAAACATTTTTACGGGAGAAATTTTTTTTATATATATATACAGTTCAATGATTGTAAATTCCATAAAGACTAATTAATATGCTATACATAAATCTAAGTATCATGTGAGACGCATCTTCCCTTGTTAAATATATATATAAAGCACACCACAACTGATAATTTTGAGCACTTACATATGTGTACAAACGTTCACATGTACAAATACATACGCTCAAGGATTTCAGAGAGCAATTTTTGAATGGATTAGCTTAAAAAAGACTTGGACATACTGTAGGTGTTATAATTTTAAGCTGCCTAAAATGAGATACAGTATTGCTATACATAGACGATGCTTTCAAAAGTTGTCTTTAGTAAGTACTTTAGGAATATATTCCTAAATGTACCCATGAACACATTTGCAGGTATTTATTGTCCCTGAAATTTCTTGCAAGTATTTATCGTCACTGAAATTTCTGTGAACGCTGATGAAGATCTGTGAAATGGTCCAAGTTCCCTCTGCAAAAATATTGTCCAGCCCAACTGAAATGCAAATGAAAAAGTCAAAGAGTTGAGAGCAAATGAGGTGAGGGAATCAAATGGTCATACATCTTTTGTGTTCATGCCATTGTTCTGATTTTTTAAAAATAGTGCTACTATTTTTAGACCCCACAACGAATTGAAAACTAGAGATGCTGATATCACATTCTTTACTATGGATCTATTGAAGAATAAGGAACCTTCAAGAGGAACCTAAATCTTATTAAACAGTGAATTGTCTACCTTTTTGAACGTCATAACCACAGGATTCATTTGGCCAAGAACTCCAAACATGGATATGTCTCTTTGGTCAGGGTCTGTGGAGGCTGGTTATGGTTTAGAGTCACAGAATCATAGAACCATAGAACCACAGGTTAGCTTGGAAGGGACCTTCAGAGATCACGTAGTCCAGCCGTCCTGCCACGGGCAGGCACAGCTACCTTAGAAGTAGAGATAAGAACAGCTCACCAAGGAAACTGTTCCTCTACTTACAGATTGGCCTTGACCACAGGACTGCCAAGTGGGGACAGCTTCAGCAGGCTTCAGACAGTTTCAGTTGGAGGCACTTTAAGTGGCCACAGGAGACTAGAGTATGACCAGTTGGGCACCTCGGTGCATGTGCAGTGGGCTAACTGTGTAAGCCATGATCAAACCTCAGCCTCTAACGCAAAAATCTCAATGGAGAAACATAGTATGGGCAATACTCCAATTAGTCCGGGGGGCATCCTGCATTATTTTTTTTCCAACACATCCCATGCTAACCACTATGAGCCACTAACCACTATGAGCCACTTCATATCTGCTTTTGTTTTACATTTGTGTGTGGGTGCTTGGGTGGTTGCTCATGCACACTCATGAAGCTACATGAAGCTACATCTGACTGAAACCTTTTCTCAGATAATAAGCTATATTGCAGCATAGAAATCTGAAGAAAATAAAGTATAAGAACAAGAGCAAAGCTTTTTGAAGTGCTTGAATGGTAGTTGTGATAGCTGAACTCTGTGCAAGTATATGTGTAATATGCAAACACACACGCATAGATGTGTGTATAAATATATATTAATATTTACAGATAAATATGTCTATTGCGGAGACCTGCAGCATTTTTTCTCCTCTCAGAAGCATGCACGACTTCTAACTGAAGTTAGCTCTGAATACTCAGGACAGATTCTGGCCTGTTGACTGTTCTCATCCATCATTACTAGTAACTATGGCCCAAGGGTAAAAATAGCTCCTGAGTCTGTAGCATAGTGCCCAGAGCTCAATGATATTGCCCTCCGAGGCAGATGGTATTTGCTTTACTGTCCCTCTGGTGGTTTTCAATTAATGACTTATTATCTTCCTCCCTATTCCCCCCAATAAAGATTGTTTCAATTAGGTTCAGTTTGTTAAATAATAGACCGTCAATATTACACGGATAAGGAGATAAATGAGCACGGTTTTTGGAGGAGGCTTTTCATTTTTGGGAAGGCAACCTACCATTCCTTTGCAGAGAAGTGACTATTCAGAGGAACTAGTGGGAAGACACATGATGCGACGCGGCGGGACATCTGATACGGACGGCACCCCTGCGTGCGTGGAGAATTGCCATCCACCATCAATTTGGACAGCAACCCTGCACAATGGGTTCTTGTCACGTGACACATTTTAAAGGAAGCAGGTTACTTTAAAATCTGAAAGACAAATACCACACACATGGGCACGCTCTTTGGCAGATAGCGTAGTGCACACATATTTGCATTGTGCCTATAAATAGCATATAGAGATGCCTCCAGAACGCCGTCTTCGCCGTCCTCTTCCTCCACCTCGCCCATCCACATAGCTGGCTAAGCTCGGTGCTGACAGACGTTAAGCCCTGTCATCTGAGCAGAAGAATAAAAGTCAGCAGACATGTATTCTCACCCCTCTAATTTTGCAGGGAATATCAATATCTACACATTAAGCATTCCTGGAAGAGGTCATGTTTTCTCAGAATGATCTCCAAAAAGTCCTGCTACACAAAGTAGTGTCACTAGCACTGATTTCTGAGAAACATTCTCGTCGGGAATGTGACTCCTACAGAATAAAACCATGGCATTTCTGCTTGCCTGGATCCAGAAGAATTCCTTGCGTTGTATTATACCATCAACCCAAGTCTACCGCCAACAGAGATGTTAACAGAGGTTCTTAGGAATGAGGACAATTATTTTAATGAATAATCTCATGATCCTTTGCAAGTCGTGAATGCAACCTGAATAGTAATACGGGATAAGATTCTTCTAACTTTAAACACCTACAATTCAGATACCTTGTCTCAACTAGCCATCTTCTTTCATAGTTGATTTAGAGATGTAGGCTCTCTAAAGAGATTCTTCTCATGCAAAGGTGGGATGACTCAGACCATGCAGTGACTTATCTCTCTCTACTAACCAGAAACAGATAAGCATAGATGAGGCACTCTTAGACAGATAAAATGCTGGGAATTAATCTTTATATCCACATTTATGGGCCAACTTTTGGGTTCTTTTAATGATATTAGCACGAATCCTGAACAGTTCTTAGAACTGCATTTTTTAAAGACCGAATGACTAAAGTCTGACTGCAGAATCAAAACAATGACCTTTTTTGGAAAATAAGGGGTACAAAAGGTTTATCAAACAGTAAAACAATTTTTACCACCCAAGAGATGAATGTTTGGAAGCTGGAGGGAGATTTTTTTTTTTTTTTTTTTTTTTTTTTTTTTTTTTTTTACTATTTAGGGAATGATTTTAGAAGTCTTTTTCTTTCTATTTTGTGATTCTTCTCTCAAATGGCAACTTGGCCTGTCAGTTTTGTGTCACTGCTTGTTTATGCCATAAATGTCATTTGGAATGACAACACTAGGAAAAGGTCAGGGCTATTACTGAACAAGCTTACCCCCTGGAGCCTAATACAGTCAAGACACTGTGATTCAACTGCTGGGAGTGGCTGGAGAGATGGCAGCAGGGAGAAATATTTAGGTATTTTTCAGTGCTGGTCCATGGAAATCATACCTTGGGGCTCAAAAAGGGACAAAGCCAAGAGCAGCCTTATGCGTTTGATTCAGGTAATGTATTCAGAAGAATTAACAGCAAGCTCCAGGATTTGAGGAGGCAAGCAGAGCTGTCTGTTTCTTTTTATTAGTCCATGGATGCTAAATACTGCTCAGAGAATGAAGTTTGATCAATAAATCATACCCTAGTCGTTGTTCTGCATTGGCTTCTTTGACTGGACTGTTGGAAAAGGACCATGTGTTTGCCTTTTTTCTTTCCCCCCAGAGTAAAAATTCTGCAGTAAGTGGAAACATGAAGGAAAGAGGAAAGCAGCTCTAGCTAAATACTCTTTGCTGTCATCTGTGGCTTAGGTAAATAACATTGCATGTAGGTGACTCCTACTAAGGTAGTTAACTCTCTAAATAACAACAGAAAAAAAAAAAAAACAAACGCACCAAAAAACAACAAGACAAACCTGTAACAACCACACCAGTTGATCAAGAGCCACCTAAGGAGGAGGAATAGAGAGAGGAGGTAATCTTGCCTTAGATCTCTCTGAATCAAAAATCTTTGACTTGCCTATGGCAAGGCTGGGTAAGAAAATATTTTTTTGTTATGCCATCAGACAGATAAGGGTTTTTTTTAATCAGTTGCTGTCAGGACTGTAAGACTTCCATATTGGACATCATCTTAACAGGGTCTCTAAGAACATCATTAAACTTAGTCCAATTAAAATATTCAAGTATTCAAGTCGAACAAGTGTGTCTACCATCCTTATTTGAAGCCACAGGAAAACATAAAAGTTCTCTTCTTCAGTAATGATCCTTGGAAAAGCCATGGAAATACAGACATTGAATACCCGCTGAAAGTTGTCCCAAAGCACATTCATTAGTTTTCTCTGAAGTAGTGAAAAGAGAGAAACTAAAAATTAAGCAAGAAAACAATCTTCTCATCAAGGAATGATGAAAATGTGAAGTTGTAAATACCTGACAAGTAACTTCTGGCTGTTTGGCCACTGGAATTCTCTTTGCTCCTGATAGTAAAGTTGTCAAGAAAAAAAAGTAAAGACAGGTTTGCATGCTCAAAAGCTTATTTTTAGACTAAATCTCTGTAACTGTTAGAAGATTTTATCTTCCTCTTAAAGAATTGTTTGGTAAAATAAATCATACTTTATATAAGAAAGACTTCTCCCAGTTAACAAAAGCCAGGTGTAACAAAAAATGTCCCTTTCAGACTTTCAGAACTTTTAAAATTCTGCCTCCCTCCTTTTTGCTATTTTTTCTTTTTTAGAAAAGAAAAAAAAATCCCCTAGTGTTTGACTTTAAATTGAGTTTTTATTCCTTTATCAGATTAAGTCTTGAAAAGATGCAAATTGGGCTATTGCAGCCATACTTGTATTTATTTATTTCATCTCTATTTTACACACACTTATCTAGCAATCTTGGCACATAAAGCTCCATGAAAACAGTGCCAGAATTCAGACTGATCCAGATCTACAAAACAAAATCCAAACTCACCATTAGCAATACAAGATCCATAAATACTGATAGTCTTGGTGTATGATAAATGGGGAGGGAAAGAAAAAAAAAACAAAACAAAACAAAACAAAAAACACCACAAACCCATGGGGGACTTTATAATAATTACTGTGTATTATTCCATGGTGAAAAATGGAAACATTGACAAGGGAGGTCTGATTGGTCCCATCTGTGGCACGAAGTTCCCATTTCATTTGGAATGGGACGTTCCATTTCTTCCCTCAGCAAGGATTCCTTCTTTTCCAATAAAGATGTGCACATTCTTTTGGAGTGGACATTTATCTGCAACCATCCACCTAACTTTGATAGCCCTGCAGCCTTTAATGAGAAAGAAATCCCGAGTCACAGCTGGGGATTAAAGTCAGACCTTGGAGCTAGCTTGCATGTGCTGTACCAGCTCAACTACGAGGCATGGCATAGCACACCGTAAGTGCCTTCACTCTGCTTGAACCCCCTGGGTTTGCTTCCCAGCAGTCTGACTGGATTAAGAATGGAGTCAAATGCTGCTGTTGGTCTTATCAGAACAGATCTGAGTCCAAAAAGATGAAAACATAAGGAATCAGGATCACAGTATTTTCCCTCAGTGCTCTTGTCATAAACAATTGCTAGAACAGAAAGAACATCAAGGGGCTGCGCTCTTACTGTGAGATATTCAGTTCCCCCCTTCAATTTGGGCTGCTTTTGGGAGCTGATGACTGCCTAAACTCTTCAGATGCAAAGCCAGGGTGGATTTGTGCAGTGGAGGCAGCTCGGCAGAAGGTTTGAGAAACAGCCCTTTCCAGCACAAACCTTCAGCAAAGCGCTGTTGAGAATAGAAGGGCATTCTTGCACATGATGAGCAAAAGCATCTGTCCCTTCAATGTGGCAAGATGTAAAACCCCTGCAAACGTGTCTGTTTTGATAAAAAGCATGGAACAATAGTTACACATTACTGCAGGAGGTTGGGGGCTGTGGGAATCAACAACTGAGCTGTCCCATCTCAGCCAGCATTTCGAGACTTAATACATTCACTCGCCTTCCCCTCCCTACTGGTGTGCTCATAATTTCCATCTCTATGAAGCCAGGCATCAATAACAATGAAATTCATAGGGGTATATTTTGGAATGCTAAGTGATGAATTTTGCATCCAGGCAAGCAGCTCTCCATCAGAGTAAGTAGGAAGTGGAAAAATAGGACGTTAACCTAACTATAGGTGTTGTCCTAAGGTGCTGGAGAGCTGATGCTTTTACAAGAGGTTTGTAGTCTCTGTGATCTCACAAAACAGAAATAGTAGGCAAGGAAGGGGAGATTTGAGCAGTTCACACAACCATCCCAGTGCCTCGGTTTCTCCATTAAACAGAAAGCCGCATGTTATACTCCAGAAGTCCCCCACATTTCTTCAGGATATGCTTTTCTCAGTCTCTGTATGCAGAACCAACCTTTGAAACCAAGCTTACAGCCAATTATCTACACAAACTCAGGCATCACAATTGCTGCATGTAAAATACGGTCTTTCTTGCAAAACTGCAGAGCAGAACAAGCGAAGTGTCTTAGGTATGGTGGTTGGCCAACAATAAACAAAAAGACTGTAATCTCTGAAAACTAATATAGTATACAGGGGCTGCATAGCAAGATGAATGAAAAGCTGTGTAGTGTGTGGAGTGTTCGGAGGGATTTTTTTTGTTGTTGTTGTTTCAAAAGGAGTTTTTTTACCCCAGGCCAGAAGCCTTTGTGTCAGGAAGACTGTCTCATTTCTCTGCTCAAAGGCTGTCAGAGATGACTGAGATTTGAAAATGCTTTCTGATGTTGACGAGGTCAAGGGAGACAGAGCTGCCTACCATCAGTCACTGCGTCAGTGGTGGGATGGGAGGACACGTGAGAGGGAGAATCGGAAAAAAAAAAAAAAAAAAGTGAAATTATTATCTCTGGAGAACCAGATAAAACAAAGTAAATAGTATAGAATAAAATACGGGAGAAAGAAGAGGCACAGGTCAAACAGTCATAGCAAAGTTTATGGCATTAGTATTCAGCTGGAATAAGGGAAAATATCTTGGTTCCCAACTGGGGATGTTCTGAAGAAAGGGAAACTGACTGGAGGCAAAAGACATATTAATATTACTCCACTTAATCAATACATAAAATCCTCCAATGTGTTTTTTGTACAAGCCTGCTCTGCAAAGTTAACACCTGCAGTGTTTTCTGATTTCATCTAATTGTGCTTGCAATAGTTCAAATCAAGACTGTCCAAACCAGCAAGGAATTGAACTGGGCCATGGGAGTGGGCAGATGAGCTGTCACGGGTTGAACTCATCCTGCCTGAAGAAAGTGGACTAATGTCACTATTACCCTTAAAGATGGACTTTCTCTGTCCCTCCTCACACAGAAGCAGCGGGAGGCTCCTTGGATCAACCTGGGACATCGTATTTAACTGGCGATTTCCAAAGTTCACAAAAGAACCTTGTGTGGGGGATGTAGTTCTCCATGGGCCCTGCTTCTACACAAGGATACCCAGCTGGGCTGATCTCAAATAACCTACATCTCGGATCCATTCAGGTCCCCCTTCTATAGGGGCACATGCCCAGATTTAGAGTACTTGTGTTGCTCTCCAGCATACCAGTATGCACGTGTAGCTTTTATTATTGATTTCACGAAAACATTAGACAAAGACAAAAGTGATGTCACTATTTAGAACTGGAGACTTATACTGGCCGTATCTTTCTTAATTTTTAGAGCTCTAATTTTAGCTAAAATTACTGACTTTCTGAAATCACAAGTCATTTTGGAAGTGTCTAAGGAAGCTTTGTAAGACATTGTGGATGTCTGTTTCCAACAACTTCGCCCAAGGCATCCTTTTTCTTCTTTTTTTTTTTTTTTAAATGAAAAAATAACTACATTTGAGTTTCATCATTCCCTTTCTGGATGGTGATGGTGCCTAGTTGTGCTGGTAGCAGCTCTTGAACTTGCCAACTTAACAAGTTGCAGTAGTCTAGCAAAGAAAAACAAAAGTAGTAACAAAGGACAGCAAGTTCTTTGACAAGTACCCTTCTGCAGCCTCTTGTTTCAGTGTTTACTAGAACCGAGACAAGCAAAGGATTTCATATCTACAGCAAAATAACTAACACAGTCAAAAGAATTTGTGTCCATTTCTCCACTATGTTCCCCTTATAAGCAGGCAAAGTTGGACGTGCTGATTCATGTGTTCTGGTCAGGAAACACCTTGTAATCTGCCCAAAATCTCAATTCTGTGAAGCATTTATGACGTGGTGTCACAAACCTTCTCCTGCTCCATCATTCCTCAGTTTGCTGCAGTGCCTGGTGGACCACAGAAGCTGCTACCCTCTCTCAGATGGGCTCCTAGAATCAGAGGGAGGCTGTAATGATGTGCTGGGATAAGGGAATGCCACCCTAGAAAGTTATATTCCTCAAAGTGTCCTGCAAGGTGATAAAAGTCCTGTTTTATGACCTCTTCCTTGTCAGATGACCCAGCGTTTAAGAAGTGGCCTGTATTTGTGTGACAAGTAACCGTTTTGTCTTATATATGGGAAGAAAGACATGGGAGAAGACGTGTAAAATGAGTCCATATGTATGTGTTAACATTATCTAGTCAGCTATAACTGAGCACCGAGGATGATGACAGGGCATCCAACAACATATTGCTGCACCACATCCCAGTAGCTACGCACATCAGAAGAGAGGGTATAGCAGGTAGCAGGACCCGATTGCACGTGCCTGCACTCCAGCTCTGCATTGCAAATCACACCCCACCAGAGCCAGTTTCTGATTGGTAAAGACACATTGAAGTATCTCCTTTCCCTAAAGATTAATATCCCTTTAATTGTGTCAAATCAGCTGTTTGGAGGGTTGATATCTAACCCTACATCAGTGAAACGGTCTGAATTTTTTAAAATTTCCTCCAAAGACCTTTAATTTTTTTTTTTTTTATTTTTTTTTTGCTTATATGCTTGATTTTAAGTCGGCTGTTTCACAGATCTGGTTTGATGGTAAGCCAAATATAGTCTTAAATCAGTACAGCTGAGTGGGAGCCAATCTTCAGAGGTCATAGCCGTTTTGCTTTAGGTAAGGAAGGAGGCTCCCTCTCAAACTCTGCCTGTGCAGGCGATACAGAGCCACAATTATTTCTGTATTAAGAAATGTGGAGAACAATTAGTCCTGTATTAATAAATTAGATAACGCCAGGACCATTTAACACTGGAGTCAGGTGGCATGAGATGGTCTATGTCCAAACTGCCTGGACCTCCAAAACTGAGTGGCTACATCCAAACTACATACTGGGAATGGTCTCTGGACCACGCCAACGCCAAGACTGTGTCAGGAGACCATTCAGAGCAATGTTAGCTGGATTACACCAGGACAATTAAAATGTTTAGTCTATATGCCCATGGCCTGTAACTCTTTAATTTGCTATTACAGATATAGTCACAGAGTTCAAATTTTAAATTCTCTCAAAGCCCATAGTTAGGGCCTGTCTAAGGATACAGATTATTGCACAACTTTTTATGGTTGGTTTTTTTGGTTGGTTTTTTTTTTTTTGCTTTTCAGAGCAATCGAGTCTGAGGTCCTGAACCTGGATATTCCTTCCCATCTTCCTCATATTGCTTATCTACTCTCCTGCCTACCACCAGTTCTGCCATCAAAATTATTTGTGTGTTATGTTGTAAACTGTGTCAGTGAAATGACAGCAAGGGAAATAAAGACAGCAGGACACGGCATTAGCAATTTGCTTGCATTAATTTATTTATTTCAAAGTGAAGACACCATGCATTAAATCTCAAGGTGGCTTCCTGATCATTATTTTATCCTAACAGTAGGGAACGCTAAATAATCTAGTGTATGACCTAAACTGAGAAAATGTGGAAAGGGATACTGCATCTATGTTGTCACCAAGGAAACAAGAAGCAGTGACAGTTTTCACCAGCTGAGCGCTCACCTCTGTGCCTTTAGTTCACCTGGAGGTAGCAACCTGGCACTTTCATTAGGGATGGGTAAAGCAGAAGGTATAAAAATAACAGTAGAGAGAAAACTATTAAAAAAACAGGGAGAGAAAAAATAAGAAATAGTTTATTCTTTCCCACATACTCACATAGTTGCAATAGGGTAGATGATTATTAAGCAGGGGTGAGTCTGCATTGTAAAAGTGAAATTAATTCGTTCCAGGAATCCCTGACCTGCAAAGACAGTTGGGTACTACCCAGTTAGGTACCACCTGGAGTAGAGCTCATGAGAATTTCTGAGGCAGAAGCTAGAAACACCTTTGGAGATCTGGAGTGAAAATCCTATCTGCTGTGTAAGAAAAGTAAACAAAGAGGAATAACTTTTGAAATGGGGGACTAACATGAGTTTCCTAAGTCTATAATCAGCTTAAAGGTGTAAATGCAAATAACACTCAATTCACACTCGCTTTTCTTTAATTAGACATACAAGTAAATAGAGATAAATATGATTGTTTCTTTGCATCTAAAATTTCCATTTGTTTCAAACTCCTTTAATTGCTACTTCAGTGGTTATGAGATAAAGATTCGCTTCTTACCTTTAAACCTCATCAAAACGAGCTTAAAACATAACCCTCCTCCCTCCCTGGGAGGAAATTCTTCTTAGGTGTTTTCTGCATCTCCAAGCTCTGGGACTTATCTGTGCTTATGAGGAAAGCAATTTTCTCCTTATAACAAGATTTTACTCTGGAGTAAAATATATTTTATTTGGGATAGTTTTAGTTTATATAGCTACAATAAGCTTCCACCTAATGCTTTCATTTTATTTGTATTTTTTAGAAGTACTTATCCTAGTCATTTAAAAATCAAGCAAATAAACACATAAACGTTTTTCACATAGCATTCTATTAAAAAAAAAAAAAAAAAAAAAAAAAAAAAAAAAAAAAAGCATCAGAGAAAGCGAGTATCCAACAACAACAACTTGGAGTAGATTTACAGTTCTTCAGCCTTTGCTCTAGCCCTGGAGCCTGATGGGACGCTGGTGTCCTTGGAGGAATGGTAGAAGGAATTGCTAGGGGCCAATTGCTGATTTTATCATTCAAACACAAAATTTGTTACACCACTTTATCGGTCACAGGGAAAGCAATTATAGTGTGGTTCAATTTTCCACTCAATGGCTGTACTGGGGATCAAAGTCAGGTTTTTTATGATGGAGAAAAAATGTTTTGCTATTTTGTTTGTTATTTAAAAATAATAATAATAAGAATAAAAAGCTTGCACTTTCAGTACAATACTGTGTTTGTCTCTGTGCCTTTTTTCTTTCTTGAGATAGAGCTGATTATTTTGGTTTTCCTCTTGTTAAATAATCAGGGTATTTTGTTGGTGGTTTGTGATTTTTTTTTTTTTTACTTTCTCTCCTCATCATTGACTAAAATTGCATTGTTGAAATGAAATTGTCACGCTTAAAAGCAGTACAGCATTAGAACTCTAATCACAAACACTGGAGGTAAAATAGTCTGTATGACATATTTCTTAAGATGTTCTCTTTTGATACTCATTCAAACAAGAAAGATATTCACTGTGAACTTTTATGTCTTTAGCCACACAGAGTATAATTGTCATTGTGATACAAAATACTTCAGTATCATGTTAAAATACAATCCCGTTGCACAAGCAAACAGACATATTTGGTGATCATTGAAAAAAAAAACCAAAAAAAACCTGAAGTCCACCGTAGCAGATAAATTACCGACAGGTCTCCTTTATAACATAAAATATATAGATGTTATTCTTTGAAAAGAGAAAACAAAATAAGGAATCAGAATGGACAACAATGGAGGAAAGAAAGTGTATTTCCTCAACTGGAAGTGTAGTAATCTTTGTCTGCAAAGCTCTTTACAAACGTTAACTAATATATCCTTCAGACACTCCTGTGCAGTAAGAATTTGACCAGTAAGAGCACAATGTTGCCACATCAAAGAAAATCACATAAATTATTTAGACAAATATTTTAATCACTCATTCTCAGAAAACAAAACATAATTTCCGAAATGTTTTTTTTTCTTCTTCATTCGCTTTTTTTTTTTTTTTTCCTCTTTGAACTAGTTCAATATAGTCTTCTTAGAGAGGCTACATAAAATAGCATTTCAGGCCAATGCACAATTTCAGGATCCTCGGATCACTTTTGCTGTTGTTGCTGTAAATATTGCCTCTTTCTTTCCGTTAAAATCATATTTGTCCTTGCTAGAAGTAGTCTCTGTTCAGCAGGAACCTATATGCCTCCTTCTATCAAGTGTTCACTTTGAATGTGACCTTATTAAGTTAAGCAAATGCTTAGGTAAGTACTTTATTATAGTGAGCTTCAACACAGAGAGCAATACCCAGGGGAAGAAAAAAAATAAAAAATAAAAGCGTTAAAATTTTCAGAACCATTTTATTTTCAGAATTATAAAAAAGAAAGATTTAAAAAAATTTGAATGTTGCATGTCTTTTAATCTTGTGATGTTTCTATCACTGCTGTGGATCATAGGTGATGAGACATTTGGTGAATATGATCCAGGAGCCAGGTTACCAGGTACCACCTGTGAGATAACACGCACTACAACTTCTGCTAGACAGGATGTGAAACCTCCGGCAACCTAGAGGAAGGTCTCATATCTCACCACTCAGCTTCAAGGTTAAACAACAAAGATCATACAACACGCGCTGGGTGCAGCATGGGTGTGGAATGGTTTCTCTTCTCTTGTATCAAGGGCACTTTAGCGGCTTGTAAAGACACAGGATTCACCAAACTGGATTTTTCTGTGCAGGTGCTGGAAAAATTTCACAGTCAAGCATCTGTCAGGTTATCTCTGAGCTTCTCCACTATGGCTTTTGGATTTTCTGATCAGTCAGACAATAGATGCTAAATAATGTTTAGGAAAAAAAAAAAAAATCTAAAATAATAATCCTCCCACCTCCAAAATGATTGGGAATTGTTGAAAACTTCCGCTTACCTTTTGGAATAATTTTTCATATTTTTCTTCAAACCATCATATATATTTATTTACTGCATTCCTATAGTTGTAATCAACATAAGTGATAGAACCACAGACATGTTTAAGTACTTTATATGGGGGAATTAAAGAAAATATGGTCCTTTTAAAAGAATATTATTTGTCTGAAAACTTTTGACTAGTGCTACCACTCAGATACTATAGAGAGGAACCTCTTGAAAAATTCCCAATCTGCCCTGACACAGAAGCAACAGAGAGCTTGACATGTAGTAACTACTCACAATTTTCTTTCACACACTCACGCATATGCATGTTAATGTGTGTACAAATCTACACGCTCTGCATTCCAGGCACTCCAGATCAGGGACTGTAATAATCTTTTAGAGCATCCCATGTGTTCTTTCTAAATTCTATTCTAGGAAAAGTCATAAGTACAGTTCCCACTCATTCTGTGTTGTGTTACATATAAGAAAGTGAATGAAAATTTTGAAAAGAAGAGATGAAGGGGAAATAAGAGGAAGCAGAAAAGTAAAAAGATAAAAATATAAAGATAAAGAAAAGGAAAAAAGAAAAACAAAGGAAAAAAATTAAAAGGAAGAAGAAAAGGAAAAAGGAAAAAGGAAAAAGGAAAAAGGAAAAAGGAAAAAGGAAAAAGGAAAAAGGAAAAAGGAAAAAAGGAAAGCTCAGCGAGTTGAGTCTGACCTCAAGCAGTACAGCTCAGTTTTAAAAACTTCCTGCTTCAAAATTTCAGCTCTGAATTAATGCTTGATAATTCCAGTCCCTGTAACAGCAAAGAAGTCTTCATTCCCAAGCACTATTTGAGGAACCCAATTTTGTTTAATATATTTGCCTGCTTACAGTAAAATAAAACTAAAAGATCATTACTTTGTCCTCCCCAGCTATAAAAGCAACCAGACAGCTCCACTCCGACAAATTCAAATTAGTGGAAGGTTTCTCCCACCTGGGAGGCGGAAGCCCTGGCCTGTAGTCAGAGATAAATTTTTCAGTAAACCTCCACCTAGAGTGATTAAGGGAAGCCTCCCAATTTACTCTGTCACAGCTGAGCTGATAACATAGCAGAGCTGCCTTTTTTTTGATGCCCAGTGTCATGCAGGGCAGCAAGAGTGATGGGGCAGGGAAGGGAAGAGGTCGGTGAGGTGAGAAGCTCTGCAGATGGGGAGAATGAAACCAGGTTCACCCACCTGACTACATGTAAAGGGACCAATTCTGGCCTGATGGATGCTGCTGAGTCTGCTTGCCCATGTCTCATAAATAGTCAGTTTTGGAAGATTCCCAATAAACACAATGAAATTAAATGTACTGCAACAACTAGATGCAAGAGGCAAATATATCATTAACTCAGCAATAACCAGCAAGTGCCAGTAATTCATCCCACTCTCTTTTCAATCTCTTGCTTTCCTCCTCATACTTCCTCATTTCTTGGCTAATGTTTCCCCATTTGAGGTTTTGTTTTGAAGAAAATGCAGGTCTCGCACAGATCTGAGTCATTTCAGAGACCTTCTTATTTTTAAAAGATTAATTACTATGGAAACAACTTGCTGTGGAACATGATGATGCGGGATGAGCTTTTAAGGAAAGAGTCAATGTGTTTAACTCCTGACAGAAGCGTTGGGGGAAAATGTACATATAAATGTACTAGTATAGCAGGAACTCTGGGATGTACGGCATTGCTGGGAGGTGAGACTTCCTTGTCTGAAGTGTGAGGTTTTCTCAATTACCCTCTTTAGGGATCCAAGGGATTTGTGAAGTGAGCAAATGCATCTGGCATGCAAGATCATGTAAAGAGACAAAAGATCACAGAACAACTGAAGCTAACATATAAGATTGTGGAAAAGGCATGTGGACACAGGTCTTGTGATGGGATGCATGAGATTGCAGTTGAAGGTTGAATCCCTTCTCTGTAAAGGGGATGGATGTCATGCCCAGAGATAGTTTGGATCACCATAACAGTTTTCCAGATACTACCTTTTCCTTCTTTTATTTTCTTTAATTTGTGAATGACTGTGCCAGCCTCTGAGGATCAAGTTGGTGAAATCCAGACATAAAAGCGATGTTCTCCAGAGTGTGAGCTAAAAAAAAAAAAAAAAAAAAACAAGCTCTCTGAAACATCACAGAGTGGTCTGAGACGAGTATTTCTTCTCTCATTGTCAGCTGGAGAAGTCAGCTTGTAATGGTCTTGATTTAAATTAGCCTGTGCAATGTAATGGAGAAGGAGCTTAATTGTAACAGCTCATTACAGAGAGGTAGTTCAGCAAAATGGCTCTCACCACCTCAGCTGAGAGGGATGGCTGAGTAGCTATTCATTCGGGGGTAGCAGTGAGTTTGCATTCAACACCTCATTCTTTGGGGAATGGACAAAATTAACCAATGTGGAATTCTTTCTCTGACTGTCATAAATGGAGAACGACTATTGCTTTCAAATCTTTACACATGTAAGAATGGGAATTGTCTTATGACGGGTGATTTCATGGCGTTGTGTTTAGACAATAATTTGGAAAGTCTGGGTTCAAGTACCTGTAGCTGAAAGCTGATAAATATCTTGTCAGTTATACGACAATAAAATGTTCATTCTTGTACTTTATTGTTAGTAAGTCAGTCTCACTCTGTGTACAAGTAGAAACCTGTGTTCTCTTTCAACAAAGGCCAAAATTTTTTTTTTTTTTTTGAGGGGGGGCTTATTATAGAAATACGCGATACTGTATTTTAAAGAAAAGAAACACTAATGTTTGATGGCATTCCTTTGACAACTTGTCATGTCTCAATCTAAATTAAAACCACATCTGACACACCAGAAACCTTGTCTTGATCTGTCTTGTTTGGATAGTGCCAGTCCATGATATGACCTGAAATCCATTCCTTGAGGTCATTTAGACGGACTCATTGAAGCAATATATACTGGCTTCATATATTGGCTGCTGGTCAATGAAAAAACTCTGTCTAATGTGACACTGGAGACTCCATCCCTGCCTGAAAGTAGTAAATGGATTTGATTTGGGGAAGGGAGGGAAGGAAGCCGAAAGTCTCTCAAAGGGAAAGTTCAGTAATATGGCCCTACCTCACATGAATAGTCCCTGTGGATCACCTCCTTTTCTCACATGGATGAGCACAGATAAGGATAGCTCAAAGTTAGAGAGCACCTGACTTGGAAGAAATGAATCTTATTTTTTCCTCCCTGGGTTTACTATTGTGTCACCTTGGGAAAAGGCCCTACAACAGTTATACACAATTTTTTTCCAGGTGGAAAAAATAGGAGACTCCTGCTTCCGTGGATTCACTCCAATAGTCGCACACGGCAAGAGTGTGAACCTTTGCAAAATCGTTTAGATGACTTTCAGATAAAAACTAGAGTATAATACATCTCTTCGGAGTTCTAGGGAAAATACTAAGCAAAAGCAAAATCCTTAGACCTTAATTTTCAGTCCTTTATCTTGTCCTGAGAACTGTGAGGTCTACTAAAACTATTTTCTATCTCCTTGAATAACTACTGTGGCTTAGGGAAAGAAGAATTATGTCTATACCGGTAAATTAAACATGCCTAGACTAATTCTCCATTGCTGAGGCCAGCTGGCACGGAATGACCCACATCCATACTCTTGAACTCACTCAGCTTCTTGAGCAAGGAAGCCGCATCTGAAATGCCTACTGGCATGGGTCCTTGGCTTTTCCTCATTTGCAAATGGTTTGGGTGAGGGCTAGGGGCCCAGAGCCAAATAGCCTCCCCTTCGCATAGTTTAATTGTATAGATTATCAAGTTTCAGTGCATGAGAATATTTCCTGGAGCTGTTTAGTTTACTAAGATAGATCATAAACATCCCCTCCTCCAAGCGTTTTGCCAAGGAGAGTACAATTAAGCAGGCATGGAAAAGAAAGGGAGTCTCTCATCCTTAAAAAAAAAAAAAGGCTGTGTCTGTGATCCTAAACCGCTGCTCTTACCCTTTCCCCTGAATCCCTCCTGCCTTGGCTCTACCCTACCCATCTCACCAAGGCTGCCGAAGGGCCACTTTCATTCTTGACCCCACTGGGATAGGAATGAAGAATTTACAGGTCCTCACACCATGAAGATGCATTAGGTTGTCTAATCCACTTTCGTTGTATTAACACCCTTGGAAGGCATTAACAGTTCACTCTGTTTTCAGTTTAGTGACAAGTGTCTTGATTAAAGCTTCTTCAGAAGGTTATCTACGCCTGATCAGAAGACACTGAATGTTGGAATCTCCATCCCTTGCCCTGACAATGTGTTCCAGTTCCATATTGCCCTCACAGTTTAAAATGTGTGTCTAATTCTTCATTCGAATTTCTCTGCTAGCAGCTTTCAGCCACTGGATTTTGTTATGCCTTTACCTGCCTGATTAAATAGCCTGTTAGTTCAGGGTAGTTTCTTCTTGAAAAAGTAGGGCTGCTATGTCTTCATTTTCTTTTTGATAAGTCTGGGCTCTTCAAGTCTCTGATGATAAGATGTTTTCTCCCACCTATCTGAGAGCAATTCTGCAATGTGTTTTTCTGCTATTAAGGACATAAGAACGCCTGTACTGGAGGTTCTTTTTCCTCTTTCTTACTATTTCCCTATGGTGGTAGGCAGGATCTAGTAGGCCTATTAGCCTTTCCAGATGTGGAACTCCCTCAGAAATATCACTGACCTGGTATTGCTTCCTGGCATTCCCCTATCTTGAGATTCCAGTTCACTATAGCCCAGACTAGCAAGCTAAGCAGTGGTAGGGCATAGGCATAGGCTCTGGAACCTTATCACCTATGTTGCTAAATTAGTTAAAAGGTTCCTTGCAATGCTTTTGGCTTCCAGTACAACTCCTCAGTGCGCTTTGGGATCTAATACAGCCTTTCCCAAAGAACAGTTTGGATGCAACCAATCATTCTGGTGACTCAGAGAGTTTACGAGTATGGCGGTGACCAGCCTGTGTCAGACAGCCTCAAGCTTTTAGAACGGGACCTGACACTTATACATTTACAGATAGAGGCTAAAAGCTCAGGTTCCTTTTCAGAAATTCTTTTGATAGCTATTCCAGATAGAAGCCAGCAGCTGTGCATGTTGAATACAAAAATATATTTATTTAAAACTAACCAAACCTAGTAGGGAAACTTGGTTAAAAACAGAACTCTAGAGATTTATAAACTGCAAAATAAAAGGTAATTGCTACTGACTTATCACAACTAGCTTTCACAGTTGAATATCGCTGCCTTGAAATGAATTATAAGAACTGAACCAAGCTACACATTACGTGGGGGTTTTTTTAAAGACAGTCAGCGAGCTGTTCCACCTGTTCATCTTATCAAACTCCTGTGAGGAGATGGAGTGGATATTGCCACAGCCAACTGCACCTCTTCCACAGGGAAGGGAAGCTGCTTTGAGGGATTTGCACGTGTGAGAGCCAAAGCATGTTGTCGTGTGCGGGAAGTGGGGAAGGGGTTTCAATTCTCACATTTCCACCCCTCTGCAGCACCTGTTTTCATAGCCCTCTCAATGAGGGGAGTTGAATAAAGGTGAATGTTGTCATGGTTAAGTTAAACTTCCTGATATCATGCTTTTACCGGAGATTATCTCAAGTGTTAATACACTTCATTGTGAATGAGTCCCCTAACTTCCCGCATTGCTTTCTGTCATGATTTGGATCACAACAGAATTAACAAGACATCTTTGCACTCCTTTCCTGGCATGAATTTTCTGCAGGCAGACAAACTCTTGGCAGTGATTTGTCTTGTCGACTACAATGGCTGAGCCTTTCCTCCCAGAAGCAATCCAGATTTCCATCTATGAATTGCTTCCATAAGGTCAGGACATGTTATTTCATACAAAAGCTTTCCTGGAATCCCCCCCTGAAGCTCCTAGCAGTCGTTCTCCATAAGCCCCTTGTCTGGGGGTAGCAGAAGCAGTTTGGCAGAATCAGAGGGGTCTGCTTGAAGCATGTGACATTTTCCAAAGGGGTAGAGCTGAATTTCCAGGTGCAGCATCTCCTCAGAACAGGGACAGGATGTTCAGCAGGATTTCAGGATGGAACTTTACAACCAGGGGATCATCTACGAGAAAAGCCTTTCTCTTAGCCAGTCCCTGACTTGTAGAAGATCCCAAGATGGCAGACACCTTCTAAATACATGGAATAAGTAAGACACGTGGTATTTCATATGCTGAGAAAGATTGAATCCCCTCTCATACTAACAGTAGTCATGCAGTGTGATTCTACTTTAGCAACTCATTTCAGCCTTGTGAAAGCAGCAGCAGCAGTTAGTTTGAAATGGTGTTACATGTCCTGAGAAAGTAAGGTTAAATTCTTAAGAATTTTCATATTCAGTGGATCAATAAAAACTGTGTCTTCTGTTTGGCTATTCATTGTGCTGTACTAACCTGAACTATATAGGCTCACGGTATTATAAATGTTATTCCACCTTTAAACCTTTGGAGCTTAAGACGTACTTCAATTGTTTCTCTAGTTGCTCTGAATACCTCTGAATAGGCAATTTTTTATTTATTTATTTACATAAAGGAGGAGAGTTAGAAGGTTCAAGATAATAGTAACAGGCTCACCAGAAACAGACCCTACTGTATATTGCTTGGCTTAGAAACAAATAACCATTTGTAGTATTTTGTGTAGTTAATTGTAATGCAAATACATATCTGAAACACAATTTGGTAAAATTGCTGCAAACTCTACATTTATTTGAAAACAGTTTACTGAACCAAACCACTTTATTATCACATTTACTTTTACTACATTTACTACACAAACATAGATTTACACATTTACTACAGAAACATAGATTTCTGTCTTGTGTGCAAAAGCTGCAAGTTCTGTAAGCACTACAACTGTAAACAGCACTAAAAGTAAGCATGGATGATTAGCTGCAGAGTGGCAAATTTAATTTGAGCAGTTTTGACAGGTTGTGTTGCTTGGGTTGAACTCGAAATAACGTCTTGACATATCAGTGGTTCTTGTGCTTTTCCAGGCTGAGTTGTTCCTTAAGGTGTTGAGTCACATAACTTGATGATGGCGTGTCAAGCATAATGTGTTAAACCTGAAGAAAGAAAATAACAGACACCATGATGATCAGCACATGTTAAAGTATGTTTTACTGTTTCTAATTAAAAGGAGTAGATTTTCAGATATTTCAGTTCAATATGTAGCTTTGAAATGTCCCCGCTGTACAAAACAAAAGGTACATACTGTTTAAAATGGATGGGGAAAAAAAAAAACAAAAAAAAAAAAAAAAAAAAAAAAAAAAAAAAAAAAAAAATAGTTTATGGTTTAGGATAAATAGTTTAATGTGTTTCTGTGAGACTAAGAACACGCTTAAATGAATTTCGAGACAAAATAACAACACCAAGACCATCTAGCAGAATAAAGCCCAGTAAAAGGCATCCACTAGAAAGTATGTGATGTGAAGGGGCTTAGTGGTATTTGCATGCAAGGAGATGGCAGCCGCATAAGTGAGAGATAACAGAATAGTTGAGATGGAGAGTAAAATTTATCATAACATGTCTAGTGATGATTAAAAGCCTGTGCTTATTAGATGCATAAAATGTATTACTAAATCATTTTTGGAACATATAATTTTCCAATTATTTATGCATCACAGTAATTAATGATAGGAGGGACAGAGTCAATGATTCACTGTGTAATACATATGATAGTTACCTGGGGAGGAAAAAATTACAGTGCTACCAATTATTTGCTTTAATGTTTTTGTAATTATGCCCTACACCCAAGTTGAAAATTTCTTTAATTCTTTTTTAAACCCTTCATTCCTAACAATGAAACTGCTTTCTTTTTAGACCTTCAATTAAGTCTAATTTTTAAGCTGCCATCCAAGAAATATACAATTCCATAAATGCCTCGTTTGCTTTTATATTTTGCTGGCAACGGTCTGCAAGTATGAAATCTTGCCCTTCAAGCATCTTATTGATGAACTAATTTAGCCAGTCTAAAGGATGATCTTCTGTTTAATACACGTGGCTGGGATATGCGTGATCTCAGTTTCTTGTCTACTTTGGCCTTAACTTCTTAACTGCAGGAAAATGAACTAAAGCCCTTGAGCTGTTTCTCACCGGGTAGGTCTTTATTCCTGTGGGTGGGAAGGGAGAAATATTTCTGCATTCACCAGAGTCACTTTTTCACTGCACATTTCTCATGTTCGCTCTTTTGGGGTGGAGGGATCTACAGATGGTGAGAAAGAAGTGCCAATCAGAAAAAGAAAGCCTGTGATGTAGGGCCAGCTGAGCTGAACTCGTTCTTATTTAATGGTGCAGGACTAGAGTGCAAATGTTTATATTTG
This sequence comes from Athene cunicularia, assembly GCF_003259725.1. Lineage (NCBI taxonomy): Eukaryota > Metazoa > Chordata > Aves > Strigiformes > Strigidae > Athene > Athene cunicularia. The sequence goes on from NW_020799097.1 coordinate 4,408,607, forward strand.
TGTTAGTCATGTTGGGGTCCTTTGGAAATAAGGAGATGGAAATAATCACCTTGGGGTCGATTCATCTGATGTGTCTGGGAAGTTTTGTTTACAGTGCCGTGAATTATGTCCTAAACATGTCTCTTTCTCCCGGTGGACTACAAATAGCATTGTAACTAGCTTAGTTAACTAACTCACCTAATTTTAGATAGCTAGTAAGCCCAATCCCTCCGACTATCTCTATAATGCCCTATGAAAATTCTGACACTGGAATGCAATTGCATTTATTCTTAAATATTTGAGTGGCATGGCATGGTTTGTTTTTTTCCCATTAAAAAAAAAAAAAAAAAATCTATGAAATGTCTCTCAGACACTGCTCATGAGCTAGCACTAGGGACTATTCCTGGAAAACAGTCTAGAGGGATCCATCCAGTTTTCAAAAAGAAAATAGAAATGGGATGGGTGCAACCTCTTTTGTAACAATTTGCCCCCAAAATAGAGAAATGTCTGGGTTCGTCCCAAAACTTGGGTGGACACTTTGAACTTAGCTACCACCAGGCAACCAGGCAATGACACATAATTTAGGTAGGAAGCACACGAGTTTCATGTACTTAATCCTGCTCTTACCATTCTTCACCTTGCAACGAGCCCCCCACAAGGCTATATGCTGCTACATATTGTGCATCTGCAGGGACGTTTCCTCTTTCTGTTCCCACGCAAAACAGAAGTCACAACAATTCTTCCAAAAGATCAGGCTGCATTTCCTATATAACTGACAGCATTTGGGGATTTTAGCGTCAGCGTTTCCAGGGAGTACACTGAAATTTAGTGACCTGATATGAACTTTTCCCTTTCTAAGAACCCTATCTAACAACCTCTGTTTTGCTGTCAGCTATGACAGACAAAAGTCATCTTTTTTCTCTGTGGGCCAGGCAAAGTGCTCCCAAACAATTCATGGAGCTCCCACAGGACGAGAGAAAGCATTTCCTTTGAACTACAACCAAGCGCCTTTTCTAGAGCAGACTTAGTAGTGTTTAAAGGATTTATTTAATTCTTTTCCCTCAACTAAATAAGCTTGGAGGGTTAGACTTTCCTGTGAAGAAGATTTTTAAAAAATAAGAAAAGTGTAGTGCATTTTGGCAGATTATGTGGGTGGTATATGAATCAATAAAGCTTCCAGCTATACAAAGCCTTTGGGTGCATTGAGATGTTTGTTTGGTTTTTTATTTATTCTAAACAGTGCTAAATCTGAATAGGTTTTTTTTTATTATTTTTGCCAAGAAATGAGGATGTAACCCTCCCCCTACCCTTCCTTGTTACAAATGTACCCGTATCAAGCATTTCTTTGTTGCAAATATTCATAAGGAAAAACTGCTGATGCTAATGATAGAAAATATATGCTCAAGATTCTCCCTCCATGTCTGCTCAGGCATATATAAATTCATTATATACTGGAGACTAGATGCCAACGTACCCAGCTGGGTCTGCTGTTAGACTACACAGAGTCTGGAGAAGGCAATGGCAAAGTTGATAGAAACCTTAAGTGATCCCAAGATTCTCCATGGAGTCCTTTGGGTTGCTGGTGTAATGCTGCTTTTGGATATTATGACCTGGTCCATGCCGAAAATTGTCTGTGGCAGGAATAAATTAAGGATAATTTTTCTCCATTTTTACCTAAGCTTTTTGGTGTGTTTGCAGTGGCCAGAGCTGACTGCTGAGGTTCTAAGTTCATGAAAGGTAACAAAAAGTGTCTGTGGTGGCCAAAATCTGTCATGGGGTAAAAAGCTGAGTTACTAATTTTTACAGTTAAGATATTTTGAAAACAAAAGCTCCAAATTATAGAAAAAAAAAAAAAAAAAA
>NW_020799097.1:4410495-4417014 GCF_003259725.1 Athene cunicularia
ATATATATATATATATATATATATATATTATTTATTTATTTATTTATTTTTAAAATCTAACTTTAAGTGATTTGACCAACATCAAAAACGGCAGAGAACACGACACGCAGTATGCTTGCTTTTTAACTACTACTGCTTTTCTAACCAAGGTTAAGGCAGAACTGGTCCTTTCTTATACGAGCTAATGTCTGTATCCTTTGTTTCCATCTCTCCTCCTTCTGTTGCTCTTGCAGCCCTCTCAATACTTTCTCCTGCTTTTGTCAGCACAGAGCAGTATACTGTTATTAACGTCTCCACTCATTCCCAGTTCTTTCTGCATCTCTTTGCTGTTGTTGCCTCCAGTGACATGCAGTGATGATAATGGGATGCAGTGCCACTGGCACGCTACCCCAAAGCCCTGCAAGGACTAGTTCAGAGGTACAAAATTGCTTAAAAAGCCAGGAGCTTCTCTACCCAAGGGGAGGAAAAAGCAATTGCTTGCTGCGTTAGGATCTGAATGCTCCTTGCCACTTCCTAGCAGACCAGTTTAGAATCAAGCTCCACTGGATGATAATTGTTTTAACTACCATTGTGGTTCTCTCTTTATCCAGGGGCATGGCTGGGGAGGATGGGTGAAGTTGTGCAACTGACGTCTGCCTAATTCACAGGGTATTCTTAATTGGTTGGGATAGATCTCCCTGCCCTCCCTTCTCTTCTTTCCCCCCACTGAGTTGAAGTTTGACCCTTTACTTGCAGCATTTCCAAAGAAGTTTGTAATTTTCTTACACAGGCTGCTTAAAAATAAAGGCAACCAACATCTTTTGAATTTTTTTTTTTTTTTTTTTTTTTTTTTTCAAGACAGAAGGTATGTTTAAAAATCAATGAAGTATAACGATGTACAGGGGTTTTTTATAATACAGAGCATTGTGACAAATGCAGTTCAGCTGACAAAGCCTTTGCAGGGGTAAGGTCAGCGATAGGGGTGACCATGTCAGCTTCTTTCAGAGGAGACATGTCATAATCAAATTTCCTACTTTAGATATTTACAAAGACTGTTCAGCCTACAAGTTTAGACTCAGTTAAAGAAAGAATGTGCTATTTCTGAAGAACAAACCAGAGCCCCTGCATAGATGACTTTCTGCAATACCTGGGCTGGGATAGGAGAAACCTCAGTGCTTCCACTGTCTGAGCTGGGAGCCACCCAGACCTAGTGGCTCAGCAGCATGAGGGGCTACAGCATGTCCCTACACATAAACAGGAGCCTGAATTGCTGTTGACCTGGGAGCCTTCAGCGATATGCAGCAGGAAAGATGTCCTGATATGATCCCGGAACCATGCATTTGTACCTTTTCCCTTTTAGTCTCTGTCTGAAGGTAGCATCAGATGGAATGGTTGGACTCCTTCACTACTCTGTGATATTCTTTGCCTTTGGAAGCTATCAATAAACTGAGTTGCTAGGCATTAATGAGCACAATAAATTTCCACACATTAGGATTACTAATTGTATCAATGAATGTACTCTATCGATGACACCAACAATTTTCACCCTATAACCAATTTTAATTTCTTTCTGATATAGCCTTATGCCAAATTTATACTTTTTCAGTGAAATATACTCAAACATTAACTCTGAATTTCACTTGCTTAAAAAAAAAAAACCACCTAAAAGTGTTTTAAAACTGCAGTGTTTCCACTACTACTTTGGCTTTGTACCAGTTTTGTACCAGTGAGAAGTCCTTTTGGACTGCTAATCTATTCATCATGTCCTGCAGCATTATTCCCTGCTTCTCTGAAGAGTTCATCTAATCTAGTGGTGCTGTTGTCAAATAATTATGTTGAACATTGTCTGCTGACGCTTGCAGATTCATTCGGATTATGGAGTTTGTTGCATTTCCCCTGTATTTTCCAAAATGCAAGCCGTGGTCTTGAATTCTTTTCACTGGAAATATGTACAACTCCTTACTCTGTTCTTGCAAAATTGTGGCTTAGATCTGAAAAAGGATAGGCCACAGAGTTCACTTTTCCTGTAGACTCCAGATTTTTCATCAAGTCAATGATATAAAAAAAAGATAGATCGCTAAAGGAAGTCAAAAGTTTCATCGTTAAATCATTTTATGTAGACAAATTTTATTTTGTCAAAATTAATTTTGTCAGGTAATGTATGCACCTGTTCTTACAGAAGCAGCAGAAGCAGTTTCTTGAATGAGGAAAAGAATTGCTGATCACCCACTTTGAAAGATCTTTTGGCTTGGTGCTTGGGGCACTCATCTGTGATGTAAAAAAGTGCAGTAAAAATCCCTAGTCTGCATGAAAGACAGCACTAACTTGAATCTTAATCTCTTCCACCATAATTATCTAGGGCTCACTCTGTTCATACACTTTATTAGTTAGCAAAAAAAATGTTGTGGTTTCGGGTTTTTTTTTGTTGTTGTTTTGGGTTGTTGTTTTTTTTTCTTAAGGGCTAATGGTAACTTTTCCAATAGCCTGAGGGATTTTATTTATTTTCTTCCAAGGATCCTATCACAGTGTGATTTCTTCTCCAGTTTTTGGCAGGTAGGCAGGCAGCCAGAATAACCATGACTGATTCAGATGAAATAATAAATATATCCTCATTTAGACTTTAGAGCCTCACACTCTTTTTGTGCTGTCTAATTCCAAACCTTATTTTGTGTCTTCTGGGTTTCAGTGGAGTCTAGTAATCACACGACAATTTCTCAGCTGGCCTCTGCTCCCCAGAGCTCAGCTAGATGAACAAGTTACTGGTCATCAATGCGGGCTGGAGATTTGAGACAGCTTTAGCTACTCTGTGGTTCCTGTCCTACCTATTTAAGGCAGATCAGCCCTCTGTGAACATTACTGAGCTTACCACTCAGGAACTTACTCTTCTTTTAATGCATAGAATGATTTAAGGACACCAAATCCTACACCAAACAAAAAGATACCTTACAACTAAATATTAATAATGATTAAACTTTTGGGAAATGACTTGAATGTAAAACCTAAAGGCTAGTCGTGAACACTGGGTCAAGAAAATGCCACCGTGAGGTCAGTGTGGTCTGAGGCTGCCAACACAATGTCCTCACGTATTTAAGCAGAGGGGCAACTCTTCAATAGCAAGCTCTGATGTTACTTAGTGGAAGTACCTCATCCATCTGGATACTCTTTATGACTTAAAAAGAACAAATGCATTTGGAGAAGAGTGGGGACTTGTGAAGGATAAATTTAAAATAAGGCATTAAAAACTGCATACAACTGTGAGGAGAAGCCATAGTCTACAGACGTTGGAAGATTGTGAGGATTTAAAACTGCAAACAAACATGTGAGGTACTAAGAGAGGGTTTAGTTAGACCCTTTTTTCCCATACGAAACTGTGGATGGATTTCTAGATAAACTTTAGAGGGTTAACTATTTGCTTATAATAGTATTGTGAACAACAGTGTGAGGGAATTTAAAAAATGCTAGCATGGTGCCTAGAAAAATAAGTGTGAATTGACTGTAGGAAGTAACTTTATATAGGCTTGGAGATAGTTTAGTATAATCAGCTTTTTCCATCCATAACTCAGAGGATATTGTGCATTATTAAAACCAGATACTTCCGACCACTTGACTATTAGTCTCTTACAGCCATAAGAATATGAACGGTAGGTGTTAAAATCAGCCACAGGAGGGCTCTTGCATTATTTCCCTGCAAGCCTTTAAACATATTGAGGATAATAAAGGAAGAAACCTAGTCAAGCAAGTATAGACAGAGGCTAAAAAGATCAAGTCAATCTGTGCTCCAGTTCCTGTCAGTATGTACAGGAAAGGAATGTTCTGAATCATGAATAGTTCACTGTGCATTTTATTTCATCTGCTCATAGAAGCAAGAGCGATTTCCCCTGCTGTGATTTTAGCTAGATGCGGTGTTTCTCCAGTAACAGGGCACGGTTCCGTGTGTATGTTAGAGGGCTGGGTATGAGGACTGTGATAAAGGTGAAGTTTCCATGGCAGTGTTAAGCATCTATTCCTGTTTTTCCAGACGTCTAAATTTGGGGGCATACTAGTCATTACTAAAGCACTTTTTGTTTCTACTGTCTCCACTGTGACTTGAGGTCCATCAGTCAGTGCTACAGCAATTTAGCTGAACACCCAAAGCAGCATGTTGAATTCCTACAGCAGCAGGCGTAGGACAATCCGGATGCTCGGATCTGATCAGATACAGTCACAAGAAGGCAAGAAAAACTCTTGTGGGGACTGAAGGAGAGCTGAAGATTGTTAGACTAGTTGTGAAATGCCTGCTCCAAAGGAACAAACATCCACACTGGAGCTGACTCAATCCATATCTTGCTTTCTTCTTTCCCTCAGGAAAAGAAACTCTTACCCTATGCTAGATTTACAGGTGCTAAACAAGAACCTCCCCACCAGTTTGCTGGTCTACAAGCTTTCTTGTTTGCCTCAGGGATACCCAGACAATCTTTCCACTTACCAAGTGTACAGACACAATACAGCTTTCTCTTCTTTTTCCTTAGGACATCCCTATCATAATTGGTCCTTTTTCCAGAAAGACTCTATTTCTTGCAGGCCCCTCAAAATCATTCATATCCAAGTGCAGGGATCAAAACACTTCCTTTGTACTCAGGGAGAGTCTTCAAAACTTGCTGCTTGTTCTCCAATTTGCTCATGCTTTCCAGATGAAGCATTTGGGGATAGACTGGATGTGTAGAGAATTAGCTTCTTTCTTGCCCTGATCCGAAGGGAAGGTTTGAAACCCCTTCCTGTTTTTGGAATCAGTTCATAATACACTGGTAGTGGACCCAGCTTAAGAAAACAATTAAAATGTTGCAAAAATTGGTTTCTTTTTGACTGTTACATTATATTAAAAAAAAAAAAAAAGAAAAAAAATAAGAATAAAAGGTAAAATCAGAACAATAATATTCTGCTGTTCAAGACCTTCACACTAGTGCTAGAAAATTGGTTTCAAACTACAGCTCTGAATGAAGCAGTATCGAGACTTTACCTTTGATCTATTCTTCCTCAAATGAAGCATTAAGGTTTGTTTTTTTTTCTCACTCATTGGAAAGAGACACCTCATCTCACATAGGTGTTGCTCTGGGAATCACCATCCATCAGCACTCATAAAATGTCCTTCTCTTTTTACGGATATGTAAGGAAATTCAAAGGACTGAATTCATAACTGGGGACCTCAATTCAAATATTTAATAAAAAGATCAATAAATAAATAGATTGATAAAATTCATATCTTTTACTTGGGTCCCTCAATCTGCCCGCTGAGTGATCAAACCACCAAGCTATTGACTATTCTGATATGGGTTGAGACATAGAAGGACAATGTTTTGTTTATACCTGAAATTATTTTTTTTTCTTTTTACCACAAGTTCTGTCCTTGTCTATTTTAGCAAACATCTTTTGAAAAGCTCATTTCATACAACATTTTTCCAAAGAAAAAATAATTTAATCTGGTAATGCATAACCAGCTCTTTGGGATAGAAACAGTTCATATTTTCAGCCTGAATCCTTCCTGGAGCACTTAATGCTATTTTTTTTTTTTTTTCTGCATTACCCACATTTTTAGAAGCATTCACCCCTTTGGGTGTTGAGCTTCAGAGGGGAAATCCATCCACAGGTGCCAGTGTGAGGGATGTGAATAGTGTGAGATGCTGTGTTGTTTGTACATCTGCACCTGGTTTGTTTTGAAAATCATCTCCACCACTGCTGCCTCTGGCACTTATCCCCTTTCCTGGCCTATGATGGTTTTTTTACAGCCCCTCAAGGCCCAGCATATCTGGCCATCAGGACAGCAAGCCACCAAGCAGTGATGAACAGCAACCATGTGCAGAGAATTCCTTCAGAGTCCCGTCCCCTGCCGATTTCTCCACTCCTGAATGTTTTCTCTTTCATACTTCATTGGAGAATTGTGTTATCTCCAAGAGATGTGGCCAGGCTTAGTGCGGGAATGTCTGCAACGGCACGCTGCCCTCCTCCCAAAGACACTGTAATGGGACGAGTTGCCTAATTGGTAGGAATGGGGGTTCTTCTTGACTACAAGAAATATGAATAAATAAAATAAATAAATAAATTTAAGAAGGCAAGATAGGGAAAAGAGAGTGGGGGGAAGAAGGAAAAAGAGAAGAGCAAGTATTTTTCCCCCCTTCTTCTCCTCTGAAGGAAGCAGCAGTGTCTCCTTGCAGAACGACAACCCTCAGGATACAGCAGTTGTCTTCAAATCTGTGACCATAAAAAATCATTATCTCTGTGAAATACAGCAATTTGGGAGATAATCAAACAGTGACCAGGGGGCAGAGCTGCCAATCTGAAGGATTATGCTCTGTGCACGCTTGATTCTGTCTGACCTTCCTCCGAGCCAGCTGTCAGCTTGGCGAAAACGCACACGGATCGACTCAGGGCACATTCATTAGACTGTCTTCGGTGAAGAAGTCATTTGCATAAAACCCCAGCTTTCTTAATTAGTACTTCATTTTTCCCTTGACTTATTTTGTGGCTAAGTTCACTCGCCTTTTTTTTTTTTTTTTTTTTTTTTTT
>NW_020799097.1:4417064-4424155 GCF_003259725.1 Athene cunicularia
AAAAAAAAAAAAAAAAAAAAAAAAAAAAAAAAAAGAAGAATCAGAAGGGAGGAAAAAGTGGGGGAGTAATACTGTATTTAAAATTTATTATCTAAACTTCTGGACTGACAATACTGAAATGTTGGGGAAGAAAGACGGTACAGATCACATGTTGAAAAATCTGTCTACTTCTTTTACAGTGATACTTACTCTACTCATTCTCAAAGACTACTTAGCAAAACGCTACTTTATCATTCCCATGGACAAGCAATGGAATTTTTTAGTTAGAAAAATTATTTTTTTTCCCCTCTACTACAGTTAACATTAGATTAAATGTTTGGATTAGGAAGAAGTTAACCACATACTGCAGTTTCACCTGCACTTTTCCTGTGTGCACCAGTACTGATTTTCACACCCCCTAAAAGCTTCAAAACCACAGTTGTGTCAAAATAAACTGCAAATAGTTGTATGAGTATAAAGTATTTGCTTAAGATGCACTGCGCTTTCCTGATTTAAAATTGTTATGTGATTGCTAGGAACAAACAAGCCACAGGAATGATTGCCTTGTGTTACAAAGAGTGTTCAGAGTAAAGAGAGATGCTAAATTAGTGCAGACATTATCAAATTTGTTCTTGAGTTCAAAGTGGATGTTAATGATGCTTGTTCTCTGTTTGATATTCTACTCTTGCCTGATGTAGGAAGGTATTTCAGAGTGCTCCTAAGTTTAATCGCAAAGTAGTCCAACTTACAACTCGGTACCACTATCAGAGCATCATTGTGGCACAAGGGGAGGGAAATCCTGAAGTCCAGGTAACATCCTTGGCATTGATGAATCAGAAGCTAATAGATAAAAGGCATTCACGTCCTGGGATGCTGCTTTTGCAGCAGCATTCTGTTTAAAATGGTGCAAAAAGCAGTAAAACTTGCTGCCATGCTTTGTAAGTTCCCCACCATCACTCAAGAGACCAAAAATGGAACTACGGACATCTCTGTTCTTATATATTGTAGGTCTTCTCCAACACTGGACTTAATCAGAGTTTCAAGATAGGACCAGTGGCTGCAGTCAGGATATTGAACATCTCCAGATTTGAAGAATCAGAACCACCCTTTAGAAGGCAGACTATTTCAGGTAACCATTTATCAGTGAAACGAGTATTGCCAGGAGTCCCAAGAGCAATAGGCTCAGACCGGTTGTGTGCACACTACTGAATTGCCTCAGTCTCCAAAACAGCATGAATGCATCCAAATTGCCTAAAAGAAATTGTCCCTGGCCCACACTAAGACCCCAAATATGCAGTGAAATCATCTGGGTGAACACTAGTTGGTCTGGAACAAAACCACACTGAAGACTGTTCTGGGTAAATAACAGTATGAATGGCCACAGTTTAGTGCCCGTGTCCATTCCCAGCAGTGTTTCATTTACTCATGCAGATGTACCCTCGGCTGTTTCCATTTGGGAACTAGTTTTGAGGTCCATTTCAAATTTTGTTCACTGGGATGCTGCAAGAAATGTCCTTAGACAATTACCTTGAAAAGCCATATATGTGTTTTATTAATACTATTACTAAAAAAAGCAAATTAATGAAATATTCTGAAGACTATGCATATAGACTTTTTATAGACAGAATGAATGCGACAGTATGTCAAGCTCTCGCGAGTTATACATTGGTATAAATAATAAATTAATTAACAGCAGTGAACTGCTACTGAATTTCAGCTGCTGTGACCCTGCTCCGAAGGACTTCCACATTTCTGAACACATATTTCCTTCCTCTCCTGATGTACAAAACCAGTATTTCAAATGTGCCAAGAGCAGCTATAGTTATGGAAGACTAATGCAAACAGTGCCGAAGTCAATAGAGAGATTGTCAAGTTTACTTCGGCTGGTTTTACACTGTTTCAATTAAAGTTGGAAGTTTATGTGGACCTTGTCAGAAAAAGTCTAATCTTCAAAGATTTTTATTGTTTGTGTGTAAACTAAAGATACCCAACAGACTACTAGGAGCTGTTCACTGAAGCTGGATTAAAATAGGAAAAATCTCTAAAAAAATGTCTATACAGTTTCATCCTTATAGACAAAAAATCTCCCAGGGAAGAGCTGAGATTTTAGAGCTGACCAATATGTAGTCCCCCGTGTGAATTATGCTACAGTTATCCTCAGTAGTTGTTGGGTATATCCAATACACTATCATCCTCCCAGCGTTTCAAGTCTCCTGTCTGTAGCCTTTGATGAACTCCTGTAACCTTCTGTTATTCTGGGAGAATTTACTAGATCGCAAAAGATAAAAATTGATTTCATTATTAGACAAAAAGATTCAGCAACAATTCCCAGTTTAGTTACTAGGAACAGTCTAGTTATAATATTTTCACACTGCTTTTATGGCCTCTTGGTGCCACTAACCTCAGTAGACGTGTTCACTGAGCTCTCAGGCTTCATACCCTATTCCAGGACTCCTGGCACAGACCTATAGGTGCTTCACTCGTGTTATTCAGAGCTCTCTTACTCCATTTCCCTCTGAATTACAGGTGTAATTCAGAAAAGTCATGTTCTCACATGTAAATAAAATATTGTTCCTATGATACATTCACATAAGTCCAAGAGGAGTCATCAATCACCACTAGTTGATGCAGTATGGTAACAGCTGCTTTAGGTCCTTATGAAAGAATTTATTTTGCATTTCCAGTCTAGGTGAAGGTCATTTTACATAACTTTTCCAATACTGAAATTAGGCATTTAGTCTGATTGCAACTAAAAGAGACACCAGTTTTATGACAGGATGAATTATTCTCTCTGGGATCTAATCTCTCCTTGCTGACCGTTGGGGTATGTCCTGACAGATAACTTAGTCATGGAATATTATTTCTAGAAAACTACAGTTCAGTCAGATGGGCCAAGGGATTAATTGCTTGATTATATGGTACAGAAAGCCTTGAAATACACTAAGTAATTTCAACTTAGTGTACTAACAATTTTACAGATATAATGTCATGGACCAGTTTCCAAACTCATTTTCTGTCTTCCTTGTTTTGTCTCAGAGCATTGGGAATCTCAGAAAAGTTATTTTTATCGAATAACACTTATTTTCTGTAGACACTTACCTGAGATAGTCCCTTTTATCCGTTTTGACTCAGGTCTACCTTAGTTAACAAGTTCGGTGTGCCATCTGAGCTGTTGGTGTGGGTTCCTTCATTAAAGCATGGGGAGACACATGAATCCCTGGTGAGTGATTAATCCCACCTACTAGAGCTAATTAAGACTTTGGAGTCGAAATGCTTCTCTGGATGCGTCTATCTGACTGAAGGAGGCTAGATAACTAACTAACATTAGGCTGCTGATCTTTTAATGGCTAAACTGGAATAGAGTTTGTTGATTGCTTCTGTGTGTCATGCGTAACACCACTCACTGAATTTATTAGGATTGCCGTGAAAAAGGGAAGTATTGCAACCCTCCGTGACTTTTGTGATGAATGCTAGTAGGTGATGATTTCTCAAATCCATGAGTCCTTGAATATACTGAACACTTTCCAGTTCTCTACTACTACTTTGTATGACACCTGAGACTGTAAGGTGTTTAGTAAAAAAGGCATCTGAATTCTGGTTGAAAACTCAATGAATAACTGTTCATCTCCACGGTTGATTCTAGCAAGAAAACATATTACAACACTATGTGAAAGTCAATGTGGAGAGCAGTATATCTGCATCAGCATGCTGACGTTTCAGCTGACAAAACTCATGTCCAGTTAATTGATCAGTTCTAGAGAGGGTTGCCAGTTCTGACATTTAAAAAAAAAAAATAAAATATCACAAAGTCCATAATAAAATCCATAAGCCTGGATGGTAAACCCCAAATCAATAAAGATGTGCCAAGAGCTCCTAGCAAGGAAATGGATATACAGGCTCACCTTGTACCCCCTCCTTGAATAACCATCTCCCTTCAATCCCCCTCTTGGGGTCCTTTTGGATATGTGGACACACACTGACAACAGTTATGTGCCGACATAAATTAATGACTAAATAGCAAAAAAGGGCTTGCTTCTTGAGCAAAACACTCTATAGAAATAATAGCTAAAATGTGCAAACAAAGGAAAGACACTCCTATGTCTTCACCAGACTTAAGGAATGCTTCAGTCAATCAAGACACCTCCTTGGTAAGGTTTGTCATTTCTCAGCCTTCAGCATTTCACATCATGTCTTCTCGCTGCTGCTTATTTTTTTTTTTTTCCCTGAACTGCTGCTTTTTTGTCTTTTCTTTGCCATCTCTTCTTCTCTCTCCCTGTTTTTAACTACTAAAAATTAACCTAAATTTCCCTGACGCAGCTTAAATCCATTACATCTTGCTCTGTCCTAGTTGACTAATGAGAATAATTATCAAACTATTTTTCAATGTGAATTATCTACTCAGGCTAAAATAAAACCACCAATGTCATTTTCAGTGAAAATCCTGAGTCTGGCCAACAATTGCAATCCCTGAAGTAAAATAACAGGGCTTTATTTACTAAGGTCTTCAGTCTATTCATTGGGTTTTATTGGCATTGAAATAACATTTGGGCAAGATTATATTGCATAGCTTTTTTCTTTTTTTTTTAATATGGCTGTTTAAAAGCTCACAATTAAAAAGCCTCTGTTAATACTCTGATATTGCCACTAGGATCGAAAAGGGATTAGTGCCAGCGTTCTGGGTTACTAAAGCATGTTCATACTACTGAATGCACAGTCACTGAAATGCTCATTTCCAGAAAAAAAAAAAAAAAAAAAAAAAAAAAAAAAAAAAAAAAAAAAAAAAAGGGCATGGAAATAGGATTCTTTCCAAGATGCTCCAAGCATCAGCCAAAGGACTGGATCTTTGTGCTGTCTTGGCACAGAGAATCTCTCAGCTGGTCTAAAACTAGTGTACCTGGCTCTTATGTCAGCTTTTCCCTTAATATAGCTTGAAAATCGGCTGCACGAATGCTCATTTGGGATATGACTCCTGGAACCACAGGCAGTCTCATAAAATGCACTTTCTATGCTGCTCTGGGATACTCCTTCAGAGGGCAAATAAAGCCAGGACTTGCTGTTTGCAGAGATACGCTGTATTAGGCTATAACTTCTTACTGTGATGGCGGATGAATATGTACAACTTAACAATGAGAGATAAATGAAATATTGTCATATAACCATGAACATCCTCAACAGTGAATCAGATCTTCCTGGACAGGAGGGAGCAACAGGCCCAAAAATCACTGGGCATGAAAAAGAAATGCATGAAAACATCAATGGTGTGCAAAATGAAGATATGGTTCCCTTAGAGCAACTGTCTTGATTCCATCGGCTCAGATACTTAACCGAGCTTGCATTATGAGTGATGAACATGTAAATCCATGCTGAGTAAAACTCATTGTCCAGCATCAAGAAGAGTTTGGAGTCAAGGCTTGGATGCTGGGGAGCCCTGAGGGTAGTTCTCACCATTGCCACAGAAATCCCAAGTCATTTTGGCATTACCTGAGGTCAATGTGCCTGGGCGTCAACTCTAGACAACGTTATCCCTTTGTTCAGACAGTTCATAAAATTTCCAAGGATTGTGTCATACCAGGTGTTTGCACCATCTCTGTCTTGAATAGTTCCTGAGCTCACCTGGAACCTTGGGAGTAGGAATACCTCCAGAAATAAAGATGACAGCAGATGGACAGACTCTCCTTGCAGCATTTACATACCCATTGCTAACCACAGAAGTGAAACATCAACACTGGTTAAAAGTAGTGTGAGCTGACATCCCTCCAACATAGCCCTGCATCTAATCCATGTAAGAGGATATTAGTTTTCTTCTGATCCTTGCTAAGGGTATTACACCACAGAACAGACATAAAAAAGTCACCATTTAGTTGCCTAAATGAAGGTTCCATGTCAGCAAGCAAGGGTATCTAAAACATCCTCGGAAGACCAGTGGAGACTTATTCCTCTCTGGAGTAGCAGCTGAAGGCCAAGCAAGATTTCTCACAGTATCCAAAATTACACTAGATGCCTCCCACGTTTTCAGCTCAAGAAGTTTTACATCTGTCTGTTCCTACTACCATCTCTTGGTCTAATGCGGGGGGGGGAAAAAAAAAAAAAAAAAAAGCACGCATAGCATGACTATGGTTTTTCCTACATCCTGTTTTTACCTGTTGTTAATTTTTTAAAAAAACAAAATAAACTGAAATTAAAATGTCTATTCTGAATAATTTGAAACCTATTATTTGACTGATTTTATTATGAAATGTCTGGTTTAAGTTTCTATTAATTTTACATGGAAAAAGAAGTTGCAATCATACACCTTAGCATTATCAAAATAAATTCCAATTGTGAGATATTTTAATTCATGGGGATTTTTTAAAATATAACCTCATTCTGATGGAGAAAACATCATTTAAAAATTATGAAATTAAAAGAGAGCTAAAGCATATATCTTTCCCGATTATGCTGGTAGTTCTGCTGCTGCATTTGCAGAAGGCATTATTAGAGAGTTGGAAAAGATTTGAGCATAGCAGGAGATTTCACATAGATTTCTTAGTGTCCAAGACCTGGACAATCACAACTGTAGTTTTCAAACTGAAATATTTGGTAAAAGAGCATAAAAACTTGCAGAGGAGTTGCAGCTCTCCTGAGGAACGGGTGCTAGCAGACCAAGTTTTTATTTCCACGGTGACTCTGAATTCACTGGATTGTTTGACAGAGAATGTCATCCTCAGTGGCAACACAGAAACTGCCTCTCCGTGGATTAAAAGAGACACCAAATATAATCTTAAGGCAACAGACAAGCTTTAATTTCAGTTCCAAGATAAAATTAAAAGCAATTAATGCAAGTTTTTGTCACCTCAATGTAAATGAGAAAGACTCCCGAGAGCTCAGCAGAATTATTCCAAATTTTCAGCAATACAAATCAAACCAGGATTTTAGTCATCTTATTCGAATACAATTAAAACGCAACTTCAAATTACTTAGTTGCCTAGACATATGCATCAACGCTGAGTGTCATCTCGTCCACAGGACTCAGTAACAAAAGGTTTATATCGATTTCAGAACTTCACTGAACTAAATGTTGTTCCTGGCATTAAAAAAAAAAAAAAAAAAAAAAAAAAAAAAAAAAAAAAAAA
>NW_020799097.1:4424205-4471073 GCF_003259725.1 Athene cunicularia
AAAAAAAAAAAAAAAAAAAAAAAAAAAAAAAAAAAAAAAGCCAGATCCTGTCCTATTTGCAATCTGGATAAATAAGGCAGACAAAAATCAAGGATAAGGAAATTATGTTGTCCCGTTTTTAAAGATCACGGAATGAAGCACACAGCAATTAAGTGTTGCAGCCAAGGTCACATTGTGATTTGCAATCCATTGCACGTCAAGGTTTTGAACCCATGTTTCAAGCTTCACAATCAAAGCAATAATTTTTATTATTATTAATTTTTTTACAAAGCAAAACATTTGTGTTAGGGGGTTTTTATGGCAAATGTAATTTCAAAAAATATATAGTTTAACAATTCTGTTTATTTAATTTACCCTATTTCTTCATTTAGAGTGATGAGGCGCTTTTTTTTTCTTTCTTTTTTTTTTTTTTTCTTTTTGGGGAGGGCTTTTTGCTTAGGTGTCAAATTGCAATCTTACATAAGTCCAAATAAAATAAAATAAAATAAAATAAAATAAAATAAAATAAAATTGCTACCTAAATACCATTACCTGAAATTTTGCAACATTAAGACTTCAAAAGGGTTAATTAATTACATTAGCTGTGTCATTATCCTGGCAACATTCTGCCGGAGGGTGTATAGATCTATTCAGCTGCTGAGTTTGAAAGAGCTGTGTCCTTCTCTCACAGAAGAAAATTCATCAGACATTAAAAACATAGTCATTAGCAGAACATATTGTTTTCTCTCCACCAGATTGGAGAACATCAGATGGAATAATCAAAACAAATATTAAATAAATACTTTTTTTTAAAAAAAAAATGGAACCCAGAATTCATCACAAGTCAGAATAGATTTTTCTATGATACGTTGAAACTGCTTAATATTTATTGAATGTGGAGAAGCAAACTCTCCACAGTCTCAGATCTTTGTAGTCAAAGGTGGGTATAAAAGGTATTAGAATGATAAAATGATATTATCACTTGTAACGTGTAAATAACTGTATAAGATATATCTAGTATAAATGTAGAAAAATTAGTAAAATATTAAATAAAGGACACCAAGATGCTTAAAGGTATGAAATGGGTTCCATGTAAAGGGAGATAAACTAAAATAAAACTCTTCAGCCTGGGAAGACTGATAGTTTCAGATGTGACAGAAGTCTATGAATTCATGACAATCATGGAGGAGGTGGAGAAAGAACAATTATTTGTTATTTCTTGTAATCCAAAATCCAGGAGGTTTAAAATAACATTATCTAAAGGTGGGCTCAAAATGACTGAAGGAAAGTACTTTTTCACGCAGTACATAATTAAACTATGAAACTCATTGCCACAGGACGTTGCGAATGTCATAAGTTTTCATGGGTTCAAAAAGCAATTAGATACAAACGTGGAAGGAAAACCCTTCACAGACTATGATAGACAAAGAAATCACCCCCAGGTCAGGAAACTGCATATCCACAGATTGCAGGAAGATAGAAAGCTAAAATGTGGGAACATCAATGTATATTTTCCTTTTTATGTTCCTTCCCAACAGGCAGTCATTATTGGTCATTGCTGGAGACTGAAAAACTGTCTGTACAGTCTGTTGTCTTACAGAATACATCTTCTTTTACAAACCAGTTGAGAATTAGTCTAAAAAATTTAGCCCTAGAGTAAGAGGAAATATTTTTTTTTTTTTAAATTATAAACATATCTCATGTTTTCATGTGATGCTGTGGAGCTAGCACAAAGCCTTGTGGGATCATTTTTCTGCAGTGCTAGACAGCACTATATCTGGGGCACATGATGAGGAACACATCAGATGTTCGTGATGGTTTGGGAAGATCTTTCCCGTCAGAAGAACTTGGAACTGCAGCCATCAGAAGCGGTCCTGTTGGAAACTCTTTCATCTCCATCATCTAACAAAACCAAAATGAGGGTTGCACGTGCATTGTGTTACGCACCCATCACTGTACACTTCTATTAAATGCTTCTTAAACAAACAAACAAACAAAAAGATTTTCATTTATGAGATGTCAGGCATCTAGAAGAATTCCTTGCTAAAAAAAAAAAAAAATTACTCTGATTTGAACTGTACAAAAACTGCTCTCAGTCGTAAGCAGTTATACCCTGCTACCGTTGCTGGGTAGCGATCTGCTTACATGGAGAAGCACTCGCAGCCCATGAAAGTACTTCTGATTTCACAATCTGATGTCAATTACTATTTTCTTGGGCACATGCAGGTGTCCGGAGTGAAGTAACCATAATACTAACAGTTAAAAACGCTTTCCAGCTAGATAGGCACAGTGGTAAAGAATGAACTTCCATGAGCATCTTTCATTCTGGCATAGATGAAGAAACACAAGGCACAGTAGACAAATAAAAATTTGCAGAAGTATATAAATCAATCAAATCTGAGTAACGTTCATGGTATTGGCAAAAGGCACTGTCTTGATACCTGGGCCACTCCCTGACAAAATTCACAGCCCTGTAAACTGCCTCAAAAAGTGATCACATATTTTATAAGAAAACCAAAACAGATGCATTTTCCAAAATATTACGTGGAGTCAACTTTGAAGGTGGGAATGGTTTCCTTGCAACTGGCAGAAATTACACTATAAAAGCTGAACATATGTACAAGATTTTTTGGCTGCTTTTCCTTTTTGCTGTTGTTATTCAAAAATCTAAATAGATATTTCTAATATTCCAGTGAGGTAAGCTGTGTGACTATAAATAAGAAAATAAAAATCATAAGAAACTTATTTTATTCCTTATAGGAAGAAAAGTTTGAAGGTGAAGAAACGAAACCCAGCAACAACTCTGCCTTGCAAAGCCATTAAAAAGGGAAAATCAATAATCGGTCTCATAAACAGTTAATTGTGGAGTGGCAGTTCCTGAAAAGGAATTTGGAAGGACTCACCACGAGCCACATAGGAAAGGGTGTATAATGAATAAGCAGAAAACATTTTGTTGTCTCCTGATTCATCCTAAAAGACTCTTCCTGTTGGAATATTAATTTATTTTTTTTTTAATTTTTCCTTGAATATCAAAATCATGACCTGAGCTGAAATCTCTGAATCCACTTTAAAATGTCAGTGAGGGAATTTGCTGGTTCAGCCCATCACTTCACACTTGAATTACGCAGCCTGTGTTGATTTACAAAGGTCTTTTGGTCACTGACGAGCACTCTAGACTCAGTTCAGGTGCCTCGTGGAGAAACCAAGTGTAATTTGAGGTGCCAAAGGTATCCCAAAAATCTGCAGGGCCCAGTTAGATCTAACTCGGGACTTTTGGCAGACTTTGCTACCTCTGGAGTAGTGGTTGGGAGCTGCTGCGTCAAACAGTACTGTAAGGTGAACTGAGTGCTTTGAGAGATTTACAGACAAATGCTTAATTCTCCTTCCTAGGAATCAGGAGTCCAACTGGACTGATTTATTTATTTATTATTCCTTCTGTGGGTAGACACGCTACTGCTGCTGCCGATCCGGCCTACTGTATTTAAGACCGGGTGTAATTTTAAAAGAACTGGGATTTGCTCTATTAGATTTCCTCTGAATTTCCTCTTTGTTGTTTCTACCAGCTGCAGCAAAGGCTGTAGCAAACCTTCTGGAGGTGGATACCTAAAGACAAGCACCAGGGTCACTTAAAGTTTAGAGGTGATCCCATTTCCAAGGGATCTAGTTCCACATCTGGATGTCCCCAAACCCCCAACCCTACAGTGGAATTAATGCAGCATACATTCCCTCCAACAAGCATCCCCCAAAGCCTCAGCGAATGTTTTAGGCCTTAAGCTATGATACTTGAAATAGCATTACCTCCATTTTTTACAAAAAGTTTCTAGGTGTTTTTCCAACACTGCCAGGCTAACAAATTCTGCTTCCTCAAAATAAAAGTGTTGTATGTTCCATCCCACAGTAAGGGCAGATCTGTTCAGTTAGTATCATGGATGCCGTGATAGATATATTCAAGTATGTCTCCTACATGAAAGCTCCCACTGGAGCTCACTGTCAAAATCCGAAGGGCAGGCTTAGCTTCATAGATTGAACATCACCTGTTTGCGTAACAAGTGTTTTCATCCTCATATTTTTAAGGATATTCAACTAGCTGTAGAGCTTTTGTACCAGATCTCCACATAGAATGTATTGTACTTATGGTTTGTGGGCTTGATGGTTGAAAGGTATGACAACAGAAATTTATTAATTATTTCCTATAGTAAATAATGTGGGGATTTAACTGCTACATGGCAAATAGATTACTTGCTCCACCTCGTAGTACTTTGACGGGAATGGGGAGACACTCATGATTGCGGATTTCTTTTTTCCCCTCTCACTCTTTTTCCACTGATAATATATTGAGAAAAAAAAAAAAAAAAAGAAATATTAAGTAGAAATATTATCAAACGTCTTTCTGTTTCACCAGGGGATGACAGATGAAGCAGAGGATACCTGTTGAATTTACGGAGTCGATTCATCAACCTCTTGTTTGACCCACAGCTGTCATCTTCCTACAAATTAATATTTACCACTTTTAAATGCCTTTATCCTGGGAGGAATGAGAGAGGAGAGGAGGTAAGGCAGGGAAAAAAAACAAAAAAAAACCTAAAAGAGAGCTTTTGTGAAGAATTGCAGGTAACATAGTACATCATAAGCTAATTACAGCTCGGCCTGTCCGAGTGTTACTCTGCAACTGTGAATTATAGGCGTGAGGCTGCAGCACGTCACTTTCTTACTCATAACTAAATCAGAATCCTTTTAAGTTTTAATTAATCTGCTTAGCTTTAGTTGTGAGGGAGCAGGGGAGTGGGGAAGGAAGGCAGATTAACCCTTCATTTGACAAGTACTTTCACAGTGTCTCCTCTTGGGCTATTTTTTTCTTAAGCACCTGAGGGAGACAGCATTATCAGTCTGACGTGGGGGCCTATTAGGACGTGATTTTTTTTTTTTTTTTTTTTTTTTAAGTGTCTGGCTAGTCTTTTCTATTTCATTATCAAAACCCAATTAATTTTCTGTAAAAGCATCAAATTAATTACAAAATACTATGGAAATATAAAGAATGGAGGAATTTCCCTCTTCTCTCCTCCTACCCTTGCCTCATTATGGGAAACATGTTGGGCCCCTTGGCAGCAAAGCCCTATTAAAGAACTACAGACTGTCTAGCTCCTCATTTAAAATTCTGTTGGTGGTGTCAGGAGGCCTATGTGATGGGGGTGAGTCCATTTCTACCCACAGAGATCATTTTCCAATTCCCTAGCACAGAAAAATACAGTCATAAAATCATTAGAAGTGAGACTGGAAGAGACCTCAGGAGGAAACCCAGTCCGTGCCCTCTACCTGTTCACCAGTGCTCCCAGGCATGGACACACTACAAGCTTTTGAGGTGATCCACTCTGTTTGGCAATGATCCATTTCATTAGTAAGATGTCCCTACTGCAGTTTATGTTCCTAATTATTTCTCCCATACTCATCGAATGTGGGGAACAGTTCTCTTTTTCTTCTTTATATCTGACTTCTAGATATTTGAAGAATATTATTACATCCTCATCAGCCTTTTCTCCAGTTTATTTTGTCCCTCTTCTTTCTATCTTTTCGTTATAGGTATCATTCACTGTGCTTTTTCTGTGGTTAAAGTGATAATGGTAAGAATGGAACTTTTCTACAGCTTGACTACCCCCTAATATAGACCTATGATTCAGATGCTTGAACACCGGTGTTCAGTGCTATTTGAGATTTCCTAGAATATTCTACCTGTGTTCCAGCTGCCAGTTGTCTTTAGGTCCTTTGTCATGCCTATTACGTCTGGGCAAATGCCACACATAAATGTCGGTAGACACCTATGTATAGACAAGAGCTGAGCCCCAGGTGTCTGTAGGTGTCTACAATAGAGCAAGCTTTCACAATACTCGGTGGAGATCTAACCAATATAATCCACTGTGTCTAGAAGCAGATTCAGCTGACCAAATGGAAGTGTGTAAGAGTAAACTGAACCACTTTCTGGTCTCTGACTTAGATATGAATGAGATCTCCACTGACTATAATGGACGTTTAGATAGCTGGTGCTTCAAGACAGACACAGAGATCAATGGATCTGTGCCTGGGGCTGACTCCCAGCCTACTTCATGTGACTCCTACATATACAGTGGTGTTGCAAACACTGAGATGTGAGGGAAAGGACACCTTGGGTTTTTATTTTCTTTTAGTTTTTCAAAAAATTGAGATTTCAGAAGCTGTAATTCTGAAAATTTCAGAATCCCTTGTATTTGCAGTTTCTACAGTAAATACTTGGCAAAGGTTAACATTAAATGCCTCTGAGTTTTCACTGAGGATCTTTACTAATATGTGTATGTAGTTCTCTCCAAAAGATTTGTTAAATATGTTTCCACTGCACCCTTTCATTTCTCTATCTGCTGCAGAGGTGAATTCAGGTAGTGCCAGAATAGATACAACTACATTTTCTAATATGGATCCATTTCATATATACTTGGTTGTCTGCTAGACTAACATACATGTCTGGGTTTAGATCTAGATGTACTTTGCTGGATCTAATCACCTGGGAAAATAACCATTCAGAAATGGTGCAACCCTTGCGTTTATGTTTTTATGTTCCGAGGTGGACAGTGGAATTAAGATGTCTGGGAGGGGTGATACATGTGTTTTCACCCAAGGGTAGATTTGCCATTTTGATTATTCCTATATGTTATAATTGTGTTCTCCCTGACTAGTACAAAAGGTTCACCTACACTTATATTGACCAAATTACGTCAGCCTCCTTCCTAAACTCCTTTGGTTTTGTGTCTCTTACGTAATAAATGTACTGAATGTTGAATGAAGAGTGCTCACTGCCAAACAAAAAACTATGCTCTGACCCCAGAATCCACTATCTTAAGTCACCTCAACTTTCCAGTAATGTACCAGCCCTATCCAATTTTATTTTTGCTCCGAAATCTCCTTGTAGACCGCAATTTAAGCAACAGGAGTATGCAGAACCCTAAAGCAAAACCAACTCCATTTGGCAGCTGATACACCCTCCTTAAGGCTGAGCACAAGTAGCTCAAACACTCAAAGGACTGCAGGAAAAACTGAATGTTGCCTCTGTAAAGACCAGAGTTTTTCAGGCAGCACGGGAAGAGTGAAGATGGGATGGGAAGCCCTGGAGATCTGAGGTTTCTGATCCTACCCAAAAGGAGGTGACCGCTACAAAGGTCACTTCCATGAGCAGTGTGTCTCCCTCCATACAGTAATAATAATAGCCAATCGAGATCTGCAAGCAAGGCAAAGCAGGGAGTCTTTGCCATTTTCTGGACATTGCCAGACTGATGTTATTCCTGTTGATGAGGAAATAATTATGGGATAACAGAATTATATTGTCTGGTCCATATCCCACTCACTTGATCACTGTCCCTACAGATCCTTATGTTATAGCAGGGCTCGGGAAATCCTCAGTAATCAGTAAGTGTGGGGAAAACTATTCATTTTGAATGAACTAGGAAAAAATAACTTTGGAAGAAGTAAAGCAAACAGAGCTGCAACATGCGTGCTAAGTAGTCAATTTGAGAGAGGAATTTATTACTGTGCAGAACACTTTTGCACCAATTGTCTCTCCCTTCTGGTGAACTGTGAAGTTTCATTTAAGTTTCACCTTTTTTGTACAGAGGCCCTCTGTAAACCAGAGTTCATTTGACTGACAAGCTTGTTTTGTGGCAAAAGATTCATCTCACCTTAATTTATAGACAATAATGTCGATAATAATGTGTAAACTAGCTATATTCTCTCATTTATAGTCAGTAGGCAGAAATAGACACTTTCAGATCTCAGATGACCTGAAATATTTTAGATGTTTATCAGAAGAAATGTGAATTAAATCTCTGAAGCATCTTCTCATCATAGCTGATGCTAAAAGGAGCCCAGGGTGACTATCTCAGATGTGTATGTCAGTCTAGCAGCCAGTCAAAGTTATATGAGCTGGATCCATGTTTAAAAATAAAAGTGTCTCTTCTACCACTACTTGTATTCCCCTCTGCAGTGGGTACAGAAATGAGAGGGTAATAATCTGTTTATACCCATTCAAAACATTTTTCAGAAATTATCAGTCAGTGAGAAATAAATAACTGGATTTAGAAATATTGATAAAAACAAATTCTACACATTTATGACATAGGGAAGCCTTGAAAATAAGACCCAGTCTTTAGTTTCTGCAACTCCACTCATTCTGTTGAGCTGGGCAGATTTATACCAGCTAAAGATTAGGATCAAAATATAAGCTTAACATCTTTAAATCTTTAATTATTTATCCAAGGCTGTTTTGACTTGCCCTCTGCAGTTGGCTGTGAGTCAGAGGAAGCCTTAAGTAGTATATTAGCAATTATTAGCCAGCCTAAGCTTTCATTGCATATTAGGAATCAAATCAGACTTTTTTTTTTTTATTCTTTTAATTATTATTTTCTAGAGAATGGAACAAAATGTCTAATTTATCTCTGTAAAATAAAAGGCTAAAATACTGCTTTGGGTAAAAATGTCCCATTTACATGCCTGCCAGAAGTTTGGGAGGAAAAAAAAAAAAAAGAAAAGAAGCAGCATGGTGAAGCATTTCCCAACTTCAAAGGACTGCATAAACATTGGCTGATGGTTGTTTCACCACCCGTTGCTCATATTTGATGATGGAAAGTCATAGTCTCTAGGGGGTAGAATGTCAAAGACAGCCCTATCAAGATATCAACCGAACTCTTACCTTCCATTTTCCTGTCTTCTGAGCTGCTGGGAAAACTGCTGTAGTGTAATGGTCTTCTCAGTCTATGGTCTGCAAAGATTAATGGACTGAAACCACTGACATACATTTAAATCTCAAGGTGCAAAAAAGTTCATTCTGCTACAGATGTAGAAGGTTTAATTTCAATCTCACCCCACTTTGGTCCAAACGTAAAAGGTTTGTGGTCTCTGGTTGGTGGATATAAAAGCAGACAAAGTCAATGTCATCTCATTCCTTTGTGTGTTGTTAGTTACAGAAACCTCGCCCACACTAGCTCATGGATTGACTAAAGAAGCTTGGGTGGCCTTTTGACCTTTCATTAAAAGCTTGACTCTGAAACGTAACGGAAGAGATTGGCATCTTCAAACACAAAGGGGACCTTAGGTGAACCTATTTTGTGGGACGTAATTAACACTAAATCAATGCAAATTACTTTAAGTAGTTTTGAATGTTTCATATTTAGGTTGTCTGCAATGAGTTAGGGAACAAGTGTGTGTTAAGCTTAGAAAGAAAAAATAAAGCCTTGCCTATACAGATGGAAAATTTGAGGTTATCTGCCTGCTAAGGCAGCATTTCAGGGTTTAGGAAGAAAGTTGGGACAGATAGCGAATCGTTTCATTTTAGTTATTAAATTACTGGCATTATGCTTTCAGGTACTGTCCTGGAGTCTCCACACTGACTGCAAGGATCTCAGGTAGTTAAGGGAGGAACTCGGTCCCCCAGGCTCCCCTTACCTCCACTGAGAAAACCCTCTGTTCTCTCTTGACCTACAAAAGAGGGTGGCTGGATACTAACGTCTTATCAACAGTTGTCCCTAGGACACACTATCCCATTGAACCTTACCTGTGTGTTACCTGAGAAAGAGTTCATCTGGTTAGATATTTTAGAGACTGGGCTAGCAGCTCCACAATATGGACATAAGACTATATCAAACCCCACACCCTGTGCATGCTTAGTTTACTAATGTGTCTCTAGCCACAAGAAAAGAGCCTATTCAGAGCATCTAAGTTAATCTCCTCCTTTCCTTTGCCTGCTAAAATCTTTTTATTCATTAAATACAAGTATTCTAAAAAGATTGACCCGGATCCCTGAGATTAGTTTCTTTAGATACCAGTACATAAATATCTGAGGTCATGAGCATCTTCTATCAGTTTGGTCTGTGTTTTCCATAGGCATATTTGAAGGACAAATAATTTTTTTTTTTTTTTTTTTAACTAAACCAACAGGTACACAGCCAAGAAAAGCAGTGTATCCAACATTTTAGAAAGTAAATAGAAAGTAAATGATGTATCAGTGTTTTGGGGTCTACAGATAGCACTGATAAGATACAACAGTACAACGTGCATCAGTAAGCTCAAAGCAGGAACCCTTTCATCCTGATGTAACCTATCAGGGTATAATACTGCTGCAGAAACTAATGTTGGTAACTTCAGGTTCCCAGTTGCTGGATCCAAATTGGGTTCAGCCTAACACTGTCACTCAAGCCAGGATTACAGAGGATGAGAAGGGTCATTCTCTGAGGCTCTACAGGGTGTCTCATCTGTAACATGATCACACCTCGGCAGTGAGACACATTTTACAGGTTGGGAACCACTAAAACAACTTGATATCATTTTTAGTTGTACTCTTTAGTCAACCTGATTCTAACTTCAGCGCAAAATTTTCAGAATAGTGCTCAAATGCAAAAGAGCAAAGTTTGTAGTGACTGGGCCTTTATTTTCATATATGAGCATGGCCTATATCACAGTCTGTTTCACAGTTTATTTTCTCTTCAATTTACTGCAATGTTATCAAGGGCGTTCTGGTACCCTTACATGGAAAATAGTTCATGGTGCCCTTAAACTGAAATCAATAGGACAATTCAATAAACACAAATGTCAAAAGGTACACCTTTGTTTCTGATTCAGTTATGAAGGATGAAATTAAAGTTGCACTGAGGAGAACAAGGAAGCAGCCTTTCTTGGCACCAGTAATTACAGTCTGGGATGGCCCCAACAATCCTATTTTGTTTGTTGGGTTTTTTTGTTTGTTTGTTTTGAACCAGCTTGACAAACAGTGGCAGTAACAGAACCAGAAAAGACAGAGCGCTTGGCAAAAGCCTGTAAAATGGCAAAACCATTGAAACTGTGGGTTGTTATGAAACATGCGAGGAAGAAATACTCCCCCAAGCAGGACATGTCAGCTGCATGGGCATGGCTTAGAAAAACAGTTTCTTAAATACTCTGACTTATGAGCCTCTGAATTGGAAGCAGAATAAGTGCCATAGGGGTGTAGTGCAGATGAGAAACAAATTAAGCACAAATGAGGAGGAGAAAACTGAAAGAGTCAAGAAAAGTTTCTGAGGTGGAAGACGACATGCCCTAGGAAGACATTGAAAGTTAGGATGAAATAAATTCTCCCTACAGGCACAGACCTTGTCTATTATGTTTTACAGTATTTCAGGACTAAGGTTAGAGGACAAAGATTTAGTAGTCTGCAAACCCCCTTCTGTTCAGTAAGAAAAGACTATACCTATAGCTATATTTATAGCTAGAATAGTAGCATAATGATGCTGATATCCCTATGTATCTATCTCAGTGTATATATGGAAGTAAATTATTTCAGTCTGCTTTTGTATTGTACTGTAAATCTTCTTCAAAGGGATTGAAATGTTTATGAAAAAAGAGAAGCTTATTAGGGACATGAAGAACAGTCTGTTGATGGGAGTCTTAAATTATGATTTAGAACACAGGTATTACAGTCATGGACTTCATTCTTACTGCAGGTTGGGAATCAGTTTTATATATATATATATATATATATATATATATATATTAAAGAGAAAATACCATTAGCATCAAAAATTAACACATTTTTAATAACTTTATTTCAATGACATCTTTTTCCCTAATCTCTCAGAATGCAATATTTCCATCTTCTTATTTGAGATTACTTTCTAGAAAGAAAACAACATTATGAATAAAAATATTGAATATATGAAATAAAAATATTGAATATATGAAAGACAAAATAAAGGATTTTTTTTTTCCTGTGATAGCTTTTTTGATGCCCTCATAACATTATTTTTTACAGTTTCACTTAAACAAAAAACCATTTTGGAAGAAGCAAAAAGAACTAACTGTGCAAAGCAGAATATCCAGTTCTCGCCCAGGGCTGCTTATGACGTCAGTATCCTAATAAATCATGATAAAAACAATGTTTCATATTCATAGACTTGATATGGTCTGAATTTATGAAAATAAGTAAAATAGAAGGGTACAAATGATAGTTGTCATCAGATTGCATATATGGGTGCCCAGGAGGAATATAGAGACGCTGCCAGAGCACGCAGGCATCAGAGTTGGGAGTCCTTGTAGAAGCTGATTCTGACAAAGGACATTAAGGCCAACAAGACGGACTCCTACAGGTGTGTTAGCAGCAAAAGGAAGGGCAGGGAAAAAGTGGGTCTGCTGTTGAATGTGTCAGGGGACTCTGTGACAGATGACACAGGAAAAGCTGGGGAAACTCCAGGTCGCCATTGCCTTGGTCGTTACTGGTAGGATTTACCTGCAGCAGCCACATGTCTCAGAGATCAAAAGGGAAAACCGGAGCAAGGAAGACTCACCATCGGTGGAGGAGGACCAGGTTAGAAAACATTTATAGAAATTGGACAGACTCAATTCCATGAGACCTGACAAGACCATAAGTACTGAGGGAGCTGGATGAAGTCACTGTGAAGTCACTCTCAATTATCTTTGGAAGGTCATGGCCATTGAGAGAGATCCCTGAGGACTAGAATAAAGCAAATGTGTCCAGAAGGGGCCAGAAGGAGGATCCAGGGACGTACAGGTTGATCAGCCTGTCTTGGATCCGTGTAAAGGTAATGATGAAGCAAATAATCTTGGAAACCGCTTCCAAACCTGTGAAGGATGGGAAGGTGTTTGGGTTTAGTGAACATGGATTTATGAAGGGCAAAACATTCCTCCTCAACCTGATAACTTTCTGCAATGAAGTGACTAACTCAGTGGGCAAGGGGAGAACTGTGGATATTGTTTTTCTTAAATTTGAAAAATTTTTTGATGCTGTCTGCTGTAGCATCACCATAGATAAGAAGACCAAGTATAGGCTAGATAAGCGGACAGTGAGGTGGATTGAAAGCTAGTTGACATATCAGCCTCAGAGGGTTGTGACTGGGGGCAAAAAGTCTGGATGAAGGTCAGTAGCTAGCAGTGTACTCCATGGGTCACTACTGGAGGGTTCTCAAGATGATTAAGAGCTTGAAGCTTGAGCAATTGAACACTGGAGCAAGTTGGCCGGAGAAGTTGTGGAGTCTCCATGCTTGGAGATATTCAAAATATGACTAGATGCATTCTTGGGCAATGTGGTCTATTTGTCCCAGCTTTCAGCAGGATGTTGGAATAGATAATCTCCTGAGACTCCATGATTCTGTCAGACAGTTGATTTCTTTTAATTTCACTTAAAATATACACTTTTCAACAGAAATCTAAACGGAAATGTAAATAAAAATTAATTGGTTTTCCAAGTATTATGAGTCATAGAGAAACTGTTAAAATCATTTATAGGAACAAACCACAATGGATAGGACAGATAAACCATCATCTCCCCCCAGGAATAGAAGTCATCGAAATGGTTGTCATGAGGATGACTGAAAAATGGCTGATGTTGCATCTGCTGATACTGGTTCTAACAGAAGTGGAGCTACCACTTTCTTAGCAACTGCTGTGAAACTCATTTCCACTGTCTTCTCAGCCCCCTCTCAGTGTGATAACATATTTTTCGAGTCTTCCATTTCTGTTTCCCAGTCAACTTCTATTGCTATACTCCATTTTATTAGTTTGTATCTATGTCCATGATGAGACAGCATGGAATTTTATTGTCATGAGCTTGGGCTGAGCACAACATGCAAGTGTAAGCTATGCAGAGCTCCCTCCTTTTTATCATTCTACATGTCTATGATCTGTGTAAGCTGTAAAGGGGGAAGGTAAACTGGAATGACCATGATACATTTGCTCTGGGGGAGTAGACAACTAAAAGTAGGAGAGACTTCTATGAATTACTTTGGGAAATTATTGGATATTCTTTATACCTTGTCTAAATTCTCACTCCTTTTTTTTTTTTTTTTTTTTTTTTTTTTTTTTTTTTTTTTAATATATTGAGTATGTTCTTACCTCATAAGTAACCCCATCTGAATCCATTAAAGAGGCTTTTTGAGGAGTAGTAGTTTATTTGTTCATGGATATTTGTACTCAGTTACCGAAATGAAATGTTGTTTTGTGGAGGAACCTATGGTTTTCCATTGATAGTAAAAAAATTCCAGATGTGTAATCTGAGGTAGAGATTACCAGCTGCTTTAAGCAATGGACATTGAGAACATTTCCTGGGCAAATTAATTTGGTATCATCTGGCTCTAAGGTGTCATAGCAAACCATAAGGATTTATATATATACACATATGAATTTCCTCATATCAAACAGAAAGAATTGGAAGAAAGGAAGAGATGTGACTTGGAGATCATTACATCATCTGCTTCCATTGGCTGGAAAGACATGGCTATAAACCAAGAGGATTGCTTTGCCCATCTCCCAGATCCAATGGATTAGGAAAAACTTGAAATGGAGATTGTCCTGCACCAGTTAAGGCTTTTGAGACTTGTTAGAATGCACTAATTACTCAGATGAGCTCTCCAAAATTATTTCATAAGTAATGATTATGGATGAAAGAATGTTTCTGATCTTTAATAACAGGCACTGGTGAAGACTCAAGGTATCATCGTTAACCTAAGAACCTGACTACTAAACAAACACAATATTGGCTTCATTAGATTAAGTATCCTATGAAAGGAGGAAGAATAAGAGGGGGAAAAAATGAAGGATTATTTATGGTTTACTTAAATAAAGAAAATTTCTATAGAACTAACCTTGTGGATTCAGAAGGGAAAGATCTGTGTTTTCCTTTGAAGAAAAAGACTATTTAGATTACTTCCAGACAATGAATACATGCTACATTTTCAGTGCAGCCTACTTGGGTAAATTTGACCTTACGAATGTACACCTGATAGATTTTAAATAATCACTGGAAATGAGAACAAGTTCCATACTACAATTCAGAGAGACCATGAAGCATCTATACCAGAATCTGAAATTTTCAGGAAGGATTTGTTAAATACCAGCAAAAATAAATTTTCCAAGGGCATGTTAAGCTGAAGAATTTCCCTGCAAATAAATACATTTTAACGGGTCATTTATTCTCTCAGACCTAACAGTGTAATCTGCAATAGTATGGGATATACAGACTGAAGAAATGTTTCTTTATTCCTGGTTCCAAAACAATTATTGTGTGTTCTTAAATAATCCTGCTACTTGTAGGGGTTTTTTTGGGTAGTGCCATTGGCATCTGAATTTTTTTACAAGAGATCACTGGGTGAAAACCTTTATAAATATGAAGAGTACTCATCTTCTTTCATTATTACTGTACCAATAATCTTTTCTGCCATTGACACTAAATTTTCTGTTCATAACGCCTGCAGTACCAAGACTACAAAGAATTTTATTGCAATACGACACATTTTTTTCAGTGCGAGTTCTTTAGCACTATTCACACAGGGGGAACTTTCTAACATGGCCAGGACTAACAGGACACTTGGTTGCTGTAAAAACAAATAATTCACTCCCTACGGTGCCTCAGAAAACGTTTAAAATCTTAATTTTGTCATCTGTTTTTGAAAAATCTTTCAAAACTTTTGCGAAAACTGCATCTTTTATATTTATGGATCATTAGGTCATTGCAAGCTGCTTGTGGGTCATTTGTTTACGGAGTATTGAGAGACGAGGCACTGCTCACTAAAACTGGTAAATATTGCAAAGTATCTATGAACGTGCATTTTGAATACAAATCAGAAAATTTCCATTACATATGCAATCTCCTTTTTTCATTTCCCATTATATACTCAGCAATATTATTGAAGAAACAGAGTTTTATAAAAGCTCATACAAATGCTCATTTCCTCAGTCTGCGATCCGACACAAGGAAATACTGATAAGGTTATCTGCTTCTTTTATTGGACTTATTAATTTTGCTGAATATATTCAAAGACATGATGTATCCTTTAGAGTAGACAATGCAAAACCCAACATTAGAGGAGGAAGGAAAACATGCTTATTGTGCAGTGATGTGATAGGT
Organism: Athene cunicularia; assembly: GCF_003259725.1. Taxonomy (NCBI): domain Eukaryota; kingdom Metazoa; phylum Chordata; class Aves; order Strigiformes; family Strigidae; genus Athene; species Athene cunicularia. Next base: position 4,440,089 of record NW_020799097.1, read on the forward strand.
CGGCTTTTGAACTTCAGAACTGCTGGTGTTCACAATTTCTGAGTGGCAATTATTCAGTATCTCCCAAAAAATAGCTTCATGTACACTGAAACAGCTCAAGTATCATAGTTTCTTACATATATCCTATAAAGCATTTCAACTCAATAAAGCAAAAAGTTTTTAGCGTAAGGTCACTAGGACAATAAAAACTAACCCGTTCTATTTTACTGCTGGAGAAGTTAACACCTGATTCAGATTGCTTTTTTTTCTACTATTTCAAAATGTTAATAGAAGAGTTTGTTCTGTTGTAATGTATGCTGCCTTATCCTATAAAGTTATAAATATATAAAATGTTTGAAGTATATGTATGTAATTTATACACATATAATTATACAAAATTGGTTTTCTACATTTATAAAAGATTTAGTTGGACAGGTTTCAAGAAGAAACAGATCCTCTCCAGAACTCCCTGTGCAGAAATAAATGCATACAGGCAACCTATAGGTCAAATGTTTTTAGGACATGTCAGACTTAGTGAGCAGGAACAGCTGAAATACTCAGCACAGAGCTTTGTCCCACTGTACATGGCCATGTCCAAGACATCTGTCCAAGAACTGTAGACTTCATTTGCATGTGCTCATTGGATATGCTTAGGAGTTCCAGCTCTGACTGAGATGCTGGGACATCCATTACATTCATTGTTGAGATGACTATTCAACAAAATCCACCAGATCTTCACATTCCAATGAAAGAAAACTGCACTGGGGAAAAAAAAAAAAAAAAAAAAAAAAAAAAAGTTAGCTCAATGAAAAAGTCAGAATTTGGCTCGTTATTATGCCAGAAAGTTGATCAACTCTTTTTCTGTTAAAACATCTTGTGCCCAAATGTCTACATCTCAGGCTTAATGTTCAGTCAAAGGGAATACCTTCTGCTTTTTTGCAAAAATAAGGTGAATTGGGATAGAACGGTGCATAAAGCCTTTTAATTACTATGAAAGTCCATGGCATCTCTCTTTTTTTGCTTGTTTCATTTTATATAAATATATATACCTGTGTACCTAACTAACATATATTCACGAATATTAGTTATCAGTTTCTATATACTCATGTGAGCATATCCATGTCAGTTGTCCCAGGCCAGACCTCTGTAGATAGATATCATTGTAGATGGGTCTCACTGGAAATACTAAGGGTCAAAAGGGCGTGAAGTTGAAATAATTCTCTTGCTTTTCCAGGTGGTTCATCACTCCAGGTCAAGTTCAAGATTTATTGATTATGTAGCTTAAGGGAAGGTCACAGAGCTACAGCGTACCTTCCCTAGGGTTTTCAGAAAAGGAGGATATTTTGCGGTTAGTTGGGATCTCATACCAGTTATCAGACAGGACTAAGGCTACTGAACAAAATAACAGACCAAACCACATTTAAAATCAAAATTCAATTTTCAGTGCTATATGCTTGCCATTTTTATAAAGTGCTTCAAAATAGCAATTTGTCCTTCTGATATTTGTAGGGTAGGTTTTGTTTTGTTTTGGTTTGGTTTGGTTTTTTTGTTTTGTTTTTGTTTTTTTTCAGGTGTCATAACTGATTCCAGTATGGCCTTTGTATGGCGAGTTGGGTCTCTTTGTTTAAACAAACAGCTTTGGTTACCTGTGCTTACACTGAATGTGATCCCATTCAACGGAGCTTTTCTGTTATCCTCTCTGCTCAGTACTTTGAGCATCTTAGTCAAAATACCCTGAGATTTTCTGATCCTGTGTTTTGCCTCTGTGATGGGGATCGTCCTCTGTAACTGAGACTTCCGAGGAGCTGTGGGTTTTTTGAAACTAGAAGGATGGAAAACGTATGAAAAGAGATATGCAGGATGCCTCTCCCAATGAACCCTTGAGGAGAGAGAGCTGGAAATGATCATCTATTTTAAAAAAGACACAACGTTCTTTCGCATGCAAATTACCAGAGATCCAACTCTCATAGTTCATATCCCAATAGGAGGAAATACAGCAGAGCTGACAGATGTCATCAGTTGACTTAAATGACTGCATAAAAATTCACAACATAAGTCTTTTATCTACAAACCCTGCATGTTTTAAAAAAAAAAAAAAAAAAAAAAACCAGTGGTTATAGGCTTCTACTTTGACTGCTAAGCCTTTGTCACCTGCAATTCCATGGATAAACAGTTCTAAATTATGTGCCTTGTTAGACTTACTCAACAATATCAATAATTGTAATATAAAATGTTAAAGACATACATTTTTAAAATAAAACCAGAAAATAACTCAGAAATGACTCTTGTGCATGCATGTTTCTTTATGATCCAATGTGTAACATTTTTATAGGCTGTATGTCTGAAAAGAGGTATATATAATGATGTTTAATGTGTAGTTGAGAGCAAAATTATTACAGTTTTATATATAGTGAAGCCATATAACAAAAGAGCAGTAGCTAGTGTTTGCCCTTATATGAGATGCAGTCCTATAATAGAGAGCCTTAAAGCTAGGGTTTACTGTACTTTGGGAATTAATCACATAAACTATAAATTGGGTTCAACAGGCTGGCTGGGTAAATAGGCGCAGCTAATGAGGACACTATGAGATCTTATAAGAGCGCTGACTGCCCCAGGACAAAAGTGCCGAGCTGCACCTGATGGAAAACTAGAAGACATCAAAGCATAAAGGATTAGTGCTCTCACAGTGTTGAGAAATGGCCAGGGGGAGATTCACCAACTTATTACCCACATCCAAGCTAATCCTGTTATCTGCAAAATATGACTGTGTTCAGGAACTGCCACCACCTAAACTTGCAGGAGACTAATTCTGTGTTTACATGGACAAAAGTGCGGGGAATTTTCATCTGGGCAAAGAATATAAGAGATGAGGATTTTTAAGGGTTTCCTTTGTATCAAATGCATGAAGAAGGGAAAATATAAAATTAGTTCTTTAATGGCTAATCTGTATCCTATTTGGGTATCCTATATGATAGAACTCTGAGAATACAGGGCAAAAGTCACATACAATTTGTTCTCTCTTGTTTAGTTGGAATGTAGTTACACTTTCCTAAGAGAAAATCAAAATATATTGAAAGTAACTTTGAAGATGAGAGGGATAGATAGTCCCCCAATATCCCTGCCCAGGAAATCTTTTGTGCAGCAAATGTCTGCTTGATGTTTTCTCAGTGCAATAAAAGAAGGTGAAAAATATCCCAAGGTCCTCACCGGCACACCACAAAATATAATTCAGCCTCAGGTATGTGAGTAGGCTCAAATTTTTTTTGGAAAAGATTTATAATTACCAATGCTAGAAATCTATTTTTATACCAAAGATCCATCTAGTACAGCCAGCACCTATGGAGAATAATGGACATTATTTTTTGATTTGAATAAAACAGAAATGGTCCCAAACTGTACTCCTCGGAGCAGATAATTCCAGGGAAAAGCAGATAATTTAGGGAAAAAGTGTCCAACATATATTTAATCTAAACATGCAATGTGCTCCTTCCAGTGGCTCATCAGCACCAAGGATGGTTGCCTTCAGGGCAGAGTTCAGGCACGATTACCCAGGCAAGCCCATGGCTAAGTATTTATATGGCATTAAAGAACACCCCCGGCACACAGATCTTGCAGGCAAGGGTTTATCTATCTATCTAAGGGAAATGATTAATTTTGTAAGTTTTAATTTTTAGGGATGCAAGAATGCCAAAGTGCTCGGTGATGGAAAAGAATCATTGTAAAGACAGCATTGCCCGCAGGTTTCCCCTGGCTTTTTTACTGTTGTTGCTGTTTGACAGTACCATACCTAAATTGGGAGAATATTTCAATTAATATCCTCCCATTAGCAATAAAAAAATAGGCACCCTGGTGAGTCAAAGCCAGTGATTACCTAACATTAGTGAATCACAACCAAGGACTAGGGGAAGACTGGTGTGGTGACCCCAGGGTACCTGTGGAAAAAAAAAAAAAAGAATACTCTTGACTTGTTTATCAGCCCTTTCCCACTTGTGTCCTTTCTAACCCTGGACTCCTCTTTCACTTTTCTCCTAGCAACATCCAGTTCTGTAGTAATCAGACTGTCTCACCAATAAACTCCTGGACTATTCATTAACTTTCAGTCCAGATATTAATGGATCCCCCTGTGTCTATATACACACAGCTCTTGATGTCAGAGAAATTATCAGGGAACAGATTGAGAGACCAAAGAATGTTCATTTAATAATTTTGTAGTTTCTTTCATTCATATAGCTGATGCAAACTGAAAATTTGGACACAGATCTCTCAAGGTCCTCTTGATTTTACTGTGGCCTTTCTTTTGGAAAGCAAGGTTTATTTAGCAATTTTTCTTAAAGATGTAGAAATGTTCCACTTCTAAAGTGTTTTGGGATGGTGGTTTTGTTGGGTGTTTTTGTTTTTGTTTTTGTTTTTGTTTTTTAATAGAGATCACTCTTCCTTAATTTTTGATTGAGGTTTGTGTTGTTTTTTGTTTTGTTTTTTTTTAATTTCTAATTTTATTTTTCTTTAAAATATGAAAAAAACAAAAAAACAAAAAAAAACCCAAACCAACAAACCAACACTGAAATTCTAAAGGTGTCAATTGTTGGATTCAGAGTCACATAATTTAATTTTATCAGTGTAAAATGCCTTATTCGATTCAAAATAGATCCATATGACTTTTTAATTTACTAAAGAATGTTTTGCAGTTTGTCAAACTTCCTCAGAAATTTGAAGATCCATTACAGCCGCCTCCCCAGCCAGGTGTTTTAGACATCAGAGTGTTGACAATGAATTGAAGAACTATTTCAACTAAGACACAGGTGGTTAGAAAAACAAGTTGTTTTTCTACTGTTTAATTACTGGTTTACTGTTAGAAAACAGTAGAATAAAGAGACAGATTTACAGCCATTAAAAAATGAACTAGTTATAAAAGGCACCGATAATCATATAAAATTCTACATGATTGTCTGATTATGGGCTGAAAAATATTTCTTAGATCTTCCCCTTATTTAAACAAAAACTAAGAAATGACAAAAGAAAAGACAAAATACTGTTCATTCAAAATATGAAGAAAAAAACCCCTAATCCATGTCTGGAATCTGTAGGTACCAACGTGGTAACTTTAACAACTGTTTCCCTTTTGGTTTCAGACCTCTGCTGATCTAATGGGAAGAGGGAATGAAAAATAATAATATCCACTAATGATTTTGCTTTTATTATTGATTTGACATTCTCAAACACAATTTTGGATGTCAGAACAACAGTTAGTATCTCAGAAAAGATACTAACAGCTAAAGAAAAACACCAAGTTTGAAGGTATGCTCTATATAAATGCTATATTTAACCTAAGACTGGGATGTGTTGACAAAAGAGGAAGCTTTTATTAAATATTTTCTGATTGCAAACACCCAGAATGTTTGGCTCAAAGTTCAAGTTGTGCCTGTTATTTTCTTCTAATCTCTTACCAGGGTTTCTCCCACACACTTTGCCCCAGCAATTTGATGGGAAATAATTCTGAAATGCTTTACTATTTCGTTTTTCAGAAACACAGATCACCTCTTGGCAAATCAAGCTGTGATAAGAATTCAAAAATTTGCATCCCGAGCCTTAATTACTTCTGAAAATCTTGACTTACAATGCATAGATCCCCAAACTGACCAAGGTTCACCCAAAATGCATGAATTAAGGCTTATGGTAATGAGTTCCTGATGATCCCAGAGTGGATATGTATCATTTTCCTTGGTCCTGGGCAGACATTACCTCCATTTGGTCATCGCTGCGTTATTCAGCCAGTATGTACATTTAGGCATTTATGTAAAAAAGTTTCCTCAGTGGAGAAAGGTAAAACTATATGGGTCAAAAGCTCCTCCCCTTTCACCTCCTCCTTTCTCCCCAGATCACACCAGAAAACACTGAAAGCACTTAGCTTATATTCTTTAGATTGAAAGGATTTTTATTTTTTTTCTCACTGTAGTCCAAGCTAGATGACAGAAAAGTGGCAATAGTGGAGTCTTTATCTTGCCACTAAGTCCTTCTGGAATGGGAGTAAAACTAAGACTACAAAGTGTCCTGTTTCTCTTAACTAAATATTTTTCTTTTATTTCCTAAAGCTATGGAAAATGTCAATATCACAAATTTCAAACTACCGAATAACTTTTTCTTTGTAACTGCAGAACTATGATGGCTTTACTTTCTCTGTATCGACGTTTTACGTTTTCGAGAACTAAGCTTGCCCAGAGAAGCAACAGCCAGTTTATCTTCAGTGTACGCATTTAACAGACATGTGACCAAGGCATTTACCTCAACTAACCTTTTATGCCTAAAAGTTGGTTCTCGAAATTATATTTGAGAAGTGGAGTTCTTGACATAAGATTACTTACCCCAAATAACTGTGAATGTTCAGTGCAGATAGCTATAGGTGGGCTTGTCAATCTAGGCAGTCTATTGGAACTGCTGGTGTGCAACTCGTCATAAATAGATGTTAAAAAGGGTGAATTGCTTAAAGATATCGGATGTTAGGTGAATTCCACCTTTTCTGACCATGTCTTCTCTTTCTTTTATGAGCCATGACTGTTCACGCTTCATCTTTTGTTTTTTTTACTTCGTAATATACTTTCTATACCCAAAATAGATATGTTTTCAGGGACTGGCTGGTGTGCGCCTTTATGTTTCTCTCATGTTTCAAGAGGCTGAATTGGAGATAAAAGTGAACACTTGATTCTGATTTCTCCTTCATTGCTTGGTACATTCACAGGTTTTATTTTATGGTGAAAACATTATTTAAATTATTTATCTATTGTACAGATGTTCATGATTAGAATAAACATTTACTTGTATTTCCACTATTGCGGTTATTACTGGCATTATAGTTTTTTGTGGATCCACTGACAAGACGTGATACTTTTGTGGGTCATGTGCAATACATGTGACAAGGGTCACTGTAATCTGAAACAGCTTGATATAGAAGTAACCAGATAAAGTGAGTGTTGCTATCATTCTGTTGGTGGGTGACCTTGCGTGGGGAGGGAATGAGGACTCAAAGTCATGCAGAGTCTATGGTGTACTTAGTTACTTCAGAGTCAAAATTTCTTCAGTCATGTATAAATCCTTTGTTCCTCTACCATGTGTCCCTCCAGGAGATATGGCTTTGTATAGATCTGAGCTACGATGAATCTAGCTCTCCAGACATGGACACATAACGTAGCCTTCTGAGGCTCATGGCATTGTGGTTAGTACAGCTGAAGCAATACAATTAAAAGCTTGTGAACTACAGTGTGGACATAAAATTAACTACATTACTACATTAAGGATAAAAATGCAAAATACCTTCTTAATTTGTCCTTGTTTTATGCTTTAGGGACAAAAATGCTACCAAATATTTTGGATTCCTTCCATGCCAGAACACCTGATGCTCTGTTTGCTTACATCAGTGTAGGACTGTTGATAAAAAGGTGAAAGTAAAGTCCGGACATCTTGAGTTCACTTGTAGCAATGTGAAGTTAAACAGTGACAAACTCATAAAACTAAGTCATAATTTGCAAGGTACGTTCAAAATTTTAGGATAGACTGGGGAGCAGGAAAGGCCTGAGGTGAGCAGTGTCTTTTGAGTCGTCGATGTACTCTGGGCCTGCTTATGGCCACGTTTGGCTGGAAAGCACTAATTAGATTAGATATACTTGGCTAGAAGGCAGAAAGCTTAAAACATTAACTTTTTAAACATGTGCATACATTTGGAACCTAACATATTCTGCTTTTTGGAGGTATATTCTGAGTAAATATCTTTCCAGTAAGATGTCACCCTTTAATTTCTCAAATGGAAATATGCTGTTTCAGATTCAAATCTTGTTCTTGCACACACCACTTTTACACAGGGTTTACAGAAGAGCATGGATCCAAAACGGTACTAATCTCTTATTTTTTTTCAGTTAGAAAGTACATAGAAATGTTACACATTTACTGCCATTATAAAAATACCGGAGTGATTTATTTTTATTTTTTGGGGGGTTGTTTGTTCTTTTTTTGTGGTTGCTGAGGAGAGGACTAAATAAGCAATATTTTTCTTCAGCAGGGATTGCTCAAAGCTTCCAAACTTTGGGCAAGCTTGAATTTTGTTGCCTTAGGATGAGATGATGGACACATACACGATTCCATGGCAATTTACCTTTCATGGTTTCCCTCTTACCTATTTGCTTCTTCTTTGCTGAGGCACACAAGACCACTGCCATACAGGGTTACAGAAAACTGAACAGTCAAAATATCTTCTTTTGGGGAACAGCATAAACTTGGAGATACTCTGCTAATGTCAGTAAAAATTCCCGTTGGGAAGAACTGAGAGCAATGTTAGGTCGAGCAAGCCTATGAAGTGATAATGTCTACACTGGGAAGTCAAACTGGATGACTGCTTGTGGGATCACTTCTTGTAACATTCACAAGGTGAATAAGCAGTACTTCTTTCCACCCTTAAAGGTACAATATTTACTCTTGGCCTGTTCATTGATTTCAGTGGTCTGGATGAACTTGTGAGGGCAGAATGAAGAAAGTCTACCTTGCAATTTGAAACCACTTAATGGATACAGTGAAAAAGAACAGTCCAGTAGATTTTGTTCGCCTTTATGCTCTGTGCCTATCCAAAGAAATTTTGGGGTATTTTTTTCTATTTTTAAGGTAAGATCCTACAAACACATGGTAACTTGAGTATTTTTCAATTGAGGAATATTATCCATAAATAATTATTCTGGGATCTAAGAGTCCCTACAAGTTCCTTTTCAGAGATTTAGGTTCAAGACCTCAATCTTCTGAATACTTTTAATGTGATCTTGGGAGATCTGCATTTAGGCAATGCAGAATTCTATTCTACATATTTTGCATTCCACTGCAATTCAAAATTTGGAATTCTGTCATTAGACTGTCTTTCTACACTGTAGACACTCCTAGAAATAAAATTCACAAAACAGAGTCTGGACAGTCACTGGGGATTTGTGATCTTGGGCTTCAATATTATTAGGAAGGGGATGTTTAAATCTCATCTGCAGACTGACATGCCTTTTTTCTTAGCCATCTTTATTTCCAACGGATTTCCAGCTCTCAGAAAATCTCCTAACTGAAAATTTAGAAGTATTTTTTTTTTAACCTGTTCCACTTCATAAACATTGGGTGTAACTTTTCTGTGCTCTTTCAGGCTTTTTCTGTGGTATGAAATGAATTAAGCTCTAGAAATGTCAGATGGGAATGTTTCCATTGATTTATGGAGCAGATAGGATATGTAGTTAATATTGCCGGGTGAATGCTACCCCTATTGATAGGTACAAGAAGTTAGATCAATAGAATTACGTGTTTTGTTAATTCTAGTTTGGTTTATGTGTTCATCCCATCTAACTGAACTTCCTTGGATTGGGATGAAATCGTCCCAGGGTTCCTCTGTAGACAGTGGAGACAGATCTACATCTCCATATTATGTTTAGAGATTAGGTGGACCTCCGTGTCCTCTGGGGAACTCATTTCTGTGCATGTTGAACAGAAGGCCTTGAGAAATTTGGTGTGGAACTCTTTCGTCTTCAACTCTGCCTAAACTAGGTTATAGGCCAAAGGTCCTTAAGCCCTTGACAGTGACAGAGTTTTTTATTTTTGAAGACTGTCTAATCCTAAATGTGATTAAACACTTTCCTGATCCACTGAAAGTTCAGGGTTGATTTAGTTACCCTACACAGCTGGAAATGTCTGCTTTGGAGATGTACATCATAATCTAGGCTTATGCAGAACAATGCCTGAACCCTACTCAAGTCTCTTTGAATGGTGCCTGAAACATGGGACATAGCCAGGAAGTGATCTACCAGCCAGACTGTGATGTGAAAGTGATCTTTCTGGCCTTTAAACAGTAAGTACATTCAGTTCAGGGAAGTATGAAGTACTCCAGGGTCCTGTCTCCAGGACTACACTATTAATCCATAAAGGTCTAATGTAAAAGGCATGCACATTTTGGGGAGTTTTGTCAGAACTGTGGCCTCTTCTCAACAGAATACCCTTGCTACCACCCTGAGTTAGACTTCCTCTAATTTTTTTACTATATAACTCAACGAATTTTGTACTCTCTCCTCCTCAAGTACCTAAGAGAAGGTACTGCATAACCTGGCAATACCAAAGTATTCACATCCTGAACGACATGAGTTTGATCACTTCAGGATGCTTAGAACCTTGAATTTGGATTTCCCACTTCACAATTACAGAAATAGGAGGTATTAATATTTGCATCTCTTAAAGAGGATTAAATGAGTGGCATTCCAAAACAATATTTCATACTGATTCATTATACACTTTACAGAAGAAAGCCAGGCTAGCTTACCCTATGACTCTGCCTAGTCAATAAGAATAGGGAAGAATCACTATTAGGCAGACAAGATTTGGCTTTTCAGAAGTGATCTAGAGAATTTAGGTGGTTATTTAAGACATACTGAACCACCATAGGCCAAATGTCAAAAAAAATCAGTGTCAAAGTTTGGACCTAAACCAGGTGACAGGTTTGCACCTTTTGACATTTGGAGTCTTAAATTTCAGCAAAGCAACAGACAGATGATTTGTACTGAAGTCCACTCCAGCCATTAGTTAATCTATTCCCCAGTTCCCCCTTTTTAAATGTGAGTATTGATGCAGGGATTGCGAGATTATATCTGTTGAGGATAATGAAGCATCCATATGCTGTGGTGATGGTTATCATCAAAAGACTTAGGAAAGAAAAGTCCTCAATAAATTGCTGAACGAACTTACTCCTGACAGGGCTGTGAGATCAAGCCCTTAAGCCAAGATATCACAGAAGTCTTGGCAAAGAAATCAGATATGTTGTGTCTCAGAAATAATCCTGTTCTGCAATGGAGAGGACTTCTCCTTGCAGCACTGAAAGGGTTCTGTTGATTGCAACAGGGACAACCTGGTGTTCTCTACATTACCCCAGAGACACAAAGGTAGCAAGAGGGTGCCTTTTTCTCTGTCCCAGCTCTGGGCTATGTTTTCTTTACTGTCCCTTGTACATTAAGTCTTACAAAGCAATATGCATCGATCTACGTCTGTCCAGGGACCAAGAGACAATTCCAACTCACCAAAAGGGGTTTTAAACAAAAGGAGAATACAGGCTCAGGAATGTTCCTGAGGAAAAGTTTCTCTCTTACTCTTGAAAGGATACATCACCCTGAACTGTCACAGTTTGCATAGTGCTGTATACACGCTTTTAATGAGTATTAAAGCCAGAAGGCTTTCCTATTATATTTGCGTAGCTGGCATTACCTTTCCATGGTTCTAGGTGAAGTGGTAGTACAATACCCACAATTCCTTCAGCTCCCCTACCCACTGCAGCTTCAGCTATAGTAGCTGACAATGTAATACTCATTCAGCAGCTGATTATAATTAAAAATATCAGAATAATTAAAGTCCTCAGCTTGACAAGCAGAGCCATAACTTTGCCTTCAGACATTCCTCTCTAATTAGTTAATTAATCCTAATGCAAATTATAAGCAATAATTAGTCAGCCAAGCTTGACATAAAAGTCTGCTGACTTACAGCTAAAAGGCTTTTCTGGTTGTTGGTTTGTAGCTTCTTAAGGTGTCTTTTGTCCAGTTTCCGTGTCTCCGGTCCTGTTAACTTGCTGCTGATATATAGATATGCAAATTAGTTTAAAGAGTGAGAAAAAACAGCCATAAAAATTTGCACTAACATAGGCACTATTTTGTTTGCTCAATAAACTGGATAGTCACGATGTGTATAAAATAGAAATAAAACATTGCATATACATTCTTATATAAAATCAATGTATGATATCATACAAATATATACATTTAAGAACTTTCACCTTCTCAGGTTTAGCAGAATATATCTGCCTGTAGATGGTCTGAGATGTTCTGGACAATGACATAATGTAAAATCCAATGTGATTCTAAGATTAAGCTAGATTCTGATCTCCCATATCATAAATGAAATCAAATTCTTTTGTACCAGGACAACTGGTATCTGATTCACGTTTTTCCATAGTTTTTTTTAACTCAGTTAAAGTGAGATAATTTGAATTATCATCAGATAAATCAAAAGTGTGATTATTGCATTTCACATGGCAATGCAGCTAATATCGGTATCTGGCATTCCACAAAGCCACAGTGCTGACATATCACAGAAATACGATTGTCTTGGAACACTCGTGGATGTTTATATATTAATTCTCTTAAAGCATTTTGTCTGAAAGTATTCCTATTTACATAATAAAAAGCGCAAAGGTACAGTGTTCAGAAAAAGTGGAAAGCAGAAATGGAAGAATGATTCAGAATGAGTAAATACTTTGCGGTGAGAATCCTTTTGCTAGCAGAGTAAGTATGCTTTTTTAACTATATTATGGTTTCTTTCATTCCAGCTTCTCATGCAGTTAAAGGTAAGTGGGAGCACACAACCATAAGACCCTTGCCCACCTATTCGTACCCACATGCTTTTCTGATGACAATTTCATCCCGTCAGATATGATGGCTATGAAGAATGAAACCCAGAAGCATGTGTTTAACCTTCACTTTTCTGAGCCAAGGCAGTTACATTCCCTGTGCTAGTTACTGAGTACTGAGAACAAGAATAAAAAAAGCTGGAGCCGGGATAAAAACAGATTAACTTATCTGAATTCCCCTGAATTTGTGATGTTGTGATTAAACTTAGAGTTTTAAGCATCTTTAATTTAGCTTCAACAAAACCATAGTCAAGACCGATTCTTGTTTGTTAATCTTCTTGCTATTCATCTCACCTGACTGTCTGAGCTATGGCAATTAAGACCCAAATAGACGTCCTCTGGAGTTAGGGAGGGAAAGAGATTCATATTGTAGTCTGGCCAGAATCACCCCCGGGGATACCGATCTTGTTCCACTGTCTACAGAGGAAAGATAAGGTGATGATAGCCCTGAATTAAGCCTCTCACTTAAGTGCCTAAAGTTGGATGAGAAAATCTGAGCCTTGTTAAAAAGCTTGAGTGATCCAAAATGTGGGATGACGTTATCTATTTATAGTGTTATCCAACGGTCCGCCTAGTCGCTCGGTGAAAGGAATAAAATAGAACGGGAAATAATATTCAGTACATCACACAATGGGTTTCAAAAAAGCTCTTTTCAGGCAATTTCATCTTCAGATTTGCAGTCTGCACAGAGAAACCCAAATCGTTCAGGAATGAGCAGGTAAATTTTCATGCACTTTGGAAAGAGTCTGGAAATCTGGTTATCTGGAAATCTGGAAATTAGGTTGTCACAGAGAATCATGTTCAGGTGGCAAATGATGAGGAAAGATTACAAATCTCAGGGGAGTAAAGCTTCTTCATGTATATGAAGGAAGGAGAAAACATTGGGGTGTGTGTAAAATATCTCACAGACATGATAGCTTCCAGGAGTTAGTGGTTACTCTGGATTTGTACCAGCTTTGGGGGATCAGTTGGGATTGGAGGCTTGTACCTGTTTCACTGCATTCTCTCATTTGCTGAGGTCATCTCAGTTCAGAAGAAACGGGTCTTAAAACGGTGATTACAGACCTGTGACTTTCTGGCTCTTGAAAGTCTTGCTCCAGTCTGTGTTTTTCTTTTGTTAACTGGCTGTCATTCTAAGGCCATGGTTAATCCCACCAAAATTTATGTCCCTAAGGTGTCTACTTTGTCAGTCACTCAAATATCCTTACAAAGAATAAGAGAAACACTTCTTGAGGCCAACAAGGAATGTGGATTAAAGCATTGATCCATTTGCCGTATAAGGATACTAGAATGTGAAGCTTCTAATTCTTGGTAGTCAAATACCTTGAAGTAGATGGGAAATTTTTCAGCCTGAGAATCATTCACTGACAGACATCGGTCCGGTCCCTTCCCTCGTTCTTCATTCACTCCTTTCAGCAGGTGTCAGGAAATTTTAGGGGTTAATGACAAGAATTTCTGACCCTCAAGGAAACTGAAGGGCAGTAATCTGCGTTTAACCATGGCATTTATACGTTCTTTGTGAAATTTAGCAAAGCTTCTTCCCCACCCCACGCCCAACTTGACTTTCATTATGCAGCACTTTATACGTGTGAATTATTTTTCCACTAATGAGAAGTGCAGTGATTTTGGGTGCTAATGGAAAGTAGAATGAAATTAATGAGAGATGGGAAACGGGTAGATTTTTTTTTTTTTTTTTTTTTTTTTTTCTCTGTTGTATCAAGGGGAGAATAGATTAAGCATTTTGGAATGAACAACCCAAGAGGGATAGTTAATCCTGGTTTTGACAATCGCAAATGTAATACGTACAAATGAGGGGAAGCATTATGCATGATTTTCCTCATTTTACATACAGCACAATATGTTATTTTCCAGCTCTTAATTCATGTCTTCATTAAGTAAAACTGCTCTAAGTCTAACTGGAGCATGTTGTAGATTTGGGAAAGAATTAAGATCTCAACAGCGATATATGAAGTTTGCCTTTCTTTTTAAAATGGTTTAGGACATGAGCTTTTTATTAGCGGAGAAGAATATATGAGAAAGAAATGTGGCAATCAGGTTTAGTTTGCTTGGCTACTATTGACTGGTTTGTGGCAACTGTGCAGGCCACCTGCAGTAGCTGTCAATGTCATGCCCAGCCAGTGTAGGTATCTGCTCTTTTCCAGGAAATTAGCAGTTAAAGAAGACCTTTATGCTTCTAATACACATATCAAGGCTGAAATCCTAGTGCTGTGTGGTTTCTCTCCCTCATCTTCCCGCCCTTCATACCTGTGCTGGCACACATCACCCAGATTTCCCTCCTAAGAAAGATGGACCCTACCCGCAACCATGTCCAACAACTCTTGCATGATACCCCTCAGAAACAACTCCAGCACTTCTTGGAGTCTTTGATTTGCAAAGAGTCAAACGAAATACCTCCACGTAATTTATGTTAGTTGCTACTTCAGAGTTACTCTAAATCTTTGTGGGAGATCAGTTTGCATCTTGGCCAAACCCAGCATGTTGTAACCTCGTCTGCTAGTGCTGACTCCACGTCAAGGAAGATGCCCTTAGGCTCCAAAGAAGGAAAAACATAGAATTTCTTCATTTCTTCACTTCAGAGTGTCATGATTTTAACTGTTTACCCTTTATTTAACAAGCAAATTAAAATTGTCAAAGTAAACATGTTCCTATATTAAAAACAACTGCAGTTGTTTCAGGTTAATTATTGTCAAGATTGGTACAAGATAAAGCAAGGTAGTTATTAAACATTAGCTAGAGAGATGTTTAACAGTGGGGTTCTCCAATAAAAAAAAAGAAATAGTGCTTTCTCTTTTTTAAATTACTAAATACTAAATGTGTCCTTATAAGCCACGGACTAAACAGTTGCACAATGGTGTTTTGATACTGAACACTGGAATACCCTGAAGACCAAATTATATTCTTTCTCAAGAGTAAACACAGGACAATTTTTTTCAATATGTAGCAGTAATAACCAGTAAAATTTTACCTGATTTGAATTAGATATTGTTACTGGGATACTGGGATTCATCATGCTTATTTTTACTTTTCTGTTAGTTAGCATCTGGTCTAAGTCAGTTCTCAAGGTTTTCTCTACAGAGAGTTATTGGGCTGATCTACTCTTTAAAGATTCCTGCCTTACTCTGTTGAGTAACGAGGAAGCTGAATTACATACTGATTTCCAATATTAGTGTAATGACTGTTTCACACCAGGCAAGAAAACAGCTGAAATCAAGGCATTGTTTTCAGAGGCTATAGCAAAGCAGAAATAAAAATATAAAAATATAAGCTCCAGATAAAACAGCTTAAAAGTGAATAGAAAGAAAAATTCATGTCAAAAGGTTGTAATCAATGTGATGCCTTTATGGTAACTAAATTATGAGGTCTTTGAGCCAGGATACACATGTTCCCTTCCATTGAGAAATCCCTTGTTTATTACCAGTATGTAGAAGTCAATAGAAAAACTCGTAATTCTAGCAGGAATTGGAACAGATTTCTGAGTGTTGTCAGGGAAGTGGCAATGTGAGCAAAACACTTCATGTCCAGTATTTATACTAAAATCACAGTTGGCTGTGACTTTTTTTTACAGTTATCTTCAAGACATGAGGTCTGGACATGGAAAGACTGAGTTAAACCAAAAGCCAACTTCCAAATTTTTGAGATTCTGATTTAGTAGTTCCAGTGAGAGATGAGATTAATGATTGATACTCGCATTAAGGTTCTAAATACCCCATATGTTGTGTTGAAATGATATTCCATTCTCAAGAAACTGCTAAAACTGAGTGTAGATTTAGATTGGACATAATGAAGACTGGGTTTTATCATAAGGGTGGAACAAGTTCTCCAGATAAGTGGTGGATAACCCATTATTGGAAAAGTTCAAGGTCAGGTTGGATGAACCTGATCTAATTGAAGATGTCCCTTCCCATGGCAAGGGAGTTGGCCTAGATGATATTCAAAGTTTTTTTCCAACCCAAACCATTCTATGATTCCATGATTCATATTGAAAAATCCAAGTTCTTACTAATTAAGTTCCAATTTTCTTAAAGCTTAAGCTATTATCATAACTTTGAAAAGTCGTTAACTCTTAAAGTATCATGCTTTCTACAAGTTGGGTAGAATTCCAAGATTCCCTACTGTTCTGTGGAAGTATCTGTGGTGTGAATCCAGACAACAGGAGAAGCTGGGGCATCACTCTTATCTTTGAGCAACTCTTTGAGCAAAGAAGTCAGGTGTCTGATAAATAACCTTTCCACAAAACAAAAAGGAGGCAGGGAGGTGGGTGTAGGTCTCTTTTCCCAAGTAACAAGTGATAGAACAAGAGGAAGTGGCCTCATGTTGTGCCAGGGGATATTTAGTTTAAGAAATTAAAATTGCTACACCAAAAGGGTTGTCAAGCATTGGGAGAGGCTGCCCAGGGAAGTGGTGTAGTCACCATCCCTGGAGACATTTAAAAGACATGTAGATGTAGTGCTTAGGGACAGGGTTTAGTGGTGGACTTGGCAGTGATAGGTCCACGGTTGGACCTGACGATCTTAAAGGTTTTTTCCAACCTAAACAATTCTATGATCCTATGATTCTATGACCAAGTGTGTTTGTATGGAAGATAAATTCCTGATAGACAATGATGTGCCAGACTGTGTGGTGTCTGCCTGAGAACAGCCTGGTTTCATAAGAAGAAGTTCACCTTTCTGGAATGTATACCAGCCCGCAGTTTTCACCCTTCATGCTGAAGAAAACGGTCGAACACTAGTTAGATACTGGGCTAAGTAGCTGTCTCAAGTCCTAACCCGGAGATCTGCATTCCTATAAGAACAAATTTGAAAGTATTGCAAAAGATCACTGTTTCATAACCTCAGTCACAACTGAGGTAATGGGGAGATGGTGCATGTCTATTATTTCTTTTCCTGTGGAGTACAGAAGCTTAATGACCAATACTTCAACCATATGAAAGATCTGATCATCAGAACACACCTGTAAATAAAAGGTTATTTTTGAGATTTTGTAATCAAGGTATAAAACAATGTTGGTGAAATCAGTTTTGTCTCACTTCAGAAATACTAAAAAAAAAAAAAAAAAAAAAAAAAAAAAAAATCATGTTGGAACGGACTGTTTAACCTCTCTTTAGGATAAATAAGGAAAAATGGAAATATTTACAATAAATTCCTATCAGCCCAATGAATTCTGCCTCAGAAGTGCCTACTCCTCCATCTCAATAAATTCTGGCCTGAAAGTCCCTACTCTTCCCCTCCCACTATAACAGAAGCTGGGGTCACTAGCTCAGATATGAATGTTTATATTGTTAGCCTGGTTAAGCATCTGAAGTCAAGTGAAATTAAAACCTCACGGAGACATCACTGGGACTAACTTAACCTTAGTCCACTCTGGTGGGTCTATCTTGGCTAGCCACCAGGTACCCTCCAAGCTGCTCTATCCCTCTCCCTCCTCAGCATCACAGGGGGGGAAAATACAGTGGAAAAGCTTGTGCATCAAGATAAGGACAGGAGGGTCACTCACTAATTACAGTTGTGGGTAAAACAGAATCAACTTGGGGGAGCTTAATTTAATTTCTTGACAATCAGTAAGAGAGTAGGACAGTGAG
Organism: Athene cunicularia; assembly: GCF_003259725.1. Classification (NCBI taxonomy): domain Eukaryota; kingdom Metazoa; phylum Chordata; class Aves; order Strigiformes; family Strigidae; genus Athene; species Athene cunicularia. Next base: position 4,458,115 of record NW_020799097.1, read on the forward strand.
AAATAAGAACAAAACTAAACCCTCCTTTCCCTCAATTCCCCATGTTATCCTGGGCTCATCTTCACTCCTGACTCTTCTGCCTTCTTTACCCTGAGCAGTGCAGAGGGGATGGGAAGTGGGGGTTGTGGTCAGAACACTTTGTCTCTGCCACTCCTTCGTCCTCATGTTCTTCCCCCGCTCCAGTGTAGGGTCCCTCCCATGGGATACAGTCCTTGACAAACTTCTCCAGTGTGAGTCCTTCCCACAGACTGCAGTGCATCGAGAACTACTCCAGTATGGGTCCTTTGCCATAGGGTACAGTCCTTCAGGAACAAGCTGCTCCAGCTTGGTTCCCCCATGGGCCACAGTTTCTGGCAGAAAACCTTCTCCTGCATGGATTCCTCTCCAAGGGGTGCAGGTTCCTTCAGGGCACATCCATCTGGTGTAACACGGAGTCCTCCATGGGCTTCAGGTTGGTATCTGCCCTGCCGTGGTCCTCCATGGACTGAAGGGGGACAACCTGCTTCACCATGGTTTTGTCCTCAGACTGCAGGGAAATCTCTGCTCTGGCACCTGGAGCACCTCCTCCACTTCCTTCCTCACTGACCTTGCTGTCTGCAGGGCTGTTTCTCCCACATTTTTCTCACTCCTCTCACAGCTGCTGCACAGAATATTTTTTTTAGTCTTTCTTAAATATCTTATCACAAAGTCACCATCAGCATCACTGATGGAGTCAGCTTTGTGTAGCAATGGCTCCATTTTGGATGTGGCTGAAACTGTCTCTGTCTGACATGGGGGTAGCTCCTGGAGTCTTCTCAGAGGCCACACCTGAAGCCCCCCACATTCCCACCCCATTATCAAAACCTTGCCACTTAAACCCAAAACATCTGCTAAATTAAACATCTAGTCCAACAAAGGTATCTAGCCTCCCTCTATAAATGATTCATATTCCCTTCATCCTGTCCCAAAATAGGCACCCAGCAGGGACAAATCACCTTCTGAAGGAACCCGTCTTTCCCCATTACCTGTCTAAAGGTCCTAGGGGACTGATTTAGACTCACTTTCTTGATGTTTGTAAGTTAGGTGAGAGGTATCCTGCTCCAGAGATAAAAACAATGAGTGTTTGCTGACACTATCTTGATACTGTGATGGTCAACTTATTCTGAAAAGGCACAGTTATCAATTTTTTTTTGTTACTGTTATTACTTTTTGTTCATGGAACCAACCCAAAAGGGTTCTATGTTATGACTAAGATTTTCATAACTGTGCAAGGAACCTTGGACTCGATCCAGTTTGAGTATCTGCTTTCTATGTATGGCTCTGGAGACAATGGTTTCTATTTTTATACTGCAGTTGGAACCTACAATTAACCAGGTCCCTGTGCTATATTAATATACTTAAGCAGATACATTTGTTTCTCCTACTAGAAATCTTGCACCCATTCAGATGGGTGGTCAGATCTAGGAAGGAAATAGGTTATATGTTTTGCTTGAATGTGATTAAAAAAAAAAAAAAAAAAGGGGGGGGCAATTTTTATGACAGGGGATGGACTTCTATAGAGAAAAATGTTTTTTTAGTAACTCTGAAAGGCTATAGTTAAACTTAGAACAAACTTTTATTTAATTACAAGCTTTTAAAAATAGAAATTCAGAGTATCTCATTTCAAAAAAAAGGTTGAAATGAAGTATTTTGAGTTTAGCAGGACATTCCATTCTTTCCTTGTGTGTTTTGGGCAGACTAGAATGAATTGAAATCAGAATGTTTCCACCACATACTCTATGCTCAACAACTCAGCATTTTCAGAAGGAAAAAAATGTTTGCACTGGAAATTTTCCAGACGGCTTTCTCTTGATTTTTTAAGATGATTCTCTCATTCCTTAGTCTTCTGGACAGAAACTCTCAGCATGGTGTCATGATCCAAACTGCTCACGAGCCACCCTCTAATTCCAAACAATGCAACTTCAGAGAATTTCCTAATCGAGCATTATGCCTGTGCTCATGCCGTGTGTACCCGTGGCTTTTTTTCAATGAGCTTCTTTGCTCCCACTAAGACAGAAAAGCCCCAGAGCGGTTTTGGAACCTGCAAGCATTGCAGCGTACTTGCTTTTTCAGCCCTCTTTGCTGAAATAAGTCCACTGCACAGGTGGAAACGTGAGCCTAAGGAGTGTGGGATGCCATGAGCTTCCCCGATGTGTCGTAATTAAACACCTGTGCTAAATAGCTCTTCACCGAGACACTGTGAAAATCTGTGGAGTGCTCAACAGTCCTGAACATTTTCCATCTCTCTCTTGGGCAGGTGGTCTCACGTTTGAACTCTGCAATTCAAATAACACCAAAGATAGAGATGTGATTTCAAGGCCTCTTCAAGGCCTTTCTTTTGTTTCGTTGCTGCTGTTATTTTTGATGTTAAACGGTAATCCTGAACTTCCTTACTTATGCGTCCTGGAGTATCTTTACATTCTGCATATTTACAGTCATGTACAGTTGGCAAAGCCATACGTAGGCTATACGGATTAAGAGCCTAGAAAAGTTATATACCACAAAATGAGTTCATGTTAGCAAAGGGAAATGGCTTAAATAAATGTATCTGTGGGAAAAGAGGCTAATCATAGAATTTCCTGCAGTCTTAGAGACTGTCTCTAGAGTCTTTTGGTAAACATGGAGTTCTTCAAGACCTCATAACTCTCTTCTGGGAACAAAGGCTATGTCTACACCAACAAACAAATCAAAACCAGAGCATGTTCTCCACCTCCAGCCCCCAATTATCCAGAATATGTAATTGTTCACATGCTTCCTGTACAGTTTTGACTTGCACTGGCTAGCACTCTCCTAGACAATGCCTGGGCATGGCCCGGGGGATTTGCACATGCTACGGACTGCTCCCAACAAGCAGTTTGGATACTGCCATCCTGTCTGGAGGGAAAGAGAGTTTAGGCATGTGTCTACAAGCCAGGCTGTTCCCCTTACCTGCAGGATGGGACTGACCTCTAACTGATCCGTGACTTTTTTTATTTAATCATATACACATAACCAAAAGTTCAAAACCAAACCTCCTGTTAAATAGCGCTAATGAGCTTGAATCTGACTCCTTCTGCTGAGGTGAACCTCATAGAACTAGGTGACCATAAACCGATTCATGATGAAAGCAGAAGGCAGCAGTGAGTCAGGTCATGTGGCACAGCAAGGGAGGGTGACCATGACCTCTGGCACAGCATGAGGCATGGGTCAGGAGAGGCTCCTCCGGCCTGAGTGCTAAGGTGGGAGGCAAATAGAAAGCCAAGGGACCACCACTTTATTCTTCATAAAAGCTCCACCCCTAAGGCTACTGACCCAGGCTTCAGCCCAGTTAACCTCTTCCTTCTTGGACTCAGGAGAACCATAATAATGGACAAAACAGCTGGTAACTTTTATGTCACGAGCTCTTAAAATTCCTTCAGCTCCCCCCATGATAAGCCAAGTATCCTATATTTAAGGAAATCAGAACCTGTGTTTTGTTTCATCCTAAATGTTGGTTGCAGAGAGGTCTTCAGACCTTTTTCTAAAAAGACAACCAAGGGAAATTTTTGCTTAAAAGCAGTGTGGAATCAAAATGTATGTGAGGTATCTTATTAGCTTTGAGTTTATTCTCAATTCAGTTAAAGGAAATATCCATTTTCCTGAAGAAGCAGCAGTTGTCATATTTTCCTGCTGTAGACTGTGTAATATCAATCTCATGTTTATTTATACATGTAAAGATTTTATTATTTACATTTAAATATTTATAACATTTCTGCATAAGCAGCCAAAAAAGTTCATCTCTGCCCTTTAGGAACTAAGCAATTTCATTTTACTAGGTAGACTTTTTTTTCTATATAAATAATTGACACATTGATTTCTCCCTCTGTCTTTATGCTATTTATATTATTTCTTAAATGCAAGAGGGTTATAGAACTAACAGACTGACTGGTCTGTTTTTATTGCCTATCAAATGCAAACAGGCTAATATATCACATGAAGGATCTGGAAGAGGGAGTGGTGATAAAACACTAAAAAATAGGAATGAATTCATTAGAATTCAGATATGGAAGCCTATGCTAATTACATTGCTACATTGAAAAAGTGTTTGTTTCTTCCTAGAAATAACTTTATGTAAATTTTTTTTTTTTTTTTTTTTTTTTTTTTGGTACTGTCTAGCTGTGTAGCAATAGATATAATTTCAGATCTTTCAGTAGTACTGCTTTAATATAGAATCATAGAACGGTTTGGGTTGGAAGGAACCTTAAAGATTATCTAGTTCCAACTGCCTTGCATGGGCAAGGACAACTACGACTTTGTAAAAAAGAAGGTGTTTTAACAAGACTCCATGAAGCCGTGATAGTGGGAGACCGTACTTGGAACAGGTTTTCCACTGTCAAGTAACTAAGTCCAGTTGTGGCTGCTTCTGAGGGTGAGAAAAGCATCTTTTTCATTCGCTCCTTCCTCCTTCACTAGCTACTCTGGACAAGTTAACACTGGCTTTAAAATTTTGTCTTCATGAGTACTGCTGAAAAAAAAACCCCTCACTTCTGTCATAACAATGAGAGAAACAAAATCAATATCCACCGACAGTTAAAAAAAAAATAAAAATAGAAGAGGAAAGTAGATGCACAGTTTGTGGAAGAATAATATAGCAGGCAAAATTTCTCTCTCATTTAAGACTACCTTAACACATTTATTCAATGACCAGGAGAATTAACATTTTCCTTTTTTTTTTTTTTTCCCAAACTTTCTCTTAAGTCAGTGCAATCCCAGTCAAAGAGAAAGTAAATTGATTTTTAAGAGTTCAATTACTGCCAGCAAATAGAACCTACCAAATGGCATCATAGGTATGTTGGGCATTTTTACCAGTTGCACCCTTGTGCAAGACTGTGGTCAAAAAAAAAAAAAAAAAAAAAAAAACATTTGAAAAGAAAACAAGACGGCCAAGTGGCTTATCCAAGGTGTCAGGCTCCAAGCACAATGTCCAGGATCTGTGCTCTAAACCAATTAGCTTTTCTCAAGTCCATCCAGTTCCATGAAGCCACTGCTAAACAAAAGGAAAGCACAGTACTCTTTCACAGTCATCATTCATAGCTTATCTTCCTTTGGCTGCTTCTCATACTTTTTCTTCTTGTGTATTTTTCCCACATGGAAGCATACGATGGTATTGTCTGTTCTTGTTTCTGAACTAGGAACACAGTCCTTAAAATCACACCCCAAACACCACATAATCTACTTCATAAATTTCCTTTACAGGTGTTCGGGAACCAATGCCTAAGGGTAGGTTTCCATTGTTTCTCCTGGATCTATTAAAATCATTTCACGCAATTTCAGTTTGCTATTTTAATTTTTAAGGTTTCATTCTGTTTCCTTACAGGTTTAGGGATGAATGTTCTACCTTTGCTTAATTTCAAAACCAGAAGATTACGTGGAATTTCAATAACTGCTCCAATGTGGATGTTGCCAGCTTTGCAACCTGCTTAAGTAACCCAAGGGAAAAAGGAACAGAGGAACAGAAAGGGAAAAGTCATAGCTAACAGTTTAAATTGTACCTAATAAATAAGCTATATTGAAAGAGCTTTACTGAGGTTGAAAGTCGGGCACGAGAACTGGATCACTTCTGCCAAAATGTGGATGTTTCCACTGTTTTACTGTAATTCACTGCTGACCCTGACACGCAAAAGGAAAGAGTTAGTTTTGAAATTTATAACATTTATTTTGAAACTCAGAGTAAATTATGTCCATTATTACTGGTCATCTCACATCCTTTAAGCATCTAGAAGTTTGATACCTACGTCTAAAACAGTCAGACCAGGCTCCTTTTACAAACAGTGCACAGCAAGAGATGTTTTCGGAGAACAGTTCATCTCCTCCTAGGGTCTAAAAGACAGGAAAAAGATCTGACTTTGGAGGCACGTATTTTTCTCTATTGGCTATCAAAGGAAGTTACTGCATCACCCAGTTCTGGACTCAAATTATTATTACAGATCTCATATGGCAGGTGAGATAAATCTTGTTTTCTGTGGTTTGCATGTATTGCAAGTATTGCACAAAATGAGGGAAGAGTTTCTCAGGAATGTGGCAGAAGCCAGATTTTTTAAACATTATAGATAGTTCCAGGGTTGGTTTTGGTTTTTTTTTCATTTTTAGGTTGTAAGAGTAGAAGATTTACAAGGTTTCTGATATTGCATTTTCACGCTGTTCTTTTTATTTCAGACCCTAGTATAAGATTCAAATATCTGAACTACCTACACCATAAGATCCTAAAAATACCTCTGATGCATAGCTGATGATTGCCATGATCATCAATAGGTCACTCTCTGCTAGAATAAATTTCACCTACGAAAATCAATATTTTGGTGAAGGGTGGGGGTTTGCATTGATTCAAGTTTCCAACAGGAAAAAAAAAAAAAAACTACAAATGGAGAAGGCTTGGAAATATCAAAAGAAGCTGCAGACAGATTATTTAAGGAATTTAAGTGGTTTAGCCCAATTGAAAGCACTAAAGGTTAGATGCTTTCTTAAAAAAAACCCCAAATCTCTACTGTAGATTCTTATTTTCAGTTTAGTGTATGCAACTGATGTCAACATTCCTAATGCTGTCAGCCCAAAGGAAATGTCCTTACCAGTAGGTTCCCTTGCAAGAACTGTGGAACTGATGCTGGAAGTGGCTTGCATGAAGATCGTGGGGCCTGCATCTAAAAAGAAAGGAGAAACATTCATTAGTTATGAAATAGCTTGGCTTACTTTTTTGTCTTTTTCATCTCTTACCACTGCTCTGCTACTGCTCTTGGTCTATATAATCAGCTAATGAGATTTCCACTTCTTCAGGCAACGAGGCAAGTTGTGCTTGAAGAAAAGTTGTGCCTAGATTCATTGCAATGCATTCATACACTATTAAGAAATATTTTACAGAGCAGCGCATTTAAACAAATATTAAATTCACACAATTGTTAATCAGTGTGCCATCTGGAAACATTTGAAAGTTTAGACTCTTAATTGCCTGAATCTCATAAATGTTCAAAATTGTTGCATACTACAGGCTATATTACATTTAGGACTTTTTTACTGTATAAATACATGTAATTAAAACGTGAGATAGGAGCACTTTCCAGCAGCTGTTGTGAGAGCTGTAACCATCTTCCCTATTAATCTTCAGGGATTTGAAATATGTGTTGCTGAGCACCGGGGTCAATGACATGCCGTTACATTTGAATCCCACCGTTTGACAAAGCATTGCATTCTGTTTCTAAATTCTTTCATGTGACTGACAGCTACATCCATTTCTTCCCGAGGCCACTCTTTAAATTCCTTTGTACTTGTAGAAGCAAGTTTGCTGGCTCAAGAATTTTGTCTTAACTCTGCCTCTAAGACTTGTCAATGGCAAATTAGGACAAGAAATTCTAATTTATGTTTCAAAGGCACCTATGGTAGTAAGAGAACCTATTTTTATTTACATTTTTTTCCTCAAAAGTGTCAAATCAAAGACTCTATAATTACTATATATTTTCAGGAGATGTCATATTATATTGACTTCAGGGGGCAAGTGGTAGATAGGGTTAATCTGAGTAACATCAGGGAAATGCACAAAGGATTGCTGTTCATCACAAATGTTACTTAGAAAATTAACCATCTCAGTAAAAAAACAAAAAAAAACAAAACAAAACAAACCCACAAACAACCAGAAATATTTAGGCTATCAGTTGCTGTAGCCCAAGATCTTTGAACACAGAGATAGAAGGCACTTCTGGGGTAGGGAAACTTCTTCATGCCCATAGGTCAGCGGAAGAGTGTCTCTTGCCATACGCCCTTAATCGTTTTGACCAAGCTAGTGAAAAGGGCTTCAATGATGGTTCATCTCCTGTTTTTCAGCAGACGTGTTCAACAATCTGACATGAACAGGTAGTTTTAATAGCACCGCTATCTTTGCTTTCTCATTAAATTCTCGATGTCTGTTTCCTGTACTCGTGTTCTCCACCATGAGTCACAGATGCTCCGTACTTAGAAAGCCCAGAGGCAATCGGCACTGACTTAGTTTATCTCCGCATTAGTTCTCAAGCTATGGCTATCAACCACCAGCACCTTTTACAGCCAGCCAAAGAGCTAGCGACATATCTGATACAGACTCATTTGTGTTGTTTCCAGTTACTAAAACATACATTATTAAAGTGGTTTTCTTATATTGTTTATAAATATTAAACAACTTATTACTCTAGGGAAGATATGTAGTTGTAAAGAGAAAGGAGTGATTCGTGTGATCTTGAGACATGACCCATGTCGGTGTATTTGGAAGGGATGATGATCAAGTTGGTAGATGTTGGGAATGATTCTCTCTCCAAATGTCAAGCAGGACTTTTTTTTTTAATGTAAGGTTGCTAGAAGATTTGAGAAACAATTCATGACTGAGGGTATTTGCCCTTAATCCCATTTCTAAGAGGATCTCCGTCAGGGTGAAGAAAAAGCACGTTTGGGAACATAAAACCTACATGTTGGGGAGGTACATGACTGGCAAAGCATGTTATATGAAAAAGGTATAATTTTCTCTCTCCCTTTTAGATAAGAATTAACATGTGGTGAACTGAATAATTCTTATTTTTATTTTTAATTTTTTTTCCTGTCCCGCAAAATAATCCATAAACTGGATCAACTAAGATTTGTCTTGCTGCCTACATTCCATTTTCAGAATGCTGTCTTCTCTAGTATTTTTTCAGTGGTAGACCCCTGTAGGACTAGAAGTTCTAATAAAAAGCCCTTTGCCCAATGAGTACATGGAGAATGCATCTAGACGGGACAATGTTGGACTTGCAAAATCAACTGTAGTACCTTTTCATTCTGACAACTCTGATGAGACCTCTTCTCTTAATCCCTTTTCTGCCCTCCTGCAGGTGTGAGGGATCGAGCGATGACCTCTTTTTGAAGATAAGAGAAAGCAGATACTGCTTTCCCAGATGATGATCCCACAGAACAACTGTAAACTGAGAGCATTTCTTCTCTATTATCACAATCACTTGTGACCTCAGAGGATGTCTGAGCAGTTTGGGTTTGGTTTGGTTTTGGGGTTTTGTTGGATTTTTTGGTTGTGGGGTTTTTTGGGGGGGGTTGGGGTTTTTTTTTTGTTCACCTTATCTGCTCTTGAAGGAGCAAGTATTTTCTTGAGAAGAGGAAAATTTAAACATGGGAGGGCACCTGTAGCTGTTCTTATCCAGACATTATTTGAAACATACAGAAGAGGGGAAAATAGAGCTTTAAATCAGTATTTTTGTAACACAGCTGACGGAGCATAATGCAAGTAGGGCTTCCATACCTTTGGGTTATGAAATGAGACACAGGGCCTGAGTTATTAGTGTTAAAGAGAAAGAAAAGTGCTGGTTTAGCAGAAATAAAAATTCCCACCAGTTGACTCATGCAGTCTTTTTGTGAGTGCAGAACCAGATCCACAAATACAGGATAAAGAAGCATATCTATCTGAATAGCTAGAAAGCAGGGGGGTACTGTCCTATAGACACAGATATATCACAGTTGTAATTGGGTAGAGCTCTGGAATTCGAGAGTCCCAGGTTTCTGTTTCAACACATCAATATAAGACCTGTTTTCTTTGTGCTTATTTATTTTCAGGGAGCTGATTTCACCCTTTCTTTCCTGAATCTGGAAATATTTATATGTCCCAAATTCAAGGTCTGCCCTAAAGTCCAATGTAATTGCTTTCTGCTTCTTTAGCATTTGAAAGAACGGATGATTTAATCTCCCTCATCTCTGGCTTTGAGCTCAAAAATATTTATTTTTACCAGTCTCTGTTGCTGCTTTCCTGTGTGACACTGGGCAATTTTTATTTTTTTTTTTTTTCAGTATTCCCCTGTTTCTTTCTTACAATTCCAAACCAACAGTATTAATTTTTCTGGTCCATTTCATCTGTTAGCTCGTTGGTCCATTTACTTCTGCAACATAAATGAAGACTAAATGAAGACCACTGAAATGTTCTGAGAAAGGAAGAGATAAAATAAATAAAGGAGGCATGAGAAAAATGCAACAAAAACAGTTATTTTGTATGCTGTGCCACAAGTGAATCCAGGCTCTAGCAATGGGTTTGTGTTTCTAACTGGTTCTTCTCATGTCCAAGAAGGTGTAAACTCTAATTCAGCCTTGTGAATGGTTGCAAAATTCAGAGCTTCTCTTCCTACTGTTGATTATCTGGTATTGATAATGACTGAGACTACCTCAAGCCTACTCTTTAAAGGGGGTACTAGTGATATATCTTCCTTCTGTCTGGACACTTAGTTTTATAAAACTCAAAGGCTGTAACACCCTTTCAATCTGTAACCCATCTGTCAAATTTTGGCTGAAATTGGCCAACAGATGTTTTGCAATGCTACTGCTTCTCTCCAGTTCCACCACATTCTTCCCCCAACGTGCTTTTCTGACACACGCACCCAACACTATGGTATGCAGAAAAGATAGCAAGGCAAGGCTTTTAAAAGCCCTCTTCATTCCTCTTACTAAATCCACACCTGGATATCAACATCTATATGCCTCAGATGAGAACATAACTTGTTCTAGGCAGAAGCAAAATCTGTGGAGGGTTTGAAGTGCCTGAAAGGGTGTGTTATGTCAAGAGGGATGCAAAGCAAATGGTGGGAAAAGAAATACAAGTAGAAAGGGGAAAATTAGTTGTTACAGGGTTATACAGGAAGATAACTGTAAAAAAAGAAAGTAAATTTAGATTTCTTGTGACACACTAATTCTCTATCCTGGACTTCACATCCTCACAGTATCACTGAAGCACATTATGTCCGAGATAGCCTCAGTCTTCCTTCCTGTGAAGTCCAGTATGCTAAAGTCAGAATTTCATCATGGCCTTTGTCTTAAATCAGGTGAGATTTTTTGCTGCTCACAGTACAATTCTAGTACTACAGACTGTTCAGATTGGATTATGCAATTCATAGAATCATAGAATAATAAAACATTTTGGACTGGAAAGGACCTTTAAAGGTCATCTAGTCCAACCCCTCTGCAATGAGTGCAGATATCTTCGACTAGATCAGGTTGCTCAGAGCACTGTCCAATCTGACCTGAAATGTTTCCAGGGAATTCTAGTGTTACAAATTATTTGGACTGGATTATTTATTTGGATCATTCTAGATTAAAGTATCATAGAACCACAGAAGCAGAGTATGGTTTGGGTCAGAAGAGACCTTTGAAAAGCATCTGGTCCAACCCCCCTGCCATGGGCAGGGACGTTTTTCACTAGCTCAGTTTGCTCAAAGTCATCAAACCTGACTTTGAAAACTTCCAGTGATGGGACATCCAGAACTTCTCTGGGCAACCGGTTTAAGTGTCTCATCACCCCATGTAAGAAATTTCTTCCATATGTCCAATCTAAATCTGCCATCTTTCTCTTCAGAATTGTTACTCCTTGTCCTGCCACTCCAGGCACTGATAAAAAGTTTCTCTTAATCTTTCTTATAAGCCCCCTTTAACTACTGAAAGGTCACAATAAGGTCTCCTTCTCTTCTCAAGGCTGAACGATCTCTGACCCTTTCTTCGTAGCAGAGGTATTCCAACTCTATGACCCTTTCCGTGACCCTCCTCTGAACCCACCCTAACAGGTTCATGTCTTTCTTATACTGAGGACCTTGGAACTGGATGCAGTACTCCACATGGATTATCAAGTCATAGTGACTGAAACATCAGAACAAGCTGGCAAAATGACAGCTCGCTGGTTCCGATTCCACTCAGGGATAAAGTGGTTCCAATTTTTTCAAAACAAAGACTTTGCTGTTGATGTATCCCATTCAAGGCAAAATAAGGAGCTTCTGAGACATTGAAAACAACTGTAGGCCACCTGACTCTCTGGGATTCCTGACATGGACATCAATGTGAGGAATAACATCCACCATGTTCACCAGAAAAACTGTGGACAAATTTAAATGACGCTGATCTCATCTTCTATTAGGGGATGATCTTTCAAATACTTTCCCAGCAGCTTTTTATGATTTCTATGAATGATGGTCCACTGTGTTTCTCAGCAGAACAAGGTAGTGTTGCTGCACTGGGGAATTTTTTTGCTAGTAATGTGCACAGGTAATAAAGAGATCAGAAGATAGACACACACACACAGAGAAATATATATGATATGGAAGTAGACTTATAATTACTGTTTGTGTTTGACAGGCTTGATGTTGGTTGGCCTGATAATCACTATTTGTTCTGGTTCTTACTGTTTCTCCTAGCATTTTTCTTTTAAAGCAAAAAATATATATTAACTACCAAACCATTTCCCCCTAAATCTTTCTCCCACACAACCTACTGAATCTCTGGGTTAAAGTAACATAAGAACAAGAGATAAATCTTTCCTCTTTAACAAACCGGCTGAAGAAAGGGTTAAAGATATTTTTTGCACCTGGAAGTTTTTTTCAACAGTAGCAGAGATGAGCAGTCAGAGAGCAGCCTTTGATCTTTCCATGCTGTGTCACAGCTTGTGCACAAAAATATTTCATGTGAGGTTTGGGAGAGTTTGCCATCTGACTATGAATGGTGGGGAATGTCATGATAAAGAACTTTAAGGAAAGACACACTCTGAGGCCTTGTTTACCCAAACAAGGCTGTCAATACCCATTTTCTTTCTATATTAATTAGAATCACAGCTGGACAGTCACACAGCTGGAGGCAGTCCATCTTGCAAGGTCCTTCCTGCCTAAAGTGTGGATGGACACAGAGGTAAAAATTCTTTCCACAGTGTCATCAAGACAGTCCCCTGGAGACCTGAATCTCACTCCTCCTATAGGAATCGAGGATCAGATTTATCCTGTATGACTTATGCTACCTGAAGTACTGTAAGACTATTATGTAGTCAAGAAGGGAGGAAGGAAGGGAGGAAGGGAGGGAGGAAGGGAGGAAGGGAAGAAGAGGAAGGGAGGAAGGGAGGAAGGGAGGAAGGGAGGAAGGGAGGAAGGGAGGAAGGAAGGAAGGAAGAAAGAAAGAAAGAA
>NW_020799097.1:4471123-4473245 GCF_003259725.1 Athene cunicularia
AAAAAAAAAAAAAAAAAAAAAAAAAAAAAAGAAAGAAAAGCAACAAGAACAGCAAACCAAAATCCCAAGCAGCAGATATTCTGTAGCCTGGTGATGTCCTTTGCATAGCTGTTAAAAAAATAAGTTATTGTCCTGGCTTCTCTGAAGTCAAATTCTCCGTGGCATCTCTGCATGCTCGTCTGAAAATATTCACAGCCCAGACAATCCTGGAAAATGAACCGTTGTTAAAATGTGAGGGCCCATATTGAGCAGTTCTTTGTATCCTTTTCACTCATTAAAGATTGCTAGAATTTGTTTAAATAAACACAGAATCTAAGTGTTACTGAGTTGGTTTCTCATTACAATTCTTCCATGGGAGTCTAAACAATTGCTTTAAGTCTGACAGTTTCCCAGAAGACAATTGTGACAGGAAATGATGGACACATTTTTACTGAGAACTTTCTGATATATTGAATGCAGGTGTCACTTGGGAACAGAAGGCACAGTGGCATGTGTTTCAGGACTCAAGGAAACTGGTTAAGGAGGAATTTTCAGATTTGTCTCCTCCCTCCAAGGTTTTAAAACATCTGTGGCAGTAAAATGTTTGTGTTTACAACTTCTGTTCTGTGCAATCTACAAGTATAACCAGAGAAAACTTGCACCTTGTACCCAGATGGAGCATCTTCCCTGAAGACTAAGGGGATGACTAATGGTTACCATCACTGAAGAGATGTTCTACAGGGTTCAGAGTCACACCAGAGACAGATGGCTTGCAGTTTCACTTAGCCTTTTATTGATGGTAGGTGCAAACAGCCTGCAGAACAGGCTTGCCAATATTACAGAAGCAATGCCAAACCAGCTGGTTTTTCCATTGCCTGGAACTAAGAAACTCTGTTTTTCTCAATTTTAGGAGAGTGAATGGTGGTTTAATTTCCGGGACAATATCAGTTTACTACAGTCACTGTTTTTCAAGACAGCAGACAGCGATAGCTCTTCCCACAGTTCAACAGGTAGAAGCTGGCAACGGTCAGTTAAGACTGTTCTGCAGAAATCAGATTGACCAGAGTGAGTTGAATCTCCTACACAGGATATTCCAGCCACATTTTGCCTTTTGTTATGTCCACCTTTTAGTTTGGATTGGAGCTGGTGGACAAAAAACACCTGTATGAAAATGAAGGTGTAAAATTAAAATGTGTGAATTTGAAACTCAGATGAGAGAAAAAGGAGAAAAGGGAGAGAAGTCTTGGGGCATTATACTGACTGAATTGATCTCTACCCAGGCAATTTCATATATCAGCTGAAAAATTGGACAAGGGAGAGCAGTTACAACAAAACCATAGAGCATCAAAGATAAATACACTGAGATTGTGGCTATAAATTGGTATAACCTGGCTGGAGAAAAAAAAAAAAATCTTGGAAAAACAATACGGTTTTGGAATCTGGAAACTCCTTACATCCCTTCCATCTGCCTTCACTGTCTAATTCCTAATTTTTTCCTAGATTAATTTGAAGATCTGAAAGATTTCATGAGAACAGACAACACTGCAGGATCTTTTTGGAGCTAAAATATCTTATTTACTCATAATGGATATTTTTAGGGTCAGTAGCCCAATGCTCAGACTGGGCTGAGGCAGAAGTTGCTTAGAAATAGATAAGAACTAATTGATTTTACAGTCTCAACTGAAGATGAGGTTGTCAAACTAGTTAAACCATTCATTCCCCAGAAATGGCTCTTTCTGTTCACTGGTTATAAAGGGTGTCTGGAAGATTATCATGGTTTAATCCTAGATAATATAGAGATTTACACTATGGAGTGTAACCTCATGTGAGTTGAGTCTACCTAGACATCTAAATTAAAAAATGTCTGAGGTGTCAAAATCAATACGTTCTTTGGCTCCATATGCAGTCAGTGAAGAGAAAGAAGCCCTTCCAGAGTTGACTCAAAGCTCCTACATTAGATTTCTGTTTTGAAGCTCCTTGGGAGTTATATCTCATGACTAGAGGAGGTTGGAGAAGCATCTTGAGTTTGACTCCAGAGAGCAGCTTTATTTCAGGCACTGTGAATACCATTCCCTTCCTTCCTTCCTTCCTTCCTTCCTTCCTTCCTTCCTTCCTTCCTTCCTTCCTTCCTTCCTTCCTTCCT
>NW_020799097.1:4474538-4492764 GCF_003259725.1 Athene cunicularia
ATCTAAAGGTGCAAGAACAACAAACGGAAGCAAGATTGGCCATGAAAGTATCCTGCGATTTCAGAGAGCAGATCTGAACACAACTATTTTTCATCATACTACTGATGCTTGTCCCTACTTCCCTTTTTAAAGAACACTTCTCTGAATCCTGTGATGCTTAAATGATGCCTCTCGTTGCTTCTTGTCCGCAAGGGGAAAAATAATGGGATGGTTCATGAAATAGCCAAAGCTAGGTGGAATTTGAACTTGAACTAATTCCCAGGAGAGAGGACAGAGAGCAGCAGGACCTGGGCTGCCTGATAGGCAGCGCGCTTTCTGCCCGGCCCTGCCAGACAAGTTGCTGATCTCCCTCTCTGTCCAAGACCCCTGCCAACACACCGTATGAATTTGCCTCCCCAGAGGCAAACCCCTGGGATGGGGGGCAGCCGCCCTGCAAACACCCTTCACAACATGCTCCCATGGCCCGTGGAAGGGGAGGGCTGGAGGGCTCTTTCAGAAAGGAAGATCCTTTCCCCTGCCCACTTAATTCTTGGTCTCTGTTGCCTGCAGTGCCAGCTGGTGAAAGAAATTACATCCTTTTAGTGGTTGCGTCACCTGTCCTGCTAGCACTAAGAATAAAGCAGCTCTATTTCTCTGCTGCTGCTAAATCCCTGTGAGTGTGTGACATAACTGAAGGAAACCCATCCCTTTGGCTTTGCTGTGAGACGGTAGGCTTCAGTGCCACCGAACAGGTGAGGTGCTACCAGGTTTGTAGGGCCTGGATCTATCTGCAGCCCAGTCCGGGTGGTGCAACAGCAGCACCAAACCTGGCTGAGGCGTTGGGATGCTCGGCATTGCAAAAGGAGGCAGCAAGCCCATCCTTACACACACATAAATCCCACCAAGGCTACCTTGCTCATCCCTTTGTGCTTATTTCAACATTATCCCATCCCTCCTCAGACCGAGCAGGAGGGGCTTCTTTAATGCTTAGAAATACTCCACGCATAAACTGATGCCAAGATCACTTAGAAGGTGACTGAAAGATGATTTGGGGGTGGGAATCCCCGTACAGAAAATTGTTGCAGAATGAAGGCAAAAGAATCTATTTTGGTCAAGATCATTTTTGCTGAGCTTCAAGAATTTTGAAACTTGGAGATTCAAATTCCATACAGTGGCTGTGCCTACGTCAAAATGTCTTTGCTCTGTATAATCCACAGCAAGGAAACTAAGGAGACTTCGTCCTCTCTCCACAAGTGGGGTTTTTTTGTGGAAGATGTCCTTGTGTGCTGAAATTCGTTTGCAGGTTCTTACCTCTTTCATTTGAATTGGGGCTGTATCTGCCCTAATCGGTTACAGTGGTATAACTATATTGACAAACCTTATTAGAGAAGAAACATCCTGTACTAACAAAAAATTTCTTTATCTGGTATAGATTGAACAATTCCTTCTCTACAAAAGAGTGGCTGTATTAATTAAAGGAATTTTTTTAATTCTGTTTTAACACTTTATCCTCAAGTTGTGCTGCTACAGCTTTTTTAGTCACTTTTTACCCCATTGTGTTAAACAAAATGTTTACAGCAGCAAAATTTCTTAAAGCAGAGCAAATTTCTTAAAACAGAGCAAATTTACCCAGAGAGCTTGTAGAGTATTCCTCCTTAGAGATATCAAAACGGTCTAGACACAGTCATGGACAACTGACTCTAGGTGTCCCTGCTTGAGCAGGAATGTTGGACCAGAAGACCTCCAGAGGTCCCTTCCAACCTCAACCCTTCTGTGATTCTGTGAAATGTCAGTTGATTTAAGTATGCAGGTTTAGAATTTTGTCATCAGATTAATTCATGACACAATTGTTTGAAAACAATAATTAAAAATCATATGATGTCAATAAAATATAATAATAATAATAATAATAATAATAATAATAATAATAATAATAATAATAATAATAATAGCAGCTAATGCCCATTACAAAGCTAAAAATGTTTTAAAAATTGTTTGTTACAACTGGAATCTTGTGGCAATCTCTAGAATAGCAGTGCTGTTTCAGTTTGAAATTAATATTCTTTTTAGATTGATCTTAAATTGGCTACTTACAGATTAATCAAACAGAATGTAAGGATATATTTCCCAATAGATTTCAACCAAAAATTGTCTTAAAAACTGACAGCTACGTGTAAAAGACCATATCAAGAACAGCAGATGAATTTGTAAACCTGGCCTAGTACACTTAAATTTGAAATATATTTTCTATTCTATTCCATCCCATTACTGCATTTGTTGAGTTCAGTTATGGTATACCCTGGGGAGACACAACTGTGAATATGGCGCTATAGGTGATATGAAAACAGAAGCGAGTTTGAAATGTTATTGCATCCCTGTTAATTTTAAAAGCTATTTGTTGATGTTTGGGTCAATGACTTCATTATAAAGCCCATACTTAATTTTAATAAGTTTGTTGTGATAATCACATCATCCCTGTGTAATGGAATAAATTTTTTTCCGTGTTCAACCTTTTAAGGCATCTGATTTTCTTCAATTTCTGCCAAAATTGTCCTACTTTGTCCTCCTTTTTTTGTTCATATTCAATTTAGATTTTTTACCAAATTAAAAAAAAAAAGTTCACAGTGAGGTGTTCTTTTTTTATTATTATTATTATTTTTTTTTTATTTTAACTCTGCTGTCTAGCCCTCATGAGCAATACTTCAAGGATAACTACACTGAAAAAGTAAAATGTACGATTTTATCATCCATTGTACTGTAAGCTTACTTCAGGAAGAGGGTAACTGGGAACGGTAATGCTTTTATGCCCACATACCACAAACTTTTTCTTATATATAAGCCACAAAAAAATTATTAATAACCTCCTCGGAAGTGAACACGTGCCATTTTCCATGGCTACAGTTTAGAATTATGCCTCTGAATATCTGTGGAAAATTATTGTTGGAAATATATCCCGCAATATTTCTGGAACGTAAATTGTGAGTCTTTACAACAGCACTGTGTGTTTACAGAGTTTTTTATGAGCTGCAAGGGAAAGGAAACTGATTTGTGTCTATTCTGTTTTATTCCACATGCACACCTGCGTAAGTGCCCATCCATGCCTGAACACAAACATTAAAAGAGCATTAGAAAAGCCGCTGAACTGAAGCACTCTAAAGCGAAGAAATGGTAGACTTGCCACCTGTGCAGATACACTGCCTTCCCGTCACGCATGTTGTCTTATCAAAACTTTAATTCCCTGATTGCCTATTCTTCTTCCAAAGATTCCACGCGCTAAGAATAAATACTGCAAAATTTAGTTAATAATTAATCAGGTTTTTAGAGATATTTGATTGTTTCCGTTCACTTTTACTATAACAAATACTCTGCTTTCTATGCAGCAAGCTATTTCAGTCTTTTCACAACCTGGGCAATCAAGAAGCAGCTGATAATCAGGCGAGTATTTTGGCAGGATGTTAGCAAAAAAAAAAAAAAAAAAAAAAAAAAAAAAAAAAAAAAAAAAAAAAAAATGCCGATCTAGTCAGCGTGCAGTCAGGGAAGACTGGACAGTGGTTCAGCTGACCTGAGATAAGTATCTACTTCAAGACGAGCTGAATTGCTTTCTGGGCTCCATGGATTGTATTGACTAGATCTACTTGACTACGACATAAGTCGTGTACCCACTTTAGACACTATAGACACCTTAACTGTAGTCTGAAGTCTATCTATATGTTCCCATTGTGTGACCTTAATAGATTTGATCTAATGCCAGCAAACCTAAAGGGAGATATACTGGAAATCTGAACCGTTTTGGAAGCATTTTGCTGCTTGCTATGATTTGTTGGCTAAATATCAGCTCCCAGATTGTCCTGTAGCAGGTATTTAGTCATTAGGTAACAGCTACCTGAGCAGCCAGACCACTTTATTGCAGGGACAATTTTTCTTCAGGAGAGGTCCAGCTTAATAAAGAACAGCTTGGATTATCTTAGTCATTTAGCAAACAATTACTGAATACTGACTATAACAAGCAGTTTGGAAAAGCAGATCCCAGAATCCATTATTCCCCATTTCTGGCTAAGATTCCTCCCTGATAAACCACAATATGCATTTCTTCAGGTCTGCTTTTCTTGTGTCTCTGTAAGCAGTTGTTCGTGGCCTGTCTTTGACAGAAAGGGCAGAGGTTTCTTCTCTCCACCCTGCACGGTTTAGATATATCTGGTTAAAGCACACTGCAGGGGTATGGGAAGAGCAGGTTTAAACCTTTCTCAGGCTAAAACTGCCCTGCAACTCCAGTTCTGAGCTTCCCAGGACATTGTTGTAACCACAGGGCCATTATGTAAAAGACGAGTGTTGGCAGCTATTCTCCTGGCAGGTGTGAAAACACTGCTCTGACTATCCATGCCCAAAGGTTTGATTTAAAGACTTTTGCCCCCCAAAAAAGTTTCTTGCCTTGGATACCTATTTTTCTAAATTCCCCAAAACAAGGCACGAAGAGTGTTTCACACCAACCACTTCCCTCAGCTTTTCCAGTGATCTGGCTCAGATGTTTTACCACTAAGTGGGCACCTACCTATGACACTTAACTTTTCCCAAGTTTTCTGAAGTTAAGCATAATTAACTGTTGCTGTGCAGGAAATCTAGACACCTCAATCTGCAAGGTGAATTCTGGGGAGACTGATTTTAAGGTACACTGATGCTGAGAATGCCAACCCCAAATCCCTTTTAGAGTTTGGGATATACAAGCTGTTCAAGAGTTTTTAAAGTCAAAAGAAAGACCTTTGTTGCATGATGTAGGTTTGGAGACAGACACCTGACAGAAATGAAGTCTTTCTGTTCTTTGTTAAGGAGGAGTTCTATGTGCGACTCCATGTTTCTTGAGAGAAAACAGGATAAAGTAGAAATTCATGGATGAACCAGGTAGGCATCCACATCATGAATCTATCCACTCACCTTTTTTACTGGGCATTGAAACTGGAAGAGACAGAGGAGGGGACATGGCTGGCATTGATTCATCTGTGCGGAAGAAGCGATTATTCTCTAAAAACCAAGAGGTGGTCAGTGCAGAAGTATATTTCTCTGTGCATACACAGAAATGCTCCCAACCACCTACAGCATAATTTACCAGCACAGCTTTACTACCAGAGCTGATTCTTCACACAAAATGTAACTGAATAGTGAATATTTTGGTTTTGTTGTAGAGTGCTTTGGATCCTACAGGGAGCCTACAAGGTTTGACTCAAGAAGTTCCTGGAAGAGAAATTCATTGAGATCTGTTAAACATAAAGTTACAAACCTGGTTCAGCTCAGAGACAAAATTCCTTGGAGGCTGGGACAGCATATTGTGCTCACGGTGTGCTAACCCATTGCTATGCTGTCCTTAAGATATTCACCCCAGTCATGGTTAAAGACGACCAGTTGGGATTCAATGAGACAAACCTTTGTTTCCAACTCAGAAATGACCAATCTTACATTCCTATACTTAGATGAGCTCCATGAGCTTTAAGAAATGATAGAGCATTGAAAGTGTGTTAAGAAAAAACAAAAAAACAAAAAAACAAAAAACATTTTCTGTATGTCATCCCTGCCTTCAAGCGTGCTGTCATGCCAAAGTATACAGCAGTAAGGTACTGAGATCCTACCAGTGACTGACACATCCATTGCTCAGGACCAAGTTAAGATCAATAATTATTTCACAACAATGGACTTTAAACAATTAATAGTTTCAGCGTCTGTGAAGCTTTCTGAAAAAAAAAAAAAATAACAGAACCAAACTGGTGTAAATTATCTTCCCCTTCTTTACTTTGATGTTTGGAAAAAAAAACAAATATAAAATACCAAGAATGAAAAAACTAAATAAGTGCCAGACAAGATTGTTTCTGAAGCCAGATAGCAACAGTTATCTGTAGACTGATCTATCCTACTTCATCTACAATGAGCAGCAGTACTATGTGATGGCACAGAACAGAAATACTCTGAAGGTGGTTGTGCACGAGAAACTGTTGAGTTTCTTACTCACTTTTATGAGAAGAGAAAAGGGAAAGAGGATGGACAGGCTGAGTTCAAAAACTCTTTGATTTTATACCCTGAGCCTTCATTGCCAGAGAAGGAAACAGACAGGGAGTTATCTGAAAAGGCTGCTATCCGCTGTCATCCAGTACAGCCAGCTGAAGGAGTAACCTGACTCAAAGACAGGACTAAGCAAGAGCTATCACCCCCAAGTCTTTATGTCCTAAACTTAAGAAAGGGGAAGAAAAGATTGTGTCATGAGAATGATCAACATTTCCTTTTGCGCAGTCCATGGAAAACTCACACTTCTAGCCTTGATCCAAAAGACAATGCAGTGTGACAGGTCTGATGAATCGTTTCATATCAAATGCCCAGAATGTGCCTAAATTCACCCAGAATAAGAATAGAATATAGTACCGAAAGCACAGACAGCACCAAAGGCACTTTCAATGGTCTTATTTGACTTCAAGGGAATTTATAATGAGATAGCAAGTGCTTTACTTTAGGTTGCTGGCTTAAATTTGACCCAGGATATAGAGGCCGAACTTTGTTTTCACCAGATGTTCATTTGATGACCTAGACTACAT
This sequence comes from Athene cunicularia, assembly GCF_003259725.1. Taxonomy (NCBI): domain Eukaryota; kingdom Metazoa; phylum Chordata; class Aves; order Strigiformes; family Strigidae; genus Athene; species Athene cunicularia. The sequence continues at coordinate 4,481,090 of NW_020799097.1, forward strand.
AAAATAACTTGCTACACTCAATTCCAAGCAGATAAATGGCACATCACTCAGCTGGTATGGACTGGCACTCCCGATGACAGTCTTCATACGCTGAAGACGGAAGATGAATGAATACTGTGAGTGTGGACCCTTTCTCTCTATGGACTGTCCCTCCAGGTTAGGACTCAAAGGCAATTTCACACATTTCAGTTTTTTCTGCCCTCTTCTGCTCATGCATCACACACAACCCCAGCTCTGCTTACCAAGAAAGCAGAGGACTCTTCCTCCCTAAACAGGCACACCAAAGTAATGGTGTGTCACTGGAAGAAGTTAAAAAAAGAGTAAAGAATGGGACTATGTCACAAGAAGGATTTATATTTTCTTTTTGTGCAGGCAGTGGAAAAGTTCCTACATCTATTCTTAATCCAAAAGACAAAGTGGTAAACTGCAATAGCTGGAATCCAATGTAAGAGCCAGAGGCATGTGAAACTCAGCTATTTGCAACTGCACAAACCTGTGCAAACACAGCTTTCATTTTCTCTCCTCCTAAAATTCCCCGGTAGCTGTCAGCTTCTAATTTCTTCCTAAAATTTCCCACTAAAACTTAAACAAAACACCACTTGGTTGTGTGCTGTAAACAAGAGCTTTTGCACAGTTCTAATGCAAAAGGGTCTGACAACCTTTGTAACTAGTTCAGTGACTCTGGCTTGATGTCCAGTCTTTCAGGGTTGGAGTCTATTAAAAGCAATTTTTTTTTTTTTTTTAACTCACAAGCTATTAGAACGGCCACTAACTTGTTTTTAACCCAAGGCATCTAACACTGTCCCAAAGAAATCCCTGCTGTTATCCAGGAGCTCGCTCATAACACTCTAATAGACAGTTTGAGTGCAGCCTCTCCCTTTTAGAGGTTAAGAGGATTTAGGTATGGATGGCTGGACCATAGAAAGTGCCATCAGAGCCAGGGAAAGTACCCTAGCCCCGTTTCACCTGCAAGCACAAGAAGAGTCAGGAAAAACAGGGATACAACCACACTGACAGCAAGGCATCAAACACAACTAGCCCTGAGCACACCTTAGCTTGGAAGAAGTTTTACTTCAGCCACATTATTTCCTGGACTGAACCAAGATGTTTCATGCAGCATAGTACTGCTTCCCAACCCTTGGTGAGCTCATCTGGGGATCTGTGAGGCAGTGCTTCACTGCCTAGCATAGAGTAAGTCTACAGGTAGGATTCACCTCATATGCCATGAGCTGCCTAAAAGTTGATGATGTAGAGGAAAACTACCTAGGTTCTGCCATTACTTTAATCTCTCTGGAGGCTTGGCTGACTCCAGAAGGGGTGTTCCAGCTCTCTCCTACCACTAGTGCTCAGTGATCACATCTGGAATCTGATCAGGACAAACACACTGTTTTTCAGGTTCTCATCTAAGGAGAACATGTCATGAAGTGCCTGCAGCAGAGCTTGCTACAGCATGAGGCAAGCAGGGGGAACACTGCAACAGGAACAAGACAATGCTTTTCTATGTCTGCTTTCTCTGGGGATGATTTAAGGTAACTGTGGGGGTACCCCCCAAGTTCTTTATCCAGCATCTCCTAAAGTGGAGAGACAGGTATGTCTAGGATAGAGATCCTCCCATCCACCTCAGTTACCACCCCATTGTTCCTGCTTTCACTAGTGTACATAGAAGGAGGCTCAGAAAACAATTTTAGAGTAGATCTTGAACTCGAAGATAGCTGGACCTAAATTATTTTCCTAAGATTGCACCAGGAAAGAGCCACTGGAGTCTTAATTCTACATCTTCAACAAAAGATCATCTCCTTTTTTTAAAATTTTATTTATATGTAAGAAGCAGTGGAGTGGTCTTGAGTATTTATCCTTTTGGAAATTAAGGTTGTATATAAAACCTCAGTGATCATCTCCAGCTCCATTTACCATCAACACTTCCCTTCCATGAACTTCAGAGGAAGGGAAAGCTGTTAATTAAAGCTCATCCAAATGCCAGTGACTGAGCTGCTTTAGAGGAGCTAAAAATAATTTCAGCTGACTATGTCACCACCTCCACATAACGAAATTCCAGAGTGTCTCAGCATTGTAATGAGTGTTCTCTCAATGAAGGAAATACATATGATGCTAGTTTTATGAGGCTGGTATGGCTTTGCCTGTACTGATTTTGTACCATCTCAAAAGAAATTTAAAATGGCATCTGAGTACATTAAACTTTGGAACCAGATGGCTCAACTCTTGTTTGCTAAACATTAAGACCAAAGATGAGATTTCAGTTATTCTAATCCCATAAAACTGTTTCTTTTCTTTGGGTTGGTGTTTTGTTTTGTTTTGTTTTTTAATTGTTTGTTTGCTTGTGTAATACCAATCCGTACATAGTCCATCCTGTAGTCTCATTTCACTTCTAATCCCATCGTGATGAATTAGTAGTACTCACCCCATCAGATGGCTGCTCTGCAAAGTGAAATAAAAGTCTGTGCTGAGCATCCCTGCAGATGTTGAGACTAAATATGGATTCAGCAAGGCGTGAAGCCTGGATACTGTTGCAAGTTGCTGTTTTCTGCCCTCCCTGAACTTTTCTGTTTCCTCTTTGGGACTATGAAATGACTAGATGGGTCAGATCAAATGTGAGTTGGAGGGGGGAATAGGCAGGAAAAGCACGTTCAGCTATTCCAGGAACAAAGTCTGGGGCTCCAGGACCCCCTGGGAAGCCTGTTTCTTCATAACTAACTTCCAGATCTTATTTTGGGATGTTCAGGGTGGTTGGGGGGAACTCCTCCCCTTTTTTTACTCCCTCTGGCTATTTTCCAGGTTTACCGTGGTGTTGCTCCATTATGTCAACTGCCTGGACGTAATCCCTCAGCTGCCTTGTGCAACACTGCGATTCTTACCAAAGAACCAGGAAAACACGAGTGAGCTCTCAGGAACTGAGTGGAAGAAAGTCTAGCTGAGACTACTTTCCTTGAATATCAGAGCTTTAAGCACTTTTTCAGAACATGCAGTGCCCATAAGTGTGTCCTTTGATGTCCCACGTGCCAGAGATTCCAGAGGCTACACTGCAGCTACACTGAACAAGGGCTAAAATAACATGGAAGTTATCATCACTTCAGCCAACCAACTGGAATTCAGCCCAAAATTCCAATATAAGGTTGGTTTTTTTTTAACGTGATATAGTAATCCAAAATCGGAACCAGAGTGGCCTTGGCCTTGGCTTTGTTGCTATTTTAAACTCAATTCAGATAGTTTGCTGTTTATGCCAGCCTGAACTGAGAATATTATTAGTGTAGTGTGAAGATATTTAAGATGTTTCAATGCCTAAATTCCGTCAGATTTCCGTATCTGCTCAAAATCAAACACAAGGCTATGGAAAATGATCCAAATTTGTTAATGTGCTTAAATATATATGGATAATTCTAAAAGGTGTCTATTTATTAATACTTAATTCCTATTGAATTGTTTGTAAAAGAGGAGATAGCTGGACATCACATCAGGCACATTTGTGTTGCAAGTTTAAGGAACTTGTTTGTTTGGGGTTTTTTTTTTGGTTTTTTTTTTTAATAGTAAAGTCAACCATTTTGATGCTAGATTAAGAGCCTAGCTTTCTCAAATCATCTTCACTCCAGTGTGAACTGGTAATATCCTACCATCCTTCCTCAGGATCAAGTGCTCTACAGAAGTAGGAAACCTCCTGAAGATTTTGTTTCTGGAAAAATTTAGGTTGGAAGGGATCTCTGTAAGTCATCTGGAATTAGTGGGCGGAGTTTCTTTTACATCAGGTATCCTCAGGTGAGAGCACTGGGTTAGGATGAGGGAAATTTGGAGGGTGAGTACAACGACAGTGTCATAACTGTCAACATTTTTTTGCTTAGAAACATTTTTTTTTTTCATTTCTATGTATTAGAATGGTTTGTCTACTGAAACCTGCTCTGCTATCTAATGCGTCAGTCACCCCAATACCTCCCAGTAAAGGATGAGGAATCCATCTTCACATCCCTCTACTGACACAGCTGTGCATTATTATTCTGTTGCTTTACAGATGTGGAAACTGAGGTGCAGAGCTGTGACCAGAAAAAGCTGAAGATCACAGACCTGTCATCCCGTGTTAGAACACAGAGTTCTGGCTCTGTGTCATGAACACAACACTATCCTTGCCTTTATTTTCTAAACGATCCATCAAGAAATTAAAATCAAGAAAAGGGGGGAAAAAATAAGAAGGGATTTCATTTCTAGCCAAATGATGTCTGTATGGGAGGAATCGAAATAGCTTCAAATAGCATAGGAAATATGCACCCATTCCTGCCACCTAGCTAAACAACCCACTAGGGACAGACAGTAAATCTCCCTGTAGCTGAATGCCAGAGTTCGTGGGCATGATGCTTCTGTGGGCTGTTGTAGTCAGCACTGTCAAATCCAAAATCTTCCTTCCCTGCTCCTCTCCCAATTGCATTCCCTTTCTACACCAATCGCTAGAGAAAAAAAGACAATTGTTGTAGACCTCTACCAGAGATGCCAAGGTAAATTTTTTTTCTCTTTTACTTTTTTTTTTTTTTTTTTACATTGCATCTGTGGAGGAGGGAGGGGGGAGGATAGGGCTTAGGTGGGGGCAGCTGAAGAGGGAAAGGAGGGGCAGAGAAGAGAAAATATCTCCTTTGGCAATTCTGTTTTGCTTTTGTAAAGGGACTACTTTCCTCACTCCTTATCCCTCCTGACAAGTACAGGCACTTTGGGCCCTAACTGGATGTGAACATTGTCAAAAGAAATTTGGGCTAAAGGGAGGCATCTGCAGTTCTGTTCCTATTGCGCTCAGTGCTGAAGCCACTTTTGCGAATGTGGCAGGGTGGCTGGTGGGCAGACACCAGTACAGATGGGAACTTCACATACTGTATGCATCATGACCAACTATAAAAACAGTCACAACGCATCAGTTGTTACCCAGCCAGGCTCCCTGGAAACTTCACTTTCAATTTCAATCTTGCTGACATCCACAGCTTACAGTGAGCTTTTATGTTTAAGCATCAGTACAGTACTAATGCAGGAGAAAAGGGGTGGTTGGGCTACCACAGCAAGGAATTAAACCTCTGATCTCAGCCAGACGTTGGAAGGGAGGAGCAATTCAAGGGGAATTGTGTAACCAGACTCCATGGAAAAGGGGGGGCAGAAAAGCAGGGGATGGGAGTCAGAAATTTTTTTTTTGATGCTGCGAACACACAGCAAGACAGGGGGCTTCTGAAAAAGCAACGTAACAAGCAGGCACTCTCCCAAATTGTAATTTAATGCTTGGAATAATCCTATTGTGTCAGCCACTCACCACAAAAGAATTGAGGATAAATATAACTTACAAAAAAAAAAAAAAAAAAAAAAAAGGGGGGATGGCAATTTGAACAGCTTAATGTTTCTTCAAAGGCTAAGTGATGGAAAGCAGCACTGAAGTAAATTGACAACTCGGAATTAACTGGTTGCTGGCACGGCTCAGGTAAAGGTTTGATGGTAACACAAGCTTTCCGAAGTGTTTCCAAACTGAAGTATTATGAAAAGGTAAATTATGTTTTGTATTCATGACTGAAAGCATTTTATTTTAAAGCCAGCGCTGCCGATGCTGTCAAGGTGGAGATTCTAGCTTTATGTACAGTGCCTCTAGCCTTTCAATGTGAGTGAGGCAACATGACAGCTTGTAATAAGTAATTTTTATACAGTTGCATTTATCACTCAAGTAGGCTTGGCAATATTAAACACAGACCTTAAAATGCTGCAGAAGAGGAAGGACAGGGGCTGGAGGCCATGTATATTTTGTGTGTGTGTGTGTGTGCGCTTGCATGTGCGTGTGTGTGTGCGTTTGTAACTTTTTTTCTTTCTCCAGGCCCGTTCCTGTTAATGTGGCACTTTTTAAGATATGCACCGGAATGCTTCCAAATTGTTAATACATCACTAAAAGATTACAAATGAAATGACCCCATTTAGCCCAAAGGATGTTATTTTAGGCTTTAATGAATTAGACTTTGTTACCATTTTCAGGCGAAAATCAATTGCCTCAATTAACAAATTTGCACAAGTCCAAATATTTACAAAATAAAGGCCCAGAAACCACATTATTTGTTTCGCTTTCTCACTCCCTACCCCGTTTCTTCATTAACATCTTCATTTCCATTAAACTGTGAGGCATCAGCTCTTTCTCAGAGCTTGTGAAGGCCTAAGTGTTGACAACTTTCTTATTCTTTAGAGGCTGCCCTTTTCTGCTTTAACAGGTTTTCTTTCCTTGTCATGAATAATTCAGGATAAGCTAAAGAAGTGGAGGATGCCCATTCCTTCTCTTGGAAAAAAAATAAAAATATAGTCAAGCCTTACCTCATTTGTGGAAGAAAATTTTACAGAAGTAGGAGGTAATTTATTTTATGGGATTAAAATGAGAAAGGAATTTTCTTCTATTCACAGGATTTACAGGAACTGCAGCTTGAGTATGAACCAAGAGGAACTGAAAATCTCCAAGCCAAATGGCAGACTCTTAAACTTTCTAAAGCACAGCCCTGACATATGGTTCGATTTCCACTTCTGTTGCAAGGAGTTTCAAAGCTAGGTGGATGCCAGTGAGCTCAGTCGTTTAACGCTGAAATAACGTCAGATTTAAAGCAACATAAAATAGAAAAAAAAAAAAAAAGAAAGACCAGTCTCTGTTATTATTCATATGACCCAGTTGAGAAAATTATGCATTTGCACTGGGAGGTATGTCTAACCGAGACATCGTGGCTGCCTCGGGACATTGGCTATATAGGGAGATGAGGTCTTGCAGCTCTGGGTAGCTAGTTGTCTAGCCCATCAACGGATGAAAGAAGGAGACAATTGTTTTGTCTATTCTATTTGCTTATTTTATGCATCTCTACTATCCACCGACGATGTTAAATTTAATTCATTTGCCCATCTAACCCTGTTCTGAAGAAGACATTCCAGGACCTGTTGATTATTGGAATTTCCCAGGACGGCAATTGAGGCTAGCGTTGATTTCTTAATCTTTGCTGGAACATGAGTCTCCAACTCTTAATAAAGCTCTCCAGATAAGGGATAGTGCCACTTATGCAAGGGTGGCACTTACCTTTGCAGTAGCCCTAATTCATGAGTAACAACTGAATACACAAACAGAAAGCAAAAAAGAAAACAGTCAGTAAATGTAATGAGATGACATATATTATAGGTTTTGCAAATTACTCGATAAATCAGCAAAAGAAACTTGGTCTTCCATTTAATGTCTCAATAGCCATTTTGATTCTGAGTTTCAAGGTTTATTTTGTATTTATTTAGTTATATTAATAAGATGCTGAAAAATAAGTTGTTTTTGTTTTTTGTTTTTTGTTTTTGTTTTTTTTTTCCCCAGAAAAGTATGGTTAATATAGGTCTGTTGCAAAATGCTGCTACTCTTTTCCTTTGACTGTGGCTACTAGAAAATTACTGCATTTGACTCAAAAAAACCCCCCAACATTTTCTGCTTCATATTGTGAATATGAGATTAAGCACTAGAACTCCATTGTGGCTAGATGTTAAGAAAAATCTTATAGCAAAAAAAAAAAAAATTGAGAGGTTGCATTCTTCAGTATTTCAGATTTTTTAAAATAGATTAGACAGACATTGACCAGAAATGACTAAGGTGCTGTTGATTTTTCTTGGAAATGCAACAGAGTAAGTGACGTCATTTGTCAATCCATGGTTTTGAGTTGGGCTTTTAGCAGAGGAGACTTACAGTTGTGGAAAATGAGGCTACCTGTGTCATAATTTTGACAAAACCTGAAGACTGTGAGGTTAAGGGTCATCTTATTAAGATATCTACAATAGACATGATCACACCTGATTTAGTTACGCTGGGATCCCTTAATAGACAACAAAAAGGCAGTTTTCAGGTACAATTGTCTGACCTACTGAAATGTTTCCCTTTGGCCAAATGCACCTAATCCCAGAGGTTTGTTTTGTTTTTTTTTTCATTTTCTGTGATCTCACCTCCATCATAGTGTGTCTTTTCCCCAGTGAGCCAGTGACTATCTGCTTGAAATTACTAATCTATGCTAATATAACTGATGCTATTAATGCAATCACGTAGATCTGTGTGTCGACTGCAGACCGTCTAGCTGAGCGTGAAAGAATATTCTGAAGGTGTGGAGCCTAACACGGTCATAAATGTTGGCAGGCTGGTTCCTAAGAAGACAGGAGATGTAAGCTGAGAATGTACTTTTGTGATGATTCTTTTATATCTGTGCTGTTCTGTGATAGTTCCTAGAGAGATTCTTGATGCTGCTGTGCCTCTGACATGCAGTGCAGCAGCTCCTGCTATCTTTTATCTCATACTCTGAAACAAGACAACCTAAGTTGGGCAAAGAAGGACCGGTCGTTTCAGTAGTCACTACAGCTTTAAAAAAAATATAATGTTTTATTTAAATACCATCTTAATCACTGTCTGAATTAAGCACAAGTTCTGAGCCTTTCTATGCTATACTTCTAGTTGTCAATAACTGAAATATACTGCATCAACAAAGAAATTTTTAGCACATTTCTTGGGTTTTTTGAGGAAAATTTTTTACAGTATTTACTGGTCAGTGTAATACATCATCTCAGAAGACAATTAAGTTCAAGGCTATTCATTGTACAATTCATACTGCAGATATATGAGGTCCTAAATTTGTAAGGACCTTTTTTGGGAGTATCTACAAATAACCTTTCCATCAAAGGAGTACCTATCGGGAGCGCCACATGACTGTATATGGGCAGATTATGGAGGTCCAAGTTTTAGAATTTAGGACCTGCAGAATTGCATGGAACTTATGATTGCTATATTTGGAAATGGTCAGAAAACAGGAAATAATTCCTGTTTTCCAGTATCCTCTCAGGATATCAACATTTCAGATAATTTCCTCTTTACAGAATGAAGATCACTGAGTCCTTCGAAACTAAAATCTCAGGATGGAGGAGATGGGTAAGGGAAAGGCAAAATTAAACACGAAGTAAACTGCCATTTTCCATTCGTTCTTGTAAGTCAAATAGCTTTTAACTGAAAAAGCATATTGTCCTTTTTTTTTTTTTTTTTTTTTTTTTTTTTTTTTTTTTTTTTGTCTGCAATTTGATCAGTGTACTTTTGTTATGAATTGGTTGAAAAATTACAGTGTCATAGGTTCAGTTTTCAGCCAATCTCTGTTTATATTGTTGCTTTAGGGTAATAGTTGGTCTAGAGTGTATGAGAGAAAACAACATAGTCTTGAGCATCCTTTTTGCCTGGTTTCTAAATCCTGCACTGGCTTATGTCATAAAAGTGTCTGGAATTCAAAAAGCCATGAAAAACAGAAAGCTGGTACTCAAGGTATTGCTCCACAGAGCCAACATCTTCATCTAGTTTGTCATAAAAATCCATTCTTGTCCTATAATAATCATTTTAAGACCATCTTACTACCTGTCTCCTATCACCATAGTATCTCAAGCAAATTATGTAGATTGTTCTTTAGTGGATTTACTACACAATGTATTAATAAACTGTAATTATTCTCGAACTATTATAACCCTTATTGCTCACCAAAAGCATCACACCAAACATCAGTTTTTACACCAGAAATATAAAATAGACAGTTTTGCCTTGGTTCCATGCACTATATCCATAATTCAAGATTCATAAAATTAGGTAAAATACTCCTGTTTATTGTGTGTTGTCATGTTGTATCTTTCTGTCCAACCAATGATGCAGTATTACTTAGTCTAGGTAATTTGTGCTCCAGATGAATTCATGCACCTCTCTTTGTAGAAGAGTTTGCACACCTGGAGGATGACATGTATCTAGACAGAAAATTCAGTTCTTTAACAAGACCTCGTCATTATAATAAATGAATTACAAAAAAATGTGTATTGGCAACCAGGTGCAGAAAAAAACACAACAGGTATTTAACCATGGAGGATGGAAATGTTGCTCAACTGTCCATATTGTACATCTCTGCAGTGAAAATATCTCCAAATCAGCTAGCTATGCAGGATTTTCAATATTCAAGGAGCAAAACCATCACATTTAGAGCACAGTTTACTTGATTAGAATTTAACAATTAGCTGTATTGTTCTCCTTTTATTTACTAGGAGACTAGTAAATAATACATTTAGAAATATTAATCCAATTCATTCTACTTCAAAGACTTACTTAATTATATGAAGACACTATTTATGCAGAACAAATAACAGAAAAAAAACCACGCAGTGTTTAAATTTACTTTCCTGAGAGTACACAACAGGGTGAGGACCCAAAGATCACAAAGTAGGCTTGACCAGTAGTCTTTTGCTGTAACCACCAGACAGTCTTTTTTCTGTGTTCACAGCAGGACATTTATTTCTAGCATTGCTTCTGAGAAAAAGTAACCTGTAATTTTTCCAGAAGAAACAAACAAGATATTTGACATACAACATGGATCGGTCTATGTTCAATGTGATAGACCTTAAAGGGGCGTGATTTCAAAATGGGTTGAACACTCTCCCATCTCCCAAACCAGAATTTTTTAGGATTCTATCAAGCATTGAATAAGAGACGTTTCCATCGTCGGACTCCTTCAAAAGTTTTCTTTGAAATATAATCATGTTACACAAACTGAGAAGAGATGATTTTGTGGTTAGAAACTGCAAAACTTACCTTGCTACAAGTTTCAGACTCAGATAATTTGAGGTAGTTGTAATATATCTGTAAATCTGTGCTGCTGTTTGAACTTCCACTGTACTCAACAGAAATTAAGACTTAAATCAATTGACTAAATTCAGGTATCTCTAGTACCATTTTAGGTCCTCTGTGGCACTTAATAGTCTCACAGGATCTGGCACAGACAGGAGATACAGGAGAACTTCAGAACTCTTGGGCATCCACGTGACACGAGATGCTCATGATTAGGCAAGTGAATCAGGCCCCAGCCAATGCAGTTAATGGAGTCTCATGGAGATGTTAGCTCAGCTTTAAGTAGAAACCTACATTTGGTCAACTGAATAACTCTAGATGCCCCAAGGAATCTGAGACATCTCCACTGGGTTGGCAGATATCACAGAATCACAGAATTGTCTAGGTTGGAAAAGACCTTGAAGATCATCCAGTCCAACCATTAACCTCACACTGACCGTTCCCAACTACACCAGATCCCTCAGCACTATGCCGACTCTACTCTTCAACCCCTCCAGGGATGGGGACTCCACCACCTCCCTGGGCAGCCCATTCTAAGGCCTATCAACCTCTTCTGGAAATAAATACATCCTAATATCCAGTCTAAACCCTCCCTGGTGCAACTTGAGACCATTCCCTCTTGTCCTGTCGCTTGTTACTTGGCTCAAGAGACTCATCCCCCCTCTCTGCACCCTCCTGTCAGGGAGCTGTAGAGGGCCAGGAGGTCTCCCCTCAGCCTCCCCTTCTCCAGACTGACCCCCCCCAGTTCCCCCAGCCGCTCCCCACCAGACCTGTGCTCCAGACCCTGCCCCAGCTCCGTTGCCCTTCTCTGGACACGCTCGAGTCATTCAATGGCCTTTTTTGGGGTGAGGGGCCCAAAACTGAACACAGGAATCGAGGGGCGGCCTCACCAGCACTGAGCACAGGGCTCAGATCCCTTCCCTGTCCCTGCTGGCCACGCTAGTGCTGACACAAGCCAGGATGCCATTGGCCTTCTTGGCCCCCTGGGCACACTGCTGGCTCCTGTCCAGACGGCTGTCAATCA